>NC_133324.1:311376050-311992717 GCF_042186555.1 Aquarana catesbeiana
CCTTCACTATTCACACCCCACACACCATCTTGTTCCCATTTGGCAATTTTAGTATACTCTATAAATTTTCTACTATCTAGATCCTATCCGTCATGTTTTTAGCTCCCCTGGGTCGCCGTGGGAGATCAAATGTTGGTGGTATGGTCCTGCGCTTGATGTCTGCGGGGACACGGGTAAGCAGATTTGCTCCCCCTTTCTCCCCCCCCCCTTAATAATTTCTTATCAATACCCAGTTTAAAATTGATGCTTTATTACAAGATGTTACTGTTCATGTTCTCTGATTGGGGACCAGGCTCCAACTTCTTGATAGTATAGATTCCTGGATGAAATGGTACTAGCCTTCAATTAATTATCCTTTTTTTACCATAGAGGCCAATTATTCCCTGTATTTTTAAATGCATTGAAGTTGATTTACTTAAGGCAAATAAACTGTGCACTTTTACCAGTGCAGTTGCACTCTGCAAATGTAATTGCTCCAGAGCTTAGTAAATGAGGGAGAGCTCTGCTGACTTCCATTATCCAATCATGTGCAAGCAAAAATGCCGTTGTTTATATTTCTTACATGTGATAGGGAATTGTTTGTAAAGGGAAGCTTTACCTCATTTACTAAGCTCTGGAGCAACTGCACTTGCAGATTGTAACTGCCCTGGCAAAAGTGCACAGTCTATTTGCCTTTAGTAAATCATCCCTAATGTGTTAAGTACCTTGATGTCAGAGGAAAATGGACAGACTGGTTTGAGATGATAGAAAGACAACAGTAACTCAAATAACCACTCGTTACAACCAATGTATGCAGAATACAGTCTTTGAATGCACAACACATTGAACCTTGAACCAGGTTCACCAAAATTGAACAATAGAATATTGGAAAAATGTTGCCTGGTCTGATGAGTCTCGATTTCAGCTGTGACATTCAGATGGTAGAGTCTGAATTTGACATAAACAACATGTAAGCATGGATCCATCCTGCCTTGTATCAACGGTTCAGGCTGGTGGTGTAATGGTGTGGGGGATCTTGGCACACTTTGGGCCCCTTAGCACCAACTGAGCATTGTTTAAATGCCACAGCCTACCTGAGTATTGTTGCTGACCATGTCCATCTCTTTATGACTACAGTGTACCCATCTTCTGATGGCTACTTCCAGCAGAATAATGTCACAAAGCTCAAATCTCAAACTGGTCTCTTGAACATGACAATGAGTTCACTGTACTTCAATGGCCTCTACATTCCCCAGATCTCAATCCAATAGAGCACCTTTGGGATGTGGTGGAACAGGAGATGCGCATCATGGATGTGCAGCCGACAGATCTGCAGCAACTGCGTGATGCTATTATGTCAATGTTACAGACCAGACAACCAGGACAGGGGCTTTTGGAGAGAACTAGGGGCAAGCCTCCTACCCACTGATTATGGCCCATGGAGAAAGCAGATCATTCTTTAATGATGGGTAACATCCTAATGGACGCTGAGATCATGGTTTGAATAATTTATCTGAATAAGGACAATAAAGCTTCCCTTCTGGAGTGGATGGAAAGGTGTAATAATAACCCTGTACAGGATAATGGTCAAAGGGAATATGGTGGCCCTCCTGCAGACTGGATTGGAGAGCCTCCTTCACTTGGGACAGAAATATTTATCAACTGTATCCCTTAAGACATCTATGAAAATAAATTATTTGCACCTTTTCAGACTATCACAAGCAGTGATTTTAATTATGCATAGAGTACAACAATAAAAATGAAAAATTCCTTTAAATATAGTGTCTGGGGGTCCCCTTAATGTGCCTGTAAAGTGGCGCATCTTTAGCATGCATAAAACATGCTACATCAAAAATAACATTTATTAAGAAAAAAAACAGTCAAATCCCATTTAAAATGACTCACGGTTACAATTGCCGGCACCTGGCTATTGAAAAAATAAGGAAAAAAAATGGCATGGGGTCCCCCCCCAGTCCATACCAGGCATGTGGCCTGGTATGGTTCAGGAGGGGGGGGGGGGCGCTCGCTCATTCCCTCCCCTTTCCTGACCTGCCGGCTGCAATGCTCGGATAAGGGACTGGTATGGATTTGGGGGAGTCGTTTTTTTTTTTTTTTTGGCAGACCTGCCAAAATAAAATAAACCCCATGCTGTTTTTTTCTTTATTTTTTTAACTGCACTTTTTTTTTATTCAGCTATTAGTGGGGAAACCCATTGACAGCTAATGACTCATTGGTTGTTAACCACTTTAAAACCGGGCCTATTTTTCAAACTTGTTGTTTACAAGTCAAAGTCATTTTTTTTTTGATAGAAAATTACTTAGAATCCCCAAACATTATATTTTTTTTTCAAACACCCCAGAGAATAAAATGGCTGTTGTTGCAATAGTTTCTGTCACACTGTATTTGCTCAGTGGTCTTACAAGCGCACTGTTTTGGAAAAAATACACTTTTTTAAATTAAAAAATAAAACAACAGTAAAGTTAGCCCATTTTTTTTTTTATACTGTGAAAGATGATGTTACTCCGAGTAAATTTATGCCCAACATGTCATGCTTCAAAATTGCACCCGCTCATGGAATGGAGAAAAACTTTAGAGGAGGTCTAGGGCTAGAATTATTGGTCTTGCTCTAACGATCGCGGTGATACCTCACATGTGTGGTTTGAACATCGTTTTCCTATGCGAGTGCTACTCGCTGGCTACTGGCTGGCTTCCCAGCCCCGCTTCTTAACAACCAGAGTGCACTGTGCCTTGATTGAGAAAAGCTTTGCCCAATCAGGGTGCATAGTGCACTGTGCAGCGCTCAGTGCATTGCAGGGTGTTCAACGGGGCTTCTGCTTGGCCTGAACTGTTCGCCCATCCCTATTTGTGACCATTTTAGCTTGTTACCAAATAATTGTGGGATGTTATACATTTGTTTATTAACTTAATGTTTAATTAATTTACTTTTTAATTAAGATCATTGTTAGCTGTTAATTGGATCGGTGTTTGAAGTTTGCATTATCATGCTAATATGCTCAGGAGGGGAATGTATGTGTCTGAGTTTCAATAAACTATCATTTGGTTCTATCCCAACATCTTAACTGTGTATGATACTTAGGGTAAAAAGGCCTGGTATTAGCTCTCGGTCTGCTCGGAACGGTTTGGAGGGCAGGAGGCACTGTTTGGTGGAAGGAAGCACCTAATCGGGGTGCTAAGCGGTTCTGTCACAGTCAATATGGACCATAATCCCTGAGGAATGTTTCCAACACCTTGTTGAATCTATGCCATGAAGAATTAAGGCAGTTCTGAAGGCAAAAGGTACTAATAAAGTGGCTGGTGAATGTATGTCACAGCTGGAAACCGGTGATCTGGCATGGACTGCAAACTCTAGGAAACCTGAGAAACAAATAGCACCGGCACCGCGGTAAAATACAGTTAAGAATCCATTTATTCAAGCAACCACCTTAGGCAGACATACGTTGACTGCTTTGTGATGTTTCCATCGTTTCTTGAAAAAAAAGGAATCTTAACTGCATTTTAACATGGTGCCAGTGCTCTTTGTTCTTCAGTCTGCCAAAGTGGAACATGGGACTTGTAGTTCATTCATTCACAGAACTCTGTCGTGCTGTTTTTTTAAATGTTACAGTGGGTGTAGGGAGAGGATCTCCTGGCCACTATCGCAAGGAGGATCAGGAGAGGGACTGCTCCAAAGTAACATGTTACACCCTAAATGCAGGTGGTGTAATATGCAACATGTTACAAAACGTGAACTTATTTTTTAAAGCTTTTTCCAGTTGAGTTTAATTGAATTCTCATCCATTTTATGAATAGATGACACAGAAAATGTAGGTATAAACCCTGACAGGAGTATTTAACAAACGTTTATTGCCTATAAAACAATAAAAGAGAAACTCAGTTGTTTATCTTTAAAAAGCAACTTTATATTAGTTGAGAAAAAAACAATCCCCTCTGGTTGATCTATGTACATTACAAGGATTTTAACAAGCTTTGTAGCAAGTTATACCTGTTTTTGTTGCTAGGAAAAAAGCTGTATGTTCTACTATGTGCTTGGAAGTCTGGTTCCAAAATGAGAGTGTCTGTGTTTAATCTAAGCAGCAGATGCACTTGCAGTGTTCTAATGAGGAAAGTTACAGGGTTTGTATCCCTTCTGAAGTAATTAAACCTTTGGGAGTATCTCACTAAAAAGGACATTTCTGTTGCAGAAGATGACTAATTCTGACTTGTAACTTACTGCAGACTTCTGGGAAAATCAGCGAGCTAATAACACAAGCCGGAAATTACATTTATGGGGAAGTTCTGTACACTGATTGTGTACAGAGGGCCTCCAGGTTGCCATAGTGCATCAAATTTTCCAGAAAATTACAATGGATGCAGATTTAAATGGAAAAGTATTTTTTAAAATCATTAAAATTGCAATATGGCCTTTTAGTCAATTGCATATGCAATATACAATATTTTTTTATATACAATATATTTTTATTTGCTATATTTTCTTTTTATGAAAGTGAAGTTACCCTTTAAGTATTCATATGCATCACTAGAAATCTCAGATCTTTGGACTAGAGTATGTTCTAGACTATAATATTAACCCAGCCACAGTCATGCACTTAACATATGCTTTTCTGCCAAACTAGTGATCTATGTTCATAATTTTCTTCACAATAAACTCTTAAAACTAACTGCTATAAATGAAAACAGTTACAAAAAATATTTTGTTATGGCACATACAGCATTAGTATAGATCTGAGATCCATCAGTTTGAAGATAATCTCTATATTTTCTTTTATATATTCCCCATAAACCTATATTTATTCCTAGAAATACTTAAGGACATGAAAGATAAATAGGGAGTTTTGTAAAGCCCAGGCTTGTGCTAAAATCTTGTCCTCACAAAAAGATTGCTTATGCCCTGTAAAACAATAGCCTACAGAAGAACAGTTTTGTTTGTAATGACAAGTGTTCACTAAAACAAAATACTTTTTTGTATGGTTAAGCAATGGATTTTAAGGGCAGCCTTTTACAATTTCATTGTCTGACCTAAAACGTGATCATGCAATAAGTCTTAAAGCTTGTCTAACAAAAACCATTGAGCTATTCACTGAATGCAATTTTATTTTCCAAAGCTGCCAAAGTCAGCTTGTTTTTGGAAAAAGAATGAATAAATTAAAAATGAATGTGCTGGAGTAATATAAATTGTATTAAAATGTAGGGTGTGCAGGTTCTTATTGATGACCCTGACAGAGGCTTTAACCACTTGAGTACTAGCCTATATATACCTTTTCATTACACAGCATTTTTGTTTTCAGTTTCCAGTGCTGTGATTTTTATTGTGAGTTTTACAGATAATTACTTGGTCATGCAACATTGTATCTAAATTTATTTTATTTTTATTTTTTTTATAAAGATGATGCATGGTATTTAATAACTACTGGGGTTTTAATTTCTTACTGTATAAAGGAAAAAAAAACATTAAAAAACTTGTTTCCTTTGCTTATTACAAAAATATCAAATAATAGAACTAGGACTAAAAGCACTTCCAAAACTGACCCAATTTTGGACAGTAGGGATGCCAAGAGGGTCTAATTGTTTGCCACAATTTTATGAAAATAAAGAAATATGCAGGTATTGTGGTGGATAAATAGCCACTCCACCCCAGACCAATATTTCAGTTATGGGAGAAGATACCAGTCAGACTAGGTTTTTGGCAGGCAGTGGAATAAAATGGGAGACTGGATTCATAAGATGTCTGAGAAACAGGAGCAATAATAGGAAGGTACTTCTTCTAGACTGAGGACAGTGAACGCAGACATTTTAAAATGGCACCCCATAGCACCAACTCTTAGGTAGCTCCCAGTGCTTCAAACTGGTCAGCCCTATACAATATTTGAGTCCTCAAAGAGTAGGTCACACCAGAGGCCATGCCATGGCTTTGGACCTGAAGAACACTCTGCGACTAACTAACACAGTAAACAGAGTTCTAAAAAGTGCAACAATGTAGAGCCCAATGCACAAAGGTCACATTTTAGGTTAACCCAGTGAGGTCCAGACATGGCCTCCAAAGCTGTTGCTGAGAATATGTCACTCTAGATAAGTGCTGTAAAAGGACGAACTTAGTTTTTAAGGTCTTAACTGAAGTCATTGAAGAAAAAACATCAACAAAGTATCTTAGATGGAGAAAAACAATAAAATAAAATGGTAAAATTATTGTTAGCAATTTTCTCAACCGAGCTGAAGAAAAGGCATCCAACCTCCTAAGACACTAGCAAAAAATGAGGCATGATGGTTGGAGGTGGGATTATATGGGGGATGGCTTATCATCTTTTATATGCCAGCGTTCAAGCTTACTGAAGGTAGCAGTATAAAATTACTACATTCCTGTGTCCCCCACTAAATGAAAAAGAAAAATGTGGGTAATACGAAGATTATTTGTGATTCGGTTTTTTATTCCACATGCCTTTATTCATATTTTCTCCTGATTTTCATAAAGATTGAGCTGCCCAGTAAGAGTGACTATGATATGGGGTGGTGACAACTAGGGATGAGCGAAACACCCCCCCCCGGTTCGGTTCGCACCAGAACCTGCGAACGGACCGAAAATTCGCACGAACGTTACAACCCCATTGACGTCTATGGGACTCGAACGTTCGAAATCAAAAGTGCTCATTTTAAAGGCTAATTTGCATGGTATTGTCCTAAAAAGGGTTTGGGGACCCGGGTCCTGCCCCAGGGTCATGTATCAATGCAAAAAAAACTTTTAAAAATGGCCGTTTTTTCAGAAGCAGTGATTTTAATGATGCTTAAAGTTAAAAAAAAGTGAAATATTCCTTTAAATATCGTACCTGGGGGGTGTCTATAGTATGCCTATAAAGTGGCGCGTGTTTCCCGTGCTTAGAACAGTCCCTGCACAAAATGTCATTTTTAAAGGAAAAAAAGTAATTTAAAACTGCTTGCGGCTTTAATGTAATGTCGGGTCCTGGCAATATGGATGAAAATCAGTGAGACAAATAGCATGGGTACCCCCAGTACATTACCAGGCCCTTTGGGTCTTGTATGGATATTAAGGGGAACCCCGCACCTAAATTAAAAAAAGGAAAGGCGTGGGGCCACCAGGCCCTATATACTCTTAACAGCAGTATACAGGTGGTGCAAACAAGACAGGGACTGTAGGTTTGTTGTTAAGTAGAATCTGTTTGTAATTTTGAACTGGTACATTTTTAACGTGTTTAGCTCCAGCAAAAAAATCTATTTTAAGCTTTTTGGAAAACATAGGGAAGGGTTATCACCCCTGTGACATTTGTTTTGCTGTCTGTGCTCCTCTTCAGAAAATTTCACTTCACTTTTTGTCCCAATGACAAATGTTTTTTGAAAATTTGGGTTTTTTGTGAAACAAGGATTGGTGATAAAGCATCAGTGGAAAGGAGAAACGTTTTTCCCATATTAACTCTTACAGGAGAGAATTTCCCTTCCTAGGGGTAGATTTCATCTCACTTCCTGTTGTCTTCTTCCGTTTGCAAGTAGGAGTCGTTTGTAAGTTGGATGTTTGAAAGTAGGTGCCTGCCCTATATACTCAGCAGAAATTGGTCCTTAGGTGTTGCTGTGGCCACAACACTGTAAGCCCTCACAGGGCCCTGCTGTGAAATATTAGATCAAGAATTGTAATTACATGCCCCTGTTGAACAGGGGCAGAAAAATTGGGCCTTTGGTGGTGGTGGTGGTGGTGCTAGTGCCACAACACTGTAAGTCCTCACTCGCTCTTGGTGGGCGCAGAAACGGGCCCTGCTGTGAAATATTAGATCAAGAATTGCAATTACATGCCCCTGTTGAAAAGGGGCTGAAAAATTGGGCCTTAGGCACTGGTGCTGGTGCCACAACACTGCAACCCCTCACAGATACTCTAGCTGGAACACAGAAACGAGCCCTGCTGCAAAGTATTGCATCAAAAATTGTAATTACACGCCCCTGTTAAACAGGGGCTGAAAAATTGGGCTTTAGGCACTGGTGCTGGTGCCACAACACTGCAACCCCTCACAGATACTCTAGTTGGAACGCAGAAACGAGCCCTGCTGCAAAGTATTGTATCAAAAATTGTAATTACACGCCCCTGTTAAACAGGGGCTGAAAAATTAGGCCTTAGGCACTAGTGCTGGTGCCACAACACTGCAGCCCCTCACAGATACTCTAGTTGGAACGCAGGAACGAGCCCTGCTGCAAAGTATTGCATCAAAAATTGTAATTACACGCCCCTGTTAAACAGGGGCTGAAAAATTGGGCCTTAGGCACTGGTGGTGGCGCCCAGAACCAAAAATGTTCTTACAAGCTATCAGCATGATCATTGAGGAGGAAGAGGATAATTACTCAGGATAGTCACTCAGCATCAGCATAGGCAGTCTTTGAAGGGATCTGAGATTTCAAAAAAAATTATTTGATTACATCAGCATCAGGTGCTTGGTAGCTGGTGGTGATCCAAGACTGATTCATTTTTATGAAGGTCAGTCGATCGACCGAGTCGGTGGTCAGACGCACCCTGTGATCGTTGTCCAGAAACAGGAGTTTGTAACCTCCCAGTCTCTGGGAATGCATTGCATAGACCTTTCTGCAAGGCCTCCCGAAGATGTTTCATCTTCTGCTCCCTCTGCGATGGCAAGATAAGGTCCACAACCTTACCCTTGTAACGTGGATCAAGGAGGGTTGCCAACCAGTACTGGTCCTTCTCCTTGATACCACAAATACGAGGATCCTTACGCAGGCTTTGCAGGATCAGGGAGGTCATGCAGCGTAGGTTTGCTGAGGCATTCGGTCCGGAGTCCTCTGGGTCACTAAGGACGACATGGTCCGCAGCCACCTCCTCCCAGCCATGTACAAGTCCATAGGTTTCTTAGGACTGATCCCTTAAAGACTGCTGCTGATGCTGAGTGCCAGGCTCCACCTCCATACTGACACAATCCTCCTCCTCCTCGTCCTCTTCCTGTGTGATCGGCAGGCACGCAGGAACACTGTCTGGATAAAGGGGGCCTTGAGAGCTAAGGAAGTCCTCCTCTTCCTGCCTCTGTTCTGCCTCAAGTGCCCTGTCCATTATTCCACGCAGCGTGTGCTCCAACAGGTGGACACGGGGGACAGTGTCACTGATGCATGCACTGTCACTGCTCACCATCCTCGTGGCCTCCTCAAATGGTGACAGGACAGGGCATGCATCCCTGATCATGGCCCACTGGTGTGGGGAAAAAAAAACAAGCTCCCCTGACACTGTCCTGGTGCCATAGTTGCACAGGTACTCATTGATGGCCCTCTGCTGCATGTGCAGCCGCTGCAGCATGGCCAACGTTGAATTCCACCTGGTGGGCATGTCACAGATTAGGCGCTTCTTGGGCAGGTTAAACTCCTTTTGGAGGTCTGCCAGCCAAGCACTGGCATTATATGACCGGCAGAAATGCACACAGACTTTCCTAGCCTGCCTCAGGACATCCTGTAAGCCCGGGTACCTGCCCAAGAACCGCTGCACCACCAAGTTAAGGACGTGAGCCAAACAGGGCACATGGGTCATTTGTCCCTGTCGGAGGGCAGAGAGGAGGTTGGTGCCATTGTCGCAAACCTCCATTCCTGCCTTAAGTTGGCGTGGGGTCAACCACCTCTGAACCTGCCCCTGCAGAGCTGACAGAACCTCTGCCCCAGTGTGGCTCCTGTCCCCCAAGCACACCAGCTCAAGCACCGCATGGCATCTTTTGGCCTGCATACTTGCGTAGCCCCTTGAACGGCTACAAAACACTGCTGGTTCTGAGGACAAAGCACAGGAAAAGGCCATGGAGGAAGAAGAAGAGGAGGGGTGGAGGAGAGAGGTGTGTCACAATCATTATTAGAGGCATTTTGGAGGCGTGGTGACGGAACAACCTCCAACACTACTGCGCTTTGTCCTGCAACCTTCCCAGCTGCCAGTAGAGTCACCCAATGCGCGGTGAAACTTAGGTAACGTCCCTGTCCATGCCTGCTGGACCATGAGTCAGCAGTAATATGCACCTTACCGCTGACCGCCCTGTCCAGTGAGGCCAAGACATTGCCTTCCACATGCCGGTAGAGAGCCGGAATCGCCTTCTGTGAGAAAAAGTGGCGTTTGGGTACCTGCCACTGAGGAACCACACATTCCACAAACTCACGGAAGGGGGCAGAGTCTACCAACTAAAAAGGCAGCAGTTGAAGTGCTAGCAATTTTGCCAAGCTAGCATTCAACCGCTGGGCATGTGGATGGCTGGGAGCGAACTTCTTTTGGCGGTGCAGCAGCTGGGGCAGGGAAATTTGCCTGGTACAATCTGACGTCGATGTACAGAAAGCAGATTACCCACAAGTACTTGACTGTGACACACCTAATTCTACACCTTCATTCCTCTCAGTGCAGGTCTCAGAGAGGACTGAAGGTATAGTGGGGTTGGAGATCTCAGCTGATGAGGAGCAAGGAGAGGTCCTCTTTGTTCTTTGGTGTGGGTCTTTTAGATACGCTTGCCAACGAACTGCATGGCAGGTCAACATATGTCTGGTCAAGCATGTGGTGCCCAAGCGGGAGATGTTTTGGCCACGCGAGATACGCTTGAGACATATGTTGCAAATAGCAGCGGTGTGATCTGATACACTCATCTTAAAAAAGGCCCACACCAAAGAACTTTTGGAATAACGCACAGAGACAGCAGCGCCCTACACATGCGGAGCTTTGGGGTGTGATACAGTCAGTGTGCTGCCCTTAGGCTGGCCCCTGGAGGGCATCCTGTCTTATTGGTGATGTGCCTCCTCCTCCTCCTCCTCCCTCCTATCAGGCACCCATGTTGAGTCAGTGACCTCATCATCCCCTCCTTCCTCATCACTGGAGCAAACCTGGCAGTATGCTGCAGCAGGGGAGCATGACTGCCAGATTGCTGTCTTTCTTGGGCACCCCCTCTGTCCATGCTCACGTTACTGCCTTCATCTAGCTCAGTATCATCATCAGAGCCTTCTAAACGCTGGGCATCCTCCTGGAGCATGTACCCAACACTGTGGTCAAACAGTTTGAGGGACTCCTCAGGAGAACATGGTGGGGCTAGGTTAGGAGTCACTGATGCCATTGAGCCGAGGGAAGAGGCCACGTTGGCAGCTGCTTTGCCAGACAAAGTACCCTGAGCATGGGTGAGAGTGGATAAGGAGGATGAGGCTGGCTTGGTCATCCACTCGACCAAGTCTTCCGCATGTTGCGGCTCAACACGGCCAGCTGCCGAAAATAGGCCAAGCGTGTCTCACGGCCACGTGCTGATGAGGATGCACCGTCTCCACGACCAGCACTGTTGCCACTAGACACAGAGCCTGCTTGCCCTCTTTTATTGGCTTGTGACTGTCTGCCTCTCCTTGTTGGCCTTCCAGACATACTAATGGCCTGTAGCTGAACACTGTGCAGAGCTCACAAAAAACTAACTTGTAGCTTATTTAGCTGCCTGCGGTAGTGATAGGATCAGGAAAACACCACCAACCTTAGACATTTAGCTTTAGGCAAACACTGTGCAGAGCTCGCAAAATACTAACTTGTAGCTTATTTATCTGCCTGTGGTAGTGATACACTACTCTGAACACTGTGCAGAGCTCGCACTACACTAACTTGTAGTTTTAGCTGAACACTGTGAGGAGGACGCACTACACTAACTTGTAGCTTTAGCTGAACCCTGTTCAGAGGACGCACTACACTAACTTGTAGCTTTAGTTGAACGCTGTGCAGAGGTCGCACTACACTAACTTGTAGTTTTAGCTGAACAGTGTTTTTAGAGGACGCACTACACTAACTTGTAGCTTTAGCTGAACACTGTGCAGAAGTCGCACTACACTAACTTGTAGTTTTAGCTGAACACTGTGGGGAGGATGCACTACACTAACTTGTAGCTTTAGCTGAACACTGTGCAGAGGTCGCACTACACTAACTTGTAGTTTTAGCTGAACACTGTGAGGAGGACGCACTACACCAACTTGTAGCTTTAGCTGAACACTGTGAGGAGGACGCACTACCCTAACTTGTAGCTTTAGCTGAACACTGGGCAGAGGTCACACTAAACTAACTTGTAGCTTTAGCTAAACACTGTGAGGAGGACGCACTACCCTAACTTGTAGCTTTAGCTGAACACTGTGCAGAGGTCACACTAAACTAACTTGTAGCTTTAGCTGAACACTGTGAGGAGGACGCACTACCCTAACTTGTAGCTTTAGCTGAACACTGTGAGGAGGACGCACTACCCTAACTTGTAGCTTTAGCTGAACACTGTGCAGAGGTCGCACTACACTAACTTGTAATTTTAGCTGAACACTGTGAGGAGGACGCACTACACTAACTTGAAGCTTTAGCTGAACACTGTGAAGAGGTCGCATTACACTAACTTGCAGTTTTAGCTGAACACTGTGAGGAGGACGCACTACCCTAACTTGTAACTTTAGCTGAACACTGTGCAGAGGTCACACTAAACTAACTTGTAGCTTTAGCTAAACACTGTGAGGAGGACACACTACCCTAACTTGTAACTTTAGCTGAACACTGTGCAGAGGTCACACTAAACTAACTTGTAGCTTTAGCTGAACACTGTAAGGGGGACGCACTACCCTAACTTGTAGCTTTAGCTGAACACTGTGCAGAGGTCACAATAAATTAACTTGTAGCTTTAACTAAACACTGTGAGGAGGATGCAGTACACTAACTTGTAGTTTTAGCTGAACACTGTTCAGAGGACGCACTACACTAACTTGTAGTTTTAGCTGAACACTGTGAGGAGGACACACTACACTAACTTGTAGCTTTAGCTGAACACTCTGCAGAGGTCACATTACACTAACTTGTAGTTTTAGCTGAACACTGTGAGGAGGACGCACTGCACTAACTTGTAGCTTTAGCTGAACACTGTGCAGAGGTCGCACTACACTAACTTGTAGTTTTAGCTGAACACTGTGAGGAGGACACACTACAGTAACTTGAAGCTTTAGCTGAACACTGTGAAGAGGTCGCACTACACCAACTTGTAGTTTTAGCTGAACACTGTGAGGAGGACACACTACACTAACTTGTAGTTTTAGCTGAACACTGTGCAGAGGTCACACTACACTAACTTGTAGTTTTAGCTGAACACTGTGAGGAGGATGCACTACACTAACTTGTAGCTTTAGCTGAACACTGTGCAGAGGTCGCACTACACTAACTTGTAGTTTTAGCTAAACACTGTGAGGAGGACGCACTTCACTAACTTGAAGCTTTAGCTGAACACTGTGAAGAGGTCGCACTACACTAACTTGTAGTTTTAGCTAAACACTGTGTGGAGGACGCACTACACTAACTTGTAGCTTTAGCTGAACACTGTGCAGAGGTCGCACTACACTAACTTGTAGTTTGAGCTGAATACTGTGAGGAGGACGCACTACACCAACTTGTAGCTTTAGCTGAACACTGTTCAGAGGACGCACTACACTAACTTGTAGCTTTAGCTGAACACTGTGCAGAGGTCGCACTACACTAACTTGTAGTTTTAGCTGAACAGTGTTTTTAGAGGACGCACTACACTAACTTGTAGCTTTAAAAAGTAAAAGGAATTGCGCTAATGCATGTGCAAAATAACATAAAAACGATATATATAAAGTTAAGTGCAAAAATAGAAATAAAACTGGATGTGAATAACAGTTGATGATAATCCACCGTAATGTCCCAATAAAATAAGAGCTCAATGTAGTATGTAAAGAACTCCAATTCGCCCAAAAAGTGCAAAAACAAAAAGTCCAAGTGATAATACGATCAGTGACAGCAAAGGAGGGTCCACCACCAGGGATAGAAGGGGTTGCTCCTTACCAGATGGCCATGACCCCCCACTACAGAGGGTCACAGCAAGCAGATAAGATTGTAACACAGAGATTGGGGACTTCTATCAGCATCCACCAGGGGTCGCCTCACCGTCAGTCACTCCAGCAAAGCCAATGGCAGGGATACACCATAGAATGAAAAGGAGCTCACATAGTGTAAAACCATCGAGAATTTATTTAAAATCAAATAACAAAGTGAACACTTACAAAGCGTATGTAGAAAGAAAGCCTTAAGTCCGGTTCCTTGGCCACAGGAGCACGGACAAACCCGTCCTACTGGAACACAACACTGTTTGGGGGTGACGTCAGCGCGTCGTATGGCTCCGCCCTACGCGTTTTGTGACATCATCACGTCTTCCAGGGGCACTTACTTAACTTGTAGCTTTAGCTGAACACTGTGCAGAGGTCGCACTACACTAACTTGTAGGTTTAGCTGAACACTGTGAGGAGGACGCACTACACCAACTTGTAGCTTTAGCTGAACACTGTTCAGAGGACGCACTACACTAACTTGTAGCTTTAGCTGAACACTGTGCAGAGGTCACACTACACTAACTTGTAGTTTTAGCTGAACAGTGTTTTTAGAGGACGCACTACACTAACTTGTAGCTTTAGCTGAACACTGTGCAGAGGTCGCACTACACTAACTTGTAGTTTTAGCTGAACACTGTGGGGAGGACGCACTACACTAACTTGTAGCTTTAGCTGAACACTGTGCAGAGGTCGCACTACACTAACTTGTAGTTTTAGCTGAACACCGTTCAAAGGATGCACTACACTAACTTGTAGCTTTAGCTGAACACTGTGCAGAGGTCACATAAACTAACTTGTAGCTTTAGCTGAACACTGTGAAGCGGACGCACTACCCTAACTTGTAGCTTTAGCTGAATACTGTGCAGAGGTCGCACTACACTAACTTGTAGCTTTACCTGAACACTGTGCAGAGGTCACACTAAACTAACTTGTAGCTTTAGCTGAACACTGTGAGGCGGACGCACTACCCTAACTTGTAGCTTTAGCTGAACACTGTGCAGAGATCGCACTACACCAACTTGTAGCTTTAGCTGAACACTGTGAGGAGGACGCACTACCCTAACTTGTAGCTGTAGCTGAACACTGTGCAGAGGTCACACTAAACTAACTTGTAGCTTTAACTGAACACTGTGAGGAGGATGCACTACACTAACTCTAAATAGTCTAGTTGCCTTACTGTACTAATAGGATCAAAAGAACACCAGCAATTTTCTTCAGGTAGCTGTAAATACTGTAACAAGACAAGCCTGCCTGTTAGTAGGAAGATAACAGGAACGGATCTAGCTAAACTAAATACAGTGTATATATATATATATATATATATATATATATACAACACCTGGGATGCATATATATACACAATGCACTGTAAGTGCAGCTAACTCACTGACTGTCCTGCCTAATCTAGTTAACTCAAATGAAATGACACTGTCTCTCTGTCTATCCAAGCACGCTGGAACACACTACACAGGGCCGCCCTGCAGGCGGCCTTATATAGTGTGGGGCGTGTTCTAAACCCCCTGAGCCATAATTGGCCAAAGCCACCCTGGCTTTGGCCAATTACAGCTCTCTCTACTGACGGCGCTGTGATTGGCCAAGCATGCGGGTCATAGTGCATGCTTGGCCAATCATCAGCCAGCAATGCGCTGCGATGCCGCAGTGAATTATGGGCCGTGACCCACCACACGAATTTGGCGCGAACGGCCCATAACGTTCGCAATTCGGCGAATGATCGAACAGCCGATGTTCGAGTCGAACATGGGTTCGACTCGAACGCGAAGCTCATCCCTAGTGACAACCATAAAATTGCCAGGGAGAGATTGTTTATACATTGTATTACTAGTGCTAGTACAGTGGATTTACAGTTGTACATAACAGATTCTGGTTCAGATAATCCATATATAACACTGCAGTGAGATTATATTTATACAGTACATGACTGGTGCCAAGGATTATGTCATCTATAATCCAGTGAAACTGGGAGGTGCTCTTGTCAGGCATTGCAGGAACCATCTAGACCACAGTAACAAGAGAGATGTAATCATCAGCTTATTTTTTTTGCTAGAGTAAGTGATGCCAGGGGATGCACTAAGGAACCTTGTGAGGCACAACAAAGTGATGTGATTTTAAGCAATGCATAGTTGGGGAGGGGGGGTTGTCCAAAGCCAGTGCTGGTCTGGACAATAAATTGTGATAAATAAAATGAGAACTTTCATTTTACTGAAATGGGTAAAGCAAATTCAAGGTGGTTTTTAGAAATGTAATGTGCTCTAAATACCTAAGGGTTGAGGAAGCTCCCTAAACCTATCTTTGATCTGTTCTTTAACTTTAAAGGGGTTGATTTACTAAAGGCAGATAAACAGTTCACTCTGCTTAGTGAATGCGGTGAATTTTTGCTGGGTTACATCATCTACTCATGTGCAAACAATTTTTATTTTTTTTATTGTCTTTGCACATGATTGGGTATTCTTTACTGAGTGGAATTTCACCTAATTTACGAAGCTCCCACAGGCACGCTCTCGGGAGCAGGCCCACGGGTCGGGCGGATTCGACGTCCACTGGCGACCTGCGATCACCTAGTACAGAGGCAGAATGGGGATCTGCTTTTGTAAACAAGGCGGATCCCAATTCTGACAGGAGACATGACAGAGATATACTGTTCCCAGTGATCGGGAACAATGATCTCTGTCATGTCCCAGGCAGCCCATCCCCTCTACAGTTAGAACACACCTAGGTAACATAGTTAACCCCTTCATCGCCCCCTAGTGTTAACCCCTTCCCTGACAGTGTCACTTTTACATTGATCAGTACATTTTTATAGCACTGATTAATGTAATAAAGTCACTGGTCCCCAAAAACTGTCATTTGGGGTCAGATTTGTCTGCCGCAATGTCGTAGTCCCGCTAAAAATCGCAGATTGCTGCCAATACCAGTAAAAACAATAAAAAATATATAAAAGTCTCTAAATTTATCCCATAGTTTGTAGACGCAATGACTTTTGTGCAAACTAATCAATATACGCCTATTGCGATTTTTTTTTGTTACCAAAAATATGTAGAAGAATATATATCGGCCTAAACTGATGAATACATTTTTTTATTATTATTATTTTTTGGATATGAATTATAGCAAAAAGTTTACAAAAAAATGTTTTTTTCAAAGTTGTCGCTTTTTGTTTATTTATAGCGCAAAAAATAAAAACTGCAGAGGTGATCAAATAACACCAAAAGAAAGCTCTATTTGTGGGAAAAAAAGGACGTCAATTTTGTTTGGGTACAGCGTCGCACGACTGCACAATTGTCAGTTTAAGCTATGCAGTGCCGTATCGCAAAAAATGGCCTGGTCATTAAGGGGGCAAAAGCTCAATAGGCAAAGCTGAGAGCTTCTGCTTTATGCCAACAGCTAAATCAATTTTGCCCAAAATCTTATCCCTAAGGTAACAAGCAACAGGCCAACTTATGGTTGGAGCATATTCATATTCTCCCTTTTTCTATGCCAACATGCTAGTCTTTTTATGTTTGGTTCACGTTAACTGCTGATTAGACTCTGCATAGTGACACAATAAAAAAAATAACTTGTTAGTTTCTTTAGTTAATTTAACTCCATTTTTGTAATATTTTCGGAAATAAATACCTTTACAGAAATTGTTGATGATAGGTACCACATCTAAACAATAATATCACACAGTTATTAAATAATATTCTTTATTTCTTTTTGTAATTACATCAGGGTAAGTTATAATTTTAAATAAGTTTCTATTTTTTTTACAAAACAAACAAAACTAAAGTCTTTATTGCAAGTCAACGGTGCAATTACAATCCCAGTATGACAAATGTTATTTTAATCGGATATGAAATGTGCATTCTACATAGTTAGCACTAATTAAACCAGCCTTTGTGATTTGTATTGTGAGTATGGATTATTGCTGAATAGCGTGTTGTGGCCAACAGCTGAGAGAGATGTACATCCAGCAGCAAATGCAACCATTTATCAACATCTCTTGGCTGCTACATGGCAGAATGAGAACAAAAAACCTACTTGGTGATTTTGAAGAGATTATTATGATCCATGTTTCCTGATTCTAGCTGTTCAGCCAAGAGACTTGGCTCATTTTAAAAACAAGATGGTATATCATTAGGTATTACACGCTCTATTTTCCACTTAAACTTTTTCCTAGGCTTCATTCTAATTTACCTTGGGTATGGTGAGTAGGCATCACCTTAATCAAACAAATTAAGACCGTGGTGCAAAGTGCTTTAAATGGCTCCTGAATGTGACAGAAGTTCCTTTCAACTATCCTGCTCCTTTGACAAAAAGCCCCCCATTGGCCTAGCTGTTTTACATTTTTCTCAGAAAAAGAAGAAAATAGACAGCAAAAAGTGAAATAAGACTGTGAAATGATTCTGCTCATCCCTAATGGTGAGCAATAACATTGGAAGGGGTCTTAATTTGTGGTCTATTTTTACTTGGAAGAGTTTCTTACATAGTTTTTCTATTTTTACTAGCACATAGCCCAAGAATGTGTACAGCAGCATAAAGTAACTGAGCAGTTTTGACAAAATAAATGTGGGATAAATATAGACACCTGCCTCAGAATAAGGCTTTAATTGTGGATGCCGTTAAATCTCTTTAAAACTCTTAAACTGGCTGTGCTTTTCTCATTAGATTCTAGTTTGCTAAGGGTCAAACCAGCTTTGCATCAACTTCTTATTACACCCTCAAGGCTTATGAGATATCTGATAATTACATAATAAGACAGCACAGCTGCCTTCACATTCACATTTTTCACAATTTTCATTAAGAGTAATGGTTTGCTTGCATCAGTCGGAAACAGGAATAGCACAAATTCCCAGAAATTGTATATAACTACACTGTCACAAGGTCAATTTAACACATTCTTAGATGCATTGCCGTATGTAACATATGTTCTCAGCAATGTGACATAATCTAAGGGAAACATGTGTACTGTATGGCCAAATCATACACTTTATGGACTATTGGCACCATCAGTAAAATATGTATAGATATATGTCACTTTAACACCTTCATAAATCTTAGTGACTTTACATGGTAATTAAACAAAGCATAATGTGAAATTTTAAGGCCATACAGAGAATTTTACAAATCTAAATAGGCAGTGCACACCAGTGAGCTATGGACCTAGAACAAACCCTTGACATCAGTATGTTATGGGTGTGTTCTGAGTTTGTAGGTGAATTAGGTCCATTGCAAGAAATAGTACAACTGGAGATTTGTTATTGTAGATTTTAAGAACATTGATGTTAAAAAGGTTTTTGCTGCAGATATAAAAATACATATAATGACCGCAAAGTTTTTCTGTTTTAAAGTTTGTCTGACCATCACAGCATTCCTGTGGGTAAATCTTAAAGACACTCATGTTGCTCCCCTATCTGTGGTCCTAAGATGGCTCTTTGCCTCCAACCCCAATAACACCTCCTCCATACTTATACATTTAGGGGTAGGGGCAGTACAAAAACATACAGTAGATAGGTAATGTATTTACATACCTCCCAACTTTTTTGAGATAGGAATGAGAAACATCTATTAGCAAAAGTATGCAGGCATAGGACACACCCCCTGTCACACCCCCTTAAAGGAGAGTTATATAAAAAAAAAAAAAGATTAGATCAACCCACAAGTGCTTTTTTTTACACCTATTCTTTTATACAGTACTGGCTTTTGACATTTACAAATGCAACAATTTAGAAATTGGAGGAAAGATTTAGCACTGGGAAACACTTTTTGAAAGATAAAAGGTGCATTTTATAAGCAACTATATGGATCAAACCAAAATGAGGGACAGATGAGGGGGAAAGAGGGACAGAGGGACTTTGTTCAAAATCAGGGACAGTCCCTTGAATTTCGGGACAGTTGGGAGCTATGCTTCTGGATTCATAGGAATACACCTCCCTCATAGTGGGGTGATGGAGGACAGTGGGGATGAATTTTATACAGGAATCAATAGACTTAAAAAAAAAAAAAAAACACAAACTGCCAAATCCATATGACAAAGATGCAGGTGTAAGACAGCAGATTAAGAACAGTGAATACTTTTGACTAATAAGTGAACCTGCCTCAGTGTGGTTCCCAAAGAGTTTTATGAATCTTGCTCCAAGTTCATAAAATTTGGTCTGAAACATATTGAAATCTATGGGAATTAATCTTTTCATTCAATTTTGGCCATTTGTAGGGCTAACAAGCAAGCTATTCTCAAGCAAAAGTTATGGAAAGCTGGCACTGCCATGTTGAAAATGTACCAATGCCAAAATTAAAAAGAAACAAAAAAAAAAACAACACCTCTGCCTACACAAAATTGTCAGCTCTCCTTAAGGCCCCTTTCACACTTGTGTGACTTTTCCTGTGACTTTGGACATCAGAGTTGCATGACAAGTCATACCCCATGATTCCCAATGATAACCATTCATATCTGTGCAACTTCAAAGTAGTACCTGTACTACTTTGGTCCAACTTTGATCCGAGTTAAGATCCATAGACCTCAAATTTACACAGGCATTCCCTGAAATCACATCAAAATCGTGGCAAAATCACATGACTTTCAAGTCACTGCAGTGTGAAAGGGGCCTTAGTTCCCCACACTGACAATATGGCTGTTGTGAGTCCACCCTTTTATAAAAATGGGAATGGGTTATCCATTCCTTCAAATAATTGGCTCTTTTGACTCTTGAGCTGCTTAGAGGCAAAGGCTATGCATTATATTATAGGTTGTTTCTAATTTCTGTCAGTGAATCTGCAACGATTTCAGTCATAAATTTACAAATGTTCTTTATGCAAACGCTGCAAATCCTGGGTATTCACTGCAAACTCAAGGCAGTGGCAAATTCAAACCCCATTCCTATTCCTGACCAAGGAAAGTATCCCAGGCAGTGTCTGTGATGGTCAGACAGATTCTACTGACTTAATGACAAGAGTGGATAGGCTACATACCATAGTTACATAGTTAGTCTGGTTGAAAAAAATACACAAGTCCATCTAGTACAACCAATACAAGGGTAAAAAATTATATACAAACCTTTATACAAAATGTTATACCTACAGTTGTTCCAGAGGAAAGCAAAAAAAACCCCAGCAAAGCCTAATACAATTTGCTTCAGCAGGGGAAAAATTCCTTCTTGATCCCCCAAGAGGTAATCGGATATCCCCTGGATCAACTTTACCTATAAATGTTAGTATCCAGTTATATTTTGGACATTTAGGAAAGAGTCCAGACCTTTTTTAATGCAACCTACTGAGCTGACCAGCTCACAGCTCTTACTATGAAGAAACCTTTCTGTATTTGGCGATTAAATCTCTTTTCCTCCAGATGTAAAGAGGGCCCCCTTGTCCTCTGTGATGACCTTAACTAGCAAGCTGATGATAAGTGCCCTGATTATCTATACAGATTTCCCCTGTGAGGAGATGCCACTGTCAGTGTGAAGCTAGGAGAGCCGATAAACGGCACTTCCGTGTTTATATGTGATTTACTGTGATTGGACACAGCCGATCACATGGGTAAGGGGCCGTGTCATCAGCTCTTTACCTAGATCGGGGTTGTGCCGATGATCGGCAGGGACGTGACGTGCCTGTGATCGCTGCGCAGCACACCCCTGCAGGCTATATCATCAGCTATATTATATATTATCATAAAACACAACAGTTTTGCTCTACTGACATGTACTGTTATATTGTGAGATACTGTATAAAGTATTCCCCACTTCCCAACCTCAGTCTGTATAATATTCTTACATGACAAGTTAGAGACAGCCACTGTAACCACTGACTTGAGTGGCTTCTAAATCTTTGCAAACGTCAGTAGCAGGCTAGGTAAGATATTTTGAAATAGAGAGAGAAATACAGGCACCTCTGAGTATGGACTGTAGTATTTAATAATAAATGGTGCATTAAAAATCTCACATTGAGGTATCGTCGTGCAGGGACAATGGGGTCCGGTGCACCGCACTATCGACCGTCCATTCTGTGTGTGATAACCGAGTCTCACGCATCTTGATGGTATTAGGCATCCTGGTCAGCAGGAGATTTTGCTGCTCAGGCTTAATCTAAACCGAGAGTTGGAACGCAGCTGAGGTGTGGAGGAGAGAGCTGGAATGCATCACAGGGCAGGATGGCGCCACGCCTGTGATGCCACCCCGCCCTGTGCTGTGTTCCAGCCCTCTCCTATTCTTTAAGTGTTTCTGAAAAAAAACCTTTTCCTTGTTTTAAAAACAGTAGGAACGTTTTAAACCATTTTTCAGGTTTTTACTGCTTTCTGTGTCCCCGCTGGAGAGATTCATCCCATCTATTTGTCCTTGTGACTTTCACAGGAAAGAGAATAATACTCTAAAATTGTTACCAAAAAGTTGTCACCAAAACAGAAAAAAAGGAAAATATTCTCCTGGGGGACACTTCTAATAGGGACAACTGCATAAGAGAAAAGTTTCATTACTTTGGAGAGGACTCCTCTGACTTCCAGAGGTGTCTATGAAACAGCAAGTGAAGTGAAATCTCCCCAATGGAGAAGTTGACTATTAAGACAGATAGAGGGGTGACTCTACCTAGTGGGGACACACACAGGAAAAAAAACAGAAAGGGATTTTACACCTTCCATACTCAAATTACCACCTTAAATTGTAACTAAAGCCTTATGGTAGGTAAGGCTTTAGGTAAGGATTGGTCTATCACATTTTTACTGCTGTTTGTGTCCCCACTGGGGGATTCCCCTTTTATATTTGCAAATGTGACCACTGTCAAGTGAAAAAAGTAAGGAAAAAAATAAAATTTTGAGCTGTCACAGAAACAGTTATAGAGGGAAAATCATTTAATGAGGCATTAGTTCTAGTCTCAACTGTGTTAGAGGAGTTCCATCACATTGGAGAGACTTACACTTCATGTTATATCTTAGGGCACAAAGTGACAGAAAAATACTCCACGATAAGATGCAAATAGAAAATGAAATAGACTGTTATCTACTCTAAATCCAAAATGTGAAATAAAAACGTTTATGTTAGAAATATTTTAACTGCACTAAATCACAATGTGTTCTGTGAAAAACACATAATTGTGTTACATTCAGAAAAAAAAAAAAAAAAAAAAAAAAAACATAAAAAAAATAAAAATAAAATATGCAGATGGTATCCACTTGTCACCTAACCATTTCCCTGACAAGAATGACCAGGCCAATAATGTAATGCACATACAAAAAGCCTACAGTCCTGATGCCAATCCAACCTGTATTTTTGGCTGCATTTATGTCAGTTGTAGGGTTTTTAGGAATGTTAAATAAAAACAGCTGTTTAATATTTGCATGAACAAATCGAGTTTCATATTTTATGTCTGGGAATTCAGTACTCGTAAAAAATCCCTCAGGTAGAAGACAAGTGAAAGCAAACATTTTATCACATAATAAAATGTGTACAGGATTACTGGATGCAGCTATTTTACTTTGCACAATATGCCAAGGTAACATCTTGTAATGCAATTTATGGTGAGCGTTCCATTTGTAAGAGTAC
Organism: Aquarana catesbeiana; assembly: GCF_042186555.1. NCBI lineage: Eukaryota > Metazoa > Chordata > Amphibia > Anura > Ranidae > Aquarana > Aquarana catesbeiana. The sequence continues at coordinate 311,399,423 of NC_133324.1, forward strand.
CTGTTGTTCAAAGTAAACCTTTCAGCACTAAAGGGAAATAAAAAAAGGATATCTGAGGGCTGTAGGCTTCTGTCTGCCCATGAATATTTTCTCAGTTAAACTTGCACATTCTTTCATTTTTATGCATTTGGATTTTCAATGAGATTCAGTTTGCTCATGTGGCTGGATGTTCAGAGAACTGGTTTTAGGAATTAACTATAGGGAGTTCAAATGCAGTTGTCCATTGGATTGGCTTAGAGATCCAAATCATACCTGCTATTTGGTATAGCAGTGTGTTCATCTTATATACTTAACAGAATGCAGCACTGTCTTACTTTCCTTCACAACACTTTTCCATTTGGTTATCTGTAGCTTGCAACTCGTTCTGCTATGAAAATTTTGGCTCATGTAATACCTTCTAGGAAACGCATATAGCATAATGCAACCTTTAAAAAAAGGTTCCACTTATCTCAAATCCAATTTTTTTAAAAATGCATTTCAAATGTTAGGTTTGTGGGTTGGGCCAAACAAATTCATCCTTTTACCATTTTAAGCCAACTGTCCCTTCAGAACTGCTAGTTTTCAGGATCAATAGGCTAATTTAGTCTTTGCACCAGTGCTTAGTGGTTTCTGGTTAAATCTCCCCCTACTAAGTTTGCAAAGTTTACAGGTCCTAAACTAAAGTGATACACACTGTTTAATTTACAGTTGTCGTTCTCTTTCTGTATACAGATGATAGCACTGTAATTATTTTAATTAAAAAAAATCTAAGTACCTTTTTTCCTTTTTACCTTTTTTGCCCTTCATTGTGTTTAGCTGGTTAGTGAGCATGGAGGAGGAGGGAGGGAGTAGGCTGTCATTTCCCACTGGGTATACACCCACATGTGTGACTCTATAGTCACATGAGCTGCTCAGATGTGATAGGGAGGAAATGCTAAGGGTAGAAATACACTGAAAACTGTGCATGTGCACTAGCTGCCAACACTGCTCTGAAAAATACCCAACTGCAGTGAGGACATGGACTGAGGGGGGAGATCAGCGGAATCAATCAGGTTTTTTGCAGAATACAGAAAACAAATTCCATAGTGACTGAGTGCATATGAACAGTATGTAATACAGCATTTGATAGTTTTTAATGTTGCTGGTTCAATAACACTTGAGGCACAAACTATGATGCACAATTTACAAGATTGAAACTTTAGCAAGCTTGATCTATGAGTAACCTTATCAGAGAACCCCAGATTTACCATTTTTAAACTGGTCCACCAGAGAGTTGTTGTCTTCACAGTTTGAAACCTTTTGTGTCATTGAAGCACCACACCTTGCCTGCTTGTCTCCCAGGACATCAACCCTTTTAGCAGATACAGCCAGCATGCCCAATCTCAGAGCTTGTGTCTCTTCCATGAATAGACACTTGGTGCTCACCTGTAAACCAGTCCAAGAATGGACTTCACCTCAGGGGCTCAACCCAAACAATTACTAGTTATAGTTGTGTGCACACACTGGGGACGATTCTTGGTATACAGAAACAAAGTGCCTGTAAAGGGGATGCGTTACCCTAATGCCCTGTGCACACGGTCGGACATTGATCGGACATTCCGACAACAAAATCCATGGATTTTTTCCGACGGATGTTGGCTCAAACTTGTCTTGCATACACATGGTCACTCAAAGTTGTCGGAAAATCCGATCGTTCTGAACGCGGTGACGTAAAACACACACGACGGGACTATAAACGGGGCAGTAGCCAATAGCTTTCGTCTCTTAATTTATTCTGAGCATGCGTGGCACTTTTCGTCGGATTTGTGTACACACGATCAGAATTTCCGACAACGGATTTTGTTGTCGGAAAATTTTATAGCAAGCTTTCAAACTTTGTGTGTCAGAAATTTCGATGGAAAATGTGTGATGGCGCCTACACACGGTCGGAATTTCCGACAACAAGGTCCTATCACACATTTTCCGTTGGAAAATCCGACTGTGTGTCCAGGGCATAAGACTTCCTGAACAGATAGTCAGTGAAAAAGATGCTCACAGGATTCATATACCTCAACTTTAGCAAGTTTCAGTATTGAAACTTGCACTGATTCCCGTTGACCCTAGTGCGATTTGTCCTGCACCTGTCATTGTGCTGCAATGCATGACAATGGAAATCACATTATTCTCTCTGGTGCCTGTTCACACCAATGCAGTATGGTGCAGTACAATTTTTGAAAAGGTGCAGGTGCTTTTTCTGATGTAGCATAGTGTGTTTTTGACCCCATACACTTCATTGAAAGCATGGGAAAAATGCAAGGTGCATTTTTGGCAGGGTCTTTTGTCTAACAACACAAGACCATACAAAAAAAAGGCATGAAACATGAAACAGCTTCAAAAATGTGTTTGAAAATGCACAAAAATACACTGAAAAACACATTATTATACAGCAGCACGAGTGTGAACCTAGGAAAAAGGTAGGTAGTATGTGTAGGATTTTCACGCACAGTTCAATTACCCATGGGCTGCAAGGCAGCTGTGTAAGCTGCATTGACAATAAGCCTGCAATTAAAACTGAAGTTCTTACTGTTAATCTGCATTTACAGAAGCATTAACTATTGCCATACATCTTTCATCTTCTGCCAATATATTTATTGGATAAAATCCTAAAACAAAGTATATTGTACATCCAATATACAACTCCACCAAGAAATAGGAAAATGTATTCTATTTTTAGGGCAGACCTCCAACTCCTCCAAAGACACTGCCAAGAAATCTGGAATTGCAGGCAAGTATTTTGTACTTTTGAAGCTGTGCCTGTTTTTCTCAAGGCTTGAGTAAATTACAAGTACATATACATAACAAAAAGAACTGCAGACGTTTACAGCTGTACCCGAGCTCTGTGGCCCTCACATTACAAATCTATAGGCATCAACACAGCTAACACCAAGTTTCTGAATACACAAAGCCTGAAAGTGTCTAAAAGAATAACTGCTTCAATTTCCCCCAGCAACCAACTTCTCCATTTTATTTTCTACATCACAGGTGGAATACTGAATAGGAGGAGCTGATTATTTACAATAGGCCATTGGTAAGGACAATAGATAGTTTCTCTGCCAGTATATTTTACTATGCACTGAGCCTAAGATGGATACATTTCTGGTTCATTATGTTAATACAGCCATGTTTCGTTACCTGGAGGTTACACGTATTTGTTTAAATGAGGTACATCAAACTGACTGGCTTATGGTCCTTTGTGACACACTGTAAGAGTAGCCTATGTGGCCTAAAATGTAGCCATACAAATAAACGTACCAAGAGTAACCAATCAGCATTTAACTATGAGAACTAGGGCTCATTCACACCAGCATGCATGTATTAGGGTGTGTATAATGCACACTCACTGGTTTGCATTGTTCATGCATGCTGCGATGCCTTAACATCACACTGCAGATATACAGCTTTAGGTTGTAGGCACAGGAGTATCCTTGCTTGCCAGAAAGGACACTCCTAATTTTAGGAGGAATTTCTAAATGTTCCCTATAACATCAAAAATTTTCACTTTTTGAGTTCAGTTTCCCTTTAAAGGTCTGCGGATCATCAGCTAGCAGTTATAGCATGTTCTAGCATTTCAACAGATGGACCAACAGTCATTCACATGCAGAAGGCTCACAACACAGAGCTATAACAAATGTTATATACCATAATGATCATTATTTAAGGCCATGTGATTGTTTTTTTTAAACTCTCATTGCTAAAAATAAAGGTCTTGATGGCAAAAAATAATCTAGTGTCAGTAAGTGTGCACAATCCAATATTCGAAATAAAAAAATACATAGGAATGAATGTTATGTCCTTTTGGCAAAGTGAATAAAAACTGTCACAAATACCAAAATGTGCATGTAAGTGACATGCACAGGGGCCATCATCCATCTGAAGAAGGCCTTAAAGGGATACTCTAGTCCAGTGATGGCAAACCTTGGCACCCCAGATGTTTTGGAACTACATTTCCCACGATGCTCATACACTCTGCGGTGTAGTTGAGCATGATGGGAAATGTAGTTCCAAAACATCTGGGGTGCCAAGGTTTGCCATCACTGCTCTAGTCTCTTTATAGTTTTTTTTTTTTAAACCATATTAATGTGTTTGTTATAATGCAAAATAATGTTATTGGTTTTGCCCTCTTAACACCCTGAGTGATTTTCTTCTGGAAGCTTGTAGCTCTAAAACGTTCAACAAGCTAAATCACATTAATTTTAATGGCCCCTGTTCACATATGAGCAAAAACACCTGTCTCTCAAAAAAGTACATGAGCTTCTTTTTGGTAGATTACAAGCATTTTTGGCCCTACAGACTTCATTAGAAATGCCTGACTTGAGCATTTTATGAGCGTTTTGTCACGCGTTTTCTGTTCAAACAGCAGCTCTCCACCCCTAATTTCCTCTCCTCTTCTCCCCCCTAGTGCTTTCTATTGGCTTAAAAAAGAATGCCCAAAGCTGTAAAATGCTTTTAATACACTTCTAAAAATGCTCAAAAACTCAATAAGAACACCAGTAAATGTCTACGTTCAGGTGTGAATGCAGCCTTAATGTTAATATTTTAAAAACATTTCTGTGTATAGTTAGTAAACATGTACATGTGGAGCAGCCATGTTTGCCTATTAGATATGCAGCCAGTTATGGACATGGCAATATTTGTTCATTCACACTATTTTTTTTTTATATAGCCACCCTTGATATCCTTAAAACAAAGGCAAGTAGGCTGCCCCCACTCTAACGAGTGGTTAACCACTATCCCTGGTTTGGAGCTGTGATGTCTGTAAATTTTATACATTGAACATTTTAATAAATCGTATTTATCTTTCACATCGTTGAAGTGCAGTCAGTCTACTTACCTTTACCTTTAGTGTTCCACGATCATGGATCGGACCGGCTCCTGACGGTGTGCAGAGGGTCTGTTTGTCTGTATGGTCACCTAGAGCGGTGTCTCCTTTCATCACCCTTGATATCTTTACCACGCTCTCATCAAGGAAAGGATCTGCTTTGTATTTAAGGGGGACCCACACGCCGTTTGTTTACAAATAGAAGTAAGCAATGAAACCTGCTATTTCTTGGCAATTTGAAATGCATTTTTTTCTTTGTGAATGTCAGTTTTGCTGTTGTAGAATGTATATATTGTACAAATAAGCAACTTCACAAGCATGCTAAAGGAATGTTTGCAAATGTTGCCCTTTAAACAACATTAAAATTGTGGCTCCCACCAAACAGAATTTCTAAAAAAATATTCTTTGCTTTGGTATACAGTATGTTCCCCATGGCAATGTCCAGCCCTCCATGCCATTTGTTTGACAATCCTTCACCTATTAACCCAGAAAATAGGCATGATTTCTAAGTTTCAGTTCCCATTGATTTCAATATGGTTCAAAACTTTAAGAAGTTCAAGAACTTTTGTCTCATCCCTAATGTAGTATGCATGAATCTACATTAGTTATAACAATATGGAGCGGGAATTATGTGCCTCTTTTTTCTCAATCACAATGTTGGAGAAGGGAGAAGTAGAACCAAAGCTCTTTTGGCCCTTGGGTCACAGGGGTGCACTTAGTTCTGTATTCCTGTGACCCGTATTCAACCGACAGTGGGCTAAAGTCCACTGTTGGCTGACATCATTTAGCCGGTCCAGACTCTGGCGGGATCAAAATTTTAATGTCAAGATCCACCCAGACAGCTGAGTACCTGAGCCAGCTGCCTACTTCCTCTCCACAGCTCAGTGCCTCAGTCAGCACTGGAGGGGCATTGTACCGAGCGGGAGCTGAGCGACCAATGGTGTTTGAGCCGGCAAGGGACAGATCATAATGATGCTGCATCCACCTAGGTGAGTATGTATGTTTGTTATATTAAAATCCCACACTTCTCTTTTAAAACTAGGTGAAACAAATTCACATGCTTAACACACGAGTAGCTGCAAAATGCTACATACTACCCGTTTGCTATAAATGTTTTCCTAAGATGAAGACAACCCCTGGAATTCATAAAGAGTGCTGTAGACACACATTAGTAATTTGTTTCCTTTCTGTGCAACAAAAGATGCAACTTGCAACAGAGAAGTATTTATTGGAAAGCTGTATATATATATATCTGTTGTAGAATTGCCTTGGACATAATCTGTTCTGTGATACAATATCTACAGGTGTGAGACAATTTACTCCAACATGAAAGAGGTCTTACTTATCTCCACACTTTCTAATATGGCCATAATGCCAAAAATTGCAAATGCTTTACCCCCCCCCCAAATGTTCCTGAAAATAATATTGGTTGTACACTGTCAATCCCTTGATGCAGCTGTAACTTCTAATTGCTACAGTCATTTGCTGCATCAGGCTTTTTTTCAGTGTAATATGCACACTCAGCTACTTATGTGGCACAGATTGAGTTACTCTTGGATTATATAAAACCATTTTAATTTATTTATTCATTTTAGCTAAAAAATATATTGATTTCCCAAGCAGCATGTGCAAATAAGAATTAAATTAGCTTATTCTCATTATTCATAGTACCTACTGGCCTAATTATAGTACTAAAAATTACACTGTTGTAGCCACAGTTGGAAAGCAGGTGCATACAAATTAATGGCTATTGTCATATTTGCAGCTTGGCAGTTTAGTAGCACCAAAACCACAAAGAACCTTATTAATAAATTTACTTTACTGCAGATACATTTAATCTCCTTCCAGCAAAAACTTTGGGTGGCAGTCTGCTGCAATGCAAAAAAGTAGTCCTTCACATACTGCTATTATTTGGGCAGAAACATACCAACAATCGAAGTATGAATAGATAACAAAATATACTTTGTTTTTCCATGCTCCCTGAGTGAAAGAGTCCACTGCCTGAGTAACAGCTGTAAAAAAATGCTTATAATTTTTTTCTTTTTTTTAGAAACCTCTATTATATTTACTTTTTTTGGAAAAGTCAAGGCACATCCTCTCCTGCTGAAACAAGGACTAGGGTAAGTATTTACTCCTTAATAATTTGCATTAAATAAACAATTCACCCTTAAAGTGTGGGGATGGGGCACTGCAATGGTAAATTTTTTTTTCCCTGGAGTTGGGCTTCAAGTATGAAATGATGCCAAACAGACTGTTCTCATTGGGAGTATCATTGGAGGTAATTCTGGCTTCTGAATTAGTGATAAAGGATAATCTTCACACCTAGTCTTTGAGGGTGGTGGTGGAAGGGGCGGGGGAGTTTCTGGAATTTCCAGTTGGTTGGGTTTAAGGATTTGAAAAAATTTACCTGGAAGAATTTTTCGTATTTGAATTCAGAGATGGGAAATGTTCTAATTTCTAACTGAATTTTGCATAAAATATCTTTTCCACTTAGCAGAATGCACTTTCTGTCCTCTGAATTCAGTGCTCTCTTTGGGCATTAAAAAAAAAAAAAATCACCCACATCACCAATCAAAAGGGTCCGCATTAGGTCTTGTTATGCTAAGGTAGAAAGGGGGTGTATCTGACCAGAAAAGGGGTTTCTCTGACCAAGTTAAGTTAGGCTACAGAGTGCACAGGACAGCACAGCCCAACTCTGTTGTCTATTGAACTGTGCAATCCTATTTAGGTGCACTTAGTAACTCTAAAAACAAGAAAGTGGAGGTTGTTAATTCAACGTCTATCTGACTGAATATATACTACTGTTACTTTAACAAGGTTTATATAACTTGTAAACACAAGTTGAAATTGTTCACTGTTCTGCTTTAGGTGGTTTACTTACCTCCTAGCTAAATTGCTGCGATCCAGCTATATAAAAGTCCTATGCTAACCACTTTTGCCTCTAGCCCATTTCAATGCTGTAAATGCTGTGTATAGAGTAAACCTGATCTATAAAAGCAGACTGAGTTGGGGGCAGCAGTATTTATGTCACAGACAAGGGAAAGAATTTGAGTTTTTCATTTTGATGACTGCATAGCGTGGCTAACAAACAAGTGATAATGAACTCAACAAAGTCATGAAAATTGGCAGTCTTATTTCTCTTGATATATAAAACACCATGAAATAAAATTTACAACACAAAACAGGGGACCTCACATCTACTGCTCTTAAAAAGTGGCAGATTGAAAGGTTTATTGCAGAAGGTTCAATGGATTGGAATAAAAAATATTTTCTGAATAAATGTCACCAAATATCCTTCAACCTATAGCTAAAGGTGTTATATATTTTGCTTAGCGTTATAAGCTGCCCAATTGATATCGCCTGCCACCTGCTAGAACACAGGGAGAGTGCTAGGATGTCAAAATAGCACTGCTAATGACTCAAAAGTCAATATTCAATGGCTGGGAGGGGACGGGAAGGGGGAATGGTATAATATTCTATTAGAAGGTCGAGTATGAATTACCACCCTATATGCTTATGATATAACCTACAGTGATCACTTACTGTAGCTTTGTTATAGCTAAACTCCAAGCATATATTAAAGGTACAAATTAAAACATTTATTCATTTATTATTAAAATGGTTGTAAACCCTGTTACACTACTTTTACCTACAGGTAAGCCTACTGTATAATAAGGCTTACCTGTAAGTACCATTAATATCTCCTAAACCTGCACAGTCTAGGAGATATTCACTGTATACGCTTGCACCAATATCAATGTCACAAGCGGGCCATTTCTTCAGGGCCTGTGCCGTGACCGATGGTTCCCGTGTGCATTTGTGCAAGTGACATCATCACAGGTCCGGCCAATCACAGCGCCGGAGCCCACAAACTCAGAAGTAACTCCAGGAGACATGTTTCCGGTCACAGTGGTGTATGGGGACCACTGCAAGAGCATCGATCTAAGGTAAGTATTTAATATTGAGCTAGTATGCGATGCATACAAGCTTATTATGCCTTTGTCTTGCAGGTTGTTTTTTTTTTACTTTACAACCACTTTAAATACTTAAATGCATTTTTAAATGCAAGCAGTAAACAATGTAACTTTGACAGGGTATTAGCCTCTTGATGTCCCTGTACAGCAGAACTCAAACTGGGGTGGGAGAGTCAGCACAAGAGGCCAATCATTTGTACAGAGTAACAGAGAGATTAGTTTATCAGTCTGCTGTTCCTCTTTCTCTGTCCATTCACAGGCTGGGGGTGGAAATGAGACCTGTAACTGTTACTGAATGTCAGCACAGGAAAATTAGGCCTTCGCCCCTTTCAGACAAGGCTGTGCTATGTGACAAAGCTGTATAAATCTCTGAAGTGGATGGGCAGAAATACTAATTCTTTTGCAGATAAAACAAATCTGTTACACCATTTTTAGCCTTTGCCTGGTTCAGCTTTAAAAAACTAAATTTAGCTGTAAGATTAAAAAAATACCACTGGATATTATAGTTTATGTTGACAAATTTCCTTTCTAATAGTCATTTGATGTTTGATATCAAAATCATCTAACCCACTATGTCTGCATCCAGCCTTTCCAGACACCAAGAGCAAGTAAGCTCTCTCTCAAAAGAGAGAGCACAGCAACCCTAGCCCAATTAAACCTTTTATTAATGAAGTAAAAGCATACAGATGCAAATGCACTTACAAATTAAAGTCTTGTGTAAGGCTCATCAATACACACAGATGCCACCAGCTGTTGCTGGGACTAGGTGCAGATAAACTGGATGGATCTCCTGTCAGCTCACCAATCCTCTATCCGGGACCTGATGGAGACTCACTGAAGGAAGCCTCTGTCAGCTTGGCAGTCACCTCTCTCAGAGGGGCAGGATGGATGGTGTGAAAGTGTCTAGAGCAACCACTCTCCAGCCCCTAGCTACAGACACACTCATGGCTATGAAAGAAGCCAGCATTACTCCGTGCACTGGAAGTGGTAGCAGCAGATGGTTAGGTGAATGGTTGGAAAGTTGTTGATACTTTCCACATATAATTAAGAGCATTATGAAAAAACACTGGCCTATTTTTTTTGCAAGACCCTACACTCGAAAATATCCTCCCCAAAATACCCAATATAATATTCAGAAGAGCAACAAATGTTAAAAATCGGATAGCATAAAGTAAGGTTATAAAGCAAATGGTTCTTGAGAGCTGCAACCAAAAATCCTCTTTATTGAAGCTTATGTGACAGGTGGTTGACAAATGAAGCAGTGGACAAGGAGGTAGCCGCGTTTTGCGCGAATATTAGCGCTTGGTCATTACCAATTGGAACTAGTCACCACAATCACTTATATACTGCTTTAATGAGCCATCATTAGGTTACAGGTTTACTAACTGATTAAAAACAGTACTCAGCCAGTATCACAAAGAAAGCAAGGCTGCAGTACAAGGTACATACACTCAAACCTTATGTAATGGATGATGCCATTTCTTCTCTTGTGATTGCAGGAAATAAAATTATTAGTCAGTGTTGATTAGGAATCCCTCCCGTGGCACTATAGTATTCTCCCTAGGGGGTGAGGGGAGCTGCTCCTGCCGGTAGAACACAATGATTATTGCTGGAGGCTATAGGCGCTGGCAATAATTGTATGTTAAAAATCCGACATGCTGGTTGTACCCAAGATGATCGACAGATCGACTTGTGTGTAATCAGCCTGCCCATATATGGTTTGGATCTCTGCCGGTCCCTGCTGAACTGTTCTGGATTCGAACCATCTATAGCCGGCTTTAGTAATCATTTAAACTGTCATTTAATCAAGTAACCATGTCTTCTCCCTCCCTTCTTTCAATAGGAATCAAAAATGAGTTTTGTTTATCAGTGTTACTCAGTGATTCTAGGTTTGCAATCACATATTACTTTAATATATTACAGCCTATTCATTACAATGTTTACATAACATATGATACAGTATAAATTTAATAGTTATTATTAGACATGTTTGTTTGTTTTGTTTTGTTTTGGATAGATTAGTTATGTTACTAATTTAATTTTGTTATGGAATTTGTTTAGTTTAATTTTCGTTAAATTTCATTATGTTTTTCGTTAAAATTTGTTTTGTTTATTAATTTTTGAACAAATTCCAACTTTTCAGAACAATTAGAATTAGGATTTATCCAAAGAAACGATTGACCGATTTGAATTATGGTGGTTGTTGCTGGCCGGAAAGCTGGCCGCCCACATCCTTAACAACCACGACTCATCATCTGTCAGCTGGCTTCCCCACTGACAGATGACTGTAAAGAAAAAATATAGAAATGTTAAAAAAAATGGCGTGGGCCCCCCAGTTCATACCAGGCCCATGCCACCTGGTAGCACCGCCCCCCCCTGCAACATCACAGACTGGTGCATGCTGGGTTGGCGATGTCACAAGGGGCGGTGACACCAGTGATGTCGCCAGGCAACCCCACCCTTCCCTATAACAGAACTGTCAAATGGAGGAGCCTGCAGTAGGCAGATGGCCTCCATGTCAGCAGGAGCAATTTTTTTTTGTTCTTTTTCGGGTGTGGCGGGTGGCGTGATTGACAATGGATTTACATTGGGGATATATTTTTAGTTTTTAATAAAGGAATTGTCAAAAACTGTCTCTGTGTTTTTATTACTTTTGACACTTTTTTTGGTGAATGGCTAGGGGTATGTTCCTGTAATAGGTTGATAACTTGTGTTGTATCTCTCAGATAAAAAGGAGTTACTGTGACCAGTGGCTGTGACCAGTAACTCCTTATCTGAGAGATAATAGGTTGATTTGTTATCAACCTATTACAGGAACATGAGTGGAGAGATGGCTGTGTATTGGCGATGGTAGATGTAGCCTCGCTATACACAATCATATCTCACCAACAGGGTTTGGAGGCGGTGACATTTTTCCATGAACAGGACCATTCCTTACCACAGATACAAAAGGATATCATTGAACTTTTGGTTTTTGCTACAGGCAAAAATTATTTTTGGTTTGGAGACAATTTTTATTTACAGACCCGTGGTGTGGCTATGGACGCTAAATTTGTGCCCAGCCTTGCCAATTTATTTATGGCCTATTGGGAGAAAGAGGTGATTGGCACTAACCCCCGAGAGACTTATGCCTTTGGAGGAGGCACATCGATGATGTCCTCCTCCTTTGGGATGGTGATTTTCCCTCTCTCGAGGAGTTTTTTGCAAGACAGATCGATTGCAATATGAGGTGAGCCATTCTCAGATTCATTTTCTTGATCTAAACATCATAGTTAAAGATGGCCATTTGAGTACCACTACATATTTTAAGGAGACTGACCGCAATGCCTATATCCCTTTATACAGTTGTCATCACGCATCATGGTTAAATGCAGTCCCCAAAGGTCAATTTCAGTGGATTAGGCTTAATTGTACGTATATCTCTGATTTTTATCAGCAAGCATATGTTTTGAGATCCAGGTTCCTGGAAAAGGGGTATTCAGGAAACGATACTGATGACACCGTTAAAGTGGTAGGGAATATGAATAGGGATGATATGCTACATAGGGTAAGAGGGAGCACTCAAGGATCTGACAACAGTAGGATGGTCCATGACTGCAGTCTATTCTAACCAGTATTTTTCTGTTAGAAAGATCCTCAGTAAACACTGGGGGAGTCTCAAAAATGATAAAGTACTGGGTCCAATACAGTCTTGTAGTGGTATATAAGGGAGCACCATCGTTGCGACATAGTATCGCCCCTAATATCGTTGTCCTTCCAAAAAACATCTATTTTTTTCAGTCTATGAAGGGTTTTTACCTCCGTAGTAAATGTAGTATATGTCAGATTAACTCCTTCAGGGAACGTAGATGTAAATCTTTTCAATCTACCCAGACACATAGGATGTATAACATAGAATCTTTCATTACATGCTCTACAGAGTACGTTGTTTACATGACAGTGTCCATGTTCTAAACAATACATTGCACGTACCAAAATGCCATTATATGTACGTCTAGCCAAGCATGTGGGAAATGGTGGTGAAAAACATAATTTATCCAGAAATTATGCAAAGTACCATTATATGAATAGCAAGGGTACACGTTTTATTGCACTGGATAAGGGTTCCCCACACTGCAGAGGGACTAACATGGTTAGGTCAATCTCCAGGTTGGAAACTCGATGGATTTTTGATATGAAATCATATGTGCCTTTCGGCTTGAACGTCGACTGGGATATTAACTGTTTTATAAATAATGCCTAGGGTTTGCAATGTTTTCATAATTTTTGACATTCTTTGCCATGTGAACATATGTCCCTTTTGACGTTTACGCCGATTGACACATGGATTTTTTGTTTCCTTAATAAAAGTAATGTTTTAATGCTTTCATGCAATTTTTATAATCAATTTTAATATTATTATCATTAAGACTTTATGCGGCGTCTATACGTCCTTCCTTCCTTCATAAGTTTGCCATTGGATTCTAATTTTAACCTTATATTTGTCATTTTGCACTTTTGCCACAAGATTGCAGTGTTCTATGTATGCAGAACCTTTGCTCCCTGGTTTTCTTTTTTCTATTATCCGAATGAGCGGCCAGTAGTTATAATGACCCCGCCGCTCTTCAGATGATATTGTTTACTACCTAGCGGCCAGCAGTTAAGATTGCGCCGTGGGGTTATATATTGAATGAGCATGATGACACCTGGCCAATCCCCAGACGACATTCTTTTGTGACCAAACGCATAGGGTAAGTCCTACGCTGGTGATATCATCACGCTATACCTCCCAAGAGGTTAACACAGGAGCAAACCAAGAAAAGTGAAGCAAGGATGCTGCAGTTCCATTTTATTACATGTTGTTTTGAAGCCTTCATTTCTGTGCAAACTTTTATACCATTAAACCTGAACTTTTTAAAGTACTGCAATATGGGAGCATTTCTTTGCTTTTGTTTTCCATTATCTGAGTTGCATATGAGCAGCGGGGATTCTAGCAAGAGATAAAGTTCCTGGGGAGACCCAATTCCCTGCGCTTGGTGAGACCATTATTTAGTGGTCACGGAGTTCTGTTAAGCAGTATATAATTATTCTCACCCGGGTGTGGAATAAGGATCTCATCTAGTGCAAAGGACTATCTTTTTCTCCTCATCTTCAGCTTTTATACCTATATGAGGCACGGATATTGGTCTTTATTTTTCTGTTTACATATGAACTGCTGATTTGGGACTCTTCCTGAGCTTTTTTTTCATTTATGTTCTTCATTGTTTTGTATTATTATTTTTAATTAGCGCTGCACCATTTGCTTTTTTATTATCTGTTTAAGTCTGCATTTGACTATATGGTGCTGGCAGCTGTTCTTTATATTTTTATATAAATTTTTCAAGCGCAGCATTAGCCTTTGGGTTTGTTTTTGCATTTCTTACTAGGTACCTTGTGTTTGATAAACGTGCAAGGATAGACCATGATTTTGTAAATACATTTATACTTTTTAATAGCACTATCAATATATATATACCAGTAAGTACGCTTGGGCAGAGGGTGGTCTCCCGTACGTATCCTACTCCTACTGGACAGGAGGCATGGGAGTATGGAATGGTAAGAGAGCCTGGTGAGAGATCCAGGTGCTGGGTGGAAGAGGATCTTCAGGCAGCAGATGGTGTGCTGGAACACAGGCAAACAGGTGCTGAGCAGGAGCAAGCAGGCAGGTCAGGGCACAGGCAGAGTTCGGCAACAGACTGGCAGCACGGTACAATAGGAGCAGGCAGAAGAAGGGTCAAACAAGCCAAGGTCAGGTACGGGCAGCAGTCAGCGGAGTATCAGAGGCAAGCCGGGTAGTCAGGAGATCTGGAAACACAGGAACGCAGGAACAGGTAGTGGGAACTAAGGAACCGTAAGCTGTTGATCAGGCAGCACTGAGCAGAGTGCATGGCAAACCTAAATAGGCCGGTTGGCGCCAAACAGCGCGCACACGTGCATGCCGATGCTCACAGGCGCGCGCGCACACACACGCCAGTACACAGACCAGCGCCTACAGGGACACACACAGCAGCACATTCCCACAGAGGCCTGCTTTATCCGGGTAATAAGATCCACTTGAAGGAGCAAAAAGTTCCCAGAGGGAAGGATCGTGTCAGGAGGCAGGGTCTCTTCAGAATCATGAAACATGCACGAAAGCGCATCTGGCTTAATGTTCTTAGAACCCGGTCTATAGGTGATGTGGAACTGGAATCGGGAAAAGAAAAGTGCCCATCTAGCCTGTCGTGGTCTCAATCTTTTGGCTGTCCTCAAATATTCCAGATTCTTGTGATCTGTATACACCAAGATGGGATGTGCAGCACCCTCCAGAAGGTAACGCTACTCCTCCAGAGCTGACTTGATGGCAAGAGGTTCCCGATCTCCCACATCATAATTCCTTTCCGACATTGACAGCTTGCGTGAAAAGAATGCCACTGGGTAAAGAAGAGCTTTGGCACCCTGTCGCTGAGAGAGAACCGCTCCAACTGCTATTTCTGAGGCATCAATCTCCAGGACAAACAGTAAAGCAGGATTAGGGTGTTTCAGGATGGTAGCAGACGTGAAGAGCTCTTTAAGTTTCTCAAAAGCCGCCTGGGCCTTAGGAGTCCATGAGAATCGGATTCCCTGCCTGGTTAGTTCGGTTATTGGGGCGATTACTGCTGAAAACCCCTTAATGAATTTCCAATAAAAATTTAGAAAAGCCTATGAAGCGCTGCACACCTTTTTTATCCATAAGCGCAGGCCAGTCCAGGATGGCGGACACCTTTTGAGGGTCCATCTTGATGCCATCCACCGAGATGATTAGGCCTAGGAATTGGATGCACTGGAGTTCGAACTCACACTTTTTGAGTTTTGCATAGAGACCGTGTTGTCTGAGCCGGGTTAGGACATTCCGGACATGTCTGTGGTGATCGGCCAGCGAGGAGGAGAAGATCAGAATATCATCAAGATACACTATCACGTACAAATCCAGGTAGTCACGAAAAATGTCTTTGACAAAGTGCTGGAATGTTGCAGGGGCGTTGCATAGACCAAAGGGCATAACAAGGTACTCGAAGTGCCCAAATCGAGTGCGGAATGCTGTTTTCCACTCGTCCCCTTCCCGGATTCGAATTAAATTATAAGCTCCGCGAAGATCAAGCTTCGTGAATACGACTGCGGTTCCCAAACTTTGGAAAAGTTCTGGCACTAGAGGCAGGGGATAATGGTTCTTGATCGTTATCCTATTCAACTCCCGATAATCAATGCAGGGACGTAGGGAATGGTCTTTCTTTTCGACGAAAAAAGATGCCCGCACCGGCTGGAGAGGTGGACAGGTGGATGAATCCTTTTCCAGATTTTTATCAATGTAGACTTTTAGTGTGCTTAACTCCTGCTCAGTTAGTGGGAAGATTCTTCCGAAGGGAATCTCAGTTCCCGGTAGGAGTTCTATTGGGCAGTCATAAGGCCTGTGCACAGGCAATGTTTTTGCTCCTTTCTTGCTGAATACATCCACAAAGTCTCGGTAGGGTTCAGGGATGGACTGTCGTAGTTCCAGATCTGAGTCCATACAAAGGAGTTGGGAGGTTTCAGTAGAGGACCTGTACAGGCAGTGCTGTTGGCAGTACTCAGAAGGAAAAGTAACTTCCCCTGTGGTCCAGTTAATGCTGGGGTTATGGGCTTGTAACCAAGGTATTCCCAGGATGATGGGAAAGAGGGGAGAAGAGATGGCGTCCAGACAAAGAAATTACTTGTGATGGGTGCCAATGATGGCCAGCAAAGGGACGGTCTCTTGGGTGACCGGGCCGGAACAAAGGGTGGAGCCATCTGCCAGGTGTATTGTAAGGCCCTGGGCCTTGGGTTGAAGTGGGATGCGGTGATTAACAGCGAAAGTCAGGTCAATGAAGCAGCTGCAGGCACCGGAGTCAATGATGACCGTCACTGGAGTAATCCCTCCTGGAAGCTGCAAAGTGATGGAGAGAGCAAGGTGAGAACCGGACTTAGGTACATTAGATGCACACATTGAAGAAGCAGGAAGATACTTACGCATCTTGTTGGGGCAAGCCCTCACGTAGTGCCCGGGTTCAACGCAATACAGGCAAAGGTTGCAGGCTCGTCTACGCAGCTTTTCCTCAGGAGCCAGTGTGGGGCGCAGCAAGCCAAGCTGCATAGGCTCTGAGGCATCTTGAGCGGGTGCAGTAGAGATGGGAGGAAGTTGACTGACTGAACTGGGGACCTTAGGTAGCATCCAAGTAGGGCGGAACTGGTGAGTAGACCTCTCTGACCGTTGTTCCCTCAAACGACGGTCAATCTGGATGGACAGGTTGATGAGTTCATCCAAGGACGGGGGTATTCCAACACGTGCCAGATCATCTTTAAGAGGGTCCGAAAGTCCCATTCTAAACTGGTGATGCAAGGCGTCATTCCAGTTTGTGTCAGAGCTCCAGCGTCTGAACTCTACCGCATAATCGTCTGCTGCCCTGCGACCCTGCTGTAGAGAGTGCAGAGCAGCTTCCGCAGTCGCAGTCAGCTGCGGATTCTCATACAGTTGGGACATGGCCAAGAAGAAGGCTTCTAAACTATCCAGGGATACTTATTTTTGCTCCAGCAGGCGGTGGACCCAGGTTTGAGGTTCACCGGACAACAAAGAAATGACAAAGCCCACCTTAGTTGCTTCTAAAGAGAAGGTGCGTGGTTGCAAGGCAAAAAAGAGCTCGCAGGCGTTGCGAAATGCACGGTACTTGCTGCGTTCTCCAGCAAACCTTTCAGGAGTGGGTACTCTGGGCTCAGGAGGAAGCATTACCACGGAGGGTGCAGATGAAAGTCCAGCAGAAGATGCTCCCTGGGGATTGGAGGGAGAGGATAGAGCCACAACTTGTTCCTCCAATCTTGCATAGCCTTCCTGAAGGCTCTTTATGGCTTGAGTAAGACCCGCCAGATGTCTACAAAGTTCATCCATGGGGGAGGCCCCCCGCCCGGACTTGGTCATGGCTGCCTGATACTGTCTGACTTTACTTACCAGACCGGTGAGTCTGCTTGGGCAGAGGGTGGTCTCCCGTACGTATCCTACTCACGGCTCCTGATAGAATGGACAGGAGGGAGTATGGAATGGTAAGAGAGCCTGGTGAGGGATCCAGGTGCTGGGTGGAAGAGGATCTTCAGGCAGCAGATGGTATGCTGGAACACAAGCAACAGGTGAAACAGGTGCTGAGCAGGAGCAAGCAGGCAGGTCAAGGCACAGGCAGAGTTCGGCAACAGACAGGCAGCACGGTACAATAGGAGCAGGCAGAAGAAGGGTCAAACAAGCCAAGGTCAGGTACGGGCAGCAGTCAGCGGAGTATCAGAGGCAAGCCGGGTAGTCAGGAGATCTGGAAACACAGGAACAGGTAGTGGGAACTAAGGAACCGTAAGCTGTTGATCAGGCAGCACCAACCAGAATGCACGTGCCCACATGCCAGTACACAGACCAGCGCCTACAGGGACACGCACAGCAGCGCACACAGGAAAGCGCGCGACAAAGCGCACCGGCGCGCACCAGGGCGGTCTGCACCACGACCAGCAAGGTGAGCTCTCTGACAGTGTGGTAGTATTCTATTGTTAAGTATCAGTACATTTATTTACTATATAAACATATATATAAGTTATTAATTCATTTTAATATTAATATTTTAATAAATATAATCTAAATTTCGTGTACCTATATTTCATTGGTATTAGGTTGCTTTTTGGAAGATCAGTGAGCATCTCTGGCAGTGTAGAGCTAATATGTTAATATTGTCACTAGGCAAAGGATAACAAAATCCAATGATTACTTTAGATATATAAGGGAGAAAATGTGGTTTTCTATTTAGACTTGGAAAACGAAGCCACGCCTCCGCAACACGTCATCATAGTAACCACTATCAATATCTACCATTCGCTTAGCCATCTGCTGCTATGGCTTTCAGTGCATGGAGCAACCCAGGCTTCTCCAGTAGCCATGTGTGTATCTTTAGCTGCAGACAGCGGGTGGAGAGCCTGCAGAACTGCTGCTTTAGGGACTTTCACACCATCCATCCTGCACCTCTGAGAGATGTGAATTCTGAGACAATAGGGGCTTCCTCCAGCAAGTCTGCATTAGGTCCCAGAAAGAGGATTGGTGGGCTGACAGGAGATCCATCCAGTGAATCCACACCTAGTCCCAGAGATAGCTGGCAACATTTGTGTGTAGTGATGATGAGCCTTACACAAGTTTCAGTTTGTAAGTGTATTGGTGTCTGTATGTTTTTACTTCACTAATAAAGGGTTTAGGTGTAATAGGATCATTGCGCTCGCTCTTTAATTTTTGTTTTCTGACAGTTACCGGTCTCCCACTGGTTTTGAGAGTTGCATGACTTGGAGCCATCATAATGAATACATTGGTCATACATGACTTGGTACTTATTATTATTTAGGTTCATCCGTGATCTACATTTGTGCAATAGATGGACTATTTATCTGTAAGCTCTCTGTGCAATATCTAAATGTGCAACTATTACAATTCCAGAATTTTACTCAGGGAATTCAAGAATGATGTGAAGCAAACAGTGGCACTAATAACTCAGATATGTAATTAAATGAAGCTAAAATGGAATAGCTCCCTTTCTAATGTTATCCCAATGCAAAGCTCTCTTTCATTTACAGTATTCAAGATGAGAAAAGTATAGAAAAGAGAAAACATGTAGCAAATAACACACTCTTCGAATAAGCAAAGGTTAAACCATTACTGTAAGTATGGACTCTATGGCCAGTTATTAGAAAGTTAAATATGTGTTTACACTGCTCTATATCTTGGATTTAAGATCTGAGTGGTAAAGTACTCAGCGATAATGAGATCAGCACACCAAATCCCAAAGTACATAAAGGTCACCATGTTTGGAGGATACGAGATAAGTTTATTAGAAAAACTTGAGTCATACTGTTAAAATACATTCTACTTGTGTGTCCAGCTGAGAATTGGTACTATAAGAAGAAATGTATTTCAGTCTTAATTAAATTGATCAAACATTCTGTGCCCCCTCCCTCTAAACATGATATATATCTGGTACATGTGTAATCTCATTACAGGCACAAGTAAAAAGCTTGACTTGGATTAGGGCCCCACAGAAAGATCTGGAGTAGTAACAACATACAGTGGTAGAAGATTCTCCTGCAGCCCTGAATAAAATAATGACTCACATGCTTAATACCCACTGTGTTGTTTATAGGTTTAAGAAAACACAGCTTTTATACAATTCTTGAGAATTATAGTGGCGAGTAATAGACTGATTAGCTGGCTTACAGTATATCCAAAATTGAAATTAAAATGTGTTCTTGTAAAATGAATTTAAAGTTGTAGTGTTCTTAAGATATAAAAAGCCACAATAAATGAAACAGCCAGGGTTATGTGTAACATAAAGCATTTATGGGCCAGGCTTGGAAAGGGGAGGCAGGGACACTTACAGGACTCTCTGTATCTTCATATGAAACCAAAATAATGCTGGATTTACTGCAGACAATTATTTTTAATAGCTTATTATTGTTTAAAGCCCTAACTACACTAATGATTTTAAAGCCAACAGCAACCAAATCTTTTTTTCTTTTCTTTTTTTTTGTTGAGTAAGGTGGGAGAGTATTTCATCTTCTCTCAGCTCTTTATTGCTGACAGTGCCCCCATTTGGGACATTTCCTTTCACTATGTCTATCCACTCAAGATCAGAACAAAAAGTGGTGAAAATATACCTGCTTCCTCTGTATTTGAAAGGTATCACACTTAGCCTAGGTTCACATTGGAGCAATTTGTCATGTGATTTGAGAGGTCACAGCCCATTGGAGGCAATGGCACTGTTCCAATCGGTTTTGCAAAAGTAGTTCCTGCACTACTTTTGCTGATTTCAGGTGCGACTTCAGTAGATATCTGTGCATGAAGCCCCACAGATGTCTATCAAGTAGCACCTGAAATCGCGCTGATCTTGCTACCTTTAAATTGTGCTACTTCAAGTGAAGTAGGACGATTTCAAAGTAGCATCAATGTGACCAGGGCTAAAAAGTCAGTTAGGAAAAAGCACTCAAGGTTAAGATTTTACTTTTGTCTACATGCATATGAGGGATATTTCCCCTCAAGGAATAGCATTATAAATTTGACAGAAAAAAAATGTCAGTGGGGACACAGACGCATTTGAAAACAGACAGAGGATGGGCTCCTTTGTAGATATTGGAAGTTGTTACTTTCTGGTGACTTTTGGGAGAGTCAGACACAATGAAAAGACTTCACTTGGGATTTGCCCACTGGACCCTACTGAGAATACATGTTGGCTTAGTAGGTTACATTATCATTTGGACTTCAATAAGAGCTGGACCTGCAGTCAGTAACATATGCTGGGCATTATATAGCTGCCTTCTGGCTTCCTTTGTGGTTGAATTCCAAGAGTCACAAAGAAAGTGGAAAGTGCAAAATGTGAAAAGGTGTTTCACATAAACCATTATTTTTATCAACACCCACCATTGACCATGCCCACAATCACTGTAGCAACATGGCACACTTTGCATGTCACATTTCTTTAGCCCACAGAAATATTTCCCTAATCATGAAAGGGCCTTCTATTTCTCACGTCTCTGTCACCAATTGACACTGGTTATGTAAATGGTTTTATTTTTTATTTATTTTTTGTTTAGTTTACATTTAACAAAAGTTATCTTATCTATGCAATCTAAAGGAAATCTGTTTTAGTTGTTAGTTATATATGCAGGTCAGAAAGGTTTGGCAGGACTGAGTTGTGTCTGGAAAATTCTTTGGTGAGCACCTTCTGTTTCTATCTGTACACTAGGTTTTAAAATGGGGAGAGCACATTCACTCTATAACCGATAAGTATCCTGCTGGCTGGTCCATGACACACTGGAGTCCCCTAGCAAAAGGCTACCATGGGTTCCCAAGGATCTATTTGACAGGGGGACACCCTCAGTGCAATCCAGTCTGGCAAAACCAAGACCTAATTACCCTTTACAATCTTCTACTGGCCTTTCTCTCCAAGAGACCTCACTAAGCCAGTGCATATGGCTGTTTCCAGGAGACATTCCCATAGGTTGAAGGAAGAAGCAGTCCACGAAAAGGAAGCACCCTTTGAATAGTTTAGTTAATAAAAATAATACAGTATAGCCTCCCACAAGGGACAGCAGCATACAACTTTAAGGTTGCTAACAGTCCACAGTAGATTTCAGAGAGATAATAGACAGAAGAGAGGCTCGTACCTACAGGAGAGGCATGTCAAAATAGTAGGATGTGAGTATTCCCATAATGTAAAGACCTCTTGCACCACCTGGCTTCAGCTCAAGGGGGAAGTACCATGATAAAAGCCTTGCGACTACACCCTGAGCCTTGACGACCCAACCACAGAGAAACCAGAAAACCACTTCTATCATTAAGGGCTACCACTCCCGACTTTATCCAAAGCAATATATCTATCATCCCTTCTGCCAAGACAGGGGCAGGGCTGGTACTTAATCCCAGAGAATCCTAAAGTTGCAGCCCACACTCCACCTAGTGGCCAGCCAAGGGAACTACCACAGGTTACATCTGTGCTCTGTCCTACACATACACTATTCTGTATGCTTTGTGTGCCGAGTTGGGTTCTCTTTAGACATTATAAAAATAACTGAAAGTTCAGCAGTGATCCTGTAACATGACAATGGATGATTAAAAAAAGATAATGCAGGAATGAGCTGGGTTTAGCTAAACATCTGAAGGAAATATGTTTTATCAGCCTGCACTGAAATCAGTGCTGTATAAACATAAATAATCATTGTATGGTTCCTGGCACTTAAAGCATTGGTTTTGATTTGCTAGAAGCATTGTAAATGTTAATTTAGTCACAGGGCTGGGCTGAGGCAAATAGAGAGGTAAGGTGGTTGTAGCTGGAGCAGATAGCTCTCTTGCTGTGAGAGTTCACATTGAATCAATGCCAAACTGATGGCCCTACAGATTACATGAGGTAAGGCACTTTTATCATGTTCTACTAAAATTGCTGTTTTACCCCTTAGCTTTAGATAACACTAATTATGTTTTATTATTATTATTATTTTTATTATTAATAATAAAAATTTGTTTACCATTTCTATTTTCTGTCCATTTTATTTGCTCTTTTACACTAAAAAAAACTGGGCCAAAACAGACCATAAGCCAAAAGATGCTAACCCTAGGTCACCAGCTAATATTTTTTCACCCTGCTCCAACCCAACCACTTTATGAATTAGTGCTAGTTCACACCAGATGGAGTTCCGTGTGCTTTTTTTCTGCACTAAAAATGTATTCTGTGTTTTCCATGTATTCCAATGGCTCTAGTTCACACCAGTGCAATCAGTTTCTGGTGCAGAAAAAAAGTAGAGCATGCTGCATTTTTTCTGCACAGAACTGTACTGGAACCTAGCAATTTGTATTAAAAATGCACTGGACCTGCGTGCGGTGTGAACTGTAAGCAAAAACTGATCCGGAACGTATCCGGAGTGCATTTTTGTGGCGTGAACTGGCCCTAAAAATGCATGCATAGTGTTTTCCATGTATTCCAATGGCTCTAGTTCACACTAGTACAGTCAGTTCCAATCAGTTTCTGTTCAGTTTCCGGTGCAGAAACTGACCGGAAACTGACTGGAACTAACTGCATTGATGTGAACTAGAGCCATTGGAATACATGGAAAACACTGTGCATGCATTTTGAGTGCAGAAAAAAAGCACACGGAACTGTATCTGGTGTGAACTGGCCCTTATTGTGCAAGCAAAAGCTGTTTTGGCTTGGTATGGTGGGAGGTGTTGGCCATCTTTGTCTAGTGTCTTGCCACAGCACTGCCCATTTAGAAAGTCAAAAATGGGGGATTATTGCCTGCACAAGACTGGATGATTGCATTGAGCACAGTGCCACCTCATTTTCCAAGCCAAGTGAACATTTTCTTTTTAAAGCAAAGATTCACTTCTTAATAGCTGGATATGTATAGCATCTTAAAACATCATTTTTATCTTTATCGCAAAGATAATAGTATCTTGCTAAAAAAAACTCAAACACAGTTCTGAATATGTTCCAGCCTTGACTAGAAAACTTTTTACTTTCAAATAGCAGTATGTCATTAGAAACTTTGCAGAAGAAAATACAAGAACAAATCAGTATTTAATGAATAACTTTTGATATGAATACATTTTAGTGGGAACATAAATGTTGCAGTTAGGATTTTGTAGATTGGATTCATTATTCTGCAAATGATGTAGATACATAGAACGTTGACTACACACTGATTACTGTAAAATATCTGGGAGACAGACCTACTACAGTATATAAATCAATCTAGTCTGCAGAGGATTTCACTATGTGGCTGAAAAAAAAATCAATTTATTTTAATTGTACCGAGAATACGAGTGATCAGAATTCCCAAAGCAAGTTCTGCTGTTGCATAAACTGACTTAATCAGAGTACTGTAGCATTGTTGACAAAACAAAATGGAATGCAACCTTTTAATGTGTCTTGATCTTTATATTCTTCATTAGCAGGAGACTTTTTCCACCTCATCAGGAATCATAAATAAAAAAAACACACAGTATCCACATTGTCAAGGTAACAGACAAGGGATGTAAGTACTGTATTTATGATGAGATAAAACTGATAGCAGTATGCAGGTTAGTAACATGCATTATGCATGGGGAAATGACTATTTACTAGATGTCTGCTTCCTTCGTCTCGTAACTGTACCAAGATCTGTGACTGAAGACAATTTTGGAGCAAAGCTGATGCAAATAGTGTAATTTACACAGTGTGCTATCACATCTCAAAGATAGAGGTACGGTACAGTTTTCTGCCTTCATAACCTGTGACATTTCAGCGAATATTTACACATAAAAAAATCCATTCCATTCTGCAGCCATAAAACAAAATATAATTCTTTGTAACCCTTATGCTTTGTATACTGTATATAAGATGCAGCCAGATGCAACCATCTGTGCAGTTTTCATAAACTTCAGCTCTTGTGTTGACCATACAAAGACTGATTTTCATCAGTCTTAGAGCTGCTTTTCTTAAGGTATGGTCTTATATATGTTCTTCTGAATGTTATTATTCTGTACTGATCAGGCAGTCTTTGGAAACATTTCTGTGATTGCAACTACTGGTTATCAGCACTTCTAAACCATGATTACTACTTGGTTCATCCAATTATCAAAAGTGACACTTGTATTTGATGAACAGCTTGTGAATATCCAGTACGTGGCATATGAATGAGCTAGCATTTCCTGGGATCCACCTATTCTAAGACCACATGCTCCATTTTGATTCAGTACACATTTGATATATTCATTTGACATTTGAAACTCCTTTTGATTTATTAATAAATAATAAATGTGTAATGCAACAGCCTAGCTGATTGGATTACTCAGTCAGGCCCTTGTATATGAGTTGGGTGTTCTCCAATGGAGAAGGTTGGGGGGGGGACACCACAGTCTATAGGGGTGATATAAAACAAATGTTAGAAATAGAAACTGTGCGCAAAAAATGAAAAGTGTGCGCAAAAAAAAAAAAAAAAAAAAAGAAGAACAGTAAACACTAAAGAGGATATCCCCTTGAATAGGTTCCAATATAGTAATGTTTGTTGCGCTTATAATAAACAAATGCAATCATAAGCAAAAAAAAAGTGCAAAAAAATTCAATGACAATAACACAATGATGTGAAAATGTAAATCCCCATAATAAACATAAAGCAAGGGCCCTCTTATTCAGACTAGCCTAAACACACTTAGCGTGATTAACCACAATGGCAGGTTTCCATGCTATTCCCAATCTTATTCACCAATGTCACTTTTTAGATATCAGATGAGCTCAGCATAAGTAGGTGTAGGTGTATACTGTAGGTGTGTTCATGTAAGGTAAATAGCTATACACCTTTTTGTGTACTCTTGACTCAATCTGCGCTACCACGTGTTTATAACACTATATACCCAAATAATATTCAAATAATATTGTGAAAATAGTAAAATGTGAAAATTCACCAATATAATTGTTAACCAAACAATACCATGTGTCGCCCGCTATAACACTATTTAGTTGTTCTCACTTTACCCACAAAATAAATACTTCCACAACCACTGAAGCACAACAGTATTGAGAAACAATACTTTCAAAATTAAAAGTCCATATGTCAAATGTACAGAAAACGATATATGCAACAAAATTCACAGTCTCCAACACCCAGTGCTCTGTGCTTTGCAGCAACTAATATGAAAATCTTCTTTGTGACGTGTTCATCCACCACCAGAAGCAATGCCTGCTCACCCCACACAAATAGGTAAATCGCTCATCTAACACATCCAAATGGTTTTACACTCTCTGAGCATGGATCCCTTCTATCCCTTGTTTCTCTCTGAGGGTCAGGTCTACCTCCTCTCACAAACTCCACCAAGTGTTATAAGGGACAAAAAGGCAACACCATAGTGTAATAAATGTATTAATCCCTTGCTGTTTAAAAACACAAAATCGAAGTAAAACATGCGCATATAAAGATTTTGTCAGCCAGCTCACCACTATGGATGAGATTGTGGCTGTGGCATGACGTGACAGACTCAGCTCCTCCCTCCTAGACATATTGCGCCCTCCTATTGGGCTTCTTCAGTACTAGTGGAGTCGGTGGAGTTTGTGAGATGAGGTGGATCTGACCCTCTGTCAGAAACCACTTCTGAGACAGAAGTACAGTTACATTACACTTGTCTAATAATAAAAGTAAATAGAACAAAGGTAGTCAAAACATAGTCAAAGTTCGTTATCCGGAACGGATAGTCAGACAAGCCAGAAAGTCAGGGAGCCAGGGATCAGCGTAGTGGAACAGCAAGCAGGATCTGGAGCCAGAAGGAATGTCAGCCAAGCAAGTCTTTAACGGGAACGCAGGAGATAGTCTCTGTGATGTTGACCAAAAGGAAGGCAGAGATCATCTGAGCTGGATGGCTTAAGTAGGCAGGACTGACGAGCAGGATATCATCAATAGGTGAGTCATTGTGGAGAGATAGGAGCTGGCAATAAGCCAACAGCTAAGCAGCCAGCTCAGATAAGGAAGGGCTGAGCCCAGCCTGACAGTACCCCCTCCTCAACGACCCCTCCCCCTCAGAGGACCACCAGGCTTGAGGGGAAAACGTCTATGGAAATCACGGAGGAGGACAGGGGCATGTACGTCCGAGGATGAGACCCAAGATCGCTCCTCCAGACCGTACCAGGTACTGTATGTGCCCACAGAACCTTCGGGAGTCAACAATTCAAGTCAGGATTCAAGGCACTATTGTGAGAAAACTCCACCCATGGTAAGAGGTCTGACCAGTTGTTATGATGGTCAGAAATATAGCAATGTAGGAATTGCTCCAAGGACTGATTGGCTCGTTCTGCTGCCCCATGAAACTGCGGGTGATATGCAGAGGAGAAAGCAAGCTGAATTCCCAACTGTGCACAAAAGGCTCGCCAGAACCGGGACACAAACTGACTACCCCTGTCTGAGACAATCACCTTGGGTAGCCCATGTAAGCAAAAGATCTCCCGAGCAAAAATGGAAGCCAGTTCCTTAGAAGTGGGCAACTTCTTAAGTGGAATACAATTAGACATTTTCAAGAACCAGTCAACCACCATAGGCATAACTGTGTTGCCCTGGGAGTTGGGTAACTCCACAATGAAATCGATAGACAGGTGGGTCCAGGGCCTCTCTCCATTGGGTATAGGGTTGTAGGAGGCCCACTGGAAGGTGTCGTGGAGTCTTACTCTGAGCACACACAGAACAGGGAGCTACGAAGTCGGTTACATCAGCACGTAGGCTAGGCCACCAGAATTGTTGGGAAATGGCTCAAAAGAGTTGATTCTTCCCAGGGTGGCCAGCAGCCTTGGGAGAATGGTAAGTCTGGAGCACGGCAGTATGGAGACTCTCTGGGACAAAGCAGCGGTCACAAGGTTTCTCAGGAGGAGCATGGACCTGAGCAGCACGAATTTTGTCACCCAAAGGAGACGTGAGACTGGTGCGAACCATAGCCAGAATATGATCAGGAGGATTCACAGGAACCGGAACCGACTGCATCTTGGAAGTGAAGGAAAATTGTTGTGACAAAGCATCGGCCCTTACATTCTTAGTACCGGGTAAAAATGAGGCAATGTAATTGAAACTTGACAAGAAAAGAGCCCATCGAGCCTTTCTGGGGGAGAGGCATTTAGCCTTAGACAAGAATGTGAGATTCTTATAGTTAGTAAGAATGAGAACCGACACAGTGGTACCTTTGAGGATATGTCTCCATTCTTTCAGGGCTAAAATGATCGCTAACAGCTCTATGCCACCAATCTCGTAATTGCACTTTGCAGGTAACAATTTCTTGGAAAAGTAGCCACAAGGATGCGCAATGCTCTCAGAGGATTGACGTTGAGACAGAAGGGTGCCAACTCCAGTCTCAGAAGCAACCTCAAGGATAAAAGGTAACATAGGATCAGGATGTGCCAACACAGGAGCAGAAACAAAGGCAGCCTCTCAAAGGCCTTAATGGACTCTGGGGACCGTCCTTTCTGGTCATATCAATCAAGGGCTTGACCAGAGATGAGAAGTTATGAATAAACTTCTGATAATAGTTGGCAAAGCCAAGAAAACGCTGCAGGGGACGTAAACCAGGGCCACTGTAGGACTGCTGAAAGTTTCTCTGGGTCCATCGAAAAATCAGCAATGGAAATGACATATATAATAGATAGTAGAAACCCACGCAAATGGAAGCTGGTTAAACTAATATAGATTAAGGAGCAGCACGTTATAATGGTGACTGAAAAATGAAAAACAATAATTAACAAATTAATCACATACAGGGGGCTGCACATACAGGGGGTTCTTCCAAAGAAGTGGCGTTCTTAAAATAAGTGGCACTTCTGCTCTTGCCCAATCCACCTGAACATCTTCTTCTCTCTTCACAGGTAAACCTGCGTTTATATCTCCACATACCTTAAAACTGAACATTGCATGACTGCAAAAAAGCTTATTGGGTAAACCTGCGTTTATATCTCCACATACCTTAAAACTGAACATTGCATGACTGCAAAAAAGCTTATTGGGTAAACCTGCGTTTATATCTCCACATACCTTAAAACTGAACATTGCATGACTGCAAAAAAGCTTATTGGGTAAACCTGCGTTTATATCTCCACATACCTTAAAACTGAACATTGCATGACTGCAAAAAAGCTTATTGGGTAAACCTGCGTTTATATCTCCACATACCTTAAAACTGAACATTGCATGACTGCAAAAAAGCTTATTGGGTAAACCTGCGTTTATATCTCCACATACCTTAAAACTGAACATTGCATGACTGCAAAAAAGCTTTTTGGGTAAACCTGCGTTTATATCTCCACATACCTTAAAACTGAACATTGCATGACTGCAAAAAAGCTTATTGGGTAAACCTGCGTTTATATCTCCACATACCTTAAAACTGAACATTGCATGACTGCAAAAAAGCTTATTGGGTAAATCTGTTTATCACCACTGTTTCAACTCCATCTGTAGCCATGCTCACATTATTTCAATGTTTATTTAGCCATTAAGTCTTGCCTAAATCATGGGTTGCCTTATCTTTACAATTTTGGCCTTTTAGTCCCCTTGCAGTTTGATTATGGTGTGAAAGTTATGCCCTGCTAGCTGTGTTGCTAATATGCCCTCCTAATTGATTAATTGCCAGATTCAACCCACACCCAACACACAGTATAAAAACAAGGCCTTCCTTACGGGGGAACACATACAGGGGGCTGCACATACAGGGGGTTCTTCCAAAGAAGTGGCGTTCTTAAAATAAGTGGCACTTCTGCTCTTGCCCAATCCACCTGAACATCTTCTTCTCTCTTCACAGGTAAACCTGCGTTTATATCTCCACATACCTTAAAACTGAACATTGCATGACTGCAAAAAAGCTTTTTGGGTAAACCTGCGTTTATATCTCCACATACCTTAAAACTGAACATTGCATGACTGCAAAAAAGCTTATTGGGTAAACCTGCGTTTATATCTCCACATACCTTAAAACTGAACATTGCATGACTGCAAAAAAGCTTATTGGGTAAATCTGTTTATCACCACTGTTTCAACTCCATCTGTAGCCATGCTCACATTATTTCAATGTTTATTTAGCCATTAAGTCTTGCCTAAATCATGGGTTGCCTTATCTTTACAATTTTGGCCTTTTAGTCCCCTTGCAGTTTGATTATGGTGTGAAAGTTATGCCCTGCTAGCTGTGTTGCTAATATGCCCTCCTAATTGATTAATTGCCAGATTCAACCCACACCCAACACACAGTATAAAAACAAGGCCTTCCTTACGGGGGAACACATACAGGGGGCTGCACATACAGGGGGTTCTTCCAAAGAAGTGGCGTTCTTAAAATAAGTGGCACTTCTGCTCTTGCACTTCAGCGATTTGCACAAAGCAAACTATAAAAGACTGCAGGTGACCCCATTTCCTAATTTTATCATCTTCCTCTCTGAAACATGCACTCTTTACCTCTCCTCCTTTTCACAATTGCTGCCTCTCTCCTCAAACTCTCTTTTCTACATCCCTCTGCTCCACCCCACAACCTGTACATATCACCCTCACTTCTCCCCTCCCCCTATTACTGCACTCATCACCTCTTTCTAACTCTAAGCCCACTTGCTAACATACCCCCCAGGATACTGAAGCATGTCCCCTCATACAAATCATATTCTCATATTACCTCCCTCACTCTTCTGCTTCTCCTAATCGCTGGAGATATTTCCCCAAACCCTGGGCCTCCCTTTTTTAACTGTGCCCAACACACCCATCACCATCACCCTACACCCTCTGGCAGTAGTCGCAATCTACACAATCTAGTCTCCATTCCTCTTCTTGCCAACACCAGCCTCACTCTCTCCTGCGCCCTCTGGAACGCCCGCTCTGTCTGCAACAAACTCACTGCTGTTCATGACCTCTTTGTCACTAATTCCTTTAATCTACTTGCTCTCACAGAAACCTGGCTCCACGAATATGACACCCCTTCTCCTGCTTCCCTCTCCCAGGGTGGCCTTCACTGGACTCACTCCCCCAGGACTAATGGACGCAAGGGAGGTGGAGTGGGATTCCTCCTATCCCCCCAGAGCACCTTCCAGGTTATTCACCCTCCTCCCTCTTTTTCACTCTCATCATTCGAAGCCCACTGTATACGTCTATTCTCTCCCACTTCCCTAAGAATTGCTGTGATCTACCGGCCCCCTGGACCATTATCGACTTTCCTTGATGAGTTTTCTGCCTGGCTACCCTACTTTCTCTCTTCGGAAATTCCCACAATCCTTCTCGGTGATTTCAACATCCCTGCTAATACAAACATTCCTGCTACTTCTAAACTTCTTAGTCTAACCTCTTCATTTGACCTGAAGCAATGGGTACAGGCTTCTACTCACTCTGATGGCAACACCCTTGACCTTGTATTCTCTTACCTATGCACTCCATGCAACTTCTCAAACAATCCTTTTCCTCTCTCCGACCACCACCTTATTAGTTTCTCTCTCCCCCTGTCTTCCACCACCTTTCCCTCCAATCGCCTAACCGTCACCCGTAGAAACTTTCGCAACTTCAACTCCTCTCTCCTCTACTCTGCTACCGACCACCTCTATGACAAAATCTCCCCCCTGTCCTGCCCCAACCAAGCCATATCCATCTACAATAAATCTCTGTCCTCCACCCTGGACAAGCTCGCTCCCCTCACTACACGCAGAATCAGGCCTCGACCCCTACAACCCTGGCAAACAGATGACACTAAAATTCTCAAAAAACGTAGTCGCGCTCTTGAGCGTCTGTGGCACAAGACCAAGTCTCTCAAAGACTTCAACCAATACAAATCTGCCCTCCAAAAATACTATTCTTTCCTCCACACTGCCAAGCAAACCTATTTTACAACTCTTATTAATACCTTCTCATCCAATCCCCGTAAACTCTTCTCTACCTTCAACTCTCTACTTTGTCCTCCACCGCCTCCCCCCACTGATTTACTCACTGCCCAGGAAATCGCTAATCACTTCAAAAACAAGATTGATACAATCCGTGATGAAATCTCCACTCTACAGGTATCTCCCCCAGCTAAGACCCCATGTCAACAGATACAACTGACACTACCTCTATTCAAATCTACTACTCCAGACGAAGTTGCTAAACTCCTTTCTATCGCCCACCTAACTACCTGTCCCCTGGACCCTGTTCCCTCTCAAATGCTACGGTCACCCTCTGACCCCATCCTACACTCTCTAACCCACATCTTCAATCTCTCCCTCACCTCTGGCGTCTTCCCCGATGCTCTAAAACATGCACTGGTCACTCCCATACTCAAAAAACCATCCTTGGACCCTACCAATCTTAACAACCTACGCCCTATCTCCTTGCTCCCCTTTTCCTCTAAACTCCTTGAACGCCTGGTTTACAACCAACTGAGTGACCACCTCATTAAAAACAACCTTCTTGATCCCCTTCAATCTGGATTTCGCCCTCAACACTCCACAGAAACTGCTCTTTTAAAACTCACAAATGACCTACTAACTGCAAAAACCAACGGACACTATTCTGTACTCCTACTTCTGGATCTTTCAGCTGCCTTTGACACGGTTGACCACCCCCTCCTCCTCAAAAAACTTCACTCCATCGGTCTCCGTGACTGTGCTCTTCAGTGGCTCTCATCCTACCTATCCCAACGCACCTTCAGTGTCACTTACAATTCTACTTCCTCCACTCCTCTTCCCTTCTCTGTCGGGGTCCCCCAAGGTTCTGTTCTTGGACCTCTTTTATTTTCAATCTACACCTCTTCCCTGGGTCAGCTGATAGCCTCTCATGGCTTTCAATATCATTTCTATGCTGATGACACACAAATCTATCTCTCCACCCCTCAACTCACTCCATCAGTCTCCTCACGCATCACTAACTTACTAACCGACATATCTGTATGGATGTCACACCACTTCCTCAAACTCAACTTGTCCAAAACCGAGCTTATAATATTTCCTCCCCCACGTGCCTCTTCCCCTGACTTCTCTGTGAAGAGCAATGGCAAAACCATCCACCCGTCCCCACATGTCAAGGTGCTAGGTGTTATCCTAGATTCTGAACTCTCCTTTCAGCCCCACATCCAATCACTTTCCAAAGCTTGCCGCCTCAACCTCCGCAACATCTCTAAACTACGTCCCTTTCTAACCAGTGAAACTACAAAGCTCCTGATTCACTCCCTGGTTATCTCTCGCCTTGACTACTGCAACTCACTCCTCATTGGCTTACCTTTAAATAGACTATCCCCCCTTCAGTCCATCATGAATGCTGCTGCCAGACTCATCCACCTTACAAACCGATCAGTGTCTGCTACCCCTCTCTGCCAATCCCTCCATTGGCTACCACTCTCCCAACGAATTAAATTCAAAATACTAACAATAAGTTACAAAGCCATCCACAACTGTGCCCCCAGCTACATCACTAACCTAGTCTCAAAATACCAACCTAAACGCCATCTCCGTTCCTCCCAAGATCTCCTGCTCTCTAGCTCCCTCATCACCTCCTCCCATATCCGCCTCCAGGACTTCTCCCGAGCCTCACCCATCCTCTGGAATTCCCTACCCCAATCTGTCAGACTGTCTCCAAATTTATCCACTTTTAGGCGATCCCTGAAGACTTTCCTCTTCAGAGAAGCCTATCCTGCCTCCATCTAACAACTGCATTATTTTCTCCATTAGCTCATCCCCCACAGCTATTACCCTTTTGTATAACTTGACCCTCCCTCCTAGATTGTAAGCTCTAACGAGCAGGGTCCTCTGATTCCTCCTGTATTGAATTGTATTGTACTTGTACTGTCTGCCCTAATGTTGTTGTAAAGCGCTGCGTAAACTGTCGGCGCTATATAAATCCTGTATAATAATAATAATAATAATTAAAAACCGCGCTCCCTATAAAGTGCAAATGCAGATGACACACTCTAATGTAAACGAAGTAAATGTAGTATATATAGTGTCAATAGTGATACTCATAGGTAAATATCACCTAAGTGAAAACAACACATAATCAAACATCAAAATTGAAAAATCAAAAACAAAACAAGTGAAAGCAACAGTTCAAATTCAAAATGAGTTCAAAAAATTAAATTCAAAAATTATATTAAAAAAATGTTCAAATAATGTTGAAATCGGAATGCTGGATAAATCCTCCTGGGGTTCAGCAAGGCATCAGACAAAAGTAATCCACCACCATCACTGGCCACACAGCCTACTCACCAGATTGTGGTGACTCCCATGACAGGAGTCAAAGAACGCTTCAAGAACAGCCAAGGAAGCTCCACACGATCACAGCTTTGTTCAGGTGCTGGAACTCAGGTAACTCAGGTAACACTGTAGCTGCTTAGATGCATGCAAACGAACTCCCGGATGGAGATGGGTCATTAAAGACCATTAGTGCCATGTATGGGGAAAAGATGAATGAACTCCCGTCGTGAAGTATGCCAAAATTTATTGGACAGGCTAAAAACAAGCTACAAACCACATCACCCACGTGTGGGTTCGTGCGGACAAACAAACTACGTTGCGAACGGAAATGGCGCGTCACATTCGGTACGTTCGACCGGTTTCGTCAGTGCGTTCTGACGTCATCACACACTGACGAAACCGGTCGGAGTCTCTGTGATGTTGACCAAGGCGAAGGCAGAGATCATCTGGGCTGGAAGGCTTAAGTAGGCAGGACTGTGAAGAGATAGGAGCTGGCAATTAGCCAACAGCTGAGCGGCCAGCTCAGAGAAGGAAGGGCTAAGCCCAGTCCTGACACCCTCAGGGTGAAACAAAGGATAGAAGGGATCCGGGCTCAGAGAGTGTAACAGCAGTCGTATGTGTCCGATGGGCGATTTACCTATACATGTGAGGTGAGCAGCCATTGCTTCTGGTGGTAGAGGAACACATGTCGCAAAGAAGATTTGCATATTAGTTGCTGCAAAGCACAGAGCACTGGGTGTTGGACACTGTGAATTTTGTTGTATATATAGTTTTCTCTACATTTTATACAGTATATGGACTTTTAATTTTGAAAGTATAGTTTTTTCATATGTGTTGCGCTTCACTTGTTGTAGAATAAAATATACACTTCTCATAGTGCAGACCGTATCAAAACACTCTTTATTAAAGTAAAAAAAAACGCACTTACAAAAGCATATGAATATGCGCATGTAAAGGTAACAAACCAGCAGTCTTGGTATCAAGTTCCGTGTCGCTTCCTGTATGCGATGACGTCACAGGGAAGAATCCAGCCAATTTGTTTCATCATAAAAAGACAGGGCAGCCTAGGTTGGATTTACATTACATTGATGGGATTTATATGTCCCAAAGTCAGGAACTTGGGGCAACTTTGCATTCTTGGGTGTTTTTTTCAGAACATATGGAGTATATTTAACAACTCACTGAAAATTAAATCATTTTTGTCACAGCCCATAATTATAACCTTTATACATTGAATATTTTGGTTTTATAACATGTCTTATATGAGGTTGATTTTTTGTGTTGCTTTACTAAAGGAACAGACACAGGGGTTGGCTCACTAAAATTAACAGTGCAAAATATAGTGCAGCTGTGCATAGTAGCCAATCAGCTTGTTCAATTAAGCTTTGACAAAAAAAATGGTTTCTATGCAGAGCTGCACCAGATTTTGCACTTTCCCGTCTTAGTAAAACAGCCCCACTGTTTACTCTGCAAAGTGAATGTTTGCTAAACCCCTTCCCGACCGGCGCACGCCAATGTACGTCGGCAGAATGGCACGGCTGGGCAAATGGACTTACAGGTCCGTCCATTTGAATTTCCCGCTGTGCCATTGCGTGCGCGCCGCCGGCGGACGATGTCAGTGACAGGACGAAACGTACGTCGGGAGGTTGACGCTCTGACGTCATCGCACTCATTTCTGAACGGGCGCTCGCTTGCCGGCTTGGCGAATGCTCTTTTTAACTGCAGTTTTGTAAGTTTTTTTACCTTATTTTATTAAAATACCTTTTTCGGATTTACACTATGGCTGCCTCTCTTCTACCCTTATGTGGCTAATTCGGGGTATGGTGTAATTGGAGCTACGCTCACGGAGGGAGATCGCATGCTGGCTATCAGGACCCATGTTTATAGGCTCTACGTCCGTAGCATCATCTAGTAAAGATTTGCACCGCCTGACCTGGATATTATTCTGAGATGTGCCTTATTGTGCCTGGATATCATTCTGAGATGTGCCTTATTGTGCCTTCCATCTGGTAAGCACATATGTGTGGTGGTGGAGGATCATCTTACAGGGTGTATTTGTCATTCCACTCTCTTTTCTGACCCTCACGGATATTATCAGAGGATTCCTCTCATCTTCTTTGCACCTATGGACTTTATATCACAATTATTATGATTTAATGTGGTTTAGATATATTTTGTGGGTTTATTGTGCACATTAACTTATTGCACACAAGTCATTTTTTGATATTTCACGTATAGCGCAGTTCTTTCTTTTTGTTTTTCCTTGTGCTTTATCCACAGTTGAACTGCAGCTACTTTTTTGATAGCGCGGGGTTTTTCTGTTTTCCTTGGATATTTATTATAGCAAAATGTAAAAAATAATGCTTTTTTTCAAAATTGTCGCTCTTATTTTGTTTACAGCGCAAAAAATAAAAATCGCAGAGGCGATCAAATACCAGCAAAAGAAAGCTCTATTTGTGGGGAAAAAAGGATGGCAATTTTGTTTGGGAGACACGTTGTACGACCGCGCAATTGTCAGTTAAAGCGCCGCAGTGCCGAATCGCAAAAAACACTCTGGTCAGGAAGGGGGTAAAATCTTCCGGGGCTGAAGCGGTTAAAGGGGTTGAAAAGGCTTGTTTTTTTTTTTAAATAAAAATAACAAACATGTTATACTTACCTGCTCTGTGCAAGGGCTTTGCACAGAGCAGCCCCAGTCCTCCTCTTCTGGGCTGCCTCAACAGTGCTCCTGGCTCCCCCCCATCATTGCCCCCACAGAAAACCGCTTTCCATGAGAATACCCACGCAGGCTCTCTCATGAGTCTTGCTGCTGCATCCATTGATACAGACAGTGGGACTCGGCCCCACTCCCGTGTCACTGGATTAGATTGACAGCAGCGGTAGCCAATGGCTCCTGTTGCTACCAATTTGTCCAATGAGGAGCTGGAGCCGCTGGGCTCATGCACATTGCTGGATCGGATTGGGCTCAGGTAAGAAAAAAGGGAGGTCTGGGGGCAGCTGCAGCAAAGAAGGTTATTAAACTTAATGCATTAAGATGAAAAACCTTGAGACTTTACAATCACTTTAATAAAATAGGGGAAGCTGTGTTTGCTTTGAATACCAAATCACATTCAAAAGAAATTATAAGAACACTACTGCCTATCCTTTTTCTCAGCAGTTATCTGGCAAAAGAAATAATTACAAAATCTAATACTGTATACAGTACATGGATAATGACTAAAGAAGGAATCTACCAATCCTTAAATCATGAAAAAACTTGTGAAAACATGAGAACAGAAGGCAAGTATACATGTGAGTGGCATTTCAAAAATAACGCTTACATAAACATTGCAACAAAAAATTAGAATATGTACTGAAAAGCTATCATTTTCCTTGACGAAAATCGGCAGTCACATGACTGGCATTAAAATAAGCTCAGCTACATGACTTGGTAGAAATAATAAAATATGGCACCTCAAAGACAGCTAATCTAATTGCTCAAAGGGTCAAATAAAATATTTGGATTGTATTAGCAGGCTATAGGACATGAAGTGCGGCAGAAATCAGTGAACTGTGAAACATAACTTGTTTGTGTGCTTCAGGGCCAAGTCTCAAGTTGATTGGTTGCCTCAGTCTCCAGCTGAGAAAGGATAAAACATGCAGCACAGGACAAAATTATGAGCTGCACGGAATATCCAGGAGGCAGCTTATAAATATAGTGCTGGAAAAATATGGCACCTCAGAGAACACTACACCTCCCACACTATATTTTCATGTCAAGGGTCCACAGGTACAGCTTCCTGAATTCTGGTAAAAATGTGAGAGAAGATACGCTCTGATGAAATACATTTTACAAACTGCAGTCAAGCACAGGCTTATTAAATAGGTTATACAAGAGCAGGGATCATGTACCATGTGTAGTAACACATAGAAACCAATAAGTAAACATGCTGATTGGTTGCTTTGCTTGAAGACAGGGGTTTGGTCGGCTAATTATCTGCAGATTGTGCCACATCCTAAATTTAAGAATTTGAACAGAGATAATTCCCCTAGTGGACTTTAAAGGCACATATAAAAGGATATGTAGGAGAGTATATTTACGTAAACAACAATTTATTAATTACAAAGAATTCTCATAAAGACATCAAACAAATAACATAGATAAAAAAGGAATGCAGTTCCACATATTTTTTATAGCTATTGATACCAATACGCTTGCATCCGACGCGTTTCGGAGTTGTTTTAGCCTCCTTCTTCAGGGGTGGTTGTAAGCTTTTAATAGAAATTTCTGATATGCCTACGGTATAGAGTTCGAAAAAGGGTCACCAGCTGATGATATGTGTAGACCAGGTGGGACTCAGAGGGAATCTTGTGGCAGCAGCTCACACCGACAGCGTCCTGCCCAAAGCAGATGTTGCTTTACCACATGGCGCATATCATCCTTGCTATTTGTAGTGCAAGTTAAAATCTCCAGAATACGATTTAATTTTACTCTAAGCAAATTGATTTATATTAGATACTGTGGGCTACTGTTGTGCTTTACAAACTGTGTTGCCCCCCCCCCCCCAAAGAAAAAAAAAATGCAGGATGATAGAAACAGAATGAATATTTACTTCTAAGGCAGGCAGTGAGTACACTTTTCGCTCTCTTGCAGAGTTAATCTGGCCATACACTAGTAGAATTTTGTTAGACATTTTTCATTTTAAACACATTTGTTCAAACTTTGAACAGTTAGTGGGGTCAAATCAATGTTCACTTTTGACTGCGGTGCAGTGGCGACTGGTGCTAAACGATTGGGGGGGTGGCAAGCAGACCCCTCCCCCCCAGGTCCGCACTCACCCCTCCACGGTTGCGGTGCCGTGGCTTCCTCGGCTTCTAATTCTGGCCAACCCAATCTGCCTCCTGTCTTGATTGGCCGGGAGGAGACAGTAGCGAATATTGATTCCTTAGTGTCATAAGTGGGTGGGTTTGGGGCACAGTGCTTTGTGCCCCGAGCCCAACCTTTTTCAAGCCAATTAGAGCCTCTGGCTCTAATCATGTGGCTTGAAAAAAAAAAACTCATAGAAACCTATGAGTCCAGCGCCCTTCATGTGAACATGGGCCCCTGCGCCCCTTATGGACTGGCTGCTCCTGCCGCAGCACTGAGTAATTTGAAGGAGCAGGATAGAACATTTGTGGTGAATGTGGTTTTCATTCAGGAAAGTCTATTTACTCCAAAATCGAATATTAAAAGCAAACTTTTTTGAGGTACTTTCCAATGAGAATTTTCATGTGAATGTTCATACAAACATTAGTTTAAAAATCTGCTAGTGTATGGCCAGCTTTAGCAGCACTGCTGATATCTGACACTTCCAGGTGTATCAGATAGTGTCCCTCTTGTTCCTGCCACCGGCTACTACTTCACTACAGGACTCAGCAGTCAGTAGAAGGAACCACAGCACCCAGAGGGACACACTCATAAGTCTCAATTAGCAGCAGTTCCCACACTTTGGAGATATTTTCTCTCACATCCTGTGGCATGTACAGGACAGGATGTGAAGAGTAATCTTCTCTATGAAGCACAGATACCTATAGCCTTAAGCTTTGTACACACGGTTTGATTGTTGGACTACCAAGCGTCTGATTTTTGTCAAAAGGGCATGTACAAGATTTTGTCTAGCATATTAACTATCCACAAATTGTCGTTTGAAAACACGTAGTGACGTACTATGAGAGTATAAAGAGGAAGTTCATTTCTCAAGCGCCACCCTTTGGGCCCCTTCTGCTAATTTCGTGTTAGTAGAAGTTTGGTGAGTGTTGATTCGTGATTTTCAGATCGCACAAAACAAAGGCCTTTTAAATTATGTTTGGCATAACTACATCAGTATCACCAGCAAAGCAGCTTCATTATTATCCCATCAAAGAAGATGAGAATTTCGACATTTCATCAATTGCCTCGTCACGAATGTTAATCCTAGATTACAAACAATAGTTTACAAGACCAAACTCTTCCAGCTCGTTCCTTGATTCAGAGCATGCGTGTTTGTACTTTCGACTTTTGTGTGACAGATTTCTGTACTGACCATCTGAAAATCAGACGTTGAGTTCACATCAGACAAAGATTTTATAGCCTGCACATCCATCTTTTGTCTGATGAAAAAGTCAAATTGTCTGCCGAATGCACCGTACTAACGATCCGAAAATCTGCAGACAGCTCGTCTTCAGACTTTTCCCTTCAGATTTTAGTGTACGAGGCCTTAGACAAACTTTATGTGATGAACTTTAGGCAGATGTGGTGTGATAGGAATTTTTGGTAGTTTCTTACCTTGCTTTTTACAAGCATATAAGCTGATGCTAAGACTTAAAGTGTTACTAAACCCAGGACCCTGTATTCACTATATCTGATCTCAGCAGTGTATAGCAGTCTTGTGACTTTTATCAATGTCTGGTTAAAGCTTGCAGGAGGAGTTTTTATTCTCCCCTGATTGTCCTATGAGGCAGCAGGACCCCTAACCCTCTGTCCGGGCAGTGCTGATTGGCCCTATATTGATCACATGTACTCTCCCAAGAAAAAAAAAACACTCTCTAGCAATACACACCAAACTGATCATGTGCAGCTTGTCCTCAAGCCTCTGTTCTATAAGGAGATGGGTTGGGGACAGTAGAAGATGGGGAGGATCATAGAAGACAGGATTAAACAGCCTTTTTACACAATGCTGAGGATTAACCCCTTAGGTTCCACGGTGAATATAACAAGCATGCTTTACTGCATATACAGACTGATTTTACGGTTGTGGGTTTAGTAACACTTTAAAAACTGAGAACCGTCCATCTTGTTCTATCTTCTTTGTCTTATTATTTATGATTGCTATTGTACCCTACTTCCAGCTGGAAGGAAATAAACTTTGTTGAAGATCTATTCCAACCTGGGTCCAGACTTCATTGTGATAACCCTGAGTAAAATATAACACAGACATAGATGGGCTGACCAGTCTGTAGTACTTAATCCCAAATGGAAGAAGCTTTAGTTGTACATATATTACAGTCTGGAACTATTCAGCCAATTAGTCTTCATTTGTGTGCCAATTAAATTAATACTCTTGGCCTAACTATCATTTAATTATTAAAGTATTCCAATGGAACACATTTTATGCATGCAGCAATCAAGTAATGAGGAAACTGAAATTTTCAGATATCATCTGTTCATGTGAAATTATTTAAAATGTTTCACTGTGATGCTTGCTGTGCCTCTGCATATTTTCCATGGCATCATTTTTTATAACCCTACATAAAAATCTTAATAAATATGTACATACACACTTAAACTATAAATCACAATCATCTAAACTGTGGCTGAATACTCAATAGAACAAGACATTTGTGTGCATGTGAAGAAACCACTTTACTTAGAACACTAATATATTTAAAGATTAACTCCACTTTTGTTGAGAAAAAAATAATCCCCTCTGGGTGATGTATGTACATTGCAAGGATTTTAACACACTTGGTAGCAGAGTCGTACCTGTTTATGGTTCCTGTATGGGAGTGTCTGTATTCAATCTAAGCAGCTGATGCACTTGCAGTCTTCTAATGAGGAAAGTTGCAGGGTCTGCATCCCCTTTGAAGTAATTAACCCTTTGGGAGTATCTCACCAAAAATGAAATTTCTGCTGCAGATGATGCCTAAATTCTGACTTGTATCTTTACTGCAGACTTCTGGAAAAATCGTTTTTTTGCCAGTTTGCTGCGGATTCCTACCTTTTGTTATTCTGAAGAAAAAGCAGTTTGTGTCCACGTGGAAAGTGACTGTGAATGGGAGTGATTTTTAGGTTATCAATCAGCTGCCGAACTTGCAGGACCCTAATAAGAAAGGTGACAGGGCCTGTATCCCTTTAGACA
Source organism: Aquarana catesbeiana (assembly GCF_042186555.1). Classification (NCBI taxonomy): domain Eukaryota; kingdom Metazoa; phylum Chordata; class Amphibia; order Anura; family Ranidae; genus Aquarana; species Aquarana catesbeiana. The sequence goes on from NC_133324.1 coordinate 311,441,328, forward strand.
TTACTTCCCTTTGAGAGTATCTCACCAAAAATTCAATTTTTTGTTGCAGGGGATGCAGAAAATCTGACATGTAGCTTGGTGCAGACTTCTGCAGTAAGTCAACCGTACAAGCAGGAAATTACATGGGGGGGGGCGTTCTGTACACCGCCTGTGCATTGAAAAGGAAATGCGATGTTTTAAAAACAGTTAGTTAATTAATTCAACAATTGCATACGCTATATTATTTTTGTTATTTCCCTTTTACCCCACAAAAGTGGAGTTACCCTTTAAAGTTATGTTTTTAGTTTTCAAAAACAATATGGAAAAATTGTATAATTTGTAACTAAAATTTTAAAGCCTTCATGCCAACAGTGCGCAAATGTGCAGCCTCTCATTGGGTGGGCCTTCACAGTGAGAGGTTGTATATTTGCGTACCAGAATGTGCCAAGAGCGCATGCCCTGTGTGATTAATGGAAAGCTCCCGTTTGCTACTTGCATTCGGTAGCTTTCTAATCATGTGACTGCTGTGACAGCCAGTCCCTATGGTCACATGATCATAACCCCCCGCCTCCCAGCATCAAAAACCCCTTAAATGACCTGGAGATGCCAATGCCAAGGGGCTAACAAATGTTGTTGACAATGGTGTACTTTTACATTATAGTAAATCTAACAAAACCAAGTAGGATATCTTTTCACTTGCCATGTATTTGCCGAAATAAATTTTACATTTTTGGAAAAAAACATATGAGTTGGTAAGGTCCTCATGGAATGTAACCTTTGTTGTAGACCCAGTGTGGATCTAGTAGCCAGATAGTGGGCTAATCAGTCTGTAGCCATAAGGGACCGTGCTCCAACCCACACTATCTGCTCCAAAAACCTAACTCTAAAAAAAAGTCACCACTGCTCTGATGCCTCTGCAGTACCAGCCCAGATGCTAAGCAACCAGTTAACCCACACATATATATGTAAGTATATATATGTAAGTAAGTATAATGTAAGTATACATACATGACACCACACATAACGTCACACATATTTTACCCATACATTGACTATGAATGCTTGAAAATGTCCTAAATTGAAGACATTTTTTTGATAGGAAACCTTTAACCCATCAACATGCCTTTAGAATTTGAATCCATCTATCATGGCACTTTCTATATACATCATCATTTTGCAAATACTGTAACCTACTAAAGCAGTGGTTCTCAACCTTTCTAGGGCTGTGACTCCTTGATAAAATATCCCAAGTTGTGGGGACCCCTAACAGTAAAATTATTTTCACAGCGTTTCAGTACCCAAAGCAAGACAAGTAAATTGCGCCCCTAACCCATGGACATTTAGTGCTCCCTGAGTCCCTTCCACTCGTACAGTATTAAAACCCCTTATGGTACATTTTAGGATGTACCACTCTCTCTCTTTGTTCTCCTATCTTTCCCTTTTATATCTCTCAATCCTATTTTCTTGTTTTTTTTCCCCCCATCCCTAGCCATCTTTCTTGTTCTTTCTATTATTTTTTTCTCTCCCCTTTTCTTTGTTCCTCCCCCTCTTTTCCTCTCCCTTCCATGTATTCTCTATTTTTATTCTTTCTCTTACTCCTTGGTGGGGGGAATGGGATGAGTGGCAGTGCTGGGGGGAGTTCTGATCAGCCAACTTAGGTGCTGTTGATCAAGGTCATCTGCTGATCTGAGAATTGTGGGGACTTTTAATGGCAACTATAATCACAGGTAGTGTTACTCATGGTGTCTCCGGCTTTGTGGTGTCTTGCAGCAGTGACACCTATGCCGAAATCAGGAGATAGGGTCTCCTCCCCCTCCCACTTCACTTTCCTCACCAGTCAGCTGACCTCTAGTCTCTGTCCCCCAGCCATGCCGTGAACTGAATGGGCGGCTGCGAAGAGGCTAAGTGGGCGGCCACAGGCTCCAGGACCAGCCCAGGATTCGGTGACCCCTGGCAAATAGTCATTCGACCCCCAGGTTGAGAACCACTGTACTAAAGGCTTACATAACAATACCTCATGTTGATAAAGACAGTCAGCACAGCAAGAATCCTTAGAGATATCTGGATTAGGAATTATTTAACTCCCCAGATAATGAAAAACTCCAATGATTATATTGCCTTTAACATGATCTGTCAATAGGGTAGAGAATCTTGTGACTGATCAGACTCTCTCCCATTTATAGATTGTGTTACAGACAGTGTAATCAATGAAAGAATGTTTCTCAATGTAGGTCGAGGAAGGAGGGGGCATGCCCCCATGGGACTATTTGTACTGCTATTCTGCCAGATGACCCAAAGCTGTTAACCACTGAAACGCCGAAAGTCCAGTGACAGGAAGCGGACAGGCATCCCTGAGCAAAAGATTTCTGGAGAAAGTTCTGGCCAATAAGAAATGAGTGTTGATAGTAGGTAAAATGGTTACCTGAAGGTTATGAGAAAGGCTAGGAATGCTGAATTATCTAAAACAATTTCCTCTAAGTTATTTTTCTCAAATGTTCATCATAAAGCATAAATATTGTTATGCATATTAAAACAGAATTAAACCCAATAATTTAACAGTTTCAAAAACAGTTATATTCCTGGCAGATGATGGGAATGTAAGGGCTACTTTACACTTACTTCAAAACAAGGCTTCGGACACGATTTGTTAAAGCTCTCTGAATGTCAGTCAAAGCTCCTGTCACCAAATAAAATGGTTAGTATACAGTCATGTTTACACCTTGGTGCTTCGATGGTGCTTCAATGAGACTTTGGTGGAGCTTTGTGGGGCTTCAGTGGGGCTTCAAGCTAGCTTTGTCATAGACTTCTATGGAGGCTTTGAAGACGCTTTGAAGCACCACTTACGCTACATGGGGTATAATTTTTGAAGCAAAGCCGAAGCAAAGAAAAGCAAAAGCAAGGTGTAAACAAGACTGAAATCTAACTATTTTATTTAGTGACAGGAGCTTTAACAAAGCCGGTCCAAAGCCTTGTTTTGAAGCAAGTGTAAACTAGCCGTTAATGTGTGTTAAAGCTGAAGCAAGTGTAAATGAGCTCTAACTGTCACATTGGTTGCGCTCTTAATCAAACTGTCAAACCATCAAATGGCTGGTGTCATACCTGACTATATGTGCAGCATCATGGCAGTTGAAGATAAAACAGAGGCCAAGATGGCACCTTCTTTGGCTGAAAACAGGAGGAGGAAAATTGGAGGGTTTAGTTCTGCTTTAATTTAAAGGCTATGTATGCCAAGAACTAGTATTTGAATATTGATAGATGCCTGAGGGCTAAGGCCTTGTTCATACCATGGTGCAGAGATTTCAGTTTTTCTGCATGCACTCGGCAAGGGCTCAAAAAAAAAACAATGGTTCTATATTCACACCACACCCTGTGGGTTTTTTCTACGCAGGAATCTGCAACATGTATGCAGTTTTCTGCACGGGAAAAAAACTGACATGACATCAACATTGGTGTTAATAGGGCACATGAAAGCTGATGTGCACGTGTATGAAAACTAAGGAAAACTGATATGAAACTGAGGTAAACTGATGTCTCAGCACGTGAAATCTGCTCAGTTTTCCCATCAGTTCCCATCAGTTTTCATGCACGTATGGTGTGAGCTATTTTGCAAAGAAGAATGGGCAAAAATATCACTCTCTAGATTTTCAAAGCTGGTAGAGACATCTCCAAAAAGACTTGCGGCTGTAATTGCAGTGAAAGGTGGTTCTACAAAGTATTGAATCAGGGGGATGAATATAAATGCACACACACATATTTATTTGTAAAAAATGTTGAAAACCATTTATCATTTTCCCTCCACTTCACAATTATGTGCCATTTTGTGTTGGTCTATCACATAAAATCCCAATAAAATATGTTTAGGTTTTTGGTTGTAACATGACAAAATGTAGAAAATTTCAAGGGGTAAGAATACTTTTTCAAGGCACTGTACATATAAGAGGCCAGGGCCTGACACATCACACATATCATTACCTTCGGGTGGGTGGACTGATTTTTTACACTTAGCACTTATAAGTATAAAATATCAATGAAAAGAGAAATGTTGATATGCGATATTCTGTAATCTATAGCAACCAGTCACCAAATATTTTTCGATGTACTGAATGGCTGGATGCTATAAGTTAAAATGTACCTTTGTCTTGATCTTAAATTAACAGAGCACATCTTTTTCCTAGGAACTACTGTGCACAACTGTGCGCTGATACTCATAACTGTATAAATGCAGATAATTTTAAGGCTTTGTGCCTCTTTTGAGCACAACTTCTATAGTATAAGTCTTCTTTACAGCGGTATTAAACCCAAAACCAAAAATGCAATATATTGCAGTTTATCAATCATTAGATGTGGTGGCTGCATTTGATTTCTTTTTTTTTTAGGCTCTTTTCCTCTCTATTTTCACCTGCTGAGCTGACCAGTAACATACCTCCTGTATTAGAGTGCCCCCACTCTGGATGAAGGGGGCAGATTTTGTGTCAGTCTGGGAGAAGGGGAGTGTTAGAAGTACTAGCAGATTTAAATACAGTAACAAATTGAAGCTGAGCTTGGCAAGCTCTTTCACTGGGTAACTATCCTTCCTTAAGTTATTTTACTTCTAGAGCAATAGAGAGGTATACTTAGCTCCACTTTAAGAGGGACTATAAGTGTGGCTGTGAGGGTTCTTCTTGTTGCCCACATATCTTTAAGGGAGACAGGCTTTCTTCAGCAAGTAATGGAAAAGAGTTTAGAATTGTAACTGCATTTTAAATGAACTGTAATACTCATTACATAATTTATTTGATTACTTGTAAGATCTGTAAATATGTAGGTTGCACAACTAGAAGGATGTGGGACCACCACCACGACCATTTATATAATATGGAGAAAATATGGAGAAAAAGCATGCAACCAATATTGTGAAACATTTTAAAGAGGGCCATGGAGGTGACGCTGCAGCCTTACAGATTCAAGACATTGAAAAAAACTTTCTGGGAGGCGAGGTAATTGTTTTTCAGTGTTGTGTAAAGGGGACGTTTTCTGGATATTCCACTTACAGACAAGGATTCTAGTTGGTTTGAATTATGAGTGGGATCTCACTAATTTCTATGAGTATGAATTTGGCATGTCGGTGTCTGTTCTTTGACTCCTGAATGTGAGTGACTCCCACCATAAATACTTTGTCCAGCTCTTATTATTTTTAGTGTCAAGGACACATTGACACTTGAAGATGAGAGAAGCTATGTGTGTTGATAAACATTGTGTTTTTTGTGTTTTATCACTTTGTTATTTTGTTACAAAAAAGTTCTGTGTACAGTGTATACTCATGGGAGAGTTTTATGGTTTTCTTCTGAGCGGCCTGTTGATAGTTGGAATTTCAGGAGGCCTGATCAGGTGACCTAACAGGTTATTAGTAAGGGCTCTATGTAGCGTGAAAACACGTTAACCCTGTCTGGTCGCTTTCCCTGTGTTTGTTGAGCTGGTTTTTAGATGATGTATAATAAATATGGCTTTTTACTGAGGATCAAAGTAGGGCAGCTATCCAAGTTTTGTTTGTTTAACCTCCTGTATTATCCAAACACCGCTTGAGATGAAGGAGCACAGAAGGCAAATTTGGACAGCAGCATTGTCAGTCTGGGGGGAGTGTTTAAAGTACTAGCAGATTTAAATACACTAACACATTGAAGTAAATATCTAGCTAATACATTATAATAAGTTACATCAAACTTTTTTTTTTCCTTTTTGGATAAAGGTTTTACAAACAAATACAACCTGAACATTTTAAGCCCCCCTGCCAGTGTTAAAAGGTTTGTCTTATCCCTGTACCTGCAAGAGGAATTTTCTGTTGAAAAACAAACAGACTTATGCCACCAGAGGAAAATAGAAGAAAGAAAGAAAAAATGGAAATGAATACAACTATCTAAGAATTGTTAAGATTTATTACTTCTTTAAGACTAGGTTCACATATATGCTGGAGTGGGCATTTGTGTAATCAAATGCATTCCTGCATCTGAAGACAAAACATGCTGCATTTTAGCAAACTTGTGGCGGTGTCATTAATTGTTAATGGCACCCCAACCCATCTGAAAACACAGCACATGTTTGGGTATGGGAAATCACATGTGCACCATGCAAATTCCGTGCGGCTTCTATTTTAAAAAGGACCTTTTTCCTTTGTTTCCTGCAGGCACAGCGCACATGTGTGAACCTGGCATAAAGCTGACTTAAAGCTGAAGTGTAATGATTTTTTTTTAAATCAGCACCAGGGGTGTTACTTAGCTACTTGCCGCCTGCCCGCCGTCAAATGATGGAGTGGCGCGGCTCTCATTCTGGGACAACGTCATATGACGTCGCCCAGTTCCCGGGACACAGTGCAACCCCGATCTCAGCGCGGCTCTTTGCCCATGTGATCGGCTGTGTCCAATCACAGGTGATCACATGTAAACAAGGAAGTGCCATTAATCGGCTCTCCTCGCCTCACACTGACAGGGTGTGAGCTGAGGAGAGCTGATCGGCAGCATCTCCTCACAGGGAAGATGTGAAAAGGCAATCAGGGCACTGATCATCAGTTCCCTGATTCCAATGCAGCCCCAACAGTGCCCATTAGTGATGCCACTCTGTGCCCACCAGTGACATCAGTCTGTGCCCTTTAGTGACACCAGTTTGTTCCCATAAGTAACACCAGTATGTGCCCATCAGTGAAGTCAATCTGTGCCCATCAGTTATGCCAATCAGTGCTGCCTTTCAGTGCCTGCCCATCAGTGCCACCCAGTACTGTCCATCAGTGCACATCCGTGCCACCCACCAGTGCTGCCTATCAGTACCGCCTATCAGTGCTCATCAGTGCTGCATATCAGTGCCACCTATCAGTGCCACATATTAATGCCTCCTCATCAGTGCCGCCTCATCAGTGCCCATTAGTGCATCCTCATCAGTGCACATCAGTGACGGAGAAAAATTACTTATTTACAAAATTTTCTGTCAGAAACTAAGAGAAACAGGGGTTTTAGTTCAACATGTTTGGTATTTTTTCAGTTTTTTTTTTTTTTTTTAGAAAATAAAAAAAAAGCAAACAGTGATCAAATACCACCACAAGAAAGTTCTATTTGTCTGAAGAAAATGATTAAAAATTTATTTGGGTACAGTGTTGCATGACCGCAAAGTTGTCATTGAAAGTGCGACATCACTGAAAGCTGAAAATTGGCCTGGGCAGGAAGAGGGTGAAAGTGCCCTGTATTGAAATAGTTAAATTAATGAAGGGCACTCTATAAATGCAGGATGGATGGGTGAACGGAAGGTTGGCCTAAGTTTTATTGCAGAAACCAATAGTACAGTTTCTATGAATGGGGGGGCAAGCATAGTTGCCACTTTTGTTAAGTGCGTGTGACAGGTTCTGCCACTCATATTAACCCCTGCAGAACGGGAAGGTCACACGTGGTAGGGGTGGGGGGTATCCACAGGGCAGGGGACTGAAGATTTCAAGGAAAAAAGTAGTCACCAGCACACTCTTCCTAAGTGCTGTCCTTGGTGCTGATTTTAACAAAAAAATCACTAGACTTCTGCTTTAAACCATTATTATGTCTCTGTGACTACATTCTTTTTAGATGACCCTGGGAAACCTGATTATATAAAGAATGTGCTGTATTCATTAAATATAGAAAAATAAGCTAATGTTTCATAAACTATAATAGAAACAGTCTGATCAGCGTGAGGTAGTAATTACCATATCAGGTTTCTCTAATAACACAGAAAAAAAAAGAATAGCAAGATGCACTCCCTTGTTCAGCTACATAAAACGTATAAAAGGAAAGGCTATATATCACAGCTTCACGCTTTGATGTTATTGTCTTTGCGGTAAATATAAAATGATGGTTGTCACATGGTCTATTTTCAGCCCAACTCCTGACACACTGTGCTTTTTTTGTCACTAAATAGACACAAACTGCCTGGCAGCAGTAAAATATGTTTGACTGCTTTATTTTATTGCTTCATTGGATGCAAATACAACACTTTGAAAAGGAGATTTCAACATCCAATGAGAAAAGAAACAATGACAAAAAAACATATATTTAGCAAGCACATTTGCTGCAATATGTCAGTTATAGAACATGTCCATGGAATAGTTTAATACAGAAAATGATCTGTTAACAGCCAAAAAATGTTAATGTGGCCCCTTTTTTGTTTCATACCTTCATTTCTTTCTGACTTGGGACAGCCACTGGCATCTGATGGAGCAAATAAGAACAATTTCCTTTTTCTAAACTATATGCTGGCCCAGGAGATTTGCTTTATGAGCTAATACCGGCATCCAGCGTTTAATACGCTGGCCTGACAGCAATCAGTTATTACAAGGAATAGTGTTCCAAATCGAGGTAATAAAAAGAAGTCAGATTGAGTTAAGGCCAGCTTCCCACTGGAGGAAATGCAAACAGGAACTTTGATGCAATCATACCAGCATTTAACACCACACATGCTGAAGGGTGCACAGTTCATGGCAAAGTGTATCTCCTTAGCTCTCAGTTTTCCATGTTGCTGGAATTAGATTCTTAGATTTCAGTCCTCTGGGATATGAAGCAATATGTCTGTTTCTTCTATATATAAAAAAAAAATCCTGCAACTCATTGCTCTACAATGCTCATGCTAGATTTGCTGGTAAACTCATTCATCTATCATTTCTACAGATTACTTTTCTCTTTTTTTAAACTAGTCTATCAGGTGAATTGTGTAAAGTGTTTTCCAGATTGCAATGCTCTACTAGCCCTATTTTAAGTGTTCTTATTCTCAAGTGCTATTTGTAAGCGGTAGCTGGTGGCAACCAATCAGAATTCACTCTTTTAAAGTTTGACTGGTAATAGACAAACTTTAGGGTTTTTGCTAAGAGTTGCTCAGAGAATTGGCATTAAGAATATTAACTCTGTATTAAACAAGTCTGCTTGCTTCTATTATTGTTTTTCTTCATGTTTATTAGTTTTACTATGTGTAAAGTGGATTTAGTCAGTCAATTTGTTATCTCGCAGAGGAGTAACTGTATAAGGCAAAATGGCTCAATTGTTGGGGGGCTTCCAAAATCATAGCTTCTGCAGCTAAAAAGCTATGTGCTTGGTATACAAATAGAAGCAAACATTCAAATGCTTAAAGCAGCTTAAGGTTTGGGGATCAAGTTAATATATACAAGACATATTAACTTCACTTTGGATTAATCCTTGTGCTTCAGTGGCTTAAGTAGAATATTCCCATTGCACACATTCCTGGAGATGGCCTGAAGTAAATGGGTGCTGTAGCCACTCCTAGCTGGAAACTGGTATCAACACGAATCAGAGCATTTATCCCCAGCACACCACGGATCTTGAAAATAACATCCAACTGTTTATTAAAGTGATCACAGCCAGGAAAGTGCAACATTTCATAGCCACACAAAACCCCTTTTTCAGGCATCTGATGATTGTACTTCACTGGGGATACGGGTTGACGATTCTCTGCACAGCAAGGCTGAAGTAGATGTTTGTAGGTATATTGATACTATATAACCATCACATCTAAAAAAAGACTTAAAAATATATAAAAAAACCCAGAATAAAAATATAATAAATTGCAGATTACCAGTCTTTTATAAGTGGTGGCTGCATTTGTTTTCTTTCTTTCTTTTTTCAGTTTTTAATTTCTTTATTTTTACCTAGTGATCTGGCCAAAAACTCACTTTCTGTTGTAAAGTAACAATGCTCATTCTAGGACATGACTATACTATGCTGTATCTATGGAGAAGCAACATTGTCACCCTAGGACATGACTACAGAACGCTGCCCCCTCTCCTCTTTTACATAACATGGGGGAGGTGATTTTTAGTTCACAGAGGTAACTTTGAACAACACAACTGCACGGGCAGAGAGAATAGATAGTTATCATCTTACAAGATTTCTGACATGATCAGCAGGTATTTTTTCCCTTATCGAACAGATATAACAAATAATTGTATACTTACCAGACCAAAAGGAAGAAAATAAAAAAAAAGTTCATGGTTAGTATACATGTATACACACCTTAAAGTGTATGTAAACCCTAAATGAACATTGAGGATCAGCTTAATGTTGCAGAACGTTGACTTATCTGCACATGAAGGAATAAAAGATAGGCGCTTACCAGTTCTACACGTCTCCGACTAGACTCCATCTCTCTCTGCATCAACTCATTCATCTCTGCCTTCATTTCCTCCATGCGCATCTGATAATACTTGGCATTTTCTTTCTCTCGAGCTTCAGAATCTGCTGCCTTTTCCAACTCTTCACCCATTTTCATGACACTGTCCCTCAGCCTCAGAATCAGCATCTGGATACACAAGACAACACAGTCAATAGAAATGAGCATCCTACATGTAACTCTAACCAAAACTTTTTTTTGTTTTGGACTGTTAAGTTTTATTGCTGTATGTCTTGTTGGCATTTTATCTTACTCCATGTACTGGGAATTGAAGGAAAACAATCTCAGAGAGCAGTAAAACGAACAAGGATTTTACCCCTTCCCCACTCTTTCCAAAACATCAAAAAAAAAAAAAAAAAATAGTTGAACACTGAAACAGCTGAAACACAGAAATATATTAAGAAAGCCAGACCTAACCGTAATTAAAATTAAACTAAAACGCAATTAGCTGAATGTACCTGGATGTGGTTTGGGGAGGTTCAGCAAACTTTATCAAAGTTTGGATGCCAAATCTGAACCCTGCTAAAGTCAATGGGAGATGAATTCTAGAAATCGGTGATAGCCATTTTCTAGGTTATTAGGCAAAGGACTGACAAACAAATGACAATGGGTTTCGGAACTGCCTAATCCATTTGGCACGGAGCAGCTTAAAATGAAACAATAAAAAAATAAAAATAACAGACATAAACAAAGAAAAGGATACAGTTTAAATGAAGCTCTGCTTTATATGTTAATAGGGACCCCACACAAAATAGAGAGGGTTCCCTTCAAAATCCTTATCGGATCATTATCTGAGCACGTGGCTTGGCAAGATAGGAAAGGAGGAAAGGAAGGAGGGCAGAATGAGCATGCGCTTATCCTGAACCATACCAGTACTAGGCGTCAACATGGGGAAGGTCACCTTGCCGGGGATCATCCCGGAAAAGCACCTTGTCCCCATGTTGATGAGGAAAAAGGCTTCTTCTCCATAGCCCTATTTTGGTAGTCCCCAGCTACCACCCCCATGGGAATGAGTAATACATAATACCCCTATTTATGCACAAAAAAGTGACCTATCATTCATTATAATATTTGTGACTAGCATTTCCTTCTGAGAATGGTATGTTTCAAAGACATGTGGGAGTCTTTTTATAAAAAAAAAAAAAAAAAAACATGCAAAGCTATTTGTTAAGCAAAACTGCAGGTACAACCACCCTGTGTCGATTAACCAGCTGTTCAGGGCATGGGGCAAAATCAAATCTTTTTTAGATATTTTCTCTTCTGATCAAATGTTCTTAGGCTTAGACTTGTTTTTTTGTTTTTGTTTAACTTCAATTGTTTTTTATTTTTTTTTATTAATTCCATTAATATTGATGTGAATTTTTCCTTTTTTGTCGGTTTTATTTCTTCTTTGATCATGCTTCATTGGTCTCTTAGTTGTTTTTAAATATTTTTGGAGTTACACATGTGATTGTTTAACTCTACATTGATGTATTTATCAATCTCTATTTATTTTTTTTTTCTTTTACACATGAGTATTTTATAATTCATTTTTCTATCCATGTAGATACTAGAATTGATGTAATCGGCTTATGTAAGATTTGAATCTTATTTTGTGCTTATTTTCTACAATTGTATACAAGAGCCAGAGGCTTTCTTTTTTTTTTCCAATTGTGGCACTGGGGTTTTCAGAATAGTGTGCTGCTGGAGTTTCTCATACGTGTCTAGTTAAGTCAGTTTGCTCCAACCCCCAGGCTATGTGGTGTGCTGGTTTTGTCATATCAATTTCTGCATAGTTATAATTCTATTTGTTTTATATAGGTAAGGTTTGCTTTGGGCTGACACTGTTGTGGTGGCTAGTTTGTTGTTGAGCTTCTTTGTGTGACACTGGATCTCGTCTTGTGTCTTCCAGTGATGACCACTGGTTTCCTGTGTGTATTTCTGCACACAGCATTTCCTGCTCGGCTACCTCATCCACCCTCCTCCCATGGTTCCATTTGGAGCATGCACAGTAGGGCCCCATGTGTGCATGCTTATGAACAGGAAATGCTCTGCCTGGCCGCGCACACATCATTATTCCTCCATTGCTGTGTTTTATAATGAAGGGGCAATCTTGGTACACTGGACATATTACACACAGATTACAGGTCCACCTTTTGCCATGCAGTAATCACTTTTCCTATTAAGATTAAAATAGATTGATGTTTTTACATAGCTTATATAAGGATATTGCTACTGCCATTTGGTATTATTCAGTCCTGGGCACTTCATATATTTCATTATTTTTTTTGTCTGCACATGTTTTTGATAGCTGGGTCCAATTGCTACTTCACAAAGGTTAACCCGATGAGCCCTGGCCCCACCTCCTACTTTAGGAGGAGAGAGGGTGGGCTTGAAATCTATCCTCATAATTATGAGTGTTAGTTCTGATGAAGAGGGTTCTGCCCTTGAAACGTGTAAGCCTCAATTCTAGTAAATGGGCATCATTTGAGCATTGCTAAAAAAAAATTGTATTTACATTTTTATTGATGTGCCTGAATTGACATATTCTTGTGAGTATATTGGAATTCCTTTTTATTCTAATAAATCATTCTTATGGTAATGCACAAGGTTGGTGTGACCTCTCTTTTGTTCTTGTGATAGCTACTGTGTCTAAGTTTCCCCCCTAAGTGATGGCAGCAAGGCCTACACATTACCTGGAAATTTATAGAGGAACTACTTCTGGGATAATATTGGAAGAATCCTTCTTTACTTAGACTTTATTATTAGGGGCTGGTAGTGCCCATTGCCCTTTAGCGCTGTCAGCTATTTAGTTTAGATTTTTTTTTATATATACACACGGCTTTTCTCAGAGAATAGGTGCAGGAACTCAACCACACCCCCACCACAAACCCCCCCAGGATTTGGGAGGAAGCACAAGCACACCACATAAAAGGGTGGGTGTGGCCAAATTGTACTAACAAAGGGAGGGCATTGTTAACAATGAAAGCATAATGCACATGGTTCAGATGTACACTACATACAGAGTGCGGGGTTCAGGAGTGTGATACAAACAGGGTGCAGAACTCAGGAGTGTGTTATATACAGGGTGCAAGACTCAAGAATGTTCTACCAACAGGGTGCAGGACTCAGGAGTGCACTATGTACAGATTGCAGGACCCAGAATTGCGCTATGTACAGATTGCAGGACTCAGGAGTGCGCTATGTACAGGGGGCAGAACTCAGGAGTGCACTACGTACAGGGTGCAGGACTCTGGAGTGCACTATGCACAGGGTGCAGGACTCAAGAGTGCATTATGTATAGGGTGCAGGACTCAGTAATGTACTATGTACAGGGTGCAGGGCTCAGGAGTGTGCTATGTACGGGGTGCAGGGTTCAGGACTAAGCTACATACCGAGCACAAGGCTCAGACGTTCATTATGTACAGGGTGCAAGACTAAAGAGTTTACTATGCACAGGGTGCAAGACTCAAAAGTTTTCTATGTACAGGGTGCAAAATTGAGTACTGCATGCTTTACAGGCAAGAAGAGAGAAGAAGAGGGAGGGGATGTTGCCAAAGAGCAGCTACAACTGACAGAGTGTGCGCAGTCTGTGTGGGCAGGCTTTAGAGGGAGCTGCTGCTGGGACAGTAGAGCGGCTGTGCACATCCCCCGCCCCTCCCTTCTCTGCACTGATAGGGATCTTGCAGGGCAGGGAGTACTGAGCGCACCACCAGGAAAGGAGTGTTGTCATCTGTATACACAGAAGCTTGTGTGGAAGTGACAGCAGTGAGCGGCAGGCAAGGGGCTATCGCTGGAGGTGGTGGAAAAAGCCATATATATACATACACACACAGTATCACACAAACATAAGTACACCCCTGACATTTTTGTAAATATTTTATTATATCTTTCATATGATAACACTAAAGAAATGGCACTTTTCTACAATCTAAAGTAGTGCGTGTAGAGCTTGTATAACAGTGTAAATTTGCTGTCCCCTCAAAATAATGCAACACACAGCCATTAATGTCTATACCGCTGGCAACATAAGTGAGTACACTCCTAAGTGAAAAAGTCCAAATTGGGCCCAAAGTGTCAATATTTTGTGTAGCCACTATTATTTTCCAGCACTGCCTTAATCCTCTTGGGCATGGAGTTCAGCAGAGCTTCACAGGTTGCCACTGGAGTCCTCTTCCACTCCTCTGACATCATGGAGCTGGTGGATGTTAGAGACCTTGCGCTCCTCCACCTTCCATTTGAGGATGCCCCACAGATTCTCAATAGGGTTTAGGTCTAGAGACATGCTTGGCCAGTCTGTCACCTTTACCCTCTGCTTATTTAGCAAGGCAGTGGTCGTCTTGGAGGTGTGCTTGGGGTCGTTATGTTGGAATACTGCCCTGCGGCCCAGTCTCTGAAGGGAGGGGATCATGCTCTGCTTCAGTATGTCACAGTACAATTTGGCATTCATGGTTCCCTCAGTGAACTGTAGCTCCCCAGTCCCTGCAGCACTCATGCAACCCCAGATCATGACACTCCCACCACCGTGCTTGACTGTAGGCAAGACACACTTGTCTTTGTACTTCTCACCTGGTTGCCGCGACACACGCTTGACACCATCTGAACCAAATAAGTTTATCTTGGTCTCATCAGACCACATATATACTTGGTTTCATCAGAGTAATCCATGTCCTTAGTCTGCTTGTCTTCAGAAAACTGTTTGCGGGCTTTCTTGTGCATCATCTTTAGAAGAGGCTTCCTTCTGGGACAACAGCCATGCAGACCAATTTGATGCAGTGTGCGGCGTATGGTCTGAGCACTGGCAGGCTGACCCCCCACCCCTTCAACCTCTGCAACAATGCTGGCAGCACTCAAGTCTATTTCCAAAAGACAACCTCTGGATATGATGCTGAGCATGTGCACTCAACATCTTTGGTCGACCATGGCGAGGCCTGTTCTGAATGGAACCTGTCCTGTTAAACCACTATATGGTTTTGGCCACCATGCTGCAGCTCAGTTTCAGAGTCTTGGCAATCTTCTTATAGCCTAGGCCATCTTTATGTAGAGCAGCAATTCTTTTTTTCAGATCCTCAGAGAGTTCTTTGCCATGAGGTGCCATGTTGAACTTCCAGTGACCAGTATGAGAGAGTGAGAGTGATAACAACATATTTAACACACCTGCTCCCCATTCACACCTGAGACCTTTTAACACTAACAAATCACATGACACCGGGGAGGAAAAATGGCTAATTGGGCCCAATTTGGACATTTTCACTTGCCAGCAGTTTAGACATTAATGGCTGTGTGTTGAGTTATTTTGAGGGGACAGCAAATTTACACTATTATACAAGCTGTACACTCACTAATTTACACAAAGTGTAATTTCTTCAGTGTTGTTACATGAAAAGATAAAATAAAATATTTACAAAAATGTGAGGGGTGTACTCACCCACATCACAAAGGTGCTCTATTGGATTGAGATCTGGTGACTGTGGAGGCCATTGGAGTACTGTGAACTCATTGTCATGTTCAAGAAACCAGTGGTGAGATGATTTGAGCCTTGTGACATGGTGCATTATCCTGCTGGAAGTAGCCATCAGAAGATGGGTACACTGTAGTCATAAAGGGATGGACATGGTCAGCAACAATACTCAGGTAGGCTGTGGCATTTAAACAATACTCAATTGGTACTAAGGGGCCCAAATATTGCAAAGAAAATATCCCCCACACCATTACACCACCACCAGTAGCCTGATACAAGGCAGGGTGGATCATCCATGCTTTTTATGTTGTTTATGCCAATTTCTGACCCTATCATCTGAATGTTGCAGATGAAATAGAGACTCATCAGACCAGGCAACATTTTTCAAATCTTCCATTGTTCAATTTTGGTGAGCCTTTGCGAATTGTAGCCTCAGTTTCTTGTTGGTGGTTTACTGCTGCTGTAGCCCATCTGCTTCAAGATTCGATGTGTTGTGCATTCAGAGATAGTATTCTGCATATCTTGGTTGTAACAAGTGTTTTTTTGAGTTACTATTGCCTTTTTTTTATCTCAAACCAGTCTGCCCATTCTCCTCTGACCTCTGATATCAACAAGGCATTTTCATTCACACAACTGCCGCTCACTGGATATTTTCTATTTTTCAGACCATTCTGGCACCAACAACAATGCATGTTCAAAGTCACTTAAATCCCCTTTCTTCCCCATTCTGATGCTCGATTTGAACTTCAGAAAGTCATCTTCAAGGCGTCAAGACACCTAAAAGTCTACACACCCCTGTTAAAATGTCAGGTTTCTGTGATGTAAAATAATGAGACAAAGATAAATCATTTCAGAACTTTTTTCACCTTTAATGTGACCTATAAACTGTAAAACTCAACTGAGCAACAAACTGAAATCTTTTAGGTGGAGGGAAGTAAAAATAAAAAAATAAAATAATATGGTTGCAAAAGTGTGCACACCCTTAAAATAATACTTTGTTGATGCACCTTTTGTTTTTATTACAGCACTCAGTCTTTTTGGGTATGAGTCTATCAGCATGGCACATCTTGATTTGCCAATATTTGCCCACTCTTCTTTGCAAAAACACTCCAAATCTGTCAGATAGCGAGGGCTTCTCCTGTACACAGCCCTCTTCAGATCACCCCACAGATTTTGAATCGCATTCAGGTCTGGGCTTTGGCTAGGCTATTCCAAAACTTTAATCTTCTTCTGGCGAAGCCATTCCTTTATGGATTTGGATGTATGCTTTGGGTCATTGTCATGCTGAAAGATGAAGTTCCTCTTCATGTTCAGCTTTCTAGCAGAAGCCTGAAGGTTTTGTGCCAATATTGACTGGTAATTGGAACTTATTCCCTCTACCATGTTGAACCATGGCCCCTGTTTCAGCTAAAGAAAAACAGCCCCAAAGCATGATGCTACACCACCATTCTTCATGGTGGGTATGGTGTTTTGGTGATGTGCAGTGTTGTTTTTTGCAGCAAACATATCTTTTGGAATTATGGCCAAAAAGTTCAACCTTGGTTTCCTCAGACCATAACACATTTTCCCACATGCTTTTGGGAGACTTCAGATGTGTTTTTGCAAAATTTAGCCAGGCTTGGATGTTTTTCTTTGTAAGAAAAGGCTTCCATCTTGTCACTCTACCCCCATAGCCCAGACATATGATGAATACAGGAGATTGTTGTCACATGTACCACACAGCCAGTACTTGCCAGATGTTCCTGCAGTTCCTTTAATGTTGTTGTAGGCCTCTTGGTAACCTCCCTGACCAGTTTTCTTCTTGTCTTTTCATCAATTTTGGAGGGACATCCAGTTCTGGGTAATGTCACTGTTGTGCCATATTATCTCCACTTGATGATGACTGTCTTCTCTGTGTTCCATGGTATATCAAATGCCTTGGACATTTTTTTTGTACCCTTCTCCTGACTGATACCTTTTAACAATGAGAGCCCTCTGATGCTTTGGAAGCTCTCTGTGGTCCATGGCTTTTGTTGTAGGATGTGACTAAAAAATGTCAGGAAAGACCTACTAGAACAACCGAACTTTATTTTGGGTTAATCAGAAGCACTTTAAATGATGGCAGGTGTTTACTGAATCCTATTTAACCACTTCAGCCCCGGAGGATTTTACCCCCTTCCTGACCAGAGCTTTTTTTTGCGATTCGGCACTGCGTCAATTTAACTGACAATTGCACGGTCGTACGACATTGTACCTAAACAAAATTAATGTCCTTTTTTTCCCACAAATAGAGCTTTCTTTTGGTGGTATTTGATCGCCTCTGCGGTTCTTATTTTTTGCACTATAAACAAAAAAAGAGCGACAATTTGGAAAAAAAACGCAAAATTTTTTACTTTTTGCTATAATAAATATCCCCCAAAAATATATAAAAAAAACATTTTTTTTCCTTAGGCCAATATGTATTCTTCTACATATTTTTGGTAAAAAATCGCAATAAGCGTATATTGATTGGTTTGCGCAAAATTTATTGCGTCTACAAAATAGGGGATAGTTTTATGGCATTTTTATTTTTTTTTAATTAGTAATGGCGGTGATCTGCGATTTTTATCGGGACTGCGACATTATGGCGAACACATCGGACATTTTTTACACTATTTTGGGACCATTGTCATTTATAAAGCGATCCATGCTATAAAAATGCATTGATTACTGTGTAAATGACACTGGCAGTGAAAGGGTTACCCACTAGGGGGCAGTGAAAGGGTTAAGTGTGTCCTAGGGAGTGATTCTAACTGTTAGGGGGCTTGACCTCAACACACAGGACAGTGATCACAGCTCTGGATGAGAGAGAGCTGTGATCACTGTCCTGTCAGTAGGCAGAACGGGGAAATGCTTTGTTTACAAAAGCATCTCCCCATTCTTCCTCTCCATGACACGATCACGGGCACACGGAGGACCTCGAGTCCGTGGGACCTGCAGTCACGGAGCCCACGGCGCGCGCGCGCCCGCGACACCGCTTCTTAAAGGGGACATACCTGTACACCCTTTTGCCTACCAGCACCATTCTGCCGACGTACATCGGCGTGCACTGGTCGGCAAGAGGTTAACATGAGTTTGAATGTGATTGCTTAATTCTGAACACAGCTACATCCCCAGTTATAAGAGGGTGTGCACACTTGTGCAAACACATTATTTTATTTTCACAAGAAAACAACCACATTATTTTAGTTTTTTATTTTTACCCCCCCTCCTAAAAGTTTCAGTTTCAATTGCGTTATACAGTTTATAGGTATGATTTATCTTTGTCTCATTTTTTTACATCACGCAAACCTGACATTTTAACAGGGGTGGGTAGACTTTTTATATCCTCTGTATATATATATATATATATATATATATATATATATATATATATATATATATATATATATATATATATATATATATATATATATATATATATATATATATATATATATGTATGTATATATGTATATATATATGTTTATATATATATATATATATATATATATATATATATATATGTATATATGTATATATAATGTTTTAAAAATATATATGATTTGGTTTATGGGCAATACTTATTTTATCTTAATATGTATAGTATATGCATTTGTCTGTTCTAATAGTATTGTAACATATCTTATAATATAGGATACTTCTTTCACTGAAGTAAAGTAAGTCTTATGCCCCGTACACACGGTCGGATTTTCCGATGGACGTTGTCCGGTCGGAGCGTGTTGTCGGAAATTCCGACCGTGTGTGGGCGCCATCGGACATTTTCCATCGGATTTTCCGACAACAGCAGGACAGCAGGAGATAAAATTTTCCGACAACAAAATCCGATCGCGTCAATTCCGACCGTGTGTGGCCTGTTCCGACGCACAAAGTGCCACGCATGCTCAGAAGAAATTCCGACACGGGACAGCTCGTTCTGGTAAACGTAGCATTCGGAATGGATACAGCACTTTCGTCACGCTGCAATGTTCAAAATGGTTTAATACAGCGCACTCTCTTCTTCTTTATAATGTGACAAGAATTAAGTCGTTTTGATGCTCATATTCACACACACTTCTCACAAACTTCTTTTGTTATATTTATCGGGATTCCCTCAATATATTTAGATTACTCACATCTGACAACAAAATTTTTTGTTATTTTTGGACTTTAATGTCGATTCTTTTTTTGTGTTTCTCTTTTTTTTTTTTTTTTTTTTTTTTGTGATTTTGATTTGTACTCCCGAAAATGTTTGTGTGTGTTTTTGGTGACAAGTTCCCACAACTCCACTAATATGTTGTTCTATTTAATCTGTAGGAGATTGTTTGGTGTTGTTGTCCCTTGTTAATTTCACATTGTACTTTAGAAATGTACCTGAATCCTCACCAACAAACTGTCCTTTTTGGATGAAAACACACACAGGAGAGTAGAATTTCCCTAAAAAAATTTTATTAAGGGCTCACAACTAAACAAAGAGGGAGGCAATGCTGGAGAAACTGCAGAAGTGGGTGAAGCCTTGGACCCCCAGGGCACACATCAATTATTTCAAAGCAAAATTGGTGGCCTGAGGAGTCCATATCTAAGGGAGGGCAGTCTGGTCCAGAAGTCCCAGAGATCCGGAAAGCAGCAGATGACAGATGTGTCCCCAGGCTGTGGTCATACAAGAGACTGCAGATTCTGTCAGACCAGACTGAACCCAGGGCCATCACTCTTTGGTCTTCCCTCCACGCTTTCTTCCAGGCTTTGGCTGTGGTGGTCTAGTTGTGGCAGCAGGAGGAGGAGGAGGAGGATCGTCCCTCTCCATGACATCCGTCTTGTGTGTCAGTTCCCCACTCAACCCCTTACGTAGGACTTTATAAATCAGGTCCTCAGAGATCTTGCGTTGGCCCTCCTGCATGTCCTGCAATTTTGTGGCAGCCATGCAGGCAAAGGCCTCTTCAGGACTGGGGAAGGCTCTGAGGGATGCCGAAGCCTCCTGGATCAGCCTGTATACTGAATCCTGCACAGGACTCGGAGTGGCCTTCCTGGCCCTTTTGTATGGAAGGCGGAGGGGAGGAACCTGAGACTCAGTCAGGCTGCGACTGGTCCCAGGCTTCTCCTGGCTGCAACTTAGCCCCGCCTCCTCCTGGCTGCCACTAATCCCCGCCTCCTCCTGGCTGCCACATTCCACAACCTCCTCCTGGCTGAGGTCTTCCTGTGTATGAAAAAGGGACATAGTTTTAGTTTTTTATTCATCAATCACACACAATTTTCACCTCCTGACTGCTGCAAATTGAATGTTAACAAATATAACAGACTATCCTTCTGAGCCCAGCAGTTTTCATTCTTTTCCCAATTTTGGGTGCCCACTACTGTCTATTGATATGTAAAGCACTTTCAATTAGCAATTAGTGATCAATAATAACATCTAGTAAACATAATTTCTTTATTGCCCAGAAATCTGTAGAAGAATGCTATACCTGACTCCAGCTGGGCTCCTCCATTTCTTCCTGGCTGGAAGGCCCAGGTTGGACATCGGAAGCCTCAGCTGGGGTGGAAGGAAGAGTGGAAGGAAGAGTGGAGAGGGATTCCCTGACTTCAGTGTGGTCTGACAGAAATCGCAGTCTCTCATAGTACCACAACCTGGGGACATAAATGTCATCTGCTGCAGCTCCGGACCTCTGGGAATCCGTGACCTTCTTGCGCTCCCTAAGATATGTGCTCCTCAGGTCACCAATTTTAGCTTTTAAATAAGGGATGGTTGCTGTGGGGACCACCGGCTTCACCAACTCCAGCAGTTTCTCCAGCGCTGCCTGCCTCTTCTGTTTGTGATTATAGTGGGGGTGTCTCACTTGCCACAGACAGGGCAGCTCCCTGTACTTGTCTATGAACAGGGGCAGGAAATTGTGGTCGTTGAACCCATCCATTTTCTCTGTAAGACACAACACAAGACAAAGCCTAATGTCAGGCCAAACTCCCCTAATCTTGTTACAATATAGGCTTCCATTTCGAAGCAGTATAGGCCCAAGTTTAGATCCTACCTTCGTTAGCACAATCGGCGTCTCCGATGCTCCTTCCTCCGCTCACAGATCGTACGTAAGACGCGCGCGTTACGATTTATACACACTGCGCATGCGTATAACTCCGCCCGCCCCTGACGTTCTTTCTAGTCTATTCCCAGCCCCTTTTCGTTCGGCGCAGTGGGGGAAGAGCACATGGCGGATAGACAGCAGGATCGTGCTAATTGTAGCAACGAGGAGGAGGAGGAAAGGCTGGAGCCTGAAACGTCCTGATCCAGAAGGAGATTAAAGGACTCAAATATGTCCTTTGGGGAGATGTTGGAGATGGTGGACATCCTGAAGAAGGCCGACTATGATGGAAAGTATGGGCCTTACCCCAACCCCAATGTCAGAAAGGCCAAGATCATGGCGAAAGTGGTCAGGAGTCTGCACCGGAAATTCGGGGTACGACGATCGAAAGATCAGCTCAGGAAGCGGTGGTCGGACCTGAAATTACGAGAACATGAGCAGTACAGAAAGATCCGGAGAGTGCTGCAAAAAAGTAAGTAGTTGTGCTGTGTTCCTATTCTTTATGTTTATTACGTTCGTGCTGCTCCATGTGCTTTTAGGAACTGTTGTACAGTTTAAAATGGCAACTTTCATGTTCATGGGCACATTATTCGTTCGGATCACACATTGTTATTTCGGACGATAAAATAACATTGTTTAGGCCATATGCATTTGGCCACCATTTTGACGCCCTATACTTGTCTTCAAAGAATTGGGTTGTGTAGATGGCTTTGTTACTAGAATGAAATGCAAACTAGATTGTGTGTAAGGAGAGGACACTGAGCAGCTGTTTTCACATCTTGACACTGGAGCACTAGTGTGGGACACAAGAACACCATTTTTATTAGGGGGGCCACACAGGTGCTCCAGTGTATACTATAGGGGGGGCTACATCTGTGAAGCTTTTACCAAACAGGTAAAGTATTGCAGCTTGACAAAGGGCAATAAAAAATATACATCTTGGAACTCGGCTAAAATAGACAATTGTACCCCACTTCCAAGCAATGTTTCATCTTTATAGTTCTGACATTAAATATCTGTGTGCTAATTATACCATTTTTGTTTTACATAGGGGAGAAAAGTCTCGGAGGACACCCCTCATCCGAGGAGACCAGAGCCCCCCCCCCTCTGGAAGAAGGGGAAATCCCCCCAACACAAGATGAGCAGGAGGATGAAGACGTGGTGGAAGTAGTCACCACAACAGGTGAGTGTCTGCAACCACAGGCTCCGATAAGAGATGGATGGCGGCATTTTTTTTTAAACCTAATTTATTTTGGGTTTCCTCTCTTTTTAGGTGATCGTGAGGTTGTGGATCCAGATCCTTTCACATCCGAAAGTGCCCAGATCCTGATCGGGGAGATCATGGGGTGTAATTTACAATTGGAAAACATCAAGCAAAACATCAATGATGTTATTCCAAAATATAAAAACATCATTGATGTTTTGGGGCGAGTTTAAAGCCCCTCCAAATCACTTTCTTCTTTTGTGTGCTACAATGTGCGAAATGTTTTTGTGATTTTTCCCAAAGCCAAATTTGGAGGATGCACACAGTGTGTCAACATGTGCTATCTGCCATCACGGGAGATCAATGGACGCGTTTTGGGGGTGCAACCCCTTTCTCAATAATAAAGTAGCTGTGAGGAAGGACTTTCTCCCCCAAAACACGTCCCTTGATCCCCCGTGATGGCAGATAGCACATGTTGACATTGTGAAATTTGTGTGCATCTTCCAAATTTGGCTTTTCCAGGGGTGATTTCCCCCCATCTGAACGCAATATCAAACACAGTTCCTAAATACTCATGTCTGATATTGCCTTCAGGTTTTACCATATGTGAACTTTGTAAGATCCAGATTTGTGTCTTTCTTGTTGGTTTTACACAGGCCTGTTTTCAATAAAATGCACATTTTGATTTTGGATAATGACACCACAAAAATTGTTATACAACAAACATGTTGGTTTGTCAGAAAAACCTTTGGTAAATGCACATGTGATTGTGCAGGTATTAAAAAGATTGTTCATCAAGAATGTGTGGATTATTGTCTCAACGCTACAACACTTTTGGGGTGATGTAATTGTTGTTTTATGAGAAAATGGGGGTTATTTCCTAAGGGGAAATCCACTTTGCACTACAAGTGCAGTTTCAGTGCAGTTGCAAGTGCACTTGTAGTGAAAAGTGTCTTTGCATTTAGTAAATAACAGCCAACAGTGCTTTGTATAAGGTTACACAATCACAACATTTTCTGCACTCCACACATTTCTGTC
The DNA here is from genome assembly GCF_042186555.1 of Aquarana catesbeiana. NCBI lineage: Eukaryota > Metazoa > Chordata > Amphibia > Anura > Ranidae > Aquarana > Aquarana catesbeiana. Next base: position 311,465,221 of record NC_133324.1, read on the forward strand.
AGGGTCAGCTAAAACAAACACAAGCAGTAAATGTCCACAAAGAAGAGCCTGGGGGGAGATGCCTGTCGAGAACTTGAGGTCCTGCAGACTTCTCCCTGTGGCCAAATACCGCAAGGTAGCGACCAACCTCTGCTCCGGAGTGATGGCTTGCCTCATGCAGGTATCCTGCCTGCTGATATAGGGGGTCAGCGCAGCCAACAAACGGTGAAACACGGGGTCCGTCATCCTGAGAAAGTTCCTGAAATCATCAGGATTATTCTCACGGATCTCACGGAGCAAAGGCATATGACAGAACTGGTCACGCTGAAGCAACCAATTCTTGGTCCATGAACTCCTCCCCACCCTGTTCATGGACTGGACTTGTGTCAAGGTCAGGACCCCAACACCAAGCCCCCGCACAGCACGAACTCTACGAGGAGTACGCATACGAAACATGGCTAGAAAACGGTCGGCTGCTCAGAACGAAGTAACAGAACGCACTGAAGAACAGCAAGGCCTGTGAAGAGCGACCTGAAAAACAACAACGAGCAGGCAAGATCACACAGAAAACTCCGATACGAACTGACTGCACGCACTGAAGAGCAGATACAAACCCACAAGCACAAACTGAACGTCAGAAAACGATCTGAAAGCCACGAGTCTGAAAAAGCGCGAATCGTCTCTCACCAAACTTTTACTAACACGAGATTAGCAAAAGGAGCCCAAAGGGTTCCGCGCTTGGTTCTGAACCGGCCTTTTCTAGTCTCGTCGTACGTGGTGTACGTCACCGCGTTGTTGTCGATCGGAAATTCCGACAACTTTGTGCGACCGTGTGTAGGCAAAACAAGTTTGAGCCAACATCCGTCGGAAAAAATCCTTGGATTTTGTTGTCGGAATGTCCGAACAAAGTCCGACCGTGTGTACGCCCTATTACAGTACTATACAAGGACATATCTAATGCACCTGATTACCATTGGAATTCATTGTTCAGTGCATCTTTCAAATTCTTTGCAAACATAATATTATTAATTAATAAAGTGGGATTAAAGCTTCATCATTATTTTTATAAATGATACATGAATCACAGGAAAATGACATTGATGTAAAACAGAATCAGGCTACAGATAAGTTTGTGAAAAGGCCTGCACTGTCACACAATATTCCATTAACAATTTACGCTTTCAATTTTGTACCTCATAAGCTGTCTTTCTGACACCGGATATTAATACTGTCTTCTAAACTCCCCGATTTACATAAGCACTTGCTCTCTTTTCCCCTTGACCTAATCAAATTCATTTCACTCATCCGTCGTAGCAATCCTAATTTCCTAAACTCTTTCTTCCATCTTTAAAAGAATTATTCACAAGCCTACCTGAAAAATTGTCTGCTTGGCCATGATGGTCCTTGAACTCCACACTAATTTATTTTCATTATAGCTACCTGGCAATACCCCTTTGTATCTAAATATTTGGCATTCAGCATACTCAATGAAGAAATGTGATTATCACAGTTCTTTGTTGCAATGTATTTAAAGACCAAACCTATTTAGAAAGAAATAGCAGCCAGTCCCAGAATTATGGGGTATATCAAAAGCATGTCATCTAGCAATCAAAAAGTCCAAGAGGTCTATCATAGCTCACAGCTAATTCAATCTCTGGGCTATATGGTCACCTGATACTGAATCATGTATAGCTCTAAGTTCAGTGTGATAATAAAGTGGATACCCTTAAAAGTGATACCTTGTTATTTTATTATGCATAAGGGAGAAATCCACCCAAAACGGATACAGTAATTTTTTTTAGGGAGGAATCAGCCTACCGACTTTAACATAGACTCAGACCTGGTAATGCTAGTGCTTTTACATTTTTCCATCAAAATCAAAATATTACTTTAGAGAAGACTTTGTCTAAACAAATTCAAATCATTATTATTTTACATTCTGGCCACTGACATGTAATTGCTCATGGAGGTCCAGGGCCTAGAAATTACATGTGAGCCCCGATGATTAGCTACGGGACCTCTTATGCCCTGTACACACGATAGGATTTTCCGATGGGAAATGTGTGATAGGACCTTGTTGTCGGAAATTCCGACCGTGTGTAGGCTCCATCACACATTTTCCATAGGAATTTCCGACACACAAAGTTTGAGAGCTTGCTATAAAATTTTCTGACAACAAAATCTGTTGTCGGAAATTACGATTGTGTGTACACAAATCCGACACACAAAGTACCACGCGTGCTCAGAATAAATTAAGAGATGAAAGCTATTGGCTACTGCCCCGTTTATAGTCCCGACGTACGTGTTTTACGTCACCGCGTTCAGAACGATCGGATTTTCCGACAACTTTGTGTGACCGTGTGTATGCAAGACAAGTTTGAGCCAACATCCGTCGGAAAAAATCCATGGATTTTGTTGTCGGAATGTCTGATCAATGTCCGACCGTGTGTACAGGTCATAAGTCTCCCATAGCTTTCAATGGGGCTTCCACCCACAGTTAATCACAGGGAACCCCCGCTGTTCCATGTAGTTTGTAAGTGTGAATGGTGCCTAAAGCCTAGTGGACACCACCATCACAAAAAACTGACAGCTGAAGTCAGAGCAGCTGTACTAACAATCCGCTGTTAGTATATTGATCTCTCCTGCTGAGCTATTGTGCTCTGATCAAATGGCCGGCTTCTGTCGGAACCGGCTGCCATACACATGAGCCGAATGTCGTCTGGTTTCTATTGCCAATGCCGGTACTAGGCTTAAGAAGCTAGTTTCTAGAAACATGTATTCACACCTTATTGTCTGTGAATAAATAATGAGAATTTAGGCTTGAAGTGTGAGTGGTCCTCTTCACCAGCATAGGTAGTCAGATACAAATACGTACTTCTACGTACTGCTACAAACTGGCGGTTTATGCACACTCTTCTTTGACATTTGCGGCAGTAAGCCACTTCCTGATATATTGTATGCAATGGATACATAGTCATTTTATCTCCCAAAGTTAGCAGATGAAAATTACTGCTTTACTGATTACTATCGCCACTTCTATATAGGCTACTTTCCAGTCCAGGACAGTTCTTTAAACATGATGTGGGCTAAAAAAACATTTGCATGTTATACTGATGCTTGTGCTGCTGTACATTAAGAGGTAAGTTCCACAATTACATACTTGCAATACTTATTAAAGTTTTGCATTTTTAAGCTCTGCATGTTTACCTTGAGGGATTTCAATTTACAGTAGGGGTTACAGTATACAAAAGAATGTGTCCATGCATTCTATGTTGGAAATGTTTGCTCATGTTTCAACCACATATACATTTCCTATAATGCACACAAATACTTGGAGGAGCATGGAGGTTATATAGGGCTTAGGCTTGACTCCATGGATGCATTCACATTTTAGATCTGGCCTAAAACTGATTGCATGCAGTTCAATGAAATTCTTATGGGTTAACAGTGTAACATAAGTAACAGTGTACTCACATGCATATATCTCTCAACATTCTGGGATGGAAAAAATAAACACCTTTTAGCTACAAAACTTTCAGCAAATGCCCAGTCTGCAAAAGCTAGGAAAGAACTTTCTGCAAAACCTGGCTAACAAAAGACACGTTTGGTCATTTATAATTCATACCATCAGCATAAAGGTACACTATATATTTATAATTAAAAATAGAACGTGTTGGCTATAGGAACCAAATTATATTAGGTTTCTGTAGTCAGATGATGAGAAACATTAGACTTCAATATACTATCTAAATACATTTACTTTTTACAACATAACTAATTTGCAGGGCAGACCCAACATTTGATAGAAAATAAATATTCTAGAGAAACATACAGAAGAACTGACAACTTGGGGGGGGGGGGGGGTTGCTAGAACTAGGACTTTCTACCATGTAACATGATTGTCAACACAGGCATATATTAGATATTACAGAAGCATCAACTTAGAAGAGCATGTCCAAATTCCAGTAATGTAAAAATGTTGTAGCAATCTTTTACATGCCACCTCTCTATATCTGTATATATGGCACAATAGTTCTGTTTTTAAAAGACAATATCACATAGATTGCTGCTGCTTTGAGAAAGGAATCACTGGCTAAATAATTGATGCAACACATTTTCTATTTGGCACTAGCAGTAAAAAATATAGTCCTTTGTACAAAGTGGAATCTGATACTTTTACTCCCTGGCTTGCACATTTAATAATGAAATAGATTTTCAATATAAGACACCACACAGATGAGTGAAGTGTGTATATTGAGAGCAAACAGAGATCAGGAAGTTTCTTTAAAACAACAAGCTATAATCTTGAAGAAATAGACTGGAACAACAATGTAGCATCTTTATTAAAACTAGTAATGTCTTTTTGGTGTTGTCTTATTTATTTATAGAATTTGTGTATTTTGCTCATCTTTATTTAAATGTTTTACAATCAATCCATCATTATAGCCTCTGTATATTTTTACAAATATGTAAATGCCTAATGCCTTGTACACACGATCAGACTTTCCGACAACAAAACTGTGGAATTTTGTCCGAAGGGCATTGGCCCAAACTTGTCTTGCATACACACAGCCACACAATTACAATTAGTACTAGACTTACTATGTTGTTTTTCAGCTCTTTAGCACCACCCTTTGGGCTCCTTCTGCTAATTTTGTGTTATTAGAAGTGTGGTGAGTGTTGATTTGTGCTTTTCAGTTTGCACTTTTCAGTTCATTTCTGAACGGCCGTTTGTCAACCAGACATGTTGCGGAATCAGAGGAGATAACGTATTATTTATTATTGGCCTTGGAGTTATTGCTTTGACATTATTTTTTTGGTTGAATTTGATTTGGTATATTTTCTATATTTTTGGATGCATAGAATGTACTTTTTGGTTAAGTTCTATTGGCAGATAGCAAGTCTAATTTTATTTGTTTTCTTTTTTAAATGCACAATAAAAAATTGTGTAGAATAATACTTGGCTATGTGTTTTACTTCAAATGGCATTTTGGGAGTAGGCAGTTACATTTTAAAAAATACAATGTAAAATTAACAAGGGACACCAACATAGTTGTATCTTTGATCTTAAAAACTACAGGACAATGGTGTTGTGGTAACTTGCCGAAATTAAAAAAAAAAAAAAAAAAAGCATAATAATATTATTCTTGATATCACTAGAAAAAAAATCCTTTGAAAATTCATTTGCAATAACTCCATCAGTATCACCAGTAAAGCAGCTTCATTATTATCCCATTAAAGAAGAAGGGAATGTGCGCTGCATTTGGAGATTTCATAATTTGTCATGTCACAAATGTTAATTCTCCATTACGAACACTAGTTTACAAGACCGACTGCTTCTGGCTCGTCCTTGCTTCCGAGCAAGCGCGTTTGTACTATGGACTTTTGTCCGAGGGACTTGTGTACACACACTCTGAAAATCCAGCAACACACAATTGTCCGTGGAAAATTTGAAAACCTGCTAGCCAACATTTGTTGGTGGAAAGTCCAACAACAATTGACCGATGGAGCATACACACGGTCGGATTTACCGCCAACAGCATGTCATCGAACATTTCCCGTCGGAAAGCCTGATCGTGTGTACGGGCCTTAAGGCTTTAAGCCTTGTGTTTTCTTGCTGCCGTTGACCAGGCCAGATGATGAAACCATGCTTCCCAGGTGAATTCTCAATAATGTATAATTAACAAATATGTGGGAAACGCAGCAGTAAGACATCATGTAAGAGGGAGTAAATTGTTGAGACATATTATTGATGGTTATTCTTGCCCCTAGATTTTCCAAATATTATAGTAAAAGAACACCAGTGTTATACAGTTAACCCCTCTCATGTGATTTGTATAAGGATAGAGGGATCACAAACATTGAAGTTGCCCAAGGTTACTTCTTCCAATCACCAAATGAGTCAGGTGAGTGCTAGAAACTGCATGATTCTCACCAGATGACCACAGTAATGCACACACACTACATTAAACATTCCCCCTTCTCTACAGAAAAGAGAGGGATCAGACCCCACTCTCACTGAAGTACTATAGGCAAGAAATTGCCCAGTTTGCCGGTTTTGAAATTTAGAAAGTGTTCTATACTTTGTTTCTACAGCTACTCACTCAGTGCTGGTCACCAAAGAACAGTTTTTCACAAGGTGCCAGGAAACCTTGGGCAGAGCAAACAATTTTACCAAATTTAAACTTGCTGCAGTTGATTTGCTGTGAAAATAGCAATATCACCTTTGCTGAAAGTCCATCAACTTTAGCCTCAATTTTCACATGCTACATGGAAAGGTTGAATTATACTAAGAAATGACAAAAAAAAAATTCCTTTGATGCCAGCAGAACACAACATTCATGTGACATTACAATGTTGATAAAGGCATGTGATTGTCATGACAGCACATGACAGATTATATTACTTATTTGTAAAGAAAAAAAAGGTTATTGTTAAGGTTAGCTTGATGGTTATCACTAGGGGGATTATGTTTATGATTTTTTTTTTGCACAAGAACATGTCCAGGATAGGTAAAAAGAGCTTCCCTAACTGTCTCGTGAACTATTTAAAGTGGATGTAAACCCTCACATAGTGAAGTGAACAGCCTCAGATGATACACAGTGATGAAACAAATCTCCCTACATAAGTTTTACATTTATATCTGCTGTCTTCACCTTTATCTATTGTTCAGAAAGTGCATGTCCTGATAGATTTTTCACTTCCTCATTCATCTGTAGGAGGTGATCATTGCTAGACACTGTGAGAAAGCTGATTGGAGGAAAGGCACACACCCCCTCCCCATGCATGCAGAGCATGCCTATGAATTGTTTAGCTGGCTGCTAATCTATTTATAGCAACCTCCTCTGACACACACTTCTATCTCCGGGCCTCAGAGCGATTGTCAAAAGTTATCAGGCTGATAACAGAGGAACGGGGCAGGGCAAAGCTACTAGACACAAGGCTTTGAAGAGAGATAAGAAAACACTGCAGATAGTTGTGCCCAGCTCAAAATTCATGAATCAGGTTTACATCCACTTTAAAGTTTTTAGCGCCCTTAAAAACGACCAAACACACATTTACCTCCAATTTTCAATGACATTTTGGCTAAGCCAAAACTTTTACTTTTCCTCTTTTTTACTAACTGGAGCTGGGCATGTACTGTAAAGCATTATAGTAAATGGGACCATTCCACTTAATACATATTGATAGAAATAAATGGTGTAGGCTGTGGATCATTTTCTGTGCTCACAGCATGGGTTAAACGTATTTCCCATGCCACACCTTTTAACAATGAGATACATTTTTAATTGTAGAAAAAATCTGAACATTGCATTTTGGAGAGAATGTGTACAATTATATGTGTCAAAGTGCCCATCTGAACCTCAACATTAATACAGCAGTTTTTCTGGAAACATCTTGGGGTAAAAAGTCACTTGTCCATGAAAAAAAAAGATTTTAAACATAGCTATGCCTCTTGCTAGTTATACTCCAAATGATCTTTGCATCTACAAGATTCAATTTATGAATAACAATGATTTTTTTTTTACCTTTAATATACTTTGGTTCAAATGTAGATAAAGAAAAAAAAATGTTTTTTTTTTTAAGTAAACAGAAAAATATGGGAGTAGAATACATTCAACTATACTTACTTCAAACCTTTTAATCTGAGCTCTCTGAAACTCCATCTTGTTTTCCAAATCACAGATCACAGCTTCTTGCCGGCTTACAATTGAACGCTCCACCATAGACTGCTCCAAATAGTCAATGCGGTTCTGTGCCACCTGCAACTGTGTCAACCCAAAATACATTAATAAGTTAATGAGTGCAGTCAACCTTGATAATGTCATGTCTAATTGAGTCCCTACCCTTTACCTTTCTTTTTACACTCAGCTTTATCGATAAACATGGCGTTTCTAAACCAATACCAACCTACTGGTAATATATAATCATATGCATTTTAAAATGGTTGAAAGCATTACCCATAAAGACCCATCGGGTTTATTTTTAACCTGTTCTACAAAATATTATCTGCATTTACAAACGTTAATTCAAGCAACAGTCATATTTTCCTTTCCTCTGGAAATGTATGTGAGGTCTATTGTTATTTTGTTGTGTCAGAGCAAAAAAGCATTCCTCTATAAAAGTGATAGACTGAGGCCAACAATGTTTTGAAGTAGCATAGTTTATGACCACAGCACTATTTATGAAGGTAGTTTGAAAATTAGCAGAGCAAAGAAAATAATGCGGCATATTCAATTACTCAAAATAATAGGGTATTAAATTCATGGATGTCTTTTAACACATTTAATAAAATAAAAAATATGTTTGAGTATTAAACTAATCAGAGTACAGCAGCACACAATTGGGCATAATTGCCACCATCACAAAAAAAAAAAAATATACCCTTCTTAGAATAAAAAAAAATCCAAGACTGGCTAATTGTGAGTTGAGATGAGCTTCATCCTCCACGTGACTTTGAAGTTACTATAATGGTAGAGAGAGATGATTTTGTCCTGGGCAGGAGTACCCATAGAACTCATTTGATGACTGAAGTCCAAACTATGCGCACTTCCATTGCATGCTTTTACTTTTAAATTACCCCAGATATAACTGCTGGGACAAAGCCATAAACCTATTTATATTTAATTGATGCAACTGCTACTGTCACATTTTTCTATGACAGTAAATCATATTTAAAAATATTATTTGACATCCATAAATGTGCCACCATTGGGTGGGTTCTCCAAGGTATACAGCCTCACTGTGTCTCCAATGGGTTGGGTTTCCTAAGGAGCAGAGTGCCTGATCTTTACCAAGGACCTTCAAAAGTTTCTATAGCTTCCCCAGATAACATATAAGTTGTGTCCTTCAGATTTGACCCACTGTCAACAGCTGATGGGCTAAAAAGTAACAAAAGTGTAGGGAACAAGCAGCATTTAGATCTCTTGACCTTGTATCAAAGACAGACATTTGAGTCAGAGAGAAGACCATCAAGAACCACAGGGCAGGCTGTCGCAGGGCAGGCTGTGGACATCAGAGTTCCAACAAGGAACAAAGAAAAAAGGGAATATTTTGGGGACTTTAAATGAGACGCAACGGGGAATATTGCGCCTCCATCCCTGGTTGCTTTTGCAAAAAAGAGGGGGGACTTTAGATGAGGTGTGTGGGGTAGAGCGTAGAGTGGTTCTATCAACCTATAATGGGGCGTACACACGGTCGGACTTTTCACATGCAAAAGTCCGACGGACGCCGCCGGACCAAATCCGGCGGACAATCCGACTGTGTGTGGTCTCCATCGGACTTCCGACGGACCGTTTCGGCCGGAAATCCGACGTACTTTAGATTTGAAACTTGCTTCAAATCTTACGTCGTAACTCCGCCGGACTCAGTTCCTGACGGAAAGCCCGTTCGTCTGTATGCTGGTACGACGGACCAGATACGACGGAGGAGCAGGGTACTGCATCTCGCGCTCGCTGCAATAGGAAAAACAAATTTTTCTATTGCGGCGAGCGCGGGGGGGCATCCCAGGCCCTTAGGTCTGGTATGGAACTTTAAGGGGAACCCCCTACGCCAAAAAACCGGCGTGGGGGTCCCCCCAAAATCCATACCAGACCCCGATCCGAGCACGCAGCCCGGCCGGTCAGGAAAGGGGGTGGGGACGAGCGAGCGCCCCCCCTCCTGAACCGTACCAGGCCACATGCCCTCAACATGGGGGGTGCTTTGGGGGAGGGGGCGCCTTGCGGTGCCCCCCCACCACAAAGCACCTTGTCCCCATGTTGATGAGGACAAGGGCCTCTTCCCGACAACCCTGGCCGTTGGTTGTCGGGGTCTGCGGGCGGGGGGCTTATTGGAATCCGGAAGCCCCCTATAATAAGAGGGCCCCCAGATCCTGGCCCCCCCACCCTATGTGAATGAGTATGGGGTACATGGTACCCCTACCCATTCACCTAGGGAAAAAGTGTAAATAATAAAACACAACACAGGTTTTTAAAATATTTTATTAAACAGCTCTGGGGGGGGATCTTGCTCCGGCTTCGGGGGTCCCTCTTCTCCCGGCGTCCGGTTGGTTCTTCGGCCGGCCCCTCCGCTGTCTTCAGGTAGCTCTATTGCCAGCGGAGGTCCGGGCTTCTGGGCTTCTCTTCTCTTCCCCAGATGTCGACCACGCCCCCTAAAACGTCACAGTCCCAGCATGCCCAGGGACTGTGATATCATATGGGGGCGGGGTCTCCGCCTATATAAGTCACAACGGAGCCCTCAGAGACCAGTCCAGCCGGAGAGAGCGTCGTGTCAACATCTGGGGAAGAGAAGAGAAGCCCAGAAGCCCGGACCTCCGCTGGCAATAGAGCTACCTGAAGACAGCGGAGGGGCCGGCCGAAGAACCAACCGGACGCCGGGAGAAGAGGGACCCCCGAAGCCGGAGCAAGATCCCCCCCCAGAGCTGTTTAATAAAATATTTTAAAAACCTGTGTTGTGTTTTATTATTTACACTTTTTCCCTAGGTGAATGGGTAGGGGTACCATGTACCCCATACTCATTCACATAGGGTGGGGGGGCCGGGATCTGGGGGCCCTCTTATTATAGGGGGCTTCCGGATTCCGATAAGCCCCCCGCCCGCAGACCCCGACAACCAACGGCCAGGGTTGTCGGGAAGAGGCCCTTGTCCTCATCAACATGGGGACAAGGTGCTTTGTGGTGGGGGGGCACCGCAAGGCGCCCCCTCCCCCAAAGCACCCCACATGTTGAGGGCATGCGGCCTGGTACGGTTCAGGAGGGGGGGGCGCTCGCTCGTCCCCACCCCCTTTCCTGACCGGCCGGGCTGCGTGCTCGGATCGGGGTCTGGTATGGATTTTGGGGGGACCCCACGCCGGTTTTTCGGCGTAGGGGGTTCCCCTTAAAGTTCAATACCAGACCTAAGGGCCTGGGATGCCTGCGACGGGGCTCGCAAGGTTTCAATCTCGCCAAAAAAAGCGGCGAGATTGAATTCTTTTTCTAGTCCCGTCGTACCCGAGTCACGTTCAAAATGAACGGACTTGTCCGTGTGTGGGAAAGTCCGTTCATTCTGAAAGTCCGGCGGAAGTCCGTCGGGAAGACCAGATTCCGGAAAGTCCGGCCGTGTGTAGGCAAGTCTGGCCGTTCAGAAAGTCCGGCGGTAGTCCGCCGGAAGTCTGGCGGCAAGTACGTCGGACCTAGCTTTCCAGAAAGTCCGACTGTGTGTACGCCCCATAATGGTGATTTTTTTATCCCCTTTTTAGTACATGGATGCACTTGCTCCTGATGAGTGGATAGAAGTCCACGAAACGTTGTTGAGCTTATTTTGATGCATCCATCTTATATTTATGATTCTAGATGGTTTTTATTGCTCTACCACCCTGATATAATGTTATGCCTACTCCATTTGGGGGACTATGATGTATAATATTTACTTTCTGTGTCATGTTGGTGACTATCCTTAATATGTATGTTGATACTTTTTGCTATTATGCGTTTATATGGGTTGATCCATGCCCTATCTTTGGTCTAATAAAGAATAGAATTTGTTACATATGTATATGGTTTTGTCTGGCTCTACCCCACACACCTCATCTAAAGTCCCACCGCCCCCCCCCCCCCTTTTTTTCAACAAGGAACAAAGGACAAGTTCCAAAGCTCACCCAAGCCATTTGAGCAACATTTGTGGAACAGTGTCTAGTCCACTCAACAAAAATGCTGGCATTAGAGTTACAAGGGTCAACAGAACATAAGTGGAAGGCTATGCTTCCTTAAAATAATCCCAAACATTCAGTACTGTTATTCATTGACCTTTTTTGCTGTCTCTTTTTTAGAATTGGACAAAGTATGGTAGGATAAAAACTCCTGTCAGTTTTTTTTTTCTCTGTCTATGACCCATTGCAGAGATTTCCTTACACTTCCAGTCCAAGAGCAGACCAGGTCTCATTCACACACACTTATCTAGAAAATATAAACAGCGTTTTATGTTTACCAGATTATTTCTTTCTTCTTTTAGTCATTCCTTCTTTAAAGAAGATTTAGACATGTTTAGCAGCGTAAACATTTATGCACATTAGTGTTTCTAATCATATCTTGGCCACTCATAATTCTATTTTCTCTAAACACAGTGTACAGGGCACCAAGGATGGGTCCTGGATGGGTGCTTTGTGGCATCAATATTTGGGTTGTGATCCCTTAAAAAGGAAATTTGCATGTACTCAGGACCTTCACTTCTGACTATGAGGACTCCAGTCCCTACGGGGTTAAGCAGCCTCCAGGAAGCAGCACTTAAAACAGGAAGCTCTTCATATTAGGTGTGGTGGGGAGTTGGAGAGAGAGACCTGCTGGAGTGCTGCATGTGTGCTGGGAGCAACCAAGCAGCCAGAGTGAGACTGTGCTAACCTTGGGGTAAATCCTGTCTATATGTTTCCTTTATGCTGTTTGTGCTGAAGATAAGCTGACTTTTTGTGTTGCACATTCTGAAGTTTGTTCTGCTGCTGGATGCTCTTTTGTGTTTTCCTAAAGCAAAATAAACATCTTTATGTGTAAGACAACCAGATTTGCACATGGTCCCGTGGAGCTATGCCCCTGAATATTACAACAGCTGAATCAACCACACTTAAATGCAGGCAAATGCTCAGTTTAAATAGCTCCATTGAAAAATCATTGCATGCATTTATGTGCTTTTATAAATGTCCTCTAAATGCATATAAAGCAGGTTTGACAGTGCCAGCCTGAATGAGGCCCTAGAAAATTGTTAAGGAAAAAGATATCCTCTTTGAAAAATATTCCTCACTTCTTGTTCTGATGACAACTGCAAAATTGATTTTCTATCACTTTCTGTCTTAGTGACAATAGTCACCAGGTCAAAGAGGTGTAAGACAATGAGAACAAAACTTGACAGCGGCTCTAGTCCTTCTTTAATAAAAATTTTAAAAAATGTTAAATATGTATACACTACAAAAACACATAATTGTAAGCATATCTCCTGCCTGAACTCTATTCAATGTGAGAATCAATAGGTCAAGTACGATACCCATAAATAGCAAAAAATGTGTGTTGCTCTTTATTATCATCATTACCATGGTTAGACCCATACAATTTCCAAGCCCTACCCTTTTTGTCGGTCATACTATTTAGCTGTGCATGGCCAGCTTTGATCTCTGATGTCCTAGTCACAAACCTTGTGTGCTATATATTTAAATATATGTAATAAGTAATTGACTTTATACCGCGACTTTGTATATTTATATTTATTGAAAACTACTTACTTGTATAATTTACATCGGAAGTACATTATTACAAGTATTCAATAGCTGTCATTGCATTCAAGAGGAATGCTGTGCATAGAAATGTTAAGCATAACTGGATTGTATTAGCCAAAGTGTGCAACCAGTTTAGCAGTACAGAGCTGCTTAAAGCTTATGATTGAGTATTTTTTCTTTAGAACTTCTCATTCCCACTGAGCAGAAGAGTGTGAATGAAAGAGGACAAAAAACAGAATAAATTAATTTTATTTCAACAGCCAACCTGCTATTGAGGTGACCGGTGATTAAAATTACAGGTTACATTGATTACAAGAAATTTCCTCTACAATGTAGCCGTAATCATATGAGGAGCAGCACAGGGATAAAAATGCTGCTATTAGCATTACCATTTCTTCTACAGTCAAGCTTCATATTGATGTTTTTATTATATAGCAATGGTGTGAATTTGACTAGAACTATATATTATTTAATTAATGCTATATAATACCAATATGTGTATATGCCTATATACAGTATAGCTATTAAAACTGGACTAAAAAAATCCCAAACCACCATTTAAAATAAAGCTGTTTTTAAATGGTTGTATTATGGTGAGCAGTGATACAGGGTTAATTGGATAATTCTCTCTCTATATCTATATCTATCTATCTATTTAGACTGCCTGCACTGTATACATAGTCTACACTGGATGCAGTATATATATATATATATATATATATATTAGTATTACATGAAAAAAACGCATTGAGCCCCTCCCAAAATCCGTACAAGCCCCTTTGGGTCTGGTATAGACTTTAAGGGGAACTCCACGCCAGAATAAAAACCAGCGTGGGATCCCCCCCCCCAAAATCCATACCAGGCCCTCTGGGTCTGGCATAGATTTTAAGGGGAACTCCATGCCAAACTAAAAAAAAATGACGAAAATCCATACCAGACCCTTATCCAAGCAAGCAGCCTGGCAGGCCAGGAAGAGGGGGGGGGGGATGAGCAAGCGCCCTCCCTCCTGAACCATACCAGGCCGCTAGCCCTCAACATGGGGAGGGTGCTTTGGGGTCCCCCCAAAGAACCTTGTCCACACAATCCTGGCCCGGTGGTTGTGGGGGGCTTTTTGGAATCTGGAAGCTCCACTTAATAATTTAATAATACATTGTACCCTTACCCATTCACCAAAAAAAGTGTAAAAAAAAAGTAAAAACCACAATAGACAGTTTTTGACAATTCCTTTTTTAAAAAAGAAAAAACAAGTGTCCATCTATCTTCAATCATTCCACCCGACGAACCCGAAAAATAGAAAAAAAAGCTCCGCCTTGATGGGAGGCCTCCCGCCGACTGCTGTCTCTTGGCTGTGACAGCTGTTATATAGGCAAGGGCAGGGCCACCCGGTGACGTAACCAAGGGCCCCCGCCCCCTTCTGACACCATGTGAGCCAAAAGACAGCAGTCACTGGGAGGCCTTCCATGGAGGCGGAGTTTTTTCTTTTTTTGTTTTTTCTATTCTCCGGTCTGTTGGGCGGCATGATTGACGATGGATGGACATCGTATGACACTTTTTCTTTTTTTTAATAAAGGAATTGTCAAAAACGTTCTATTGTGGTTTTTACTTTTTGACACTTTTTTATTGAAAGATTAGGGGTACAATGTACCCCTACCCATTCACATGGGGGGAATCTGGGGGGCCCCCCTTTAACGCTTCCAGATTCCAATAACCCCTCACCCCCAGACCCCCACAACCACCGGGCCAGGGTTGTGGGGACGAAGCCCTTGTCCCAATCAACATGGACAAAGCACCCTCACCATGTTGAGGGCTAGCGGCCTGGTGTGGTTCAGGTGGGAGGCGCTCGCTCACCCCACTTTCCTGGCCTGCCAGGCTGCTTGCTCGGATATGGGTCTAGTATTAAATTTTGGGGGGGACCCCACTCCATTTTTTTTTTTTTTTTTTCAATTTTGTCATGGAGTTCCCCTTAAAATCTATGCCAGACCCAAAGGGCCTGATATGCATTTTGGGGGGGACCCCACGCTGTTTTTTTATTTTGGCGTGGCGTTTCCCTTAAAATCCATACCAGACCCGAAGGGCCTGGTATGGACTGGGGGGAGGGGGAACCCACGCCAAATTTTTCATTGAAATTTCATCTATATTGATGAGAACCGGCAATACATTACAGCTGCAAGCAAATTTGAATGAAATTTTTTCTTTAGAAATGTAATTTTGCTGCGGCACTGTTCAACGCATCACACAGATGCGCCACTTTATAGGCAGACCAAGGGGACCCCGACACGATTTTTAAAGGAATATTTAATTTTTATTGTTTCACTGCTCCTGAAAAAACGGTAGTTTTAAACTTTTTTTGCATTGATACATGTCCCCTGGGGCAGTACCCGGGTCCCCATAAACTTTTTATGGCAATAACTTGCATATAAGCCTTTAAAATTTGCACTTTTGATTTTTCATGTTCGTGTCACATAGACTTTAATAGGGTTTGCATGTTCGCTCAAACTTTTTGCCTGTTCGCATGTTCTGGTGCGAACCATACCGGGGGGGGGGGGTTTATCCCTACTCAAGAGCCAGGACCCTTCATCCTCAAGTTGACATAATAATAAGGTTGATTTACTAAAGGCAAATAGACTGTGCACTTGCTCCAGAGCTTAGTAAATGAGCAGAAGCTCTGATGACTTCAATCATCCAATCATGTGCCAGCAAAAATGCTGTTTTTTTTTTTTTTTCTTCTTCTTCTTGCATGCGATTGGGTATTCTTTGCAAAGTGAAAGTTATACTAAAATCTCATTTTTTTTTTTAGTTAAAAATAACAAACATGTTATAATTACCTGCTCTGTGAAATGGTTTTGCACAGAGCAGCCCAGATTCTTCTCTTCCCGGGTCCCTCTTCAGTGCTCCTGGCCCCTCCCTCCTGAGTGCCCCCACAGCAAGCAGCTTGCTATGGGGGCACCTGAGCCGAGCCACAACTCCCTGTGTCCATTCAGACATGTAAAAGAAAGTTTCCTCAAAAAACGGACTTTAAAGGACCAAGAACACTGTTCATGGTCCTTTAAAGTCCCATTTTTAAGAAAGCTTTCTGTTTTTACAATCTCTTGAAGCTTTACCCGATTTGACTACGCTCTGGAGCAATTTGCCTTTAGTAAATAAACCCCATTGTCTCAAAAAGTAAATGAGACAAGTTAGAAGGCTGGCCGCAGGCTAGCCTGGATTTGTAAGTGGAGTCTGACGACTATATATCCCTCCTCCTCCTCCATCAGATCCTTGTCAGCTCATTTCTGGGTTCCCACCCACCCACTCCCCATACTTTCATAATTTCATTTACACTTCATACATATTCATTCAGGGTATGCCCTCTTTTAGGCATACTGACCAGCTAGGCCAAGGCACACCGCAGGTCTTGATAGTTAGGATTATCGTATTTCCAAATGAAGACTCTGACTACAAATATACATTGTTTTATAGGCCATCTTGCACACTAATAACAATAGTTTAAGACTAGATATTCATATTCTTACATATTTATTATTATTGTGTGGTTACCAATCCACAAAACTGAAATACTATGCAATATCTTTCAATATTTAAAATTCCTTAAACAAATAGTATTTAAGCTATTAAATCATATTAAATACATGAAGCTGCCATTGCTGGACTCTTCCAGAAAATTCTACACTGTAGTTGACGGGTTGTTTCTACTTTAAGACACTGACCTAGGACAAGCGTGTCAATTTTGAAAGTCAGCAAAAGTCTGAACAACTGTTCGGTATTCAAAAATGTAAAGGTTTCTGAGGCTGTTGGATCATAGGAAACTAGTATTAACCTTCAGACTTTCTCATACAGCTTAAAGGAGACCTTGTAGTGGAATGCTAGATCCACTTATTAGAATCCCTCTAAAAACCTCTGCATAATAATAGTTAAAAAAAGTTTTATTATACACTTCTCTGACCACCCTGTTCCATGGTGTGAGGTCAGAATTCTCTTGGCAAAATTCTTGGGGGACAATGAGTACCTCCAATTTTTCAAGAAGACACTGCAGTCAAGTACAAGAGCATCTTCGTGAGAGATTTGGGATCCTCATTGTTTCCAGAATATCACCAGAAGGTTGAGATCACTCTCATCAAGGTGCTGTGAGAGGAAGACATGGGTCAGGTAGGTATATAATCTTTTTTTCCTTACAGGTACATTTTTCAACCATCATTATGTAGAGATTTTTACAGGTGGGGGTGGGAACCTAGATCTAATAAGTGGACCTTGCATTTTATTTCAAGGTCTACCTTTCTACTATTCCTGTGAATGTTTTTCTGCTTTTGAAGGATGATGATTTTTTTTTTTACCTGATTTTGTTTAACAGGCAGTTTAAGCCACTACCTAACATATGAATATACACTGAGCAAAATTATAAACGCAACACTTTTGTGTTTGCCCCTATTTATCATGAGCTGAAGGCCAAGATCTACAACTTTTTCTATGTACACTGCCAGGAAAGGTTCCACCCACTGATAGCTCTGTCAGGCATTTGGCATACAGTACTGATGTTCACCAGCGGGTGTCTCCTGACAGTCTGGAACCATCAGGGGAGCTCTCTCCTGCTGGTGGTATTATTTGATCTTTGGGCCGCAGTACTGGCGATCCCTGTAGCTGAACCCTGAGCCTTGTACCTGTACCTCCTGTGATCCTGTACCCATCTGCTGACCTCCCGTTGATGACCCTGGCCTGGCTATGTTTACGATTCTGGCAATTCCCTTGTCTGACTGTTATTATATTTTTTATATATATATATATATATATATATATATATATATATATATAATATTCACTTATCTTTAATAAATCATAATATTTTCACCTTGCATGCATTTTGTTCCTCTGTTGCTGTCCACGCAGTTCTGGTCACACCTGCTATGTGACATACACAAAAGGCCTATTTCTCAAATATTGTTCACAAATCTGTCTAAGAGCCAGTTCACACCAGAAGCAGTTCCTGACTGCATGGTGTGAACTAGAGCCATTGGAATACATGGAAAACACTGTGCGTGCATTTTTAGTGCAGAAAAAAGCACACTGAACTGCACGAAACTGCGTCTGGTGTGAACTAGCACTAAAAATGCATGCACAGTGTTTTCCATATATTCCAATGGCTCTAGTTCTCACCATCCGGTCAGTTTCTGCACTGAAAACTGACCGGAAACTGACTGCATGGTGTAAATTAGAGTCTTTGGAATACATGGAAAACACTGTGCATGCATTTTGTGCAGAAAAAAAAGCACACGGAACTGCTTCACACCAGATGCAGTTCCGTGTGCTTTTTTTCTGCACTAAAAATGCATGCACAGTGTTTTTCATGTATTCCAAAGGCTCTAGTTAACACCGATGCAGTCAGTTTCAGTTCCAGGCAGAATTTACTGCACTGGTGGGAACTAGAGCCATTTGAATACATGGAAACCACTGTGCATGCATTTTTAGGGCCAGTTCACACCTCAAAAATGCACTCCTACTTTCCAGATCAGTTTTTGCTCACAGTTCACACCACACACAGTTCTGGTGCTTTTTTGATACAATTTGCTAGGTTCCATTACAGTTCTGTAAAGAAAAAATGCAGCACGCTCTACTTTTTTTTTTCTGCACCGGAAACTGACTGCACTAGTGTGAACTAGAGCCATTGGAATACATGGAAAACACTGCATGCATTTGTTAGTGCAGAAAAAAAGCTCATAGAACTGCATCTGGTGTGAACTAGCACTAAATCTGTGTTAATGAGCACTTCTCCTTTGCCGAGATAATCCATCCACCTCAAAGGTGTGGCATATTAAGATTCTGATTAGATAGCATGATTTTTGCACAGGTGTGCCTTAGGCTGGTCACAATAAAAGGCCACTCTAAAATGTTCAGTTTACAGCACAATGCCACAGATGTCGCAAGTTTGGAGGGAGCGTGCAATTGGCATACTGACTGCAGGAATGTCCACCAGAGCTGTTGCCCTTGAATTAAATGTTAATTTCTCTACCATAAGCCATCTCCAAAGGCGTTTCAGAGAATTTGGCAGTACATCCAACCGGACTCACAACTGCAGACCACATGTTACATAGTAGGAGAGGTTGAAAAAAGACACAAGTCCATCAAGTCCAACCTATGTGTGTGATTATATGTCAGTATTACATTGTATATCCCTGTATGCTGCGGTCGTTCAGGTGCTTATCTAATAGTTTCTTGAAACTATCAATGCCCTCCGCTGAGACCACCGCCTGTGGAAGGGAATTCCACATCCTTGCTGCTCTTACAGTAAGGAACCCTCTACGTAGTTTAAGGTTAAACCTCTTTTCTTCTAATTTTAATGAGTGGCTACGAGTCTTGGTAAGCTCCCTTCTGCGAAAAAGTTTTATCCCTATTGTGGGGTCACCAGTATGGTATTTGTATATTGAAATCATATCCCCTCTCAAGCGTCTCTTCTCCAGAGAGAATAAGTTCAGTACTCGCAACCTTTCCTCATAACTAATATCCTTCAGACCCTTTATTCGCTTTGTTGCCCTTCTTTGTACTTGCTCCATTTCCAGTACATCCTTCCTGAGGACTGGTGCCCAGAACTGGACAGCATACTCTAGGTGCGGCCATACCAGAGTCTTGTAGAGCCGGAGAGAATTATTGTTTTATCTCTGGAGTTGATCCCCTTTTTAATGCATGCCAATATTCTGTTTGCTTTGTTAGCAGCAGCTTGGCATTGCATGCCATTGCTGAGCCTATCATTTGCTAGGACCCCCCCCAGGTCCTTTTCCATCCTAGATTCCCCAGAGGTTCTCCCCCCAGTGTATAGATTGCATTCATATTTTTGCCACCCAAATGCATTATTTTTTCATTTTTCTACATTGAACCTCATTTGCCATGTAGTTGCCCACCCCATTAATTTGTTCAGCTCTTTTTGTAAGGTTTCCACATCCTGCAGAGAAGTTATTGCCCTGCTTAGCTTAGTATTGTCTGCAAATACAGAGATTAAACTGTTATCCTATCCTCCAGGTCGTTTATGAACAAATTAAATAGGATTGGTCTCAGCACAGAACCCTGTGGGACCCCACTACCCACCCCTGACCATTCCAAGTACTCCCCATTTATCACCACCCTCTGAACTCGCCCTTGTAGCCAGTTTTCAATCCATGTACTCACCCTATGGTCCATGCCAACGGACCTTATTTTGTACAGTAAACTTTTATGGGGAACTGTGTCAAATGCTTTTGCAAAATCCAGATACACCACGTCTACGGGCCTTCCTTTATCTAGCTGGCAACTCTCCTCCTCATAGAAGGTTAGTAGATTGGTTTGGCAAGAACAATTCTTCATGAATCCATGCTGATTACTGCTAATGATACCATTATCATTATTAAAATTTTGTATGTAGTCCCCTATCATCCCCTCCAAAAGTTTACATACTATTGATGTTAGGCTAACTGGTCTGTAATTCCCAGGGATGTATTTTGGGCCTTTTTTAAATATTGGTGCTACATTGGCTTTTCTCCAATCAGCTGGTACCATTCCAGTCAGTAGACTGTCAGTAAAAATTAGGAACAATGGCCTGGCAATTACTTGACTGTATATTGACTATATACGGTCTGGCAATCACTTGACTGAGTTCCCTAACTACCCTCGGATGCAAGCCATCTGGTCCCGGTGATTTATTAATATTACGTTTCTCAAGTCTAATTTTAATTCTGTCCTCTGTTAACCATGGAGGTGATTCCTGTGATGTGTCATGAGGATAAACACTGCAGTTTTGGTTACTGAAGCCCCCCTATTCCCTCCTGAAGACTGAGGAGAAGAATAAATTCAATACCTTTGCCATCTCCCCATCCTTTGTAACCAGATGTCCTTCTTCATTCTTTATGGGGTCAATATGGTCTGTCTTCCCTTTTTTTTACTGTTTACATACTTAAAGAATTTCTTGGGGTTTTTTTTTGCTGTTGTCCGCTATGTGTCTTTCTTGTTCTATCTTAGCCGTCCTTATTGCACCCTTTCACTTCTTGTTGCATTTTTTATAAAGTCTGAATGCTGATGATGATCCCTCAACCTCATATTTTTTGAAGGCCTTCTCCTTTGCTTTTATATGCATTTTTACATTGGAGTTAAGCCATCCAGGACTTTTGTAACCACATCAGCCCAGGACCTCCAAATACAGCATCTTCACCTCCAAGATCGTCTGAGACCAGCCACCTGGACAGCTGCTGCAACAATCGGTTTGCATAACCAAAGAATTTCTGCACAAACTATCAGAAACCATCTCAGGGAAGCTCATCTGCATGTTCGTCGTCCTCATCAGGGTCTTCACGTGACTGCAGTTCGTCGTCATAACCGACTTGAGTGGGCAAATTCTCACATTCGATGGTGTTTGCCACTTTGGAGAGGTCTTCATGGATGAATCCCAGTTTTCACTGTACAAGGGCAGATGGCAGACAGTGTGTCTGGTGTCTTGTGGGTGAGCGGTTTGCTGGTGTCAATGTTGTGGATTGAGTGGCTCTTGGTGGCAGTGGAGTTATGGTATGGGCAGGCATATGCTATGGACAACAAACACAGGTGCATTTTATTGATGGCATTTTGAATGCACAGAGATACCGTGACAAGATCCCGAGGCCTATTGTTGTGCCATTCACCCACGACCATCACCTCATGTTGCAGCGTGATAATGCATGGCTCCATGTTGCAAGGATCTGTACACAATTCTTGGAAGCTGAAAACATCCCAGTTCTTGCATGGCCAGCATACTCGCTGGACATGTCACTCATTAAGCATGTTTGGGGTGCTCTGGATCAACAGCATGTTCCAGTTCCTGCCAATATCCAGCAACTTCACACAGCCATTGAAAAGGAATGGACCAATATTCCACAGGCCACAATTAACAACCTGATCAACTCTATGTGAAGGAGATGTGCTGCACTGCGTGAGGCAAATGGTGGTCACGCCAGATCCTGACTGGTTTTTGAACCTCCCCCCAACTCCACCTCCCCCAATACAGTAAAACTGTCAGGGGATGTTATACTCAACATCCAATGCAGGTGATCAGATCGCTGGGCTGCACCAAGGAATCAGGGACAAATGAGTAAATAAATAAAAAAAATATGTTTATTATTAATGATAAAGATACACGTGAAATCAAGACAGCAAACCAAAAACAAGTAAATGGTGAAAACACAGCAAACCCCCAAACCCACCTAACTATCTATCTAACTACTATAATACACAAGTAAGGAAACAAACATGAAATAAAAATAAGGCATGGGCAAAAGCGACAAGGGAACAGAAACCAGGAATAATAAAGCAGACCAAGGAGCAGGGAACAGGAAACAGGACTCAAGGACAGGATACACAAATGGGGTCCAGGAACAACAGGAACAGGCTGGAACAAGAGCAGGTACTGGCAGGGACAAGGGCTTAGCAGAGGAATTCTGAAGCACTGAGGCTTAGTTCAAGGCGGGTCTATATAGTCCAGCAGACTCATGACAGGTGTGTTGATGGCAAGTCTGAAGTCCAGGCAGGGAAACACCCGCTGGTGGCCACTGGAATTACACCCTTTTGGTGCGGAATGTAATAGTGCCACCAGCAGGTGAAACCAGAGATGACACCGTTCCTGACAAACGCTTCACATTTCAGAGTGGCCTTTGATTGTGGCCAGCCTAAGGCACACCTGTGCAATAATCATGCTGTCTAATCAGCATCTTGATATGCCAAACCTGTGTGGTGGATGGATTATCTCAGCAAAGGGGAAGTGTTCACTAACACAGATTTAGACAGATTTGTGAACAATATTTGAGAGAAATAGGCCTTTTGTGTACATAGAAAAAGTCGTAGATCTTTGCGTTCAGCTCATGATAAATGGGGGCAAACAAAAAAGTGTTGCGTTTATAATTTTGCTATATATATATAACAATACCACAAATAGAATTAAGATTTTATGCACAGAGTTATTTTTGGATACATAAGTATAGATCTGTCAATATGTACTGGGAATGCCTTTCTTTTCTCCTGGGAAAGGGACCTCATCTAGAAGATGTGTATGATTAATGCTTTTTGTCAGAAGAATATGCTGAGTTGGCAGTCATCTTACCTTTGCAACAACACCAGTACACTCTTGTTAATGTACAAAGTTTCATCATTTAGGCATATACCAAAATGCATGGATTATTTTAGCTACATTCTTTAGTTTATCTCACAATACTTTTTTTATAGAAAGATGCAAAACAAAATATAATCACTGTGTATTCTCTCAAAAAATATGTCAGCTATTGAAATCCTCTATTTCTGTTTAGTTCTTTTACTATGCTCCTCAATAAACACCTCTTAATTAATCACAATTTACTCCAGGCCAAAGTGATAAAGCAAACTGTATGCCCTGCCAAAAGTTTTTATTTAGTAAAAAGGTAAAAGGGGTTAGATCCCCACTGAGCTTCTAATGCTGTCTGTGTCCCTGTTGCATACTTTCCCTACTTTCTGCCTGGTGAAACCTTTTGTCAATTGAACAAGAAGTGAGAAGAAATCTACCAAAGAGAACCTCAAATAACAGTAAAAACATTAAAGGCATTTTAATAATTCTCCACATTATTCCAAGCTGAAAAAAAGTTTTGGCTTCAGTTACACTTTAAAGGAATAAAACCTACAGTAAATGCAAACATTCATTACATTGCAGGAAAAATAAATAAAATTGCGCTTGGAGTATAATGGAAAAACAATAAAGAAAAATTTGAATTAAAAAAAGTGAGTAAAAGTAAATATAACTGTTAGGTACATACAGTGAAAAATTATGTAATGAAAAATATTTTTATACAGCTCGGGCTATAAGTGGGGCACAACAAAACAAATATAAAACAAAAAAAACGCGCTAAGAAAGTGTTAAACACTAATGAATAAAGTCCAATTATAGTTCAAGATAAATCAATAATCGTAGACTCCTCTATGTGATAGTGTTGAAAGAAGATGATTCGCTTGAAATACAACTGTGTGGTGAAATGCTTACCAGAACGTAAGCCAAATCAGACAGGTGGCTTAAACCCAGCCCGGGCCTTTAAAGAGCGATTCCAATTGGCAAGATCAGTCGCACTCGTACAGCAAATCAGGTCCACATAGGGTTTATCCAAAAAAATATATGCAAAGAACATAGCGTGATGCTGACATGGTAATAGGCAATAAACCAAAAAAAAGGGGAAAAAAATGCAAAAATGCAATCTCACAGAAAATAAAATCATGAATATCATATAAACATCCTGTGTGCACAGCTTATACAGGGATGTGAAATGGTGACATGCAACATGCAATGAGTGGTGCCCTTGGATATAAATAAATCACCAAGTGTGTCTGCTTACCAGAGATCAGAGATAGATGAGCAAACAAATATCACCAAAGATCAGAAACCGCACCAAGTGCACAGACATATGGAGCAGCTTACCAGATGGCAAACTAGTGTAGGCACACTCAGCTGAAGGCTTAATATCTCTGCGTGACCAAGAATAAACTTATGTGAACCTGTAGGGGTTCCTGCTCACCGGAAGGTCAATTGAAAATAACCCAAACAGGAATCCTGGCGGAGTCACCGCGATGCCGTCCTGGCAGACTCTTCACGGGCTCGGAGTGCATAAGATTCAAAAAGGAAACAGCCAATAGCGTAATACCGTTGGAACTCCGATTTATTAAAAAAGAAAAACACTTACAATAAAAATAACGAATACAGCAATGCCGGCCGGCACTCAAACAGCTCCCGTCCACAACAGGGCGACGTGGTGACGTCAGCACGTCCCTCCCAGACACGTTTCGTCACAGGTTGACGTTCTCAATGGTTATTTTCAATTGACCTTCCGGTGAGCAGGAACCCCTACAGGTTCACATAAGTTTATTCTTGGTCACGCAGAGATATTAAGCCTTCAGCTGAGTGTGCCTACACTAGTTTGCCATCTGGTAAGCTGCTCCATATGTCTGTGCACTTGGTGCGGTTTCTGATCTTTGGTGATATTTGTTTGCTCATCTATCTCTGATCTCTGGTAAGCAGACACACTTGGTGATTTATTTATATCCAAGGGCACCACTCATTGCATGTTGCATGTCACCATTTCACATCCCTGTATAATCTGTGCACACAGGATGTTTATATGATATTCATGATTTTATTTTCTGTGAGATTGCATTTTTGCATTTTTTCCCCTTTTTTTTTTTGGTTTATTGCCTATTACCATGTCAGTATCACGCTATGTTCTTTGCATATATTTTTTTGGATAAACCCTATGCGGACCTGATTTGCTGTACGAGTGCGACTGATCTTGCCAATTGGAATCGCTCTTTAAAGGCCCGGGCTGGGTTTAAGCCACCTGTCTGATTTGGCTTACGTTCTGGTAAGCATTTCACCACACAGTTGTATTTCAAGCGAATCATCTTCTTTCAACACTATCACATAGAGGAGTCTACTATTATTGATTATTTATCTTGAACTATAATTGGACTTTATTCATTACATTGCACCTTGCTATTTCCTAAATGTGATGGCTGCATTCGTTTTTTTTTCCTTTATTTTTATCTGGTGATCCAGCCAGTAAGTGTGTTGTTTTTTAAAAGAACACGCAGGGGAGCTTGCAATGATCAGCTTTACATATTTATGTAAAACCTTTATCCCAAAAGGACAAAAACACTTTGCTGTAACTGCTTATAAAATTAGCTGGTGGTCAGCTTCAATTTGTTGTATCTAAATCTGCTAGGACATAACACTCCCCTCCCCCCCCAGACTGATAATGTTGCTCTCCAAAGGAGCCCCCTGTGCTCCTTCATACAGAGTGGGGGCACTTTAAAACAGCAGGTATGTTACCGGCCAGATCACCAGACAAAAAACAGAGGGACAAAGACAAAAAAAAGGAAAAATAATGCAACCACCACATCTAATGATTGGTAAACAGCAATATATTGCAGTTGTGGTTTTGGGTTAATACAGCTTTAAGGAGTGATAACCTGTATGATAAATTTTTTTTGAGTTGACTTTTACCAACAGTTTTGTGGTAACTACAGTTAGCAAAATACTTCAA
This sequence comes from Aquarana catesbeiana, assembly GCF_042186555.1. Lineage (NCBI taxonomy): Eukaryota > Metazoa > Chordata > Amphibia > Anura > Ranidae > Aquarana > Aquarana catesbeiana. Next base: position 311,491,469 of record NC_133324.1, read on the forward strand.
TCAATAATTCATGCTGATATTGTGAGGTACAGTAGTTACTTTTGTAAATGAGCCAATATATGACATGGATATGTCAAAATAAGACACAGTAAAGCACATAATACATACACTGAAAACTTTTGTGAAAGCGTATTTTCAATATTTCAGTTATGACTCATTCACACTTTTCTGCCTTTTTATTAGGAAAATAACTGTTCAACAACAATAATTTTCACTTGGACTTGGTCACCTCAAACACATTATGCAGACAGATTTTGCAGGATACAATGCCCGCTACAGTGACCTGCCTCTCTAAATCAGGTTCAACATGTTTTACAGGACCCTTTTTAATGCATGTCTGAAGCACAGATGTGTATGTTCACATTAAATGCACATATCTCATGGATATACAACTTTGAATGAAATCTCCCCTAATTAGTTATAGAACATGTTAATACTGACCTCAAACATATAAAAAAAACGACTTAATGGAAACCAAGTGCTCCCTGATGAAACCAGCCCATTGCCATTTATCAAATGTAAGTTTGAAACTGAATTATACCATAAAACCAATCAGGAGCATTGCTAGGATCTTAGTAGACCTGCAATGTCATAGGACTAGTAGAATGCCAAAATGAAAAGTGGGTAAGACAATTTCTCTTCCCCAATATCAGCATTTTTTGTATCTGCTATGTTCCCTGTCTTTGTTTTTTTTTTTTTTTTTTTTTTTTTTTTTTTTTCTTCCTCCCTACCTCCCGCCCTCCCTTAAAACAAACCAATAGTGGGCCCAAATCAAAGAACCAGAACATTTAAAAGGACAACCAAAAACATCACACAATACCAAAGCTTTCTGCCCCCCCCCCCCCCCCAGTTTGTTTGCATAATCATAGAACAATTGATTTTTAAATAACTGATAATATGACTAACATATTTTAACATTCCTAAATTTGAAAAATGTTAGTCATATTATCATTTATTTAAAAATCAATTGTTATATGTGTGTGTACTCACTGCACTGTGCGGGGCACCGGACTAATGGGTTTCTATTAGGTCCATAATTCTTGTACAAGCATGTGATTAGAGCCTGAGGCTCTAATTGGCTTGTTTTATAATGTCCTCGGGGCGCAGAGCACTTGCAATTTTAGCAAATAAATATTGACCATCGCGTCACTTCCGGTTTCCAGACCGAGTTAACATGGAAGCCGCATGGAAGAAGAGTAGTATCAGGGGAGACATGAACATGGTGAGCACCAGACGCCACTGACTTCCACTATACCTTATTTTCAATAATCTACTAAGTAAAAAGAAGAATGCATTGCCAAATACAGATAAATATAGACTTCCAATACTATACTAAAAAGACAGTTTCTTAAATTTACTAAGTGATTGGGGGGGTGTGGCCGGCCGGAGCTGAAAATGGACGCCTGATCTCCCAGCTCGTCAACCAGGGGAACCTCCACATCGTCACAGGCCGCAGCATCGACTCAATCCAGAGCCATCCTCCCGCTAGACTCATCGGGGATCATAACCAGCACGTCCAGGAAAAGCATGCCGGAATATAAGCCCCAGAAACTGACCGAATTTGCCTACAAGCCGGCGGAGTAGGTCAGTGTGTTCAAAGATGGCGCCGGCCCAGCCGCGCCGCGGGACTCATACACGGATCTCCCGGACGAAATCCCGGGCAATCTGACTACCACAGGCACCCCTGCACTACCTAGTCAACCTCCGGAGTGTGACCCCCTACCTAATAGCCCCGCAAAAGCTAAAATGCGGCTCGATGCGCCGCCGCAGCCGCAAATCAAGGCCCAGGCTTTCAATCCCCTCCTCTCCAACCAGGCCTTACATTCCTCAATGGTATCCTTCCCCACCTCAGGGCAACCAGTCATCGATACAACACTGAAGGACATGCTGTTATCACTGCAAACATCCCTCATGACTGACCTCTCCTCCCTATTTACTAAAATATCCTCAGATATACACTCATTTGATGACAGAGTGACATGTATTGAAAAAGGACTGAATGAATGTACCTCCACAGTAAATGAGGTTATAGAGGTCTATGATGATGTGAAAGAAGAACAAGCATGGATGCGCGCCAAGCTGGCCGATTTGGAAGATAGGAACAACGTTAAATTGCGAGGTATCCCTGAATCCATTTTACCTGCGGACCTGCCAAGGTATGCGAAAGAGCTGATGCATATCATTCTTCCAGTAGCGTCCCCCCGGGATGTAATAATAGACAGAATACACAGAATTGCTAAACCCTCCCACCTGACAGCCTCAATTCCCAGAGATGTACTAATGAGAGTACATTTCTACCATATCAAAGAGAAACTCATGTTAGGGGTCAAATCTAAGTTACCACTGCCCGCTCCGTATGCAGGGGTACAATTCTTCCCAGACCTCTCCAAGCACACGCTCCAGCTGAGACGCCAGCTGAACCCAGTCACCAAAGGTCTTTAAAACCACAAAATACCTTACCATTGGCGTTACCCAGCTACTCTCCTAATCACAACAGGAGGTCAATCGCACACCATAAGTGATCTTGATAAGGGAATGCATCTCCTCCATGAATGGGGAATACTACTGGAACCCCCTAATACATCCCAGCCATTCAGAGGAACACCCCCATCACGCAAGAGCCTGGATCGCAACCACAGATAACTGGCTCCTACTACTGCAGACAAATTGGGCCTAACTACACCGTCTTAGTTCCCCTGCGCTATGACGAATAGATTTTCTTGTGTTTACAGCTCCCCTCGTTACTGACTGATTTTACCCCCCACCTAGAGGCTGAAAAGGTGCTCAGCACCACCTCTACTATCCGTTACACAAAACCACAACTCTTATTTCGCCAACGGTGTGTTTCTCAAGTTTCCAGTATCTTCTGTGATTGACATTTTGCTCTATTTGCAGCTCTCTAAACCACTCTGCTGACAGACCCTCGGACTTCCGCTTCCTTTCTTCTCATCTCATCTCTAAGCATCTCTAATCCAAACAACAGCGACAAACCGTAAGTGTTGCCATACCCATCTCTCCAACCCTACACTCACAAGATGCCTCTCAATAGCCTCTCATTCAATACCAATGGGTTGAACCACCCGGCAAAAAGACACTCACTATGGAAAACCGCCAAGGCTCTCCAGAGTGAAATTCTCTGTGTTCAAGAGACCCACCTATTTTTCACGCCACCCACTCTACTAAATCCAAAGTAGTCATGGTAGCAATCAAGGACACTGTGGACTTCCACACATCTACAGTACTACTAGATCCTGCTGGTCGATATATAATTCTAACATGTTCCATTAATAGAGTACAGTATACTCTTATTAATATCTATGCCCCAAACTCCCACCAACTCAAATTTATACGCAAAGTATTACGCATTGCCAAATCGATACAAAAAGGTAATTTACTACTTTGTGGAGACTTTAACCTAGTCCCTGACACCAACATGGATTCCACATCAACCACGAAGAGGTGGGACTCCCCATTGAAAAAAAATTTTTCTACACATGAATTATGTTTGGCGTTGCCATCCTGGATCTAAAAGAGACTTCACCTACTACTCCCCAAGGCACAATTCATACTCAAGAATCGACTTGTTCTTAACGGATGAATGGTTGCTACAAAAAAACTGTAAATCTGTGATACATACCACGACATGGTCAGACCACGCTCCAATTTCAATTACGATAGAAGACTCCAAGTTACAGCGAAATCCTTATCTCTGGCGCGCTAATAATTATACTATAACACGAAAATTACTCATCAGAGATCTCTGACCATCTTGCATAATTCTTCACTCTAAACAAAGGCTCAGTGTCTGATCCTGGAGTGGTATGGGACACTCATAAAGCATATATAAGAGGTCTACTGATAAAATTAAGTTCTTTTCACAAAAAGAGGAGGACGCAGCGTTTAGATGAACTAAGGTCCCAAATAACAACCCTAGAACAGCAACATAAAGCCAACCCTCAGAACCTTCAGGCTGACAAATTACTGTCCCTCAGACAAGAACTGAAAACCTTACTCCTCCACTCTTTTGACTTTCTCCAACGCAGACTAAATGCCACTACATACTCCACTTCTAATAAGGCAGGGAAGAGATTAGCACAACGCCTCAAAGGCAGATGATCAAAAACCAAGATACTCCAGCTAATTCACCCCCCACACAAAACTCCTCCTGACAGACCCACAAGACATAGCCAACGCATTTAGTGACTACTACAAGGACCTATACAATCTGAACCAAGATACCCAAACCCCACAACCCTCACCAGACGAGATTAACCAATTTCTCCAATCCATTCACTTACCATCCCTGACTACTGACCAATTAGAAACCCTCAATACCCCATTTACAGAACAGGAAATCAAGATATCAATAAACTCTCTCCCCAACGGGAAAGCTCCGGGACCTGACGGTCTAACAAGTGAATATTATAAACAATTCTCATAGAACCTGATCCCACATATCACAGAAGTCTTCAACAACGCTGCCTCCTCCTCTAAATTCCATGATGAATACCTTAATGCACTAATAATAACGCTACCAAAGCCAGGGAAGGAACCGAATGCCCCTCAAAATTTCCGCCCTATATCCCTACTCAACCTTGATCTCAAAATTTATGCTAAAACTATTGCAGCGCGATTGATAGACATCATGCCCACCCTCATACATAGAGATCAGACAGGGTTCACCAAAGGCAGACAAGCACCGGACACTACCCGACGAATGATCAACTTGATACACCATACTGAATCCAACGAAATGCCTTCTCTGCTCCTATCTTTAGATGCAGAGAAGGCGTTCGACAGGGTACACTGGTCATACCTCAAATTGGTTCTTCAGAAATTTGGATTTCGGGACCACATTTTTAAAGCCATTATGGCACTGTACTCTACCCCTTCGGCCCAAGTGTTCTCAGGAGACATGCTCTCAAAACCATTTCCCATCACAAACGGCACGTGCCAAGGCTGCCCGCTGTCCCCGCTTATCGTCAATTTGCTCATGGAGCCTCTAGCGGAACACATCCGATAAAATCCCACTATATCGGGCTTACAGATAGGTAACGTCTCCCACAAAATTTGTCTCTTCGCGGACGATGTCATACTCAGCATTACTAATCCATCATCCTCCCTGGCAGAGGTACAAACCATATTAAACTGGTTCAGTAAAGTTTCATATTATAAGGTAAACACGACTAAATCATTCATACTGGACATAAAACTAGACGCCACAACAAAAAACCTACTTCAACTACAATACAACTTTGCGTGAGCAGAGACAAGCATTTCATACCTAGGGATCCAATTGTCTAGATCAGTTAAAAATCTCTACTCCCTCAACTTCTTACTCTTAAATAAAATCCAAACTGACTCACACTATATAGCAAAACATGAACTCTCTTGGTCCGGAAGACTTGCGGCCTTTAAAATGACATGTCTCCCTCAAATACTATACTTTTTTAGAACCCTTCCCATTCCCTCCTCATTCTTCAGATCCCTCCAAACAATCTTTAACAAATTTCTATGGCAAGGCAAAAAACCCAGATGTGCCCACCTAAAACTAATTAAACATAAACAGGCGGGGGATTCGGGCTCCATTGACTTTAAGGACTATTATTTAGCAGCCATACTCGCGCAACTACCCAAATGGTTCCAACCTCTACCTAAATCACTTTGGGCCCAAACTGAGAAGCTCTCCCTCATACGCCCTAATCTCAATCATTGGCTATTGAGCACCCCTCTAGGATCCTTCATTCCCCCCTCCATCTCTCCCACCATGAAAGCCTCAGTCCATGCATGGAAACAAATAATAGCCCTCTCTGTGGATACTCCCTCCACGACGCTCTTTCACATTCCTTTAGAGTCCCTTCACTACTTGACACCAGATCTAGCGTTATCCCGCTGGACACTTAAAGGGATCCACTCCATTCAACACCTAGTTCACGACAACCAACCCAAATCCTTCCCTCAACTACAGAAGGAATACGACCTACCATCTTCGGAACTTTTTACGTTTTTACACATTCGGCACTGCATAGACAAGCTACCGCTCCCCCTATATTGCATTCCCCAAGACATGGGCCTACCTCACAAATGCAGACCCCAAAATTAGAGGCATAACCTACTTCTATGACCTTCTCCATAAGAAGGACACCTTCATCAAAATGTCCCAACATCATATATGGGAAACCGATCTAGCACACACTTTCACTGACACACAATGGCAATACGCTCTTAAGTTCATATACAAAGTCACCAAATGCTCGGCCCTTTGGGAACTCGCTCAGAAAATCTCCATGCGATGGTACCTGACTCCGACTAAGCTGGCATCCTTCAACCCTCAATATCCTAATTCATGTTGGAGATGTAAATCCGCCAAAGGGGACCTGTTCCATATTTTTTGGACTTGTCCCCTCATCCAGAAATACTGGATTGATACCTTTACACTTATCTCAGCCGTCACCAATCTCACAATTTCACCCTCACCTGAACTGGCACTACTAAATTTAACTATAGAGAACATCCCACATCCCCTTCGACACACAACGACCCACATACTCTTGGCATCTAGACTCAATATCACAAGACAATGGAAGTCCGACAAGTCCCCAACTATTGCACAGACAATAGACCTGGTAGCCTTACATTACAGCTATGAGACAATGACAGCTGCCAGCAATGGACAGGCCTCAAAGTCCCGTACTGACTAGCAACCCTGGACAGATTGGTCTAACGCTGCTACCGCTACCTAACTAATATGTCGCATCCCTCACCTTCTTGACCGAGCAGTAAATGTCAGTCACTTTAGTTATGTTATTACAACAAGTTTATTGCATAATTCAGACAAGTTAACTATTACCTATGTTAAAAAACTACACAGTGGGCCCTTTCTCCTCTCACGGCACAAAAGCTCCCAATTGGGGTGCCTCGATAGGGGAAGGATCCAATTAAATGTACCTTTACCTCCTCATTTGGAATTACATGAACACTGTTGGTTATTACCTAGTTCATAATGTCTTTATACATGTTCTGCAATGTCGTTGCACGACGTACAATGCATAAATTGTACTCTGTACTCACTTATAATTTAATAAACATTTAAGCTGAAAAAAAAAATTTACTGAGTGATTGACTGAACATAATTCTAAAGAACAGTAAGGGGGAGAGGGCTATTATAAGTGCAAGTGGACATTTGAGTACAAAAAAAAACAAAATTCAAAACAGACTGAATTATGTTTGTGTACAGAATCATACTTGGGATAACAACAATTACTACAAAGGGGACCTCGAGAACTCAGTCAAAGACATGGGACATATAAGCTTGCAGCCTGGGTCCAGCAACAACTCTAGACAGATTGTTAGGAGAAACCCTTCCACTGATCCAGGTACTTTTATTCAAATCACACATATTGCAAATAATCAATGGCAAACTGTAAGAATCCAAAATATGAAATAGAATTCATTCTTACCTTCTCCTGGAGACCCTGCTTCTCTTTTTGCACATCTTCGTATTTAGACTGTAGTTCTCGGATATGGGAAATGTCTGATGCCGACTAATTAAGCAGAGAAAAACAGTAATTTAGGATGAGTACAATAGTTCACTTTTATTCGCAATCAAAAAACCGACATAACAATCTACTATGATGTAGCATTATCATAAGCAATCCTTTGTATTATCATATTTCAAGGTCCAGGACTTACCCTGGATATTTTTGGTTGAATAAATATAATTAAAAGGCATATTTAACGATACTGCTCGCTCATTATAACAATGAAAGTCCCTGGGGCACTAGAAGTGCATTGCTTGTGTCTGTGTTATCCATGAACAAATTTCACCAGCAAAGATATCCTAAATTCTTCATAGAAGCCAACTTTACAAGATGGAATCTACAAGCAATGTTTATGTGTTTTGGATAAACTAATACTAATTTTGAATGGTAGGTGAGAATGCCGATTTTCAACGCACCTTCTCAACGTACTTGTTTTGTAGTGCAATAACATGTGTTGCTATACCCTACAAGGAGAAAATTCTCCACATACTTTTTTTTTTTTTTAGCCCGTTCAAATGAATGGGCTGCCTTAGCACAATGCACATTAATGCACAGCATAACATTAACACATGTGCGCTAGTGCAGCGCGACACTATGAACCCAGTCTAAACCTTTACAAAAAATGCTGTTGCTGCAGCTGTTTAAGCACTATCCCTCTTACTGAACAGCTAAATTTACATATACTGCATATGATGAGAAAAAAAAGCATGTTAAATGAAGAAAAGGAATTCATTTATTGAAATACTATTATTACATGCATTAACCACATATAGGAGTTGATTTACTAAAGGCAAATCCACTTTGCACTACAAGTGCACTTGAAAGTGCAGCCGCTTTAGATCTGAGGGGAAGATCTGAAATGAGGAGAAGCTCCGCTGATTTTATCATCCAATCATGTGCAACAAAAATGCTATGTTTTTATTTTCCCACTGTTTTATGGGTTGTTCCGTATTTCTGGCTGTGAACCTGCAAACAGTCTTTGGCCAAAACGCTGTGATTCATGAGTCTGGCTAACATGAACCTCAACCCTATTTACTAAAGGACCAGAGGATATTAGTCATTAAAGTGAACATCTGTCATGCACTGCATATCGGAAATTTAAAAAACAGGACTTTTTCTAGGACATGATTAGTTGACTGAAGTAAACAAAAAGTAATTTTATTTTCTAAGCTAATTGAACGCTCACTTTGAAAAATGAACAGCCTCTGCTCCTTAGTGGATGTAAACCCTCACATATATCCAGTGAAGTGAACAGCCTCAGATGATACACAGAGATGAAACGTATCCTCCCACATAAATTTTACACAGGGCTTTTTTTTCAGAGAATAGGTGCAGGAACTCCCCCTTTTGGGAGTTACCCATTGTGCCTCTACCTACCTCTGAGCACCAGACCTTGGTTCCACCCCCTACCAACCTCCCAGCACTGCCCCTTTTAGAGAATACAGAACCAAGTAACATTTGTGGTACTAAGTAATTTGTATGGAATTTGTTATTGATAACAAGAAAAGCAGTAAAATAGACCCCCCCACAGCCAACAACAATAGATCCACCAGCAACAATAGACCCCCCCCCCTGCAACAATGGACCACCTTCAACAAAATACCACCCAGCAACAATAGACCCTCTAGCAGCCAGCTATACTAGACTGCTCCCTTAACAGTAGATCCCTCCCAGCGACAACTGACCCCCCAGCAACATAAGACCCACCCCAGCAACAATAGATCCCCCACCAGCAACAATAGACCTCCCCAGAAGCAATCAACCCTTCTGCAGAAATAGATCCCCTCCAGCAACAATAGATCCACCAGCAGCCAGCATCAATAGACACTGTAGCACAACCCAGCACTCCTTGCCATTACATACATTCAGTGGTGGAGGTGCCAGAACTGCGTTCCCCCGCGTTCCCGCTGAAAAAAAAGCCCTGGTTTTACATCTATATCTGCTGACTTCATCTTTATATACTGTTTAGAAAGTTCAGATTATGTTAGATTTTCTCTTTCTGTTCAGCACTGCAGTAAAGACTGGGCAAACAGCCAATATAGCTGATTGGAGGAAAGGCACACCCCCCCCTCTCCTCATACAGTAGAGACTTTCAGAGCTGATCGTTGAATAGTTCAGGGCTCTGCTAATCAATTTATAGCACCCCCAACACAAAACTCAGGCTGCTTTTATCATATGTGATGAAGAACTTGTCAGGAGTTATCAGGCTGATAACAGAAGAACAGAGCAGGAGACAGCTACTGGACACAGTGCTTTGAAGAGAGATAACAAAACACTGCAGATATATGTGCCCAGCTCAAATTTCATGAATTGGGTTTACATCCACTTTAAAGTGGTTGTAAATCACTGACATGAAATTTGAACAAAGCACATCCTTCTATAGTATTTACAAAGCACGAAGTGTCTTTTCCCTCCACTGTCTTGTTCCTCTGCTATCTGCATGAGAAATTTCTGACAGGTTTTCCAAACGTCAAGAGATAAAAAAGGTGAGGGGGGAGAAGAGTTCCAGCACACAGACTAAGATTGATATCCTCAGCTCTGCATCATTCCTGTGCACTGTGTGAAGGGGCCGTGAGTCAGAACTCTTGTCACTGGGCTGTGCATTATGTACCTTTAGCTCCCCACCCCCTGCTTTGTGCTTCTGTGAAAAAAAACTAAATTTTATCTTTGTATTTTACAAGGTTGCATGGGACAAATGGCTGCAGATAAACAGGTACAACTTATGTAGGAGGTTATGTTTCATCTCTGTGTATCACCTGAGACCAGTAACCTTAGTTGGGTATATGGTGTACAACCACTTTAAGTAAATGAATCTCAGTATGTTTCACCTCAATTTGCATAGCACTGTGATTGTTGTGACTCCTAGTCCTATATGATGGCAATATAGCTGTGCAGAGGAGGTAGTGCATGGCATATATAGAGGCCTCACAGTCTGAGCTGGCTGATGAGGCAGGACATAACATACATTTTTACTAGGTAGAAAGCAAGAGAAAAAGGAAAACCTGCTGATGATCTGTCCTTGAATTAATTTATGTGGTTATCTAATGAACAAAGAGACTTGAATTTTGTAACACATCACAGGTATAGATAAATCCCTAACCCCCATTCACACTTTAGCGTTTTTAGTGTATTTCCCAATGCTTGACTACACTCAACATGTAGAATACCATTCTTTCTAATTATTCCTGTTCACATTTATACACCCAGTTGCCTTGTGCTCTACACCCTATGCTCGAAAAGTACATAAGCACTTTAAGCACATTTTTGGCCACATAGCTTCAACAAAAGTACCTGCACAATATACACAATTTTGCATGCGTTTTTGGATATAGATGTTCAAATCTATATATCAGCAGCAGTAATTTCCATAACTTCCCTGTAAACCAAACTATTGAGATTTTCTTTACAAAATATGTACGTATATACTTGAGTATAAGCCGAGTTTTTCAGCACATTTTTTAGGCTGAAAAACCCCCCTCGGCTTATACTCTAGTGAGGGTCTCTCATGTGTCATGCCCATCTGCAGCTGTACCTTTGATTACTAAAACAGCGGTTGTCTCCCGCTGTCATGCAGTCTGTTCAGCGGCCGTCCATTGTAACAAAGCCCCGCCTCCTCCTCGTCCGTGATAGACGGAACACTGAACACTTATACAATGCTGGGAAACTGTATCAGTGTTCCCTCTATCACGGACGAGGAGGAGGCAGGGCTTTGTTACAATGGACAGTCGCCGAACAGACTGCATGACAGCGGGAAACCCTGTTTTAGTAATCAAAGGTACAGCTGCAGATGGGCATGACACAGCGGGAGACACCCACTGTTTTTAGAAATCAAAGGTACAGCTGCAGATGGGCACAGTGAGGCTGCAGATGGGCACAGTGAGGCTGCAAATGGTCACAGTGAGGCTGCAAATGGTCACAGTGAGGCTGCAAATGGTCACAGTGAGGCTGCAAATGGTCACAGTGAGGCTGCAAATGGGCATAGTGAGGCTGCAGATGGGCATTGTTTACCCAGTAGCTGCTGCATTTCCTACCCTATGCTTATACTCAAGTCAATATGATTTCCCATTTTTTTGTGGTAAAATTAGGTGCCTCAGCTTATATTCAGATCGGCCTATACTCGAGTATATACGGTAACTATAATTTACATCAATTTACATTAATAATGGAAAGTCATTTTGTTCTGGTGGTTAACCAAAGGAAACAGCCTCCAAATAAAGACTTTAGTTTCACATGGTCAAAAATTATGGTAATATCTCCGTTAGCTACTGGGAAAATGCAAATAAGTAATCAAAGTGACTCTTGGTCAGGAACCACTGAGATCTGATAGCAGCTTTGCCATGCATGTCAGATAGATTAGTATTGCTTTTTGTCACCTTACACTGAAGTATGACAAAAATGCCCTGTATTTGCCAACCTAATGTCACACTGCTCAGTTCTGACCCTTAGGAGGTGATAAATATAAATCCATCAACTCTTTCTTCAGTAAACTGCATATTTTCTCGTCTGAATTGACTGAAAGCTGTGGAAGGCTTTGTTAAATGTTTTATCTTCACCTGAGCAATAAGAGCTTTGTGTTTCTTCATAAGCTCATTCAGGTCCTCTTGGTCCTCATCGATCCTTTTCAGAAGATCGGTTTTTTCATGCTGCAGCTGGTACAACTGTTCATCAACCTGACAAAGAGAACAAAAATATGCTGGCTGTGATAGTTTTCTTTTTTTTAAAAAAAGCACACTAAGAGATCAAAGAATTTACATCAACAGCTCAGAATGTATGCCCAAGTGTCAACTCATCTGTAAAAGAAGAATGCATTCACGTGCATGTTGCGGTGAAAGTATACAATTCTTTTTTCTAAAGCGTAAAGTATATACTATATCTAATGATACCTTTAAGGGAAATCTTTACTGTAAAAAATGTGGGGGCTGTCATTTATGACCGTCTTCTGATAATAGTTGTTGCCTGGCTGTCCTTGCTTGCAGTACCTTCTGATTTATTGACCAGGAACAAACATGCTGGAATCATACAGTAACTTTCAACTGTCTGTGTGCCCCTACCGCACTTGATTACAATTCACACAAATGCAATTAGTATTCAGTTGGTTTGGCAGCTTTATAAAATTAACTATTTGAGATACAGTATTCTTTAAAGTATGAAAGCCTTTAAACATAAAACACCAATGATGTCAGTAATATTTTAATTTATAAGTAATAAAGGGTATGTAAAGGGAATTAAAATACAGTATCTCACAAAAGTGAGATTTTTGTAAATATTTTATGATATCTTTTAATTTGACAACACTGAAGAAATGACACTTTGCTACAATGTAAAGTAGTAAGTGTACAGCTTGTATAACAGTGTAAATTTGCTGTCCCCTCAAAATAACTCAACACACAGCCATTAATGTCTAAAACGCTGGCAACAAAAGTGAGTACACCCCTAAGTGAAAATGTCCAAATTAGGCCCAAAGTGTCAATATTTTGTGTGGCCACCATTATTTTCCAGCACTGCCTTAACCCTCTTGGGCATCAAGTTCACCAGAGCTTCACAGGTTGCCACTGGAGTCCTCTTCCATTCCTCCATGATGACATCATGGAGCAGGTGGATGTTAGAGACCTTGCGCTCCTCCATCTTTCATTTGAGGATTCCCCACAGATGCTCAATAGGGTTTAGGTCTGGAGACATGCTTGGCCAGTCCATCACCTTTACCCTCAGCTTCTTTAGCAAGGCAGTAGTCATCTTGGAGGTGTGTTCGGGGTCGTTATCATGTTGGAATACTTCCCTGCGGCCCAGTCCCTGAAGGGAGGGGATCATGCCCTGCTTCAGTATGTCACAGTACATATTGGCATTCATGGCTCCCTCAATGAACTGTAGCTCCCCAGTGCCTGCAGCACTCATGCAGCCCCAGACCATGAGACTCCCACCACCATGCTTGACTGTAGGCAAGACACGCTTGTCTTTGTACGCCTCACCTGGTTGCTGCCACACACGCTGGACACCATCTGAACCAAATAAGTTTATCTTGGTCTCATCAGACCACAAGACATGGTTCGAGTAATCCATGTCCTTAGTCTGCTTGTCTTCAGCAAACTGTTTGAGGGCTTTCTTATGCATCATCTTTAGAAGAGGCTTCCTTCTGGGATGGCAGCCATGCAGACCATTTTGATGCAGTGTGCGGCGTATGGTCTAAGCACTGACAGGCTGACCCCCACCCCTTCAACCTCTGAAGCAATGCTGGCAGCACTCATACATCTATTTCCCAAAGACAAGCCCTGGATATGATGCTGAGCATGTGCACTCAACTTCTTTGGTCGACCATGGTGAGGCCTGTTAAGAGTGGAAACTGTCCTGTTAAACCGCTGTATGGTCTTGGCCACCATGCTGTAGCTCAGTTTCAGGGTCTTGGCAATATTCTTATAGCCTAAGCCAGGGGTAGGCAACTTGGGGCCCTCCAGCTGTTGTGAAACTACATTTCCCATGAGGCATTGCAAGGCTGGCAGTTACAATTACTCCCAGAGGCATGATGGAACTTGTAGTTCTGCAACAGCTGGAGGGCCCCAAGTTGCCTACCCCTTGCCTAAGCCATCTTTATGTAGAGTAACAATTATTTTTTTGCAGATCCTCAGAGTTCTTTCCATGAGGTGACATATTGAACTTCCAGTGACCAGTATAAGAGAGTGAGAGTGATAACACCAAATTTAACACACCTGCTCCCCATTCACACCTGAGACCTTGTAACACTAACGAGTCACATGACACCGGGGAGGGAAAATGGCTAATTGGGCCCAATTTGGACATTTTCACTTAGGGGTGTACTCACTTTTGTTGCCAGTGGTTTAGACATTAATGGCTGTGTGTTGAGTTATTTTGAGGGGACAGTAAACTTACGCTGTTATACAAGCTGTACACTCACTACTTTACATTGTAGAAAAGTGTCATTTCTTCAGTGTTGTCACATGAAAAGACATAATAAAATTTTTACAAAAATGTGAGGGGTGTACTCACTTTTGTGAGATACTGTATATGTCCATGCATTACCCAAATTCTCTCCAAAAACGTCTTCTCCCTATCTACAGGATGTTCCGGGATTTCCTCTTTTAACTGGTCCCTGTAGCACGACACAGCTTTTATTACTTCCTGAGATATTATAAGGCTTATAAAATTCTTGCAAGGGCAGCTGCTGGAAGCTAAGTTCCTATTGATGTAGGTGTACCCCCAGAACCACATCTCACAAGAGCCCTTTCCCTGACACAGAGGGGTTGATTTATTAAAACAAGAGTGTGCAAAATCTGGTGAAGCTCTGCATAGAAACTAATCAGCTTACAGGTTTTTTTTGTCAAAGCTTAATTGAACAAGCTGAAGTTAGAAGCTGATTGGTTTCCATGCAAAGCTGCACCAGATTTTGCACTCTCCAATTTTAGTAAATCAACCCCTCTGTGTGGGCAGGCACTTGGGAATTAAGGTGGCATTGTTTTGCTGAGAAAGGAATTGTTGTATGTGTGTGAAGAGGGACAAACAGAGGTAGGGCATAGTCCAGCAGACAGGGCTGACAAGATTGCTTGGGATTTCAGTTCAACGAAGGCACTGTGTTGTCAGTAAAAATAGGATCTTTGGAGCACACTGGATATCTGACAGAGGTACCTTTCTGTACTTACAGCTGTTTTAAAGGTCTAAAACATGGGGAACATACTGTACAAATATGCTGAATGTTTGTTTTGTTTTTTTCTTTAATTTTGCCCTGACATAGACTTTAAGGACATTGATGTCTCTATTTTCTCTTTTCCAGGTCAAGTGCCTAGCTTGGGTACAGAATGTCCACAAATTATTAATCTCTTTGCATTGATCAGCTTGAATGGCGAATGGGATTTTGTCACCATTTTGCCTATGCATGAAAGTCCAACAGCATTTCTCAAACAAGATGCCATGGTACACTGGGGTGCCTTCTGGGCTTTTCAGGGGTGTCTCACTTCGACCTAAATTTTTGCACAGCCTCATGAATTTGCATGATGTGGATAGGCGAGCTGAGGACTCTGATGTGAAAGTGGGGGGCTAGGAAATCTAGTTTAAAGAGACTGCAGACTGTTGTGAGGGGGGGGGGGGTTAGGACTCTGATGTGGAAGAGGGGATTGAGGACTCTGAATTGGTAGGGGGGGCTTGAGAACTCTGATGTAGAAGGGGGACTGAGGACTTTAATGTCGAAGGGAGATTCTGATGTGGTAGAGGAACTCCATTTTATACTGGGGTGCCTCAAGATATTGCATATTTTTAAAGGGTGCCATGACTAAATAGAGGTTGAGAAACACTGAGCTAGAACAAGGTAAGAAAGATACTTTCAGTAGGATACAAGTTGATGATAATTTTTTTTTCAAAGGCCAAACATACTAAATATTAATCTGACTGTTCAATTTAACACTTAATAGTCTGTTCCTTCTATGTATAAAAAAGTGTTGCTCATTTATTACCAGGAAAATATATGGATAAAAATCACAGTGGTGCAGCCTTCAATCTCCCCAGATAATACAAATAAATAACAGCAAAGGAATAAATCAGATTTCACTATGACATAAAGGTCACAATATTCATTTATCAGAGTTAACAACTTTTTGCTGGGAAAAAAAAGAAACTGATAAGAATTGGAATTACCATGTTCTTATTCCTGGAAAGATTGTCTATTTCCATGTGTAAATTTTCCAGCTCGCTACTCAGTGACTTCAGGGACTTCTGGGACTCTGCATACCTAGCCTCACTCTCTTCAAGCTGAAACAGGAACAAAATTGAAGAAGATATTAAGATAACTCTAAATACGTTATTGTGTAATAGAATTGCATCTTGTATTGCTGCAGTAATGCCATTAGATTCCTAGTTATTTGTAGTCACAGTAGGCTCAAAGTTATAGAGAAAAAGGTTAAGCTTCTTGTTTACAGATCCTGACTTCCTCTCTGGGTGGGATAGTTTTTCAAACATTTGGTTCTATAATGTGATGGGCAAGTCTGATGAAAATGGTTGACCCCTGTCAACTATCCATATCATTCAGAGAACAATGGAAATCATCCTTCTAAAACCTCAAACAACTGCCAAATCGAACTCTTAAAGGTACCATCTTTTGTCCCTGCTGTTAAAGATCCAATCATGTTAAAAATTTGACATTAAATCCAGTCATCTGCAGAATGTTCTTTTATCTGAAAATGTCATACACATATATTAACTCTCTTTTAAGAGACAGCTTTATCACTGCAGTGTTCAAGCATTTTACTTCAATAATTAGGAAACAAATTAAGCAAATCATATAAGCCTTTAAAGAACATGCCATAATATTCTACCCGTGGGAGGATAGACCAATATTATTTTGAATAGGACAGTCTAGCAAAGCAGTCAGTCAGAGGTGATCATTATTGCACAAGGAGATTTCAAATTTGCTGGAAGATCATCCTATATGTGGGTCTTAGTCCTTGGAAACACGTTTGGGCAGCACCGGTCACACCACAAAGTGCCCATGCCCAGAAATCTACTGTATGTACATGCAAGCCGAGGACAAGTCTTTTATTACAAACAGAGGTGATAAAATGTAGCGTTTACAGGTAATATCAGGGTTGGTAAAGTGTATTTAAAAGAGGGGTGCAGACAAAGCTCGTTTAGATGTACTTCTCCTATGGATCACAGGAGTGCAGTCCGTTATGCATGAAGTCCGCTCCCTGATGTCACAGAAGTCAGTCCAGATCCCTGGACTGACACCCAGGTCAGCCTCTCAGTTGGCCGCCCCCTCCACAGACAAGCACTCCCGGGAGCGAGGAAGGGCAGAGCAGAGAGCTGTGACTGACAGTCAGCAGCTTTCTGCTCAGGGAGTTGTGAGAATCGAGCGATTTGTGGTGTTTGATCGCTCGGTTCTTAGTGTAAAGGTCCTGGGGGACAGATGCAGCATCAGACCGATGCTGCATTCACCTACTGTAGGTAAGTATGCTCCTTAAAATAAATAAAAACCTACTTCTCTTTTAAGTGTATCTAAAGCCAAT
Organism: Aquarana catesbeiana; assembly: GCF_042186555.1. NCBI lineage: Eukaryota > Metazoa > Chordata > Amphibia > Anura > Ranidae > Aquarana > Aquarana catesbeiana. Next base: position 311,509,014 of record NC_133324.1, read on the forward strand.
ATTTTTTTTTAGTTTTTGAGAGTGTGGTAGGTGTCTTCACTTGGGATATTCTTCCTGGATGTTTGTTCTAATAACCATTCTCACCAGAACTGAAAGCAAGGGAAACATTTTTAGTTGTTACCAGAACAGGAATAGAGAAGTATATTCAAATGGGGGACACTTGTTTTGCGGTAGCAACTGTCTAAGAGAGCATTTTCCTCATTTTGAGCAGGTGTCCTATAATGTATAGAGGAAGTGATGGGATATCTCCCCAATGGGACACAGGCAACAAAAAAACATTACAGGGGTGTGAAAGACCCAACCAGGACATGGGCTTTTGGAAGGGAATGCAGGTTAGCCTCTTGCCTACTGACTATGGGCCCTGGCTTTTTTAGGGGGGGCTCTATTCTTGGGAGGTTTGTGTGCCCGGGGGACCCTTGGAGTGGTCTTGCTTTGGATACGGGTCTATGTCTCCCCAAAACACAGACTCTGGGAACCTAGGACCTGCATACATATGTGGGTCCTTTGAGCCCAAACTAGCAATGACAGCTTTAGACTGTGAGACTCAGAGCAGATGTTATTATGATCAGCTCAAACCAACCTGATGCTGGGGTCTCCTGCTATAGTCTGTTTATTAAGGTAGGTGTTTATTGTTAAGTATGTCTCTCCCATTGTGTGCCTCCTAGGTGTGCATTCTCATTGTTAATTGAGTTGTCTATTGTTTCTGTCTGTCTGATCATCTCTTGGAGATGTGATTAATATTGAGACCACTTAACCTTGATATCAAACCATTGTGGGATGTTATGTGTTTATGCTTATGGTAAAGTGTGGTGTGCTTTGTGTATCCAAGGTTGTGGGCTGGGTGCTGAACAGTCTGGGCACCTCAGCTTGTTTAAATGACTAGTTGTTTATTCGCTCGTGTTAATTAGATCACTGGCAGCTACTAGTTGCTAACTGCAGATTAGCATACTGTTTATGTTGGCTGTTCCTTAGCTATGTTAATTATACTCCTGTTTACAGTTTGTACTGTTAGGGTAATGTGATCAAACTTTTATCTGATGTTGCATGGTAATTATTCTGTTTGCAATTTCCAATAAAGAGATCTAGTATTCACCTAAGCTAGTATCGTCTAGTATCTTGGGTGCAATATTCAGCTATAATACTTGGTTCCTGGGTCCAGACTGGAGTAAGCTTTATACTGACGGAAGCACCCAAGGTGGGTGCTGGACGGTTCTGTCTCAAGGGGTTTGAACCCTTCCCTACAAAAACTTCCCCTACAAAAACCTTCCCTTCAAAAACTACAAAATAAAGTTTTGACTTCAGATACACTTTAAACATCAGTGCAGTATGTGGGGCACAAAACATGCAGAAAAAAAACAAGAAGGTTAGTTTTATAACTGGAAGTTCTTTAATCATTATTTTCTTTTGTATATGAAAACTAAATAACTCCACTTGCACCTATAAGAGAGTATTCCATGCAGTTAAGGCTACTTTCACACTGGGGCTGGCGGGCGTCGGTGGTAAAGCGCCGCTATTTTTAGCAGCACTTTACCGTCGTTTTAGCGGCGCTATTCGGCCGCTAGTGGGGCGCTTTGAACCCCCGCTAATGGCCTAAAAAGGGTTAAAACCGCCAATGTAGCGGCGCTTTGGCGGTGCTGCCCATTGATTTCAATAGGCAGGGGCACTTTAGGAGCGGTGTATACACCGCTCCTACAGTGCTGCAAAGATGCTGCTTACAAGACTTTTTTTACCATCCTGCAAGCGCAGAGCTCCAGTGAGAAAGCACTCGGCTTTCACACTGAAGTGAGAGGAGAGGCTCTTTACAGGCGCTATTTTTAATAAAAAAATCTCTTCAATGGGAACACAAACAGCCCAACTGAATCTTCAGTTTAAGGAGGCTGAGCTTTCTGCTTGTAAACACACATCTATGTTCATGCACACATAGGCATTTTTTTTATTTTTATTTTTTTTTATAATTCGTTCTTTATTAAACATTTTTCACTTATTAAAATAAACATTTACATGACTCATCTCCCCAAGACAGAGGACAATATTCAATATCCTGGTTTATATATACACGCCAACAACGCACATAGGCATTTACTGAACTACAGATGTGATGAGAGGAGGAGTTTCAGGAGGTGGCATCAGTAAAGGAATCACAGCTTGCAGGCAGCAAGGTACCACGGGATATGTAGTCCTTAGAAACTAAAAGTAAATAGCAGAGGGGAAGCTGCAAAGCTTGCAGGGAATCCAAAAAATGTGTGGAAAAAGATAACCAGCAGACAGATAGCACTTACAACAACAAAGGAGGTTTTTCAAGAAGGCTTAAATTGCATTGTCAAAAATAACTATTGTTTGTATTGCTATTATAATGCTGATGTTATAAAAAATAAAAGTGTATGTTATGACCACAGAACTCCTCTTTGCAGATTATGAAGCCTGCAGCATGTAGTGTTCAATATGTTTATAAGTTGCTGAGCTGTTACCGTATGTATTGCCTTGCTGTGCATTAACTTCCAGTGAGCCCTGTGGAAAAATATATGTTTGACCAGCAATAAAATCTGAAAGAAAAGAAACACAAATGATATCCCCTTTTCAGGTTCTACTGCTAAAAAAAAAAGCTAATAAGTCCATTCACTCCTAGATAGCTCCACACTGCAATTTAACCTGTGAGTCGGTTTGACCAGCCCTGCCCTCTGCAATTCAGCAAGTGTATTAAGAATCTTTCAGTCCAGGGTAGAGTACAGGAGATAGGATTATTTTTATGTGACTTACATGCTGAGAACACACAAAAATGGAAAATCATTTCACACACGTTCACAGACTGCATGAATTATTTTTATGAACAGATGGACAGTTCGAGCAAATGCTAATTTCCTTCTGTTCACAGTGCTAGAAATGTAAGAGAGAGTCTGAAGGTTAGCTCAGTATTTCATGTCTATCTTTCCTGATATATGGCATTGGCAAGTAGTACATATGGCTCCTGCATTTCATATCTTGGACAAATACAGCCTTTTACAGACAGATCTGTAGGGGCTGAACAGTCTTCCTGCTACCCTAAATTATAAAAGAGGGTGGCATATCAAGACTCTAGATCGTTTGTGCCAGGCAGCACAAATGAGGCTGGATCAGCTATGAATACAGTAACAGGTAGCCATCCACAAATTACTGTATTGCAGCTATATGAAATTATAGCAGGTTGATGAGAGTAGAAGGGTATAATTCCACATACACATAGCTGGTACACAAGTGTATACCTTCCAACTTTCTGGAATGATAAATAGGGACAACTTTTAGCACACAAAGAAGTGGATTTACTAAGGCAAGTAGACTGTGCACTCCTTGCATTCTGCAAGTGCAGTTGCACTAATTTTCCCCAGAGCTTAATAAATGTGGTAAAACAATCAAGCATGCAAATCAAGCAAAAATGCTTTTTTTTTTTTCTTGCATTTGATTGAATATTCTTTACAAAGTGGAGCTTTAAGATATTTACTAAGCTCTGGGAAAAAACAAGTGCAACTGCACTTGCAGAATGCACTGTCTATTTGCCTTTAGTAAATCCACCTCAGTGTGTAGGCAAAGGACATATACTGTATGTGCCACGGCCCTGGGTACACAATGATCTAATATGCAAAAAAAAAAAAATTGCCTAAATGACACAAGTGTTTTTTTGACCCCTAGTTTTCCTTCTTTTTGGCTTTTCAAAAAATACAGAGATTAGATAAAAAGTTTAGCGCAGCATAACACTTTTGATAGTAAAATAGTACAGTTTATACCAAGATGTATAAAAAAGATAGACAGCTGAGGCTGCATGAGGGGAAAGGAAATTGGTCTCAAAGGAGGAACAGGCCCTCATAATAAAGGACAGAATGGTGCTATGCAAGCAACATGATATTGAGGCTGAAATCTAATGTTTTCTGATAAAACAATGCTGTACTATTTTTTCCATTAAATGTTTTCATATATTCAGTGAAGGTTTGACACAGATGTTTTTGGCATATATTCCAATAAACATAGATGTTACTCTTCCCACAATACAGATGCCATGAGACCAGGGTTAGCATAGAACAGGCATATCCAAAGTCCGGCCTGCGGGCCAATCACAGCCCGCATTCTGGTTCAATACGGCCCCCCTGGTGATTTGGATATATATATCTTTTCTGGTCCCCAGATATATACCATATTTATTGGCGCTGCCTTGGAAGGGGGAGGGACGAGTGCCGTCAGATTACATCAGGAGAATCTCCTGTGGCCTCTGTAATAGGAAGTCCTGTCTCCTGGACTGCCATTGGACGGCTGTTCTGTCTATCATAGGAGGTGAGACTTTGTATTAGGCCACCGAGTAAACAGGATATTTTCCTGTTTGTGATCTGTTGGCGCTCGTCCCGCCCCCTCCCTGTCCCCTCCCTGTCTCCTGAGGCTGCAGATGGGCATTGATCAGGCTGCACTGATGGCAATTGTAAGGCTGCATTCATGGCAATGGTGAGGCTGCATTGATTGCAATGGTAAGGCTGCATTGATTGCAATGGTGAGGCTGCATTGATTGCAATGGCGAGGCTTCTTTGATTGCAATAGCGAGGCTGCATTGATTGTAATGGTGAGGCTGCATTGATTGCAATGGTGAGGCTGCATTCTTGGCAATAGTAAGGCTGCATTGATTGCAATGGTAAGACTGGATTCATGGTAATGGTGAGGCTGCATTGATGGGCACTGACCCTTATTTTGCTTCACAGTTCTTTATTTAAAATGTACTTTTTTTTTCTGAAACTTCCCTCTTAAAGTGAAGGTGCGTGTTATACAACGATAAATACGGTATATTCAAAATAACACGCCCAAGCTCATCATTAGACCTGGGAGGCGCTCAGGGATTCGTTGGGGGCTATATATATATTCTCCAAATAACCCAGCTCCTCTCCACCACACACAGCCACTTAGTTTGCTCGGACAAACACACTTAGACAGAATTTTAATGGTTCAAAGAATGTCAGGCAAAATGTTCGACCCTCACGCATGTTCACTTCATCAAATCTGGCACTCTTTGAAAAAAGTTTGGACACCTCTGGCATAGAAGGATTACCTGGAAAGCATAGAAATACTTACCCTACTGTTTTTATTGCACCCTTTTCCTTCCTCACTGTTAAACAATGCAATTGACTGTCTGCTGTCAGACTACAGCTAATGGGATGAAGAAGATACCAAGGAGCCTTCTTATTCAATGCATGCAAAAATGCAGCAAATTGAAGCAGCCCTTTCTGCACTTTACCAAGCCTGGTCAGAGTGAACTGTCATTTTCCAAGCAAAAAGAGACATGTGCCAAAGAAGCGTTAAGTGTAAGGCTGACCGCAGGTCAGCCTGTATTTGTAGGAGGAGTCAGGCTGCATAAAGCCTGCCCTCCTTTGCCTCCTCCCTTGAGGTCGTAGGCTCTCGTGTGATGTCATTTCCGGTGCGTCTCTTTGGTCACTTCCGGGTTGCGGGTGCTACGAGGAAGATGAACGGACGCTTGTTCCCCCTGCCTCGTTTCTGGCCCCACTTTGGTGTTAGACCAGCTCATCAGTGTTACATCTGATAAATCCAGGGATGGTCCTCCTGTTTCCTTTTCCTTTGTGCTCCCCTCTCCGCAGCTCAATGCATACTTCATTACCGTTCCCTTTTTTGGCCAATCAGGGTCGGGACCCTAAGTATACTCTGGCCATTCATTCAGGATAGGAGTGGTTTCCGCGGCTTTGCGCCAAGAGGTCCTGGCCCTTAATATATCAGTATCTGGGTAGGTGGAGGTTGTCTTATTTCTCTGGGTATGTCCCAGAGCCACTTTTTGAGATGCCACAAGTGTTTGTCAATTTGGCAGATTGTACGTCAATTCAGTGTGTAATAATCTGTTGGTTAAGCTTTCATCCTACTGTGTTTATTTTTGCCCCCTTTTAGGCATACTGACCACGTGATCCTGGCACACCTCAGGTCAATGTTTGCTGTTGCTCTTTGTTCCTTTCCTATACTATCCACAGATTGACTCAGAGTACAAGTGTAAGGCTGACCACAGGTCAGCCTGTATTTGTAGGAGGAGTCAGGCTGCATAAAGCCTGCCCTCCTTTGCCTCCTCCCTTGAGGTTGTAGGCTCTCGTGTCCCACCCACCCATTCCCCTTTTTTCTTTCTTTTCCTTTCATTTCACACTTGGGTATGCCCCCTTTTAGGCATACTGACCACGTGACCCTGGCACACCTCAGGTCAATGTTTGCTGTTGCTCTTTGTTCTTTTCCTATACTATCCACAGATTGACTCCGAGTACAAATAATGTTATTCTACTGACCATCAGTGGCACCACAGTATACCAATAACCACCAGTTAAATGAGACCTTTATCGGGGGCGTAGGGAAACATTTATTAGCAGGTAAACAGCATTTATGGGAGGTATAAGTCACTAATGTCCACCAATTATTATTATAGGCATAAACCCACTAATGTAAGGAGACTTGTATTAGGGAACATACACAAACACCCCTAACCACCAATGTAAATGGTGCTATACTTGGCCAGCAACGTAATGTGCTAAGGACCACAGACAGGTTGCCATAAGTTTCATCAAAATGTTGCCATAAGGCATTGTGGTTTGTTGGTATGGCCCTCTAATTTAATAAAATATCCTTCAATGATAATAGCCTGATTGTTGTCCTGGTCTTCTTGCTTCAAAACGTTTAGTAACCCACCTAAAACATGAGAGTGGATAAGGGCTTTTGACATTCCTGATATGCATGCAGTTTCTGGGCTAGTGAGTCAAAATGTATTAAAGCCTGTGGGTCAACACAACAGCCAGGCAACCTGCAATTACAGAAGGTCAGCAAAGGCAGCCCTTATATTTCCCGTAAAGTAGGTTTCCTCAAGTGCTAATGCTTCAAGTGTTTCTATAAAAAACAAAAACAAAAAAAAAAAAAACTTTTATTTTAGTTTTGAATAGAATGGGAAAGGGTTAGACTCTCTGTCACGTTTTTTATGTTGTTTGTGTCACCATTGGAGAGATTTACCTCTCTCTTTTTATTGATGACCACTGTCATTGAAAAAGTTAGGGGAAGTCAAACATTGTAGAGTTGTTCCCACTATAAAAGGTAAGGGGAAATCTTCCAATTGGGACACCTGTTTTAGTGGCAACTCCTTTTAAGATGGGAATTCCCCTCATTCTGGATGATTTTTCTGGACTTCCTTGCATCTCTGGTACAGGAAGTGAAGGATAATTTTTCAAAAAGTACGCAGACAGCAAACAATTAACTGGCATGGGGTTTAAACCTTCCCTAATCTAATTCTAAACATGGCTAGATATGCACTTTAAGTGCAACACATTGGAATACATTCTGATGGCCACTGGTGTGAAACGATGGGTTACTGCACATAAGTAAAACAGGTCTGAATTAAACAAAGCATATGATTTGTACAAAAGAGCTAAATTGCACGGATGATCCATCCCCTGTGCAGGTGTAACAACCGGAAAAGGTTTTTACCAGATATCAAATGATGAAAAATTGTTTGAGGTAAAAGAAGCAGTCATGTCCTCCAATACATTTTTCTCACATTCCTTGACCCACCCCCCTCCCTGACTTCAAGTAGCTTACAATCTAAGGTCCCTAACTCACATTCATACACATATTAGAGCCAATTTAAACAGGCTCCAATTAACTTATCAGCATGTCTTTGGAGTATGGAGTACCCAGAGGAAACCCATGCAGGCACAGGGAGAACTTGCAAACTCTTAGCTGGTAGTGTCACGGTTGGGATTTGAACCAATGACACTAGTGCTAACCACTTAGCCACAGAGCTATGCATTTGCTGGGCTAATAAAGTGGTTGTAAGCCGCAGCAGTAAAAAAAAACAAAAAAAATTCCCTCGTAAGGCAATTGCATAATTCGCTAGTATGCATTGCATACTAGCACATTATGAAATACTTACCTTAGAACAAAGCCCTCCAGAGGTGAGCTGCCAATGCTGACAGGGCTTCAATTTTCTCCCAGTCTTCCTTCTGGGTTCATGGACTCCGACTCCATGAGTGGCCGGGGTCGCAATAACATCACTCCTTTACAGCGTGCAGAAGCCCTTGGCTTCAGCACAGAGCTCTGAAGGTCCGACATGTTATGCCAGACTTTCAGAGCCCATGCACCAATGACACCATCGGCTGCATCCAGTGAGAATATCTCCTAAACTGTGCATGTTTAGTAGATCTTAATTTTACCTTCAGGCAAGCCTTATTCTAGGCTTATCTGTAGGTAAAAATCACACAGCGGACTTTACTACCACTTTAATGAGTCCCTGTGTCTTTAGGGAGGAGTAGGCTCCCCCCAGGTGAACCTGCCCTTAATTTATGCACTGCTATATATGCTGCAACTTGGAGACTATTAAAAATTTGAGTTAGGACCAAACTATACAGAGGAGCCTTGACGAGGCAGTGCAGCTTCCACATAAGTTTGCAAATTTGTGCATCTAAGCACTCTGTTTTTACCATGAATTGTTAGGCATGGTTAATTTGTTGTCTTTTTTTTTTTTTTTGGTTGGTTGGTGTGTTTTTTTTTTTTGAAGGCTGGCTGGTAAGTGTGTTGGGAATATTTTTGTTTTTTGTTTTGTGATGTGCAGGAACTTCCACGTGCACCTTACTTCAACTGCTAGTTATTAATTGTGGTGATTGCCATTTTTGTATAGCGTGACTTTAGAATAGTTTGGTTTATTTAGTTATGTGTTCTTTGTATGTGTGTGTAGATTTGATCACCATTTGTGCACTGTTATTAAAACAGCTTCATTCTACTGTTTTACTTTTTGCTTTCTGTAAAAACGTGTAAAATGAGGAAACTAACGAGGGGCCGATTGCTGGCACAAAAACAGATCCTAAATAGTTGAAAGGGACTTTTGTATCACTGGGGGGTCACTTTACAGCCCACTGCTTCTTAAAAAAAAGTACTGTTATTTTGCATTCCCCATTCACTCCAAAGCATTTCAACAAAACTGCAAAATTTTGCAGGAATTTTTTGATTTATGCAAATATTTTTGGAAAATAAAACTCTTCATTCTGTTCTCCTACTTCAAAAGTTTTAATATAAATTTCCAAGTAAAATTATTCCAACCAAACGGCAGATAGTTTCAAATGTTTTATGTGTCCAACACCACACTCAAGAAAAATGCAGCAAATTTAATTACAGAAATTGGTTGTCACATTTTCTTTCCAGCATTGGGAAAATAAAAGCAGGACTCTGCTATCGCTAAGAGCTACACTTTGCAAGCAGTTTCTTGTTGCACTCATGTTATTTAGAATTTCATTGCAGGAGCAAATCATGATGCTTGTATATCAGCTCTCGTGTGAAAATCCTTTTGTTTGCCTGACTGGCAAATCAAAGAAATGTGAGGACTGAGATGGCAGTGATTTCAGTAAAATACGAAAACATGAAAACCAAAGTATAGCAGGCACACTGAAGGACAGGATTGCATACACAAAAATGTATTGTAGCAAAATATGGGGCCAAGAGTGCCATGCTTTAAAAGTGACAGGCCTACTGAGGACTAAATTCTAGTAATATGTTTTTCTAAACAAACAGTTCTGACAATATGCAGACAAAAAAAAACCGAAAATCCTGACAACACATAACCAGTAAACATACAGTTGTTACAACTGTGGGTATAGGATAGTGTATATGGAGGTTTTCTATTTTTCTTTAGTTTTTTTCTTTGTTAGTTGAACTGGTCAGACTTGAGTCTTTTTGCAACCTCAATAACTATGTAACAACATATGGTCTACAACCTGGAAAGCCTGACAATATGTGAACAAACAGTTGTTATATGCAGGCATCAACGCCTGGACCTGAGCCATGACTATGGTAGGCGAATGTTTGAGCTGTCAGCATATTGTGTTGGAGTACATTGGAAAAAAGGCCAGATGCATTTTGGGTGTGTTTTTCCGGATCTCCTTTTCAAATTCATTTAAATGTAGTCTTTCAAAAATGCAGTGCAATACATCTAATGTGCATGTTATACATGGATTTACCATAGATTAAAAAAAAAAAAAAGCTGAAGCATTCATGATGTATGATTTAGAAGTGACCCTTTAAATCAGGGGTCCTCAAACTTTTCAAACAGGGGGCCAGTTCACTATCCCCCAGACTGTTTGGGGGCTGGACTCCTCGCCATCACAGAGTCCCCCCATATCAGAGCCCTCCATCAGAATCCCCCCCAACATTACAAAGCCCCCATCACAGACTCCTCTCCATCACAGATCCCACCCATCACTGATTCTTCTCCGTCACAGATCCCCCCATTACATTTTCCTCTCCATCCCAGGGCCCCCCATCACAAAGCCCCCATCAGATTCCTCTCATCGCAGAGCCCCCCCATCACAGAGCTCCCCCATATCACAGGGCCCCCCATCACAGACTCCCCTCCATCACAGATTCTTCTCAATCACAGAGCCTCACAGACCCCCCCATCACAGAGCCCCCCATATCACAGACTTCTCTCCATCAGATATCTCTCCATCATAGAGCCCCCCCCCATATCACAGAGCCCCCTTTCATAGAACCCCCCTCTCACAGAGCCCCCATATCACAGAGCTCACCCCATTACAGACTCCCTCCCATCACAGAGCCCCCCCCCCATTGATATTACACACTTCCATAAGATTGCAGCACTTTCACTCCCCCTCCCCTCTGCTACCTTATTCATGCAAGACAGGGAACATGACAGATCCGGACAAAGGGCGAGACTTTTCATGTTAAAGGCAGGTGATTAATTACTGGGCCTGCCCCGCTGTCTAGTAACCAATCACCCGCTTCTTAACATGAAAAGTCCAGCCCCTTGTCCGGACCTGTCATGTTTCCTGTCTTACGTGAATAGGGTAGCAGAGTGGAGGGGGTGTGCAAGTGCAAGTGCTGCGATCTTATGGAAGGGGCAGTCCACGGGCCAGGTAAATCACCCTGGCGGTCCGTATGCCATTTGAGGACCCCTGCTTTAACCTCTTGCCATTATACTCTCTTGTCAATATACTGCGGCAGGTTGGCTCTCCTGAGCAAACTGCCGTAGGTGTAGGTCGGTCTGTGCAGGGAGGCTAGCAGGCGTGCTAGCAGGCATGCCTGTGTGTCCCGTGGACTCGACGTCCGTCAGCAACCCGCGATCGCAGTGTACAGAGGCAGAACGGGGAACTGCTTATGTAAACAATGCAATTCCCTGTTCTGCCTAGTGGCATGTCAGAGATTTATGTTCCTAGTCATCGGGAATAGCGATCTCTGTCATGTCCTAGGTAGCCCATCCCCCCCTACAATTAGAACACACCCAGGGAACACAGTTAACCCCCTGACCACCCCTTAGTGTTAACCCCTTCCCTGCCAGTGACATTTATACAGTAATCAGTGGCTATTTTTAGCTGTGATCGCTGTATAAATGTAACTGGTCCCAAAAAGGTGTCAAAAGTGTCCAATCTGTCCGCCGTAATGTCGCAGTCCCACTAAAAAATTCAGATCGCCGTCATTACTAGTAAAAAAAAATAATAGTAATAAAAATGCCATAAATCTATTCCCTATTTTGTAGACGCTATAACTTTTGCGCAAACCAATCAATATACGCTTATTGCGAATTTTTTTTACCAAACATATGTAGAAGAATACATATTGGCCTAAACTGATTAAGAAATTTGTCCTTTTTCTTAAATTTGGGGATATATATGTATATATCAGCATCGCATGACCGTGCAATTGTCAGTTAAAGAGACGCAGTGCGATATTGCAAAAAAGGCCTGGTCATTAACCGGTTCCCAACTGGCTCGCGTCTTTTTACGAGGGCAGAATGGCACCCCTGCACGAAACCCTGTACGGGTATGGGGTTCCCTTTAAGAGCCACCAGAGGGCGCGCGCGTGCCGCCAATGGCACCCTGCTGCACAGCAGGGGACCAGATTGCATGGTCAGCGGTCGCAATCACCGCCAGCCACATGTGATCACGTGCACAAGAGCCAGCACGGAGATTTGTGTGTGTAAACACACAAATCCCTGTTCTGTCAGAGGAGAGGAGACATGTTGTTTGTTCCTACTAAGTAAGAACAACTATATGTCTCCTCCCCTAGTCAGTCCTATCCCCATACATTTAGAACACACAAAGGGAACACACATTTACCCCTTGATCGGGCCCCCAATGTTAACCCCTTCCCTGCCAGTGACATTTATACAGTAATCAGTGCATATTTATAGCACTGATCGCTGTATAAATGTCAATGATCCCAAAAATGTGTCAAAAGTGTCCGATCTGCCCGTCGCAATGTTGCAGTACTGCTAAAAATCGCAGATCACCGCCATTACTAGTAAAAAAATATAATAATAATAAAAATTCCATAAATCTTTCCCATAGTAGATGGTATAACTTTTGCGCAAACCAATCAATATACGCTTATTGCAATTTTTTTTTTACCAAAAATATGTAGAAGAATACATATCGGCCTAAACTGAGGAAGACATTTATTTTATTTTTTTTAATTGGGTTTTTTTTTTCAAAATTGTTGCTCTTTTTTTGTTTATAATGCAAAAAATAAAAACTGCAGAGGTGATTAAATTGCATTGGAGTCTATGTAGATGAATCTTGTCTGGTCATTTTTAGGGCCAAAAGAACTCTCTATTTGTGGGGAAAAAAAGGACTTCAGTTTTGTTTGGGTACAGAGTCGCACGACCGCGCAATTTTCAGTTAAAGCGACGCAGTGCTGTATCGCAAAAAATGGCCTGTTCATTAAGCAGGCAAATCTTCTGGGGCTGAAGTGGTTAAACATGTTATTTAAAGGTATGGTATTGTGACACTTTTTTGCATTGATGCCCACTATTGCAATGTCCAGTAGTTTGTCTGTTAGCCCTAAAAATGACATAGACTGCAATGCAATTTGGTTTGGGTTTGCCGAACCTTTAGCAAATCAAACCTTGACAGATTCACCTATCATGAAGGTCATCAGGAAAGGTCATCAGGAAAGCTCTATTTGTGGCAAAAAAAAGGATGCAAATTTTGTTTGAGTACAGTGTCGCATGATCGCGCAATTGTCAGTTAAAGCGGCGCAGTGCCAAAATGTAAAAAGTGCTCTGGCCAGGAAGGGGGTAAAATCTTCTGGGGTTGAAGTGGTTAAAGCGTGTATGGCACTGTGGGATATGTGAGCTGGTGGGAGGAACTGGAGTAGCAAACGAAGGGAGCAAGAATTGCGACAGTCAAACATTTCTAAAGGCCAGGAATATGAGCTTTTCAATACACGGGCTACCAGAAAAGTAAGTATATTCACATTTCTTTTACAGTTGACCTGCTGGATAAAAGTGACCCTGTGGTGAAAGAGTCACTCTAACCACCCGAAGCAGCTCCACTAAATTGCTGCTCTGCCTCATGTGAAATAAATGTATAGATGCTGAGTCACCAAAATGGGTCTTCTTTTGAGGCTTTGCATAAAAGTGTTCCAGTGTTTACAGTATGCTGGAAGTCTTCTCCATCATGTGCTCCCAGCACACAAAGTGAGCTGTCACTGACGGTTGCTGGTCTCACAATATTATTTTGAAACCAAGATACCCCACTCCTGATCACATGATCATTGTAATGGCCTGTGTTTGATTATCACACTGATCAATTAGTAAAACCTACCACAGTACTCTTATTCCCCGGGTTACAAACAAGATAGAGTCTGTAGGTTTGTTGTCAAGTTGAATTTGTATGTAGGTTGAAAAAGGTGCATTTTTTAAGTGCAACTTCAGCCCAAATTTATTTTTTTATGTTTTTTGGATAGCATAAGGGAGGGTTAACACCCCTGTAACGTTTGTTTTGCTGTCTGTACTCCTGTTCAGAAGAGAAGATGACTTACAGGAGAGAATTTCCCTTCCTAGGGGTAGATTTCCTCTCTCTTCCTGTTGTCTCTCTCCATCTGTAAGTATGAGTTGTATGTAAGTCGGATGTTTGTAACTAGGGGACTGCCTGTACTCTGTTTCTCCCTGGAATTAAGACAAATATACTCTCTTTCTCCTAGCCAAAGAAAAAGATATATAAAATAAAAGTTTGTGCCAGTGTCAAGGTCAGGATCAAAGATCAAAGTCAGTGAGCTCCATTCACTAAAGCAGACCGCATTTGACATTTAGGTTTCCAGACATATTCCCTAAATATTGCATGCGATCCTGAAACTGTCAATTCACTATGCTGTTTTGCGGCCTTTATGGCAAAACACTGAAAACGCTAAATGCCGCATAAAAAGGCATTAAACTAAATTCACAGAAGGAAAAAAATAATTAAATACATGCGGTAATTATGTAATGGTCCAGGCATGCGATATTTAAGGAATGTAAAAATATAATGGCCAATTTTGAGTAGCCTCTGCCTTTTTGTCTCAACAGTAATGCATAGAAACCTAAATGTGGAAATATAGAAATCATTGGGGTTGATTTACTTAAAGGAGAAGTACAGCCCGTTTTCAGCAGACAGTGGGCTGAAGCCAACTGATGTCACAGAGCCGGTCCAGGAGAAAGATCATGATCATATGGTCAGGATCCACCCAGGAGCTTGGACCTGCATCTGGCTAATCTATAGCTCATCGCTCCAGTGAGTGGAGGGGGGGGGGGGACAGAGCAGAGAGCATTGACTCAAGGAGCTCTGAGAACTGAACGATCAGTGGTTTTTGATTGCTCGGTTCTCAGTCTTAGAGCAGGAATACACAATAAGAATATCGGCCGAAAATTTACATTCTGCGAATGATCAGCCGATTTTCTACTCGTTGATGCCCAACAAGTAATACCAGATATCGATATTGTGAATGAAAAAGTTTGATTGAGAAAATGGAAAAATTGTGTCGTATTGTTTGACAAGGAATGATATTCTATTCATTGCTGTGACGGTCGTCAGTTAAAAATCGCTCGAATATTAGCACGCATGAGCGGAAATAGTCGACGACCCAGAAGAAGTGTTCAAGAATGATGTTTCATAAACATGAATGAACCGTTTGGTCCACATTCTTTGCTTTCTAGTTGTCTTTTGGCGATATTTATGGATGGCCAAAACACCAAGTCCAATAATGCAAGTTTTTGATGCAAGTTAAATGAAAAGAAAATCCTAAATTTTGGGTTGTCCCCAGAAAAATATTAGAGGGGAAAGCTTCCAATGAGGACACAGATGGCAAACATTTAAAAAAACTGACAGGTGTTATAATCCTCCCTTACTCTATACAAAATGAAAAAAAAAAGTTTTGCTTCTAGTTCTACTTTAGGGAAAATAAACTGTGTGCAATTAGCAAGTTGCTCCAGAGCGTAGTAAAGAAGGTTTCTTTACAAAGAATACAATAGCATACAAGAAAAAACAAACAACATTTTTGCTTGCACATGATTGGATGATTGAAGTCAGCAGAGCTTCCCCTAAGCTCTGGAGCAACTTCACTTGCAAAGTCCTCAGTCTATGTGCCCTTAGTAAATCCACCACAATACATTTAGTAAATCTACCCCATTACTTATTTTCTCCTGTCATTTTGCAAGATTTGAGACTTTTTTGTGAATATACAAACATATACATAATTTGCTGCAAAAAACCTCCCAATCACTCCAAACATAATACAATGTACATGCATATCACAATGGTGTAATCCCTTGTTAGAATATATGCCATATGTAGTGGGGATACTTTGCTTTTTCACAATTATTTTTAGAGATATCTTCCCACTGATATCACTGATCTTTTTAGCAATCTATAAGGAGCATTCTTCCCACTGACCATCACACTAATGTATCATGCGTTGTTGATATAGTTATTTTTAGCAAGGGTTTCATGAGACTGGAAAAATATTTCAAAGGTTCCTCTGTGTTGAAAACGTTGAGAAAGGCTGCTTGAAAGTTTAACTAAAGGCAAAACTTGTTTTATTTTGGATAGAGTGATGGAGGTTTATAAGAGGAGAATAAGGGGGGATATAATCAACATGTTCAAATATATAAGGGGTCCATATAGTGAACTTGGTGTTGAGTTATTCACTTTACGGTCAACACAGAGGACACGGGGGCACTCTTTACGACTGGAGGAAAAGAGATTTAATCTCCAAATACGGAAAGGTTTCTTCACAGTAAGAGCTGTGAAAATGTGGAATAGACTCCCTCCAGAGGTGGTTCTGGCCAGCTCAGTAGATTGCTTTAAGAAAGGCCTGGATACTTTCCTAAATGTACAGAATATAACTGGGTACTAACATTTATAGGTAAAGTTGATCCAGGGAAAATCCGATTGCCTCTTGGGGGATCAGGGAGGAATTTTTTCCCCTGCTGTAGCAAATTGGAGCATGCTCTGCTGGGGTTTTTTGCCTTCCTCTGGATCAACTGTGGGTATAGAATTGGGTATATTGGATTGTACGATATTTTTTGTTGTTTTTTTGGGTTTTTTTTTTTTTTTTTTTATGGTTGAACTGGATGGACTTGTGTCTTTTTTCAACCTGACTAACTATGTAACTATGTAAGGTTTAGAACCCCTGTCAGGTTTTTTTTCCATCTGTGTCCCATTGGGAAGATTTACCTTCATTTCTGTCCCATTGCCAAAACAGGAAGTGAGAGGAAATCCCTGAAAATTAAGGGGATCATTTGGGGTCCCCCAGGTCACCAAAACTAGTGACCCCATTGGAAATTGCCCCTCTCTTACTTTTCTGGGGACAATCCAAAATTTGGCATTTTCATTTCACTTTCAATGATAATGGTAAACAGGACAAATAGGGAGGATGAATCTTCGTAATGAGGGCACAGACAGCAGAAAAACCTGTCAGGTATTTTAATACCTCTCCACCCTATCCAAAACTATAAAAAAAAGTTTTGCCTTTAATTCTACTTTATGCAAATGCAAAATACCGTATTTATCGGCATATAACACCCACTTTTTTACCCAGAAAACAGAGGGTAAACTGTGCCTGCGTGTTATATGCCGATATCTGTTTTTTTAACCGGGGAGGGGGAGGGGGCGGGGATCGGGCGGTCCGTCTGCCTCTCCTTGCCCTGGGACAGCGCTGCCAGGACAACTCCAGATGACAATACTGCAAGCCCCCTCCCACACATCGCTCCCCGATGCCATTGTATGGCAATTCAAACCCCTCCACCAACGCCGCTCTCCTCCTCCTGCTCCGCCCCCTTCCTCGAGTGTAGCTTGTGATTGGAGGAGGAGAGCGGTCATGTGACCGTCAATGATTCAGAGCCGAGATATGTCACATGACCGGGTTCACGGCGCCAATGGAGATGTTCTAAAGATCCACAAGTGACAGGAGGAGCGGCGCACGAGAAGGGGCCGGCAGTGATGGCAATGCAGGTATTCAATAGCTCTGATCCAGAGCATGCTGGCAATGCCGTCCCAGGAGACTGGGGGTCTCCTGGGAGTGCAGAGGAGGAGGGGGGCTTTACAAAGAAAGGGATCTGTGTACCATGCAGGGACTCTGTGTGTTGTGCAGGGGACTCTGTGTGTTGTGCAGGGGACTCTGTGTGTTGTGCAGGGGACTCTGTGTGTTATGCAGGGGGCTCAGTGTGTTGTGCAGGGGGCTCAGTGTGTTGTGCAGGGGGCTCAGTGTGTTGTGCAGGGGACTCTGTGTGTTGTGCAGGGGACTCTGTGTGTTATGCAGGGGGCTCAGTGTGTTGTGCAGGGGGCTCAGTGTGTTGTGCAGGGGGCTCAGTGTGTTGTGCAGGGGGCTCAGTGTGTTATGCAGGGGGCTCTGTGTGTTATGCAGGGGGCTCTGTGTGTCATGCAGGGGGCTCTGTGTGTTATGCACAGGGCTCTGTGTGTTATGCAGGGGGCTCTGTGTACCATGCAGGGGGCTCATGGGTCTGTGGAAAGTTTTTTTCCTGAAACTTCCCTCTTAAAGTTAAGGTGCGTGTTATACGTCGGTGCGTGTTATACGCCGATAAATACGGTATCTTTATAAATGTCAAATACTGAAATAAAATAGTATATAAAAAAAAAAAAAAAATCACACGCATGTATAAATACCCTTAGCACTGGGTGGCCATGGAGTTGGAGGCAATACAGCAAAAAGCTGGCCTTTGGATTACCTTGCCGCTGTCGAAGACTCTCGATGCTCATTCCTCTTTGAGAAGTACTTTGACCAATAAAAAAGACAACGTTGTGTTTTTTTATTGGTGGTAGAAGGGTATTTATACATGTGTGTTATTTTTGACACTATTTTCATTCAATATTTAACATTTATAAAGATATTTTGCATTTAGTTAAAGTAGAACTAAAGGCAACACTTTTTTTTACATTTTGGAAAGAGCAAGGGAGGGTTATATCACCTGTCAGATTTTTCTTTCACCATCTGTGTCCCATTGTGGAAATTTCCCTTCACTTCCTGTCTTATAGCCAAAAAAGGAAGAGAAGTCCCTGTAAACTAAGGGAATTCTTTGGGGACCCCCAGGTCACCAGAACTAGTTTCCCCATTGGAAGATTTACCCTCTATTACTTTTCTGGGGACAACCCAAAATTTTGGATTTTCTTTTACTTTCATTTGCAATGATAATGGTAAACAAGACAAATAACGAGGATGAATCTTCCTAACAGGACACATACAGCAAAAACTGAAGAGCGTTCTAATTCCTCTCTGCTCTATCCAAAACTAAAAAAAAAGTTTTGCCTTTAGTTATACTTTAATTGAATTTAGTTGCTTTTGATGCACCATATGTGTCTTGTGAAAGCAGCTTCCCTTTGACTGATATCCTAGTCACCTTTTTTCTTTTATATACATATGCTGCAGTACTGATTTAGTGAGTTGGCATATTTCTACAGTTTAAACCATTTTACCGCTTTATAAACAATAAAAACTGACAAGGGTTCTAATTCTTATCCACTGTATCCATCACACTGGATATTACATGAGATAAAATACTGCATGTTTTTTATGAGAAAGTGTAAATACCACATATTTCGTTAAAAATACCCCATGCTGTATATTAGTAATGTTTTTTAGTAAATGGCAAAAAATTTGGAAAAATGCTATGCGTCATTTTACCGCATTTTTTAACCTCCCTGGCGGTATTCCCGAGTCTGGCTCGGGTTGGATTTTTTATACCAAAAGCGGTATCCCCGAGCCAGACTCGGGCTTGCATCGCAGGATCCAGGAAGAGCATACTTACCTTGTCCCCTGGATCCTGCGATGTCCCCCCCTGTGATCGGCGAGCCGCTGTGTCTCGCTCGATTCACAGTGCCGAGCTCCGTTCCCTGCGAGCGTTGCGACGCACGGGGACGGAGTTCGGCGGTAAATTCAAAAGTGAAACACACAGTATAGATACAGCATACTGTAATCTTACAGATTACAGTACAGTATCAAATAATTACACATCCCCTTTGTCCCTAGTGGTCTGCCCAGTGTCCTGCATGCAGTTTTATATATATAAAACTGTTCTTTCTGCCTGGAAACTGGAGATTGTCCATAGCAACCAAAACTGTCTCTTTACATCAAAAGTGGTTTTAGAGCAGCTAGAAAACAGCGATAATAAATTAGAATCACTTGCAGAATTGAGCGATAGTGATTTGTGGGGAGATCCGTCATCAAACACTAAAAGTAACGAAAGCTAAAATTCTGCAACTGAGCAAATTTCAGTGTTTTTGATTTGATTACATTATTATATATTTTTTATTATTATTATATTATTATTTGTTATAATTATTTATAGTTATTTATTATATTATAATTTTTTATTTCGTTTTTCAAACTTTACCATACCCGGGATGTCTACTAGACTCTTGTTTGGACAGATTTAAGTGAACTATTCCTAAGAATTACAGGCCTACAATATAAAACGCCAAATTTCTGTGCAAAATAATTGTACCGCTTTCAGCACCTAAAATCAGAAATAATCATACCGCCAGGGAGGTTAAAGCGATAGATATTGCTTTGTGAATAGAGTCCAGTATGTTTTAAGTAAGATAAAAATGTAAAAAGTTTAATTAGTGACAGTGTTTTAGGTAGGATAAAAAATTCTAAATATGCTCTATTGTTATTGGCACTGCTATGGGAACAATTAACAAATAATATACCCATATCACCGCAAACGTCAGGAGGAGGAGAACTTATTTTGTTTTTTTTTTGCTTTTTTTAGTTGGGTCATGGTAATGGCAACAAATAAACAGCCAACATTTTGAAAAAAATATATATATTTTTTTACTTTTTTTTGGGACACTTTACCATTGATAACAAAAAAACGAAGTAGTTGTGATGATATGTATAGTTTTCCTAACACATGCTGCATATAAGAATTAAGATTTGTTTTACCTTTAGGCATTAAGGGGTTAAAAAATCTAGGAGTTTTTTAAGTATTTTTCACAACTCTACAGGGTTTAATGTCTTAAAAATAAACTCCTACAGCTATATTTTGTTATTAATTGCCATGTTTGTGTTTGTTTATTGCACTGTATGGGTGCACACTTCAATTTATCACAATCATTACATAGCAGATTATTATTTTTAAATTGGGCATATTGTATAAGCATTTGTCAAATTCTGACAAATTGCTCAATTAGAATCCACAGAAGTAAAAAGGACTTTGAATGGGCATCATCAGTCTTCAGAGCTCTATAATCTTTCAGAATATATTCTTCTGAGGTTTATTATGTGCACAAATAAAAGAAAGAACAAGTTTAAAAAAGGAGAGAGTAGAATATTGTATGCCAACAGAAGAAAAAGACCATGGGTGGAGGAGGAAATCAATGGCTCTACTAAAAGCAAAAAGGAAAACAGTAAAACTATGCAATCACTAAGATAAGAAATACATTTTAATAAGTAGTGAAATTGCCAATAATGACCAAAGACTAATGCCGCGTACACACGACCGGACTTTACGGCATACTTGGTCCGGCAAACAGGAGTCCGTCGGACAATTCGATCGTGTGTGGGCTCCAGCGGACTTTTTTCCCCAAAAGTTTGACGGACTTAGAAATGAAACATGTTATGCCGCGTACACACGACCAGACTTTACGGCATACTTGGTCCGGCGAACCGGAGTCCGTCGGACAATTCGATCGTGTGTGGGCTCCAGCTGACTTTTTTTTCTCAAAAGTTTGACGGACCTAGAAATGAAATATGTTTCAAATCTGTGTGATGGCCATGAGTCCGGTCGAAAAGTCCGCTCGTCTGTATGCTAGTCCGATGGACAAAAACCGACGCTAGGGCAGCTATTGGCTATTGGCTATGAACTTCCTTGTTTTAGTCCGGTCGTACATCATCACATACGAATCCGTCGGACTTTGGTTGATTATGTGTAGGCAAGTCCGTTCATTTGGAAAGTCCATCGAAAAGTACGCTGGACAAAGTCGGCTGTAAAGTCCGCTCATTTGTACGCGGCATTTCAAATCTTTTTGACGGACTTGAGTCCTGTCGAAAAGTCCACTCATCTGTATGCTAGTCCGACGGACAAAAACCGACGCTAGGGCAGCTATTGGCTACTGGCTATGAACTTCCTTGTTTTAGTCCGGTTGTTAGTCATCACATACAAATCCGTCAGACTTTGGTTGGTTGATCGTGTGTAGGCAAGTCAGTTCAGTCGTAAAGTCCGTCAAAAAGTCCGCAGGACAAACTCTGCCGTAAAGTCCGCTCGTGTGTACGTGGCATAAAAGGAGTCCTGAACCTCAGAATGCAGTCACTGGTTTGTCATTAGAAATTGTTCTCAATGTTTATTCCATCTTTACAAACTTACACATACATACTTTTATGCTAAGTGTTCATGAGGCTATGAGTTGCAGATACACCCCACTGCAAAAAAAGAAAGGGTCCATTGGAAACAACATTCTAGTCCAGCCTTAAGACATGATGGAAGATGCTATGATCCTCTGAAATAGTCGGTGGAGGCCCAAACTGCTTTAGACAGTAACTTTTCATCACAGGATCAATGTTCAGAACTGGACCAGGATTGGCCATCTGGCCAGTAGAATAAGCTATGAGCTAAATCTGCTTTTCTTGGAACATACACTTCTCAATGTATAAAAGTTAAAATGTATGTATTAAAGTAGTAAAAGGCCAACTCTAGTGATGAATGGAGACTGCAGCCAACACCAAGAGTACTCTCATGTCGCGTACACACAGTTGGAATTTCCGACAATAAATGTTCGATATGAGCTTGTTGGTGGAAATTCCGACCGTGTGTAGGCTCCATCGGACATTTGTTGTCGGAATTTCCAACAACAAAAATTTGAGAGCTGGTTCTCAAATTTTCCAAAACAAAAGTCCAGGCATGCTCGGAATCAAGCAGAAAAGCCGCATTGGCTATTGAACTTCATTTTTCTCGGCTCATTGAACATGTTGTATGTCACCGCGTTCTTGGCGTTTGGAATTTCCGACAACATTTGTGGGACCGTGTGTATGCAAGACAAGTTTGAGCCAACATCCGTTGGAAATAAATCCAGCATAAGATATACAAATCTTCCATAATGCTGGAAGATCTCTGCTACTGAGCATGTTTTTGCATTGCTAATGTATTAGTAATGTGACACACGATGATGTATCTGCAGAGTTTGTTCCATAGTATAACTTGCAAAACTACTAGAAACACAACTAACTGAAAGTTCATACTAATTAGCTATGGGTCTGACATTATTTACCTCTAGTATTGAGAAGCAACACTGCCTGCTACAATATGAACATATATATATATATATATATATATTATACACACACACACACACACTGAAGGGCTTGCTTCATATTATAACAAGATTAAGGGCAAACAACTTACCTATATTCATGATTCTCCAGGTCTTACCCATCCATACGAGTGATGAGGTTTGGATTTGTGCTACCAAGGGTTTGATGTGAGTTTAGCAGATCCAAGATATGTGGTCCGAGTACAGATTTGCCCATGTGAATCTCCCTAAACTATAATGCCCTACATGGCTTTTGAACTATGTCCAGGATGCTTAGAAGGGCCAGGAAAGAAATATTTTGAACAACACAAATACCAGAGTTGTCAAGCAACTCAGGTCCAAGCGCTCATGGAGTAAACCAAGATGGAAAAAGTCCAATTAAACTAATTAAAAGCTGCTGTTAGAAAAACAAGAAAACAATGATACAGCACAATATACTCTCTTATAAGAAGGAAGTATTAACAGCGCTAATACTGAGCTTTAACAGTGTAATATATAAACTCACAAGAAGGTGAGAGTAGACATGAGGTAGATGTTCATAAAACATATGAAAAATATATCTATAGGTATATATATATATAAAGAGTCCAATGCTATGTACACACACTCACAACGCAGGAAACTATCTTACTCACACGAGGACTTACTTTCGCACCAACTAATTTGCCTAACGCCTTCCAGTTGTTCAAAGATTTGAACAAGTTTATCCGAGACCTTACCCTCAAAAGATTTTATAATATAAAAGCAGCTAAAGATGCATCTATCATTTCAATCGACACAACCTCCCCCTCTTCAGCCTATAGCAACATCCTAGACGAAAAAATAGCCTTGGATATATTAGAAGAATTATATCACGAAGGAACTGGACCGTTCCTTAACCCTGATAATCCTGAATCAGATGCCCTTTTATATACCCAACATCTAAACTGTTCTCCTGCAGTTAAACACACCAATTTTCGTCCCCTGTCTAATTTTTATCCCACACAATCTAAAGGCCCATGCCTTGAAACATTTTACCGCATGGTATACTCTGAATTATTGATGATGTGCCAACAGCAACATAACCCCTATAAAAATCACAATTTAACATACCCAGAAAGATTAGCCCTCAATTTATTGAAAACCAATGAGAATGTTATCATTAAATCAGCAGATAAGGGCGGCAGCATTGTGTTGCAAAACCGGGTAGACTACATCAAAGAGGCCATTAGACTACTCGGAGACTCACAAACCTATACAAAATTGCAAGAGGACCCCCTACCTAGTTTCACTATTGATGCTACAATTTTAGTTAACCAAGCCACCAAAGATAATGTAATTACCAAAAACGAAGCTTCATTCTTGGTTAAAAAATATCATCAAACTCCGTATTTCTATCATTTACCAAAAGTACATAAAAGCACTACCAACCCCCCTGGCAGACCCATAGTTGCCTCTATGAACAGTATTACTAGTGGTTTTTCCCAGTATGTAGACCTTTTTCTACAACCTTTTGTTTCCAATTTACAATCCCATATCAAAGATGGAATACACCTGCTTGAATTATTAGGTCCATACCAATGGGAGCCCAACTACATCTGGCTCTCACTGGATGTCCAATCATTATACACATCCATCCCCCATAATGTCGGCATGCAGGCCATACAACACTTTCTGTCAGAAGACCCATCTATTCATCCAAACCAAGCTAAATTCATTCTAGATGCCACATTCTTCTGCCTGACACACAATTATTTCATATTTGAAGACCATTACTACCTTCAAACCCATGGCACTGCCATGGGCACCAATGTTGCACCTTCATATGCCAACTTAACTATGGATCTTTGGGAAACGCGATACATATGGGCGAATAACCCTTTCATGGCCAAAATTATATTTTACGGTCATTATATTGATGACATCATTATTATCTGGGACGGTAGTACCGATGATATTGAATCTTTTGTTTCCCATTGTAATGATAACAACATGGGCCTATCCTTTACATCTGTTCACGATAAAACACATCTAACATTCTTAGACCTTGATCTATTTCATGATACTGGTCGCATCCATGCAAAAAATTATTGCAAACCCAATGCTGGGAATTCCTATCTGCACTACAATAGTTGCCATCACCCTCGTTGGTTAAAAAATATTCCAAAAAGTCAATTCTGCCGTCTCAGACATAATTGCACCATGCAGTCAGACTATCAGACACAAAGCATAAATCTCAAACAAAAATTTATTGAAAAAGGCTACCCTCCTTCACTCATCGAACAAGCCTACACCACATACGTCAATCCTGATACTCATACCCATAAAATGAATTCATCAAAGGACATTCGGTTCACGACTCAATTTCATAACAAATACAAAAATATGGAACACATAGTTCATAAACATTGGCCAATACTACTGCAGGATCCCCATCTCAAAGACAGTATACCAAATAAACCTAAATTTTCATATAGGAAAGCACCTAACATTAAGGGAAAGATTGCCCCAAGCAAACTCAAAAAGAAAACAAATACGTCATCTTCACTCCAACTCTTTTTTATGATTGGGATGTATCAATGCCGCAAACCCCTTTGCCTTACATGCAGTTTTGTACAACATGGTCAAAAAACATTCACGATTAAAAATAAAACATACAAAATTTCAGACTTCTACACCTGTTCTACAGACCATGTAGTATACTGCCTGACCTGCCCCTGCGGCCTCCACTATGTAGGTCGAACTATACGCACCCTACGCCAGCGTTTTGGAGAGCACCGCCGATTCATCGAGGCCGGTAAAGACCATCATAGCGTCCCACGACATTTCACCCAACATCACCCTAAATCTACCGTAGGCCTAAAAGTATGGATCATCGAATCCATACCAGCCACTCTCCCTGCGGCAGAGAGATTTAAACGTCTCTGCCAACGGGAGACTTATTGGATATACGCTCTTGACGTACTTTCGCCTGGAGGTATCAATGAAGAATTGGAAATTAGCACCTTACTCTAGATGATACCACATTTAACATACAGACTGTAATATTATGGTTCATTTATCATTCATCCCTGCTTATTATCATATCCATACGTCATGGTGTTTGCCTGTTATACATGTACATATCTGCCATCTGTCACAATCAAATACTATTTGTAGAGCATCCATTACATCTTATTACCTATTCCTATAAGTTAATTCCTTATAGTAGATTTGTGACCTTATTTGCGGGTGTGTAAATGCCCGGCCGCCCCTGTAACACACTCGCATACTTATTTACAGTCTATTATTATCTATTATTGTCAGAGTATTGCTACAGGCATAATCTGCACTATTTGTATAAGTATCCACCACCTCCTATTATCCTTCTGTAGTTTTTTTTTTTATCCCCTTACAACAGATGCCTGGCCGCCCCTGTAACACAGGTGTATAACTCCCCAGCTGCCCTTGTAACATGGCTACATATTTATTTATTATTTATTCATTGTTAATTCAACATTAGACTTACGACCTTATTTGCATGTGTACAAACGCCCGGCTGCCTTTGTAACACGTGCACATAGATGCCTGGCTGCCCCGGTAACACATGTGTATATACGCCTGGCCGCCCTTGTAACACGGCTGTAGATTTATTCATTGTCAACTCAACATTAGACTTACGACCCTATTTGCATGTGTACAAATGCCCGGCCGCCTTTATAACACATTCATATAGACACCCGGCCGACCATGTAACACACCTGTATATTAACTCAATGTCAACCTTATGTTTGTATATTTATTTATTTATTATTGTTAATTTAACCACTGACATCTGTGCCCTGTACCCCTGTTTCAAATTCCTTCAGGACTTCATTGTTTATAGCACTGACGTTAATAATCCATTTTGCGAGTGCACGGTCGTCTTGGCCGTCCTCATAATACATCTGTCACTTCCCTTATCATTGTGTATTTAGTATCTGCCCACACTCCTCCCCTTGCTCCTCCCCCTCACCATTTATAAGCCAGCTTGAGGAGTGTGGGCGTAGGTCTGACGAAGGAGCCGCACATGCTCCGAAACGCGTTACCACCCCCTTCTCTACACTGACACCATCAGCCTTGTGTGTCCCGCAGTGAATACAGGCTTCCCTGCTGCCTCCTCTTTTCAACACGCATGAGAACGCTTTACAGCTGCTGGACGGCTCTACACGGCTCTCTACCACCGTGCTGAGGATGGACACATGCCACAGATGAGGACTCCTGATTTTATCATGTCTTTTAACTCAACAATCTTGTAAGTGCTTTTAACCCTTTGTGCACTCTATTAAATTTTACATACTGCACTTAGAGGCGCCTTTCTTTTCCTTTTTTCCTTTTTTATGTATGAGAACCCACAGTCCCAAATAGATAGTTCATAAAAAACACAGAGCAGTGTAAAACACACTGATTATGTCAGCTGCATAGACTCAAAGGTAACATGAATAGTTCATTGCATGAAGAGGACAGTGATCATAATTAGAGAATATATTTCTTCTGGAGTGCAGCAACTAGACCATCACCACATCACCGCGTGAAAAACCCTTATGGATGTGAGCTTACCAAAGGTAAGACAAAGACAAGCCTGTCAGCTCCTTTTCTCTCAAGGATCAGCTCCTCCACCACCAGATTCCCTCAGTCCTCCAGAGGTAAGACAAAGACAATCCTGTCAGCTCCTTTTCTCTCAAGGATCAGCTCCTCCACCTCCAGATTCCCTCAGTCCTCCAGAGGTAAGACAAAGACAATCCTGTCAGCTCCTTTTCTCTCAAGGATCAGCTCCTCCACCTCCAGATTCCCTGAGTCCTCCAGAGGTAAGACAAAGACAATCCTGTAAGCTCCTTTTCTCTCAAGGATCAGCTCCTCCACCACCAGATTCCCTCAGTCCTCCAGAGGTAAGACAAAGACAATCCTGTCAGCTCCTTTTCTCTCAAGGATCAGCTCCTCCACCTCCAGATTCCCTCAGTCCTCCTCAGTCAAGATCATGTATTTACACGTAGAAAAAATAGAAGGGGAGGCTCTCCATAGTGTAAAACAGTTTATTTATAATAATAATAGAAGTAAAAAAACAGCTTTGACTTGTACAGCATCAGCTCACCGCTGGTCGGAACTGAGAATGCCCCCCCACCTCGATGAGTCCCGGGATGACGCTGCTTGTCTCTAGCTGGTAGGTCGCGTTGTCACGCTCTGACGCGTTTCGGGATTCCGTCTTCAGAGTGCCTGATGACCGCCGGCTACGCGCGATCGCGTGCACTAGAGCCAGAACAGGGACATGTGTGTGTGTGTGTGTGTAAACACACAAATCCCTGTTCTGTGAGGACAGGAGAGAGACAGCTCATGTGTTCCTACTAGTTAGGAACAACGATCTGTCATCTCCTCTAGTCATTTCCCTCCCCCCTACATTTAGAACACACACAAGGGAACACGGTTAACCCCTTGATCCACCCCCTAGTGTTAACCCCTTCCCTGCCAATGACATTTACACAGTACTCAATGCATTTTTAGAGCACTGATCGCCGTATAAGTGTCAATGGTTCCAAAAATGTGTCAAAAGTGTTCGATCTGTCCGCCATAATGTCGCAGGCCCGATAAAAATCGCAGATCACTGCCATTACTAGTAAAAAAAAAAAATAATAATAATAATGCCATAAATCTTTCCCATAGTTTGCAGACGCTATAACTTTTCTACAAACCAATCAATATACGCTTACTGCAATTTTTATTACCAAAAATATGTAGAAGAATACATATCGGCCTAAACTGAGGAAAAAATTATCTTTTTTTAAAGAAAAAATGGGGATATTTATTATAGCAAAAAGTACAAAATATTGTGTTTTTTTCAACATTGTCGCTTTTTTTTTTGTTTATAGCAAAAAAAAAAATAAAAACTGCAGAGGTGATTAAATTGCATTGGAGTCTATGTAGGTGAATCTTGTCTGGTCATTTTTAGGGCCAAAAGAACTCTCTATTTACGGGGGAAAAAAGGACTTCAGTTTTGTTTGGGTACAGAGTCGCAGGACTGCGCAATTGTCAGTTAAAGCGACGCAGTGCTGTATCGCAAAAAATGGCCTGGTCATTAAGCAGGCAAATCTTCTGGGGCTGAAGTGGTTAAACATGTTATTTAAAGGTATGGTATTGTGACACTTTTTTGCATTGATGCCCACTATTGCAATGGCCAGTAGTTTGTCTGTTAGCCCTAAAAATGACATAGACTGCAATGAAATTTGGTTTGGGTTTGCCGAACCTTTAGCAAATCAAACCTTGACAGATTCACCTATCATGAATCCATACTATCAGACCAGTGGAACTTCCTCTTGGTATGTGTCATGTAAAATGGTCCTAAACAAGACTCCTTTCCCTCTGGGTTCTATAGGTGAGAGATTTGTCTGGTATGGAGGTAGTCCTGCCATGGGTATGAAGGTAACACCTAATAAAAACAAATCCTAATTTACACTGAAGTCAGATTCTGTGTATATCACTTACATCTATATAAAATGTTCTAGTCTTTTTACATTCTACAACTTATTAATGTTTATGTATATTTTATGATGTGCCATTACCTAGGCATTTTAATAAAAATCAATCTGAAAAGACCCAATAAAATTCACAGCTGCTAAAAGTTAATAGCTGACTGAGGAAACATCAAAAGAATTTTAATGTTTCTTGATACAGGAAGAGCTGATTTTTATGACCTGCATTTGACTTTTACACATTAAGAAAGCTGTATCTATGTTTAATATGACAAATAATTTACATATATGCATCTAAAATTGATATTAACCTTACACTGATGTTGTTGAAATACCGTAATCATCCAGCTATCTAGCTACATGCAATAAATCTTGTAAAGGTTATGTAAACCTTGTGAAAAAAAAACACATAGGGTTGATTTATAATTGCTTTTACCCAAGTTTCACACAGCTTTCACTTAAGAGTCACACATATTGCTAATAGGATTTGATTGGAAAATGTGTGCATCCTGGGTGAAAGTTGTGTGCATCTTGTGTGAAAACATTTATAAACAGACCCCATGTTATTAACATAAAATTCCACTCAAAATATGTTTGTTTTGCATGGTTATTTAAAAGGAGAATCATATGATCATTGCTTCTAAAATTTCCAAGCCGTTTGGTGGCAAAATATTCCCACAATTCCCACCAGGGATTTCCTTTTTGCACCAGTCATTGATGATATCACACTATACATAAATCAACAAGCTATATTCCAAAGCAAACAACTAATGGAGGAATAAAAAACTGACAGTGACTTTAAGGCCATGTGAGAAAGGACAGATACACAAACTCGTAAAGGGTTATCATTGCCAAAGTGCAGTCTTATCTGCAAATGTATAAAAATGAAATCTGTTTTTCACGTTTCAGTGATAAGTCTATTTGAATGCAACATTTGATGGTGTGTTAAACAGGTGTATTCTTGCTCTCCTTGGCCTCCCTGCTGATGTGTCAGGTCATCAGTAGCTGTGCTCCATCAACTGGAGCCACCACCATCAGAGGGTATATTCAGATAAAGACAAATGGAGATTTTGCTACAAGTGCATTCAACGGCATACCACCAAATGCAATATAAACCATTTGGGGGGTATTGGAGCACTCAGATTCTGGTGCAGCTGTGCCTGTTGAACAATCAGCTTCTAACTTCAGCTTGTTTAATTAATCTTTGACAATAAAACCTGGATTGGTTTCTATGCAGATTTTGCACTCACCAGTCATAGTAAATCCCCCTTTTTGTGTGTTGTAATAGCTTATGCAATACACCTTTGTCAGTACTCCATGAGATCAGTCTCTTCTATATTTGTTTGAGATGAAATGAAACATCATGCAACATCAGACCGAAAGGTATTTAAAAGACATTTAAATATATCTAAACACAAACAAAAATGCAACATTAATTGCAGCTTTGTAGTCCTTGTATGTGTTGACTGCATTGGTTTCGTTTTTCCAAGTACATTTTCTGCAAGGTTAGAAATTACCTGTTGATCTTGCCAGAATTTCAGTCATTTCCTGTGAGCTGAATTCTCAATGACTGTTTGTTTTTTATCTAAGCTATGTTCTATAATTCCCACAACCCTCATGTAATATGACATATCTGTAGTCCACATCAAGAGAGCAGCCTAGAGTGACAGTACTGTTCCTCCATAGATACACTATAATACCAAAAGTATTGGGACGCCTGCCTTTACACGCACATGAACTTTAATGGCATCCCAGTTTTAGTTCATAGGGTTCAGTATTGAGTTGGCCCACCCTTTGCAACTATAACAGCTTCTTCTGGGAAGGCTGTCTACTAGGTTTAGGAGTGTGTCTATGGAAATGTTTGACCATTCTTCCAGAAGCGCATTTGTGAGGTTAGGCACTGATGTTGGAGAGAAGGCTTGGTTCTCAGTTTGTACTCTAATTCATGCCAAAGGTGCTTTATCGGATTGATGCTCTAATTCATTCCAAAGGTGTTCTATCGGGTTGAGGTTAAGACTCTGTGCAGGCCAGTCAAGTTCCTCCACCCCAAACTTACTCGTCCATGTCTTTATAGACCTTGCTTTGTGCACTGGTGCGCAGTCATGTTGGAACAGGAAGGACCAACCCAAACTGCTTCCACAAAGTTGGGAGCATGAAATTGTCCAAAATGTCTTGGTATGCTGACGCCTTAAGAGTTCTCTTCACTGAAACTAGGAGGCCAATCCGACCCCTGAAAAACAACCCCACACCATAATCCCCCCTCCACCAAATGATTTGAACCAAAACTGTGGCATGATAGGGCGGTGACATCATAAGGGGCTGGCCTCGGGATGACCTCACCTGGTGACCCCGCCCCATGCCAATATAAGTAGTGGCACTCCGCGCACCCAGCATTAGAGTGGGAGAGAGCATCAAGTCAACATTGGAAGAAGAACAGAGAGAAAAGACAGCACAGAAGACCCGGCGAAAGAGCGAGAAGACAGCGGAGAAGACCCGGCAGAGGCAGAAGACAGCAGACAGAGGGAGAAATGGAGAGGGCTAGAAGACTTCAGCGGAGAAGACCCGGAGAGGGGAGAAGAACCAGCAGAGGTAGAAGACATCGGTGAAGGAGGCAGAAGAGCCAGAGAGGGGAGAAGAGATGCCAAAGTGGCATGGGATTCCCCTTAAAATTCATACCAGACCTAAGAGCCTGGTATGCTCTTGGAGGGGGAACCCATGCCATTTTTTTTTATTTGGCGTGGTGTTCCCCTTTAAAATTTATCAGCGCACAAGTCGCATGCCAAAGTCAGA
Organism: Aquarana catesbeiana; assembly: GCF_042186555.1. Lineage (NCBI taxonomy): Eukaryota > Metazoa > Chordata > Amphibia > Anura > Ranidae > Aquarana > Aquarana catesbeiana. The sequence continues at coordinate 311,540,836 of NC_133324.1, forward strand.
TCAGTTAAGACCGTGATCCATCTTTGATCCAACTTCACTGATATTCAATGGGCTGAAGTAGGATCAAAGTCAGACCAAAGTACTGCAGGGAGCATTTTTAAAATAGGATGGACTTGTGTCGGACCAGTTAACCTCCCTGGCGGTATGATTATTTTGGATTTTAGGTGCTGAAAGCGGTACCATTATTTTGCATGGAAATTTGGCGTTTTATATTGTAGGTCTGTAAATCTTAACAATAACACACTTAAATCTGTCCAAACCAGAGTCTAGTAGATATCCCGGGTATGATAAAGTTTGAAACACAAAAACATAAATTATAATATAATAAATAAAAATAAATAATTAAAAAAAAAAAAAAAATAGTAATAAAATAAATTTCCCCACAATTCACTATCGCTCAATTCTGCAAGTGTTCTAATTTACTATCGCTGTTTTCTAGCTGGTCTAAAGCCACTTTTGACATAAAGGGACACTTTTTGGTTGCTATGGACAATCTCCAGTTTCCAGGCAGAAAGAACAGTGTATATCATGTAAAACTGCATGCAGGGCATGGGACAAAGCACTGGGGACAAAAGGGATGTGAAATCATTTCATACAGTACTGTAATCTGTAAGATCACAGTACTGTATGTGTTATGATTTTTACTTTTTTTCTTAATTTGCCGCCAGGCTCCGCCCCCCGTGCGTCGCGCCGCTCGCAGGGAACGGAGCCTAGCACGGAGAGGCTTCGGAGGAGGACGGAGCCCTCGGACACTGCGGGTGACATCGCAGGATCCCGGGGACAAGGTAAGTAACACCGCCCCAGGATCCTGCAATGCGATCCCGAGTGTGGCTCGGGGTTACCGCTAATGGTACTGAATTTTAACCCCGAGCAACACTCGGGAAAACCGCCAGGGAGGCTACGTTCTCATAGGGAAACATTGATTTTCACATGTCATGCGACATGAGCTGCCAATGCGTTTGTTGTACAAGTGTGAACCCGACCTTAATCACACTGGCCTTTCACTCAGGTACTGGACAAGTGTTTTCAGTAAATGACTAATTGAATCAGTATATTATCTAAAGCTGATGCTGTCAAGACCAGACTGTTAAATCATGAATGCTCCATCCCTGCTGTGTCAATTATTATGAAGTGTAACTGACCAACATTCCATGGCACAAATTTTAAATGACTAAATATCCATGTAGCCAAGCTGGGCATTTTATCACTCTGCAGCAGAGTCAATGCCTCATTTCTGAGTAGCTCATTAAAATGAGAAAAGGGATGCTGTAACAAAACCTTTTTTATACCACAATGAGATACAGTAGCTTAAGACAAGTGCCACATATTTCTGTGAGCATTACACATAGTTGCCCAAGTAATTGTTTGTTTACCCTGTTATCTTTAGGCTTATTTTGCAATATATCACAGAGATTCCCTGTTGAAAACCCACTTAACTCAAAGTGCAGTGGAAAATACATACAATTACTTGTCATTATTTTCCTGTTTGGGAATCAGTTGCCGGCAAAGACATCCTTACTAAATGATGTACATTAACTACCATAGACAGTTGAACTCTGATAGGATAAAACACCTTGGTTGCTGCAATTGTTATAGTAATGACTGTAAAAGCTGTGTTTTACAATTAGGGCTATACCTATCCATAGTTATTATTTGCCATTTACTCATCTCTTTCCCCTTCTAATAAAACACAAGCGCCTCTACCTCCAGACATAGCTTTGTCCCAGCAAAGCTGTATGTAAAAAGGGATGATCAAAGTTATGGGCTCCACAGTGGAAGTCAATAGGGTGACCTACTTGATGTGAATCAGAACCCAAGGACAAAATTGTAATATTTAGCAGCTTGTTAGTCCTTACATGTGTTGGTTACATTTGTTTTCTTTACTGCTTAATACATTTTCTGTAACTACTGAAAAATACCATTTGTTAGTGATAGAAATACATTATCCTTGTAACTTCCTGTGCACTAAACTGAAATCCTAAAATTCTGAGTTATGAATCATACCCTGTTTTCTTCAATGGACTACAGAACCCCTTCCTCCCACAGTGTTATATGGAGGAGAAAAGAGGGAAGTGTTTTTGGTACAAAAATCATGAGAACAGCCTTTGGTGACAAGGGTGCTTCTCCACAGATACAGCACAATAAATGAATGTCCTCACCCTAGAACAGGAAGTGTGTTAGTGGCAAGATCATCAGTGGAAAATGAAGAAAAAAGGCCTGAAAAAAAATAAATAAATAAACGAATGCATCTGCAATATGTTAGATTTTTGTTTTTGGATTTAAAAAAGGGTTCTGTCCTAAGACCAAACCTATTTATTTTGTTCATAAACGACCTGGAGGATGGGGTAAATTGTTCAATCTCTGTATTTGCAGACGACACTAAGCTAAGCAGGGCAATAACTTCTCCGCAGGATGTGGAAACCTTGCAAGAAGATCTGAACAAATTATGGGGGTGGGCAACTACATGGCAAATGAGGTTTAATGTAGAAAAATGTAAAACAATGCATTTGGGTGGCTAAAATATGAACGCAATCTATACACTGGGGGGAGAACCTCTGGGGGAATCCAGGATCTAAAAGGACCTGGGGGTCCTGGTAGATGATAGGCTCAGCAATGGCATGCAATGCCAAACTGCTGCTAACAAAGCAAACAGAATATTGGCATGCATTAAAAAGGGATAAAGCCATAATTCTACCGCTCTACAAGACTCTGGACTGGCCTCACCTGGAGTATGCTGTCCAGTTCTGGGCACCAGTCCCACAATAGGGATAAAACTTTTATGTGGAAGGGAGTTTAATAAGACATGTGGCCACTTTTTAAAATTAGAAGAATAGAGGTTTAACCTTTCTTTACTGTAAGAGGGGCAAGGATGTGGAATTCCCTTCCACAGGCGGTGGTTTCAGCGGGGGGCATTAATAGTTTAAAAAAACTATTAGATAAGCACCTGAACGACCACATAATACAGGGATATACAATGTAATACTGACATACAATCACACACATAGGTTGGACTTGATGGACTTTAGGGGCAGAGATCTGATTAGTGTAGTGTAGTGTGCTACTTAGTGCTTTATACAGCACTGAATGCTATCTACAGTACTATATTCTATGCTGTATTTTTGCTACTGATATTTTGCAGTTCATTTCATTATTGGCTTATCTGGCAGGCCTACAGGAAGAGGCTGAAGTCCCCATGTGACTATGAGGGCAAAAGTCCCTTGTGTCCAAGACCAAAGCAGTAGTCATGGATGTGGGGCATTATCTGCATACACGGCTTCTTTGCTTTTTTTTTTTTTTTTGAGAGGGGGACATCCTCTTCCTCTGACACCCAACAATAGACTAGCTTTCAGTCCACTGCAGCTGCCAAAAAGCCCCATTCTGCCTCCCCCATGCACAGCTACTCCTGCTGTTGTCCCAGCAACTGTCAGGGAAGAGGCTGCTGAATTATTTGATTACAGTATGAGCCACTTGCTACAAGAGGATGCACAGAAATGAGTGGCAACTGTGGTTGAGAAGGAGAGTAAAAAAGGCCTAGAGGGAGAGGACACTAGGCAGGAAGAATCAGCAAAGATGAGAAAGGGGATGATAATGAGGTCTCTGACCATACCTGGATGCCCAATACAGCAGAGGAAAAAAGTGAGGGGGAGGCATAACCCAAGCGAGGCAGGATGTCATCCAAGGATAGATCAAGAGAAAAGGAGGAAGCAGCTGCCCTGTTCCATGGAATGGAAGAGCTCCATAGGTGCAGGGCACTGTTGTTCTTCTGGTCTACCACAGAAAGATCACCTATGTTGGCCTTTTTCAGCATGTGTGCAAAGGACCGTTCCATTGTTATTTGTAGTCTTTGCCTTCAGTGTATCAAATATGGGAATACCATTGGTCATTTGGGTATTGCATGTATGAAGAGACATATGATCTGACCTGTCACCACACAGCTCATTATGAACAATACCAGAATACTAGTCATCAGAAAATTGCAGCACTCCTTCTCCTCCTTCCTCAGTTTCCATGTCAACTCCCATTATACACAATTCCCTCACAACAGCTTCCAGTCATAGAGATGCTTGTATATCAAGGGGTTCCAGAGGTCCACCCTATGGCTCCTCCAGCAGGGAAAAGAGTCTGCATGGGACCATGTAGAGTAGGGGCAAGTGTAGACTGTAACCTTGCTCTGATTATGCCAACCATGCCCCTTCAGCTGTAGCTTTGAGCAGTTACCCCACCTGCTAAAGCGAAAAAAGAAAAATAATACACCTCCAGACACTCCCATGCCTAGTGCCTTAATGACAGCTTGGCCAAATTGCTTGCTTTACAACTTCTGTCTTTCCAGCTGGTGGGTTCTGCCCCCCCCCAGGGACAATGCTTAATACCAAAATGCAGCAACCCATTACAACCATATTTCTCTTTCATTAGTTTATAGATGAAATATGAGTGCTTTCTATAGATTAACTTGCTGTGCACATCAGTCTTTCTGAATGACAGTTGATGATACATTAGGGCAAATAAAGTTATAAAATGCAGATTATTTCAGAACACTGCATCAATCAATCACTGAAATTTTTTTTTTTACCTCTCTATGTTTATACTGTTTATAAAATGTATTGAGGTAGTTATAAGACTCAAAACACAGTAAACAAAGGTCATCTGTTTTCCAAACAAGAGAAGAAAATGAAAAAAAAGAAATGGCTTTATATTTTCATTCCTCATCGTGCCAACATTTCATGCTGTGAATTGCTCTAGATGCGTTCACATTTATTTTTTGAAGAATATTTTAGTGAAACTACTTTATTCTTTCTTGCTTGTATATTTGCTCCGTTCCTGTGTGCAATCAGTATAGGAACCCTGGGGTAAGGGTCTTGACAGTGAAAAGTTAAAGGAGGCTTTTAACAACTAGATTTGCTGTTTATATTTCTTATGTTGTGAAGCATCTTAGAGTACTTTTCTAAGTGAACGATAAAAAATATGTTATGCTTTTCCTTTTTGATATTTGTTTTTAGTGATATACCATTGTTTTATTGATGTAGCTCTCAGAAATCATGTCATAAAATGGCCATTTATATACAGTATTGTGTTTATTTTATTTTTGTGAGTGCTTCTATGCATCATGTCAGCTGACTACACTAAGGGGTTTTATGGATCATTTAAACTGTAGGTAGTTGGATAAACTCAATGCATTTTAGTAAAAGCTTTTCTATGTGGAATCAGAGCATTCTCATGTAAAGAGATTAAGAAGCAATGTATAATTAGGTTCAAGTGTTGCTTTTTCCAGTTTTGTGTCTCTCCTAAGAGACAGGTGCAAACATCTGCCTAACACAGATGTTATGTGTGCTGTAATGTGGCTTCCTAGATACGTGCATATATTAGGTTTTGATTGCAGATTGCATGGCCTGCATATCCAAGCATTATAAAAAAAAAATAATTCTAGGTTAATTACAGCAGTGGCTTCTCAGTTTGTGCTGTTAATACAGTTGAAGTCAGATTGCTTAAGGCTTTCTAAAAAGTAATAATTACTTTGTGAACAGGGAAGACAAAATGTTCATATTATATAGAAACATTTTATGCCACGGTCAGCAGTATAAAATAGATAAGTGCTTTTCCTTATTTCCTCAAGGTAAAATTAAGGTAGTAATCTAAAATGAAAATACCCATTCACTTTCAGGTAAATGAGTGTTCACAAAATGTAAACCTATAATGCAAAACTGAGAACTCCCAATAGAGCCTAAATAAGAGCTTTAGTGCAACCCATTGAGGTAAAAATGAGAAAAAAAAACTGTATAGAATTAAAGCTGAAGTATACATATAAAATATATTTGGGCTTATTGGCAATATGTGTTTTCTCCTTTTGTTCTTTTGAAAAATCAATAAAAAACTATTAAAAAAAAACATATTTGGGCTGTTTTAACTGATAAAATATTTGTATTTTGGCTCATCCAGTTCTCAGGCTTACACAGTTCTGTCACACAGTTCAACCAGGGTTGATTTACTGAAACTGGAGAGTGCAAAATCTGGTGCAGCTGTGTCTAAAAAAACAATCAACTTCCAGGTTTTTTTTTGTCAAAGCTTAACTAAACAAGCTGAAGTTAGAAGCTGATTGGCTACCATGCACAGCTAAGAATAGGCTACACACCAAAATGTAATCCAAAATCTTTCTTCCAACATCCCGAAGTGACATCACAAGACCAGATGCCTGGTAGACGCATTTCACACTACTATGAGCGCTTAATCATTATCAGGTGATGATTAAACGCTCATAGTAGTGTGAAACACGTCTACTAGGAATCTTCGGAATGTTGGAATAAAGATTTTGGATTACACTGCAGTGAGCAGCCTTTTCTTCTTTTTTGTGTATTGCATCCGGAGGCAAGCCGAGGCATGCACCCACCACCCGTCAGACTTCCCTACCTCACCTGGAGCGGCAAGCCTTCTTTGTCCTACTTTACCATGCACAGCTGCACCAAATTTTGCACTCTTCAGTTTTAGTAAATCAAGCCCACCGAATCTGGTAGGATGGGAAAGCTAACTTTTCCATTACTTGGTTCAGTAACACTTAGAAGAAAGCAGTAAGGTACAACCATTATGCATCACTGCAAAACAGGAAGCAGAGCCTGCACACATATTTAGAAAATACGGTAAGTAGAATCAAGGTTGGTAAAACATCAACACATTTTGACAAGATTAGCTACATCAAACAGATCTCTTGTAAGTGTATATCTGAAAAATAAGTTTGCATTTACTTTACTGAGTACTTAAAGTAGGCCAGGGACTAAGTACAAGCATCTGAAGTGCACATACCAAGAGTTACACTCTAAAGTACACCTAAAGCCCAGAAACCCAGCTATATTATGGAAAATGTAGCTTTTTTTTGTGAGCCAGTGCTTTGGTCCCTCTCTCCAGCTTCCTACATATTGCTATTGGTCACCCAGTGTAATGGGTGTCTTATTGACCAGTTTTGAGCTGTAGCATAGGATGGGACAAGGTACCAACCTCCAAACTAAATCAATAGTTGCGTGATAGAGTACCCAGGGCTTCACAGCTCCCACAGTGCTCTAGACGTTAATTTAAGGTACTGTATGTAAGGGCACCTCTAGGCACTTGTATCTAAGTGTTGAGGCCAGTTTAATTTCTTTTAACTCAGCACAGGTATATAAATGTCTTACACATCTTTCACTAGAAATGTAATCTCTCTAGCACGCATTGCTTAAACAAATAAACCTTATTTGTTATTATGTTATTACTAATGATTATATTACCAATTGGAAGGCCGAAGTGACAACAGCTTCCCTTTATTTTCCAAGCTAAGTGAAAATGACTCCTTTAACAAATCCATCTTAATATCTCTCATATAACCATTCAGTCTCTAGTTTTGTTATTGAAGATCAGCTGTTTTTATTTGCAATCTACTGAGAATGACTCAAAACTTTTTCCAAATCAGGGATATTTGAAGATGTACAAAGATATAATTACCGCAATGGGGGTGATTTACTAAAACCGAAGCACACATAATCTGATGCAGCTGTGCATTATAACCAATCAGCTTCTAGGTTTTATTGTCAAAGCTTAACTGAAGAATCAGGAGTTAGAAGCTGATTGGTTACTATGCACAGCTGCAGCAGATTCTGGTCAGGTAAACATTAATACCATACTACCATACAATTTCACCTATCTGGTGAATAAATCAGATGGAGCACATGCCTAAAGCAACCAATCAAATTTGAAGTTTAATTTTCCTATGGTAGATGAAAAAAAAACAAAGCTTAACTGGCTGTTGTGAGTAAAAGCAGGAACTTTTTTTTTTTCTTCAAGTGGTATTAAACTCAAAACCCGAAAAAAAAACAGAAATGTAATATATTGTAGCTTGTAAATCAAGCTTGTCAATCGTTAGATGAGGCGGCTGCATTCGTTGTTTTTTTTTATTTTTTTTCCCCCTGTTTCACCTGTTGATCTGGCCAGTAACAAACCTTCTGTATTACAGTAACTACACTCAGGATAAAGGAGCATATAGCCACCACTGAACATCAGCATTGCTAGTCTGGGGGGATTGTTAGATGTATTAGCATATTTAAATACACTAACAAATTGAAGCCAAACTCCAGCTAACACGTTATAAGCAGTTACAGAAAAAATGCTTTCTTACTTTTGGGATAAAGGTTTTTCATAAATAAAAGCTGATCATTGCTGATCATTGTAAGCACTCATGCAAATGGTAAATGGTTTGTCTCATCCCTGTAGCTGATACATCTGTTGGAGAGCTTGTCCTTTTTTAAAAACAACATACTAAGCTGCAATATAATACATGCTTGCTTTTGGGTTTAATATTGCTTTCAGTTTTCGTAAATAACCATGTGGATTTTTGTTGAACGCTATTTTCCATCTGCCAGATGTTTATGCCTGTATAAAGGGAACTCAAGTCTACAAGTAAGCATCCCTCATTATGTATTCACATTATATACAGCAGCATTTACTAAAAGGCTGTAGAATATGACACAAACAGAATAGTAATGATCCATATATACATTTATTTCTAAGCATAACACAGTTACATTATTTTTTACAATTTCATTTTGAAGCCTGCCACTTATCATATTGTGAAAAATGAAACCATGTAAGCTTGTTCAATGCAAAACCTGTATAAATGGCAGGACATCTGCTCATTACATGATTAGTTAACCTTTAGGGTAACTTTAAATTAGGCATAATAATATAGTTGTTTACATTAATTAATTTTGGCATACACAGATTATATTGTAGCTCAGCTTCCATTTGAATATTTGATGAGCCTTAGCATGAATATAAATGTTTTAAACATTTACACAGCATTCCAGTCAAGACAGAAAATCCTATCTATCTATCTATCTATCTATCTATCTATCTATCTATCTATCTATCTATCTATCTATCTATCTATCTATCTATCTATCTATCTATCTATCTATCTATCTATCTATCTTTTTTATGTCCATGCTTTGACAAAGCCTATTCTACCCCCCTCATCTCCATTTCTTTAGCTCTCATTAATACCAGCCCCTCCTTTACGCTCTCTGGCCCTTTTGCTATGAGGTTGCAGGCATTTGTGCATTTACAGGAAATGCAATAAAAATATGTGGGCTGCTATTACTGATTTAAAAATGCACATTGCCCATTCTGCATACTTGTTTTTAATCCATGACCTATTGAAGCTATTGGGTCAGCATAACAGCCAAGCAAATAACATTTTCAAAGAAAGCTCAGCAATGGCAGCTCACACAAAGGTTGTCGAAGGTAGACTTTACTTCTGACTACAGATTAAAAATATTTATGTTCGACATGATAAATGAGTTCTCCTTTTAATGTTATTCTATCATATCGATAGAATAGAGAAGGGTTACCACCTGCCGGGGAAGATTTAACCTCTATTTCTCCAACTGGCCGCTGTCTCAGAAATAGGTAGAGCTGGTAAATCAAAATTTTATAGAGTTATCACCAGAATAAGAGGTGAGGGCAAATTGTTTATTTGGGACACTTATTGTTGTGATAACTGTCTGATGGTGAATTTCTCTCACTTTGAAAATACCACCTCTCACTTCCTGTTGCATCTCCAGGACAAGGTTTTCTCTGATTGGCCGAGGTGGAAAGACATCACCATGTCCACCTCAACAAATTTGAGAGAGCCTTATATTCATTGATAAAGAAACAAGGCTTCTCCTGAATGGAAGAGAAGCATTCAGGTGGACTTGATTTTGTTCTGGCAGCAGATGGGAAGTCACCCACACTGCTGTGGAAGACAGTGCAGCATACTGTATGTAGCTAATGCTACTACAGTATGATACCGCGCATACAGCAGCTGAATTTATAAGTAACCGAAATAGTTCACTTGGGCCAGCTTGGCCCAAATAAACTATTTAAAGTGACAGGAAACATGGAATTCAGTTTTAAGGAAAAAACACAAAAGCAATGTATTAAATAAACTTAAAAACAACAGCTGGACTGGCAGTCTTTGAATGACAAGAATGATGTGTAAAATCCACAACTTGCATTTGGTTACTATATTTGTTTCTTCTGCACAGTAATCTGGAGCATGTATGGCAGACCTTTCTCACACACTTCTCATTGAAGTCAATGGAAACTCTAGGTTTACCTTACAATATGCACAGGTAGCCTGGATGGCCATACACTGACAAGGTTTTTATAAGGTTTCACAGAAGTTCACAAGTTGTACAATAATCCCAACAATTTATGTACCCAAATGATCAGTAATTTTTTTAATTGTTTTAGAGAACTGTTATCAATACAAGCATTCATTTAGTGAACAGGCCTAATTTTTAAATAAAAGCCTACTGTTCTTCTAAGTACCAATGTTTAGAAGCTGATCACTAAATTTCATGCATCAGAAATTTACCAAATCAAAATCATTGGATTTGATTTAATAATGGAGTAGAGCAGGTCCCATCATGCTCTGCCTCTGGGTGTCATGCTTGTGGCTGTCAGAGTCTTGCTATGCTTTATGGGACTTGTAGTTCAGCAACAGCTGGAGGTCCGCTAATTGCATATCCCTGGAGTAAAGGATGTTCACCGACCAAAGCGAATGTTCATTTAGCTTAGTGAATGAGGTGAAATTTGCTACCTTTTAATAACTAATCATGTGCCAGTTCAAAAGAAATACAAACTGTAATTATACTTGTTCATCATTAGATGATTAAAATTAATACAATTTCGCTTTATTTACTAACTAAGTGAACATTCATTTATTCCTTTAGTAAATCATACAATTACTTTCCCATTCAGTCATTTTGATAAAAAAATTTCCTGTGGAACTTCTGCTAAATCCTCAGGGAAGTTGGCTCTTGCATGGCTAGCCTTACTTTTAATTCTAAATTGTTTGAAGAGTGTTTATTTTTAGAGCTAAAAAAAGCCAACGGTTGGGAGGATTATGCTGGTGTTGGACAATAGTAATCTTTGCAGTGGCCACAATGGTAAGCTCCTTAGCTGAACACATGCCATCTAAACACAGAGGCACAGATCAGTTTGTAAGTGGGATGGAAAGCTATGAACAGTGAGGCAAGCTGTGCAGTAGCAGATTGAGCATATTTATTACAGTTAACACAACAGGACATGGCAAAGAGCCCATTCGTAAATGCATCTTCTCAATTCTCATGGATACTCTCTCCTGGCAGATCAGATAACAGCTAATTCTGTTTGGCTCAGCAAGACAGATTTAAATATAATTTCCAAATACATCTTTCATTATAAGATTCTAGCAGTAAAAGATAATGAATATTAAAAAATACACACATTATATATATATATATATATATATATATATATATATATATATATATATATATATATAGTGCTTCAGGATTCTGTTTAGTGTTGATAATATTTAATTTAAAATGATCCTGTCTGGAAGTGCAGGGTATGTTCTGTCACATTTCATTTTTTGTGTTGAAAGGGAAACTAATCTTTCTCTTTTTAGAAATGCATGGGAATGTGATCAGCTTAAAGTCAACCCATACTTTGACCATTCAGGGCAAAGTAACAGGTTGAATTTAACACTAACCTGACCTGCTGCATACACCTACCATCTTCTTTGCTCCTCATCTGCTCCAGTCCTGCTGCCTGGGATCATTAGCCCTGTATAAGCTCCATGTCACAGCTTGGATCTTCCTGTCATGTGGGAGGATAACTCATATGCTTACCTGAAAGTATTGGGTACAGAGCTAAAATGTGCATAGTGTTGACTCAAGGCAACAAAAGTCAGGTGTTTGCTTTTACTATGCAGCAAGCATTGTTACTAATGTAAAGGCAAAAAAATTACTTAAAGTGACATTAAAGTAGATAATAACTAAACTTATATGCATTTGCTATTTAAAGTAAAAAAAAATCCTCCTATGCATTACTTTTAAAAGAGCTGCACACACAGGCAGCATGAGAGGGACACACATATGACAAACCATGCCGCTTTCCTCCATAGTGATTGACAGCAGCTCTTTGTATCACTTTCATGATGCCTGTGTGTGTGGCGCTTGGAACACTACATGTATAGTTGCAGTATAGAGTGGGAGCGCAAATGAAGAGGGGACTCCTATGGAATTCCAAAGGCCCCAGTGACATGGGTGACCATATGTGGGGCACACTTTCAAAAGTAAAAACAGAGCAGGAATTTTTCTTACAGAAAAAAACTGCAAATACTCTAAGTTAAAATATTATTATCTATTTTATGGGAAAAAGTACACTTTATTGTCACTTTAATTCACCTTTGATCTGTTTTATATAATCCTATCCCGTCAGATTCTTAAGGCTTCTCACATTTTTACTCAAAAGGGCTGCAATCTAATGTCCCGTGATTCTGTGTTGTTCAACCTCCTTCTTGTGTTCCAATGTCTGTAGATGAGGCAGTAGTATTCACAGAGGGTCAGGCTGTTAGTGGAGAACATACTAGCCTGCAGCTAGTCATTGATATGATGATTATTTCACAACTATACTATACAACATACATACAACTGGTGTTGAAGATGTCATGATCATGTGGGTTTAAATGTTGGCTGAAGTCTGGCTGAAGTGTGTCTTTAAAGAACAGGTTACCCATATACTGTAGAACAAAGGAGGTATTTTTAGTCACCTTACAGTTCTGTAGTAATGTTGACACTTGTGCTTTCCCTATGTCTTTCACCAGAGGGTGTAACAGTGGAATTCAGTACCTTAAAATAATCTTTTCTACAAAGAAGAAATATTCCCTCTACTGCACGCTACCATGTGTTCACATATTCCTGACATAATTATGGTCTATTGGCACAATATAACACATACAACATTATCATAGTTATCACATGGAAGTGGAGACAAAGACATCAGTAGAGAAACAGGCTGCTAGGTTTCTGGCTCAATCAAAGTAACTAACTGAAAGTGAGCTATTCTGTTTGAAGTTTTCACCTGGATGTGAACTCTTTCTATCTCTCCACGATCCACAGGTGGTCCTGAATCTCCCATGGTGGCCAGCAGGAGCTGCAGGTCAGCCAGCAATGCATGTGTCCTCTTTAGATCTCTCCTGAGTCGCTTTTCCACATCAAAGTCTCGATGTCCAATCTGAAGTACAAACACAAGTGATCAACGCTATTAAATATTGTGCAGGTTTAAAACATAACAGTAGTGTCTTAGTAAAACAGAAAGACACCACGTAATTCATTTAAAAAACGTGATTGTGCCTTTTTACTTTTTTTATGCCTACTTCATTCCTTGAACCAGCATGTATAAAATACTCATTTGTTGGGATGGGCTATTGCCCCCCCCCCTTTTTTTATTGATCACTTAAACAAAAGCTGCAAATGAGTTTTGTCAAACTAAAATTTCCTATTGAAGTTTTCATGATTTCTTTTGCATTGCAAAATGAACTCCAGACAGTGAATTACAGCTTGTTTAAAGAGTGAGTGGGGATCCGAATAATGATTCACGAGTATGTGTATTTGCTTGCATCTATCTGCGATTATTCCTAGAAACAGAGTGCATTATAACCTCACCGGCAACTAAGTGCCTGTCCCTCTTCTGAATACTTGAACATATTCCATAATTGCCAAGTTTTGGTGTACGTTTCCTGTCTGTTTTGGCTTGTGAGGATTAAGTCCTCCATCTGATTTATTTCCTCCACTTTTTGGAGCCAGAGGGCTATGCTTGGTGTTTGAGTGGACTTCCAAAAGAGTGGGATGCAAGTTTTTTGCTGCGTCTAGCAAGTGACGTACAACTGATTTCTTGTAAATCCGTGTGGGGGTGTCGTTAGCATGTAAAAGGAAGTATGCCGGGTCATCTGGTACAACACGATCTGTGAATTTTTGCGTTAACTGGCGGACTTCTCTCCAGAAGTTCTAGATCCGAGAACAGGACCAGAAAATATGGAGGACTGTGCCTTTTCTTTCTTGACATCTCCAGCACAGATCTGATGACGAGGGGAATATTGTGTTAAGCAATGCTGGGGTTCTGTACCAATGAGTAAGGATTTTATAATTTGTTTCTTGGATCTTGGTACATAAAGAGGATTTGTGGGTGAACTGCAGGATGTGTGTTTTTTTGCTGGTGGTAAACTGACATTTTAGTTCTTTTTCCCATTTGGTGAGGCCCTGTAATTTATATTCCTCTGCTGGAGTGATTAACATACTATAGGTTAGAGAGAGTGAATGTAGTAAGGACCCCGTTCCCGAGCATAGGTCTTCCATAGGTGTGAGGGTTTGATCAGTATCATTAGGTGGTGACATACTGCTGAGGAAGTGATGGAGCTGTAGTGCTCTCAAAAATCCAGACGGAACTGTCCTTCTGGATCGGACAATTCTGTGATAGTCTTCCACCTACCCCTATTGCTAAAATGTGAGGCTTGGTATAGTCCCTCCTCCCTTAGTTCCCGAAACCTCCCATCACCCATTCCTGGTTCAAATAAAGGGTTTCCTAGTGTGGGCTTAAGTGGTGAATCACAAGAAAAGAGGGAAGATGAGTCAATCAGATGAGCACAGACACGTGCCGTGTTACCTATTAACGGGTGGCGCTTGAGATCTGTTGGGAGGGCAATGTAACACCAGGGGATTATGTGTATAGGAGTCGCGCTTTGTGCTTGTTCAAGTTGCGTCCACAGTTTGGTGGTTGTATGTCGGCACCAGTCAATGAGCCTTCCTAGATGTGTAGCTCTATAGTAGGTCTGGAGTTCAGGCATTGCCAGTCCTCCGTATCGTTTGGGCAACGAAAGGATCTTCCTGTGTAGTCGCGGTTTTTTCCCTGTCCAAAGGAATTTAATGAATATTGATCATATTTGGTTAAAGTAGCCAGCGGGTATATGTATTGGGATAGTCTGTAGGAGATACAGGAATTTGGGTAGGATTGTCATCTTGAGGATGTTGCAACGTCCAAACCAGGAGTGGAGCCCCCCCATTCCATTTATCTAGCATTTGTTGGACTTTTTTTAGTAAGGGTGGGAAGTTAAGCTTGAACAATTGGGAGAATGTCGGAGGTATGTGTGTACCCAGGTATTTCAGAGCTGTAGTGGTCCATTTCAAGTGGAAACTATTTTGAAGTTGTGTGAGTTGTGGTTGTGGAATTCCCAGTCCCATCGCTTCAGACTTACTAAAGTTAATTTTCAGATTGGCCAGTTGACCATAGATGTGAAATTCTTTCATAAGGTTGGGGAGAGAGATGGTTGGGTTTGTGAGGGAGAACATCAAGTCGTCAGCATATGCAGAAACTTTAAATTGTTTTTTATTTACTTCTACTCCTGTAATGTCTGGGTTCAATCTAATGTGGCATAGGAAAGGTTCCAGGGATAGCGCGAAGAGCAGAGGTGATAAAGGGCAGCCTTGACGGGTCCCATTAGTAATTGGGAAAGCTTCCGAGATTACCCCGTTCGCTCTTACTCTGACCGTTGGGTCTGAATAAATTGCGGAAATCCAATGTATCATTTTGTCTCCTAGTCCTATGTGTTTCAGCGTTGCAAACATGAACCTCCAGCTGACCCGGTCGAACGCTTTTTCAGCGTCTGTTCCGAGTAGGATGCAAGGGGATTTGGTACTATTAGCTATATGCAGTAGGTTAAGGACTTTAATCGTGTTGTCCCTAGCTTCCCTAGTTGGGATGAAACCTATTTGGTCTAGGTGTATAAGTGAGGTGAGGTGTTGTTGTAGTCTGGTGGCGATGATCTTTGTGAAAAGTTTTAGATCCGTATTCAAAAGAGAAATCAGGCGATAGGACCCGCATTGGCCTGGATCTTAACCCTCTTTTGGTATATGGAGATTTGTGCCTGTAACGTGGATTTATGAAACTTTCCCCCTGAGCCTAGGTTGTTATAAAGTCTGACCAGATGTTGACCTAGAGAGGGGAGTAGGGTCTTATAATAAGGGATTGTAAGCCCATCCGGGCCTGGCGCTTTACCCAATTTAGTATTTTTTAATGCGATTTGCAGTTCGTTCAACGTAATGGGATCTTCTAATAGGGATTTTGCATCATCTGGGAGGGTCGGAATAAGGGAGGATGATATGTATTCTGTCATTTTTTCCAGGGGAGTTTGCGTCTCCTTTAAATTGTATAGAGGGGAATAGAAGGAACTAAACTCCTGCACTATGTGCTGGGGTAGAGAGGCCTTCCGACCCGTAGGGGACATAATGTGGGGTATATATGAAGCCATTCTTTGTTCTCGTAATGATTGGGCTAATAGTCTCCCGCATTTGTTACCAGATTCATAATTTTTCCTTTTGCTAATTTGTATTGCCGTTTTCGCTTTATATCATAAGAGGTCAGTAATCTGCATGCGGACTGAGTCTAGTTCTATTTCCAGTTGTTTGGTGGGTGTCTGTTTATGACGCTCTTCTAATGTTTCTAATTTCTTTAGCAAAGTATTCAATTGTGCAATCCTTTGCTGTTTGAGTTGTGAGCCGTGTTTGATGAGTATCCCCCTAATAACGGTTTTGTGCGCCTCCCACACTAGCCCGATGTCACAGTCAGGGGTGGTATTAGAGGTAAAATAGTGACCTATTTCCTTGGTTACCTCAGCTAGAATTTCTGGGTCTTTCAGAAGTCCCTCATTTAGTCGCCACGGTGGTTTCTGTGTTGACCTCAGGTCTGGGAAAACGTACCGCAGTGTAATCGGGGCATGGTCCGACCATGTGATTGAACCTATAGTTCTTCTTTAATCGCTTGCAAGTCCCTGTGGGGGATCAGGAAATAATCGATTCTGGAATACGTCTGGTGTGGTTTAGAAAAGAAAGCGTAGTCCTTTTCCCTGGATGAAAAAGACGCCAAGCATCTATCAGTTGTGAATTGTGTAATGTCGTACCGATACGTTTACGCAAATCTCGCGAGGTTGAGGATGTTCCAGTGGAAGTATCCTCCGTAGGGGTAAGGGGAACATTAAGGTCTCCTCCCAAGATCAAATGTCCGTCTGAGAATTGCGATAGTAGATCCAGGTGTCGTTTGAGGAATATGTCTTGGTGTGTGTTGGGAACGTACAGGTTAGCTAGAGTTACTTTTGAATCCCCTATCTTCCCCTTTAGGAAGAGGAATCTACCTTCCTTGTCATACTTTACTTCTGTAAGTGACCATGGGATTTTGGACGAAATTAGAATGGAGACCCCTCTGGATTTAGCTTCTGTGTACCTTGAGTGATATACCACCGGGAAAAATCTGTTCTGAAGTGTCGGCAGAGAACCTTCCCTAAAGTGGGTTTCCTGCAAGAAAACAACATCAGCACCCATGCGTCTCATGTCATTAGTCAGCATACGTCTTTTCTCTGGCATGTTTAGGCCCTTCACGTTAAGAGAGACTATGTTTATGGAGGCCATGATCGTGGGTGGTGGGTATGTTGATGTTCAAGGGGTAGATGATAAGGAGGGGGTGGGGAGTTGAGGTAAGGGGAGGGAAGAGTAAGGGGGAGTGAAGGGGGTGTAGAGCAGGTTCAGTGGGAAAAAGTGAGTAAACTCAGGAAAGAGTGAAAGAGAAAATTTAGAAGTTGTCACTAGAGAGTGCAGCTTAGTGCAAGTACTAAATTAGCCAATGGGCTATTACGCTCCCCAGACACTATACTGGGAATGGAGCGCTGTTCTATGTGGGACAGTGGATAGACAGGGCCGGGAAGTGAGCTCCGGAGCCTCCCCCTCCACCCCCGGCTATCGATTATTTTTATATGTGCATGCGGTGTGCCATTAGCAGTAATATAACAGATTAGTGGGTTGTAACATTACAAGTGTACTAGCGGTCTAAACATAACCAGTAAAAGAGGCATAGAATAACATAAAATGAAATGAAATAAAATAAAATAGGGCTCTCATAACTAGAGCCCAAAGAGCACAGTTGCATAAACATAATAACTCAGCGAGTGCAATAAAATAAATCACATTTCCATCCCCATCCAGAGATGTATATAATAGTCAAGCCAAATGGAATGGCCAGAAAGTGAACTGTATGGTGAGGCGCATAGCCAGCCTGGACTTAGCATTTCTCTGCACAGGACAAAGCATCAGGTTCGTGGGTATTCAGTCCCGCACAAGGATATGTTGAAGTGTTCAAACTCTATCGTGACCATTAACTTTAAGTGTTAAACAAACGGGGAATCCCCCCCTCCCACCACAACATAAAGCGTCAGCGCTTAAATACCGGCTTGTGCACTAGCGGTATGGTAAGTACCAGTAGTCGCTGATAGAAACCGGGTCATACCACCGTTCATGGCTCCTGTCGAATTTGTAGTTCCATGGTGTGCTTTCCCTGAAGTGCAAGGCATGGAATAGTGAAAGCCGTTCGAGTCACGTCCCCTGTCGTTCCTATGTCACTCAGCCTCCTGCATCCGCATTGTATGTATGGCTTCCAGCGGTTAAAGAGGAGATGTCCCTGGGCACCTTAGATAGACCTGTACTGGTGGACAGGAGAGGACAAGTTCCGTAACCTTGATTCTACTAAATCTGCTGTAACTTATGTCCAGGGCTGGGGCTGGTACTGTTAGGTACTAGGCCTTTGGGTTTCCTCTAGCAATCCAGGGGATCCTCCAGCTCCCAACGCTGTCCGTCAGCAGGCCCAGCAAACGTACTGAGGAGTGGAGGAGGGGGGGAGGTTGGGTAGGGGGAAGTAGAGCTAGAGTTTGTCTAATCTCCCCCTCCTCTAACGGGCAAAAGTGGCCATGTTTCACTTCCCTGTGTGCGGGGACTAACAACCTCTCGTTCTGTCCTGGACAAGTGCAACTGGATAGGGATGGATGGCCAAAGGCCTACTCACGTGGTTCTCCCTCTGAGGCCATCCTGCGTCTCCTTCTGTTCCTTAGGTGGCGAGGAGGGAGGGGTCCGTGCAACCTCAAGGGTCCCGATCATCCTTGTGGACGTGGTAGGAACTGGAGCCAGTCAGGGACCTGTATTGGTTCTGTGTCCATGAACCTGAATAGCGCTGGGTGGTCTTCTGTTCTTTGCAGGGAGAAAGAGCCTGTGTCGTTGCGAAACGTTACTGCTAGCGGGTACCCCCATCGGTATGTTAAGCCTTTCTGCTTGGCAAGTTCCAGGAGAGGACGAAGGAGGGCTCTGCGTCTCAGTGTGGCCCTCGATAAATCCGGCAATATTCTAGCCTGTTTGCCCCCCACTTCCACATCACCATATTCCTAGGCTCGGCGGAGGATATTTTCTTTTTGAGTGTAGCGGTGCAATCTGCATATTACATCCCGCGGTCTGCTCAGGTCTTCAGATCTTGGGCCAAGAGCTCTGTGCACTCTGTCTAGCTCGAAATTGAGGTCGGGGTCATCCAGCACAGTGCGGAATATCTCTTTCACCGTCTCCCCTAGGTTCTCCGTTGCTGTTTCCTCCGGGATTCCTCTGAGCCGCAGATTATTCCTGCAACTCCAGTCCTCGATATCTTCCAGGTGTAACTGCAAGGCAATGGTGGAATCTCGGTGTAGATCTCTAGCTTGCTCAAGCGCTGCTACTCTCCCCTCCAGAGAGGACACCGAGGCTTCGCCTGTGGTCATGCGTTCCGCCAGAGTAGCTACCTCTCCTCGTACCTCTTGCATATCGTGTCGGTGGGTCTCTTCCAACCTGAGGATGAGCGCCTCAATGTCTGATCGGGTGGGGAGGGCCTGAAGTAAAGCCCGAATGTCCTGGTCAAGCGTAATGGGTTCAGGAGATTGTGGCGATGCCATCGTGCCCCTCGTAGGACCCCCCTTGATATCTGGGGAGTTGTTAATGACACCCCGGGAGTAGGATGAGGCGGGATGACCGCTCTGTCTAGAGGCCTTCTGCTTCTCTCCACGTGGGAGGCCTCGCGGCGCCGCTACTGTGGCTCCCGGAGATGGGCCTTGCAACTGCTGGAAGTAGTGGCGGATCTCTCCTGGGCTCCTTCCAATGGGTGTCCCCCGGGTAGTTGCTCTTGTCCTGTGCCTTTTGGTTGGTAGCATGCCTCTGGCAAAGTGTATATAGCCGGTGTTTTCGGGACAGGCTGGGAGCTCCAAGAAAAAGCAGCTTCACTCAGCCATGTCCAGGCCACGCCCCCACACCCACGTTTTTTAAAAATTGTCACAACGAGCAGGGGGACAAGATCCCCCGCTTGCAGTAAAACGGGATCAGGTGGGTGTGGAGACTAGTGCATCTGTAACATGTAATATATTCAGCGTGTAACATGTTACAAAAGGTGAACTTATCCTTTAATGATATATTCAAAGAATTATCAACTAGAGGATGGGGCCTCTGTCTTTCTAATGCACATGCTTGTTATAAGTAAGTGACTTTTAAAGCAGATTTCTAGGCTCCTCCTCCGACACCCCCTACCACCACCAACTATTCATTGGTAAAATATTATTTACATTTTTCTCACCTAAATTACCTAACTGCAGGTGATCATGTCGGCATGAGGGGCCTGCCAGGGACCGTCCAGCGTGGGCACATCTGCAGTACTGAATTACCGGTCCCCTACACCTGAAAGCTGTGCTAATGAGGGACCTCAATAGCGGACTTAGATAAGTAAAATACTGCTTCAACAGGTAGTTAAAAAAGCAGAAAGCGTACAAGGGGTGTGGAAGGGGAGTTAATTTTTGCCCCTGAGATGGGGCTTAAGTATTGCAGCCTAACAATTTCAGAAGAAAGTCAGCATTAGCAATCTGTATATTTCTCTCAGTACAAGTTTACTTTCAAATATCAAACTTCTCTTCACTGAAGATAACAGAAGATTATTCTGACAGTGCATAGTGAATTAGCATTCGCTAAGTGTCTTCATTATATTTAATAAGCAAAACTTGCTCTAGCAAAACATTAAAAAAATACCCCAGCAAGTGTTTTTCCCTTCCATGTGAAATGTTATGGAGGCATTTTGTTCTACTTGTGTCTTAAGACAGATATTGCACATGACTGTAAAAATAATTATCTACCTTCATTCTGTACCATGATGGACATATTTTATGTCCCTTTACTCCATCTGCTTGCCTGCTATGACATCAGTATCTGAACAGAATATAACTGCAGTGAGTGAAATTGTATTACCTTTTGTCTTTTATAGAAGTCGGCACTATGAATCTGTAGGTGAACATTTTTTGGAGACAAACCTTGGGATTTGCAGATTAACCTACAGACTGTGCAATGTCACTGCCATTTTATGTTAAATAAAGGATTTACATTCTGAAAGTTGAAACTGAATTGACTAGCCTTTCTCTGAACTGTGGGTAATCAAAATGCAAAAAAGGGGAAGTTTCTTTATTGATCCAGCTGCAGATATTACTGTTTCAATCATAATATATATCTGCTTTTCATAAGCTTATATATTAATGTCCCAGTCTTAGAGAAATGAACAAATCATGGATTTAACACATGGAGCAGTCTGTTTTGCAGTAAATACAGTACATCATGGAATCAGTAGGAAATCATCAGCTAAGATCAGAGTAAAAAAAAAGGTTTTGGATTGAAAATTTTAATGGTAACCTTAGGTTGAGATAAACCATAAGAATGTGCGTAACTGGAATTAGTGTATTTCTTCAACGGTTTGGATCAAAAACATCCCAATTACTTTCTATCTTGAATAAAGTTTTAGCTGTCTATACACATGATATGCCTATGAGCACCCTGCAACCTTTTCAGACAGTTCTGGGACAAGATCTGTTGCCAAAGTGTACCTTCTACCTTTGCAATTTAATTAAACTAGTGTGATTTTGTTTTTCTTTTCAATCATTTTTTTATTATTAAGAGTATAGAACAATGTAAATACAACAGATTTACAAGCAAACTGACAATCAAGTGTACCCTAGAGAGGTGTACATGCGGTAAATGACATAAACCAGAACATGTCTTCATTATATTTAAATGCATAGTAAACGTTAAAAGGGGAGCATATGAATAATTTTGCAAGTGCAAGGCACTAGTATAGATGCTTGTAGTAAAAGAAAATACAACAGAATAAAACAAATAAAACAAGAAACATTACAAGATTAAAACAGTATGTCGGTATCAGTTTTGGTCTAACCAGTCACATTATATCAGATTTTATTGATCTTTGTGACATTATTAATTGGCATATCATTATACAATGTACAGTAAACTTTAAGAGTTTTTCACCCATAAGTTCCATACGCTCCAGTGATAATCGAAGAGTCATTTACTGCCATGTTTATGTGCCAGTGATTTTGTTTTTCTGATCATGGGGCATAGAGGCAGAGTTTCCATAATATAAAAACCAAAAATGTTCTTACAACTGCGATCTAAGGTAGTTTGCAATTCATCCATATTACTAATTTTATTCTGTGGTTTGACCCTTTTATAAATGTACTAAAATACTTTTTCTGATGCAATACAATTTATAATGTGGTGCTTTTAAACAGAAAAACACATGTTTTAAAAGTTTACACATGGAATTAAAAAAATAGCTCAAAAGTTTATTAAGATGTGAGGGAGATGCAGGAGGTAATACAACCATTTTCTATTAACTAAGACTCCACTGACTACTGACTATCACACTGACAGTCTAGCTTCCAGTCTATCAATTTCCACCTGTTCGTGTGTGTATACTGTATGTTTGTGTTACTCACTACTAGTTCCCATATCCCTGTATATTACATTCGCTATCTACATGTCCACCTAAAGGTTTTTTGAAAATATCAACATTCCCCGCTGACACCACTGACACCACCAACTGTGAAAGGGAGTTCCACATCCTTATGGCTCTAACAGTAAAGAATCACTTACGCAGTTTAAAATGAAAATGCTTCTCATACAATTTTACTGAGAGGCCACGTGTCTTCTTCAGTGATCTGCGACTGAATAGTTTTCTCCCTATGCTAAAATCACCATTTAGATATTTGTATATTGCGATCTCCTGTTAAGTGTCTGTTCTCCAGGGAGAATAAGTTTAATGATTGTAGTCGCTCCTCATAACTTAGGTCCTTTGGTCCCCTTACTAGCTTTGTTGCTTTTCTCTGGACTCCCTCTAGTTCCAGCACATCCTTTCTGAGGACTGTTGACCAGAACTGGACAGCATACTCGAGATGTGCCTGAACCAGATGAACTTGTCTTTTTTCAACCTAACTATGTTACTATGTAACTATGTAACCATAGTTTTGTAAAGTGGTAGTCTTATTTCTTGAGTAAATATCCTTTTTAAAGCATGCTAAGACTGCTGACCTTGCTTGCTGCAGCTTGGCATTGCATGCTATTGCTAAGCCTGAGATCTACTAGGACTCCCAGATCCATTTCCATCCTTGATTTCCCCCAGCAAGTAACTTGCATTCAAATGTAACTATGTAACTATGTAAACTATGTAAATGTTTAGACCCCAAATGCAATGCTATACATTGTTCGATATTGAACCTCACTTGCCATGTAGTAGCCCACCCTTTTATTTTTATTGAGGCCTTCCTGTAAAGAATGAATATCTTGCCTTGAAGTTATTACCCTGCTTAGCATTGTATCATCGACAAACAATGATACAGAACTATTTATACCAACTTCAATATCCTTTATGAACAAATTAAACATAATCGGTCCCAGGCAAGAGCCTTGGGGTACCCCACTTACAACTCCAGACCATTCAGAAGATATGTTATTTATCACAAACCTCTAGACATGTCCCTTTAACCAGTTTTCTATCCAGGTAGATACACTATTGTCTATGCAACAGACCTCAATTTGTATATTAAGCGCTTATGGGGAACTGTATGAAATGTTCTGGCGAAAATGCAGACACCCCACTGCCACAGGACTTCTTCTATCCAGATTACAGTTTGCTACTACATAGAATGTTAACAGATTGGTCTGGCAAGAATAGTCTTTCATGAATCCATGCTGGTTACTACTTATTATTCATATTATTATTATACAGGATAACAGTTTACGTGGTGCTCTACAACATGAGGGCAGACAGTAAAGTTACAAAACAATTCAATACAGAATATGACTTGTAACCAACTTCCCCGATTATCTTTTATAGGGCCAATATGCTCTGATTTTGCCTTTTTACTATTAATATATTAATAATTTGAAGGATTTCTTTTACTCTCCTCTGGTATGTGTCTCTCATGGTCTATTTTAGCTGCCCTGATCGTGAACTTACATTTCTTTTTGCTTTCTTTGTAGTGTTGGAATGCCAACGGTGACCCCTCAGCCTTGTATTTTTTTAAAGGACGTTTTCTTCTTCTTAATATGCTTTTATTATGCTGGAATTTAGCCATCACACTCGAGACTTATTGATAAGTCTTATTGATAAATTGCTCCCTTGTCACCTCCTCCCATGCTCGCCTCCAGGCCTTTTCCAAAGCCTCTCCAATCCTATGAAATGCCCTACCCCAATCTGTCCGCTTATCTCCTACTTTATTAGCTTTCAGACGATCCCTGAAAACCCTTCTCTTCAGAGAAGTCTATCCTACTCATACCTAACAACTGTATTTTCATTTTTTTCCATCAGCTCATCCCCCACAGTTATTATCTTTTGTTTTCACTTGACCCTCCCTTCTAGATTGTAAGCTCTAATGAGCAGGGCCCTCTGATCCCTCCTGTATTGATTTGTATTGTAAGTGTACTGTCTGCCCCCATGTTGTAAAGCGCTGCGCAGACTGTTGGCGCTATATAAATCCTGTATAATAATAATAATAATAATAAGGGGGGGGAGCCATGGCCCACCAATTATTGATAATGCCACCAGATGGTCATCAACTACAATGCCTTCATGCCTAGGAGAAGGACATGAAGTCGACCTTCACTCCACGTCAAAAATAAAATATTCTTCATTTCACCTATAAATCATCAATATGCACGAAGACACAGAAGACCAATTATAAAATCGTCACCAGATGGTACAATACCCCCGCAAAACTACAAAGGTTCTTTCCCTCATCCTCAGATCATTGCTGGAGATGTCAGGAGGAACAGGGAACAATTCTCTACATATTCTGGACCTGCCGCAAGTTGGAGTGGTTCTTGAAGACTATTCACCAAACCGGTCAGAAATTTACCAAGCGCCCCATACCAGATGATCCAGCCTTCTTCCTATTCCATGCCTCTAGCATCCCAAGCAAGACTTTTAAAAAATCATTACTCTGACATCTTCTGGACGTAGCCAAGGCATGCATCCCCTTATGCTGGAGATCCACACAGCCTCCATCCATAGGCTTATGGCTTAAAAAAGTAGAGGAAATCAACAAATTGGAGGATCTTATTCTTACAGCCGGCCACCAACACAACCGGTACTCAAAGACATGGACACTATGGAATATTTATGCCTTCTTTGCTGAGGGACTTGAAAATGACACTCTAGACTAGAACAATCTCAATATAGCAGGGGAGGATGTAGGAGGAGAAATGCCCCTGCCCCCGACCATACCTGCTCCTTACGGCAATTCGAGAGGGGCGCAGTTGCTACCTCCATGTGTCCTCACTTACCCCCTCTCCTACCCTTGTTTCCCCAACCTCCCCTTTACCCTCCTCTCACTCACCCCCCCTCCTTTTATCCCCCACCTCTTTCCCTCCCCTTTCTTTCTCTTCTACTTTCTTCGTTTCTAACCTTCTGTACATAGGGACCTGTAATTTGTCTCTATAGACCTATACTTTACTACTGCTCTGCAATATCTGAAAACGGGGGCGAATCTCACGAGACCGTCCAAGACTACACAAGAAATCCCAGTGAAATAGATCTTAACAAACCTGGCATAGAGCAATACGAGTACAATTTCGTGATTTATCCAACAGGGAGATGTTGTATGTCAAACGAAAGCTATATTGACCATACTAGGGTTTTTTTCTCTTTTCTTCGTGTAATGGGTTATTCTGTCTGTGACATGACATGTTGTCATCCACCTCAACCTTTACCACTGTACCTTATCTTATGTTACTTGAGGATGATGTATTTCTTTGCCCTTTCTTATAAATAAACGATTTGGAAAAAAAAAATAAAGAAGACTCTGAGAATTATAGGAACTCAACCAGGGGACAAAGCTCCATGCTGTCAGTGTTAGGTCAGTGTTAAGCCCTTGAGAGGGAACACTGCAGGCCACCTTGGAACTGTTTGTAGATCATAAGTTGGAAGAAACTTATAGAGTGGGACTGATCCCCTTGAGTTTGGGATCAGTTGCACTACTTACAGGTGAAACTTTGGATACTCAAGAACTGGCTGCTAAGCAGGAGAGATTCATACAGCCAGAGGTAACCAGGTCACTTCAGGTGTCAGCAAGGATTAACCAAGGTGCAGCTGTGTGTCTCTTGCAATCAGAAGTAGTGGAAGGGAGATGCTTTCTAAGCCTTTAACACTATCCATGGAGACCACGGATAGTGTTTCCACCTAATCGCTCTAATAAAAGACATTGTTTGTGATATGTAGCCCATACAGCTTACTTAAAAAAGTCTTCAAAGTCACAGGCACACCATAGACTGGAAAGTGATCCTTGGCTAACTCACAGTACACAAAGGTCTGGAAAGTGCAACAATGTAGAGCCTAGTGCCTGAAGGTCACATTCCAGACTGGCCTCACAGTTATCCAGGGTCAAGGTACAGCATTCAAAGCTAATGCTGAGGATAAGCTAGATAAATACATAAAGAGACTGGCTCAGGCAGTCTCTAGAGAATCTAGAGAAAAAGAAAAAGTTAGTAGTAGAAATTGTTAGGGCAAGCTGGGAGTGGGAGAGGTTATGCCAGGCTGGTCATTGTTTTTTTTTGTTCAGTCAAAATCCCCATGTAGACATTAGTATAAGCCAAATAACCATAAATCATGCGTCCCTCGAGAAAGAAATTTATATTATTGATCTTGTTTTGTTATGCTTGTGCGTCATCTTTCCCCTATCAGTAATGTTCAACTTTGATTTTTTTCAAATTGCAGACAAATCGATTTTTGCATCCATGCAAGTATTTTGTAGCCCAGTGTAAAGACTACTATAGAAATTTTCTATGGGAAAGTAGTTTATCTGCTAACATATTACATTCATTAACAATACATAAAAGTTGCAAAGGTGCAGAAAAAGTATCGCTATGTTTGGACACCTTTTGTTTACCTTGCACTCATACTCGGCAGTTGTTGCTTAACCTCTGACAAGCAGTTTTGATTGCAGTGCAGTCACACATTGCCAGAGGCTTTATTAAAGGCTGTCATATCACAATCCTCCCTTAAAGCATGCTGTGTCATACATTGCCTTACAAGAACTGACGGTATACACAGCCAGCTTCTAATTACCTTCAATTGTGCCCCAGCTAATGATGCATTGTAACATTATGTAGAAAATGTTGCAACAGAGGAATAAAACATACAACTAGGTTTTATATTTTGGATTTTTTTGGATCAACAATAATACCTCTGCATACATGAAATCCCTAAATAACACACCTACAGAAAGATAGCAAAGGGTAAATTATGGTTTCCTAAAATATAGTGAGTCTTGGAACTTACAGCAGAGTATAGTTATCACTAATTTGTGAATCTGTGGAATAAATGAATCCTCATCCCCGCCCGGCATCATCCATCCCTCTCCATAATATATCCCCATCCCCGCCCAGCATCATCCATCCCTCTCTACAATGTATCCCCATCCCCGCGGAGAATAATCTCCATCCCTCTCCACAATGTTTCCCCATCCCTTGCCCAGAATCCTGGAGAGGGATGGATGATGCTGGGTGGGGATGGGGATACAATGTGGAGAGGGATGGATGATGCTGGGTGGGGATGGGGATACAATGTGGAGAGAGATAGATGATGCTGGGTGGGGATGGGGAGAAATTGTGGAGCGGGATGGATGATTCTGGATGAGGATGATGGAGTTGCATTGTGAAAATGGATGAGGATGACTCTGGGTAGGGATGAGAGTTACATAGTGAAGAGGCTCTCCACAAAGTAACTCTCATCCCATCCCAGAGTCATCCTCACCTATTTTCACAATTTAGACATGATAGAGGAGATGGTCAGAGACTGAGGCCATGATACAGGAGATGGTCAGAGACTGAGGACATGATACAGGAGATGGACAGAGACTGAAGGCATGACACAGGAGATGGTCATAGATGGCAGACATAGTACAGGAGATGGTCGAAGACTGCAGACATAGTACAGGAGATGATCATAGACTGCAGACATAGTACAGGAGATGATCAGAGACTGCAGACATAGTATAAGAGATGGTCAGAGAGTGTGTGGACATGATACAAGAGATGGTCAGAGAGTGTGTGGACATGATAGAAGATAGAAGTGCACTAGGGGGGCCGGAGAGCACTGGGGGGAAGGAGAGCACTGGGGGAGCTGGAGAGCATTGGGGGGTGGAGAGCACTGGGGGGAAGGAGATCACTGGGGGGAACTGAATAGCACTGGGGGGAAGGGAGCACGGGGGAAGGGAGCACAGGGGGGCGCAGAACACGGGGGGCACTGAAGATCACTGGGGGAGCCAGAGAGCACTGGGGGGAACTGGAAAGCATGGGGGATAGCACGGGGGGACTGGATAGCACTGGGGGGGAGCACAGGGGGCAGAGAGAACTGGGGGACCTGAAGAGCATGGGGGAGGCAGCAAAATAAGCTGGATAGGAGGAGAGGCGGGAGCAGTGGCATATAGAGGAATGGATCTTTCCATATTTCTCCTGCAGCCACTGAATGCCTGCAAAAGGGAGAAGAGAAGAAGCGGGCATTCAGCGGTTGCAGGAGGAATATGCAAAGATCCATTCCTCTATATGCTGCTGCTCCCGCCACTACTCCTATCCAGGCACACAGGGAGGCTGCTGTACGGGCGAGCACTCACTTTTTTCCCGGGCCGGCAGGCAGGGCTGGTGCAAGGATTTTTGACACCCTAGGCAAAACCTCATTTTGCGGCTCCCCTTGGCTCCCCCCTGACTCCACCCCCAACTCCACCCCATTTTCCCTGCCCAAGCAAACCCCACCTTTTTAATGAAGCACCCATCAATGCAGCCTCACCAGTGCCCATCAATGCAGCCTCACCAGCGCCCATCAATACAGCCTCACCAGCGCCCATCAAATGCAGCCTCACCAACGCCCATCAAATGCAGCCTCACCAGCGCCCATCAAATGCAGCCCCACCAGCGCCCATCAAATGCAGCCTCACCAGCGCCCATCAGATGCAACCTCACCAGCGCCCATCAATGCAGCCTCACCAGCGCCCATCAAATGTAGCCTCACCAGCACCCATTAATGCAGTCTACCAGTGCCCATCAATTAATGTTTGCTTGCTTCCATTCATTTGGGAGTTGGGACACAGACACAGTCCTCCACTGCCGCTGCGCCTCTGACACTATGCGTGAATGGAGCGGCGGCTGCCTGCTGATGCTGAGACTTAGTTGCTTACTGCAGAGAGAAAACAGTAGGAACACCAGTGGCTGGGCGCCCTAGGCAGTAGGGCGACCTAGGCGGCTGCCTAGTTTGCCAAATGGTAGTACCGGCCCTGCTGGCAGGCGCAACAGGCAAGGGGATCCGTGCCCCACCCGCTGAACCGAATTGGCAGGGTGAGTGGTGCAGGCTGAAGGAGCAGCCCAGCTGCTTTCCCCACATTGGCCGGCGGGCACTGCTGAGTGGCGCTGGCCTGACTTCCCCCCGCAATCTGTGGCACCCCACTGATTACATCCCTCCTGCAGGACGCGACTGCTAACGGGAATGGCGTTCCTGCTGCTGAAGAAATACAGGAACACTGTTCCCATGCGTTCCCGCATAATTCGACCCCTCCCTAGATATCATCTCCAGTCATCTCTCTATCTGCCCAAACACACCATGTTTCTGAACAAACTCCCAAAACTGTTGATTTCTGTATGCCTTTGTTGGTGTCCTATTGCAGCAAATAATGTTCAATAAAGAGCTAGTAAAAGAAATCTGTGGAGAGTTGACCAGAGAGTTATGAAGACACGACTAAGGCACTAGCTATACGCTGCTCATTTTGTGACCCAGTCTACACAAACACTTCTTGATGAAGAAGGTAAATGTTCCTTTGAATAGTTGCAGTTGCTGATGTTTTAATAATGGGATGTGGATGTGTTACTTCATTACAAGCTGATTTACTGCCAGTCTGTGGAAAACTAAAACTAGCAATAAGTTTTAATGATCGTGGAAAAGTATTGCTTAAAAGGGATTGACAATTGATGGCTGCATATTCAAAAGGGGCAAGACTACGAGGCACCTATTGTACATGACGCACATGGTGTGCATTCGTGGTGTCAATGCATCATCACGTTGATGCTCACTCACCTAAGAGGAATAAATAGGGTACTTTCTATCAACTGGTGGCCATTCTTTTTTTTTGATTTCAAAGTATTTTATTATTTTGTAAGAAATTACAAAGTACAATTCAAGACATTGTACGTCGTGCAACGACGTTTTTCTTAAGTAAAAGACAGAAAAACAACTTAATTGATCCAAATGTGATTAAATGTAAGTAAATGTAATAGACAGCAGCCTGACATTGGGCCTCGTGTATTCAGATGAGCCTAGGTAGAGAAACAAACTGTACTCTGGCTATGAGTTTATAACAATATATATGTATATCTAGGGCACCCTCTCCCATCGCAGCACCCCAAATGGGATCTCTTTGTGCCGCGAGGGGAGAACGCCCCCCAGGATTAGCAGGTGTGTACAGTCCACGTCATTTCTATTGAGGTGTGGAACCTCTGGTGAGGTCGGATTGTAAGTATAGGGGCACATATATGATGCACAGGTTGCTCGGTCAAGAAGGTTTAAGGTCGTCATTGATTTTCTGGGTATGGACTGCAGCATTGGTCCAGTTTATCCAGGGTAACCATTGTTTTTTGGCTTTGGATGGACGACCATTACTGGAAGCCATCATTGTTTCATAGCTGAAGTGGAGTGAGACCAGGTCTTTTGTTTGTAATATGGAAGGTGGAATGTCTGATTTCCAATTCCTTGTTATGTTGAGTCTGGAAGCTAATAAGATGTGGGACGTTGTGTGTCTGAGTGGGCCTGGTATAGCCTCTATGTTTAGGTTTAGAAGTGCCATTTCGGGTGAAGGTGGGATTGTAGTTTTGTTGATGTTGGTAAGCAGATTAAACGTGTCTACCCAGTATTTTCGGATGGAGGGGCATGACCAAAAGATGTGGAACATGTCTCCTTTAGATGATTTGCAACGCCAGCAAATGTTGGGGGCGTTAGTGTTGAATTTGGCTAGTTTATCTGGGGTTAAGTACCAACGGAGTGAGATTTTCTGTGTAAGCTCCCAAAGTGCTGAACATTGGGTTGCATTGTATATGGACTTTAGAGCTAGTTGCCATTGTGTGTCAGTGAATGTTTTTGTGAGATCTTTTTCCCATTGATAGTGGGGGGTCATCTTGGTGAAGGATCTTTTACCCTGTAGGAGGTTATAGAAGTAGGATATGCCTTTGGGCCTTGGTGTGGGGTTTATGAGGAAGTCCCATGAGTTCTGGGGGATGTTGTAGAGTGGAAGAGGTATTTTATTGAAACAGTGTTGGATGCGGAGGTATGTGAAGCTTTCAGAGGCGGGGAGAGCAAATTCCCTCTGTAGTTGGGAAAAGGGTTTAATTTGATTACCTCGTAAAAGTTGTTGTAGTGCATGAATTCCACTATGGGACCATTTGGAAAGTCCTAGGTCAGGTGTTAAGTGATGAAGCGTCTCTAGGGGTATGTTGTGGAGCGTGTTGGGGGGATTGTATTTTGAGGGGGATATCAATTGCTTCCAGGCGTAGACTGAAGCTTTCATGGTCGGGGAGATGGAGGGGGATATATAAGATCCCAGAGGAATGCTCATCAGCCATATTTTTAGGTTTGGGCGTAGCAACGATGAATTTTCTATCTGTGCCCAAAGAGATTGAGTGGTAGATTGGAACCACTGAGGGAGTTGTGCAAGTATTGCTGCGAGGTAGTAATCTCTAAAATCTATGGAGCCTGTGCCTCCCGCTAGTCTGTGTTTAATTAATTTTGTGTGTGCACATCTGGGTTTTTTCCCATTCCAAAGGCACTTGTTGAAGATTGATTGGAGGGTTTTGAAAAAGGAGGCTGGGACTGGGATTGGGAGTGTGCGAAAGAAGTATAATATTTGGGGAAGACATGTCATTTTGAAGGCTGCCAATCTCCCCGACCAGGAGAGCTCGTGTTTAACTATATGTTGTGTATCAGATTTGATTTTTTGTAGGAGTGGGAGGAAGTTAGAGGAGTAGATATGTCTAGTGGTTTTTGGGAGTTGTATTCCCAGGTATGTGATTTCCTTGTCTGCCCAGTCAAAGGAATATTGTGTCTGGAGTAAATTCTTGGTGGTGGAATCGATATTAATAGCTAGAATTGAAGATTTGGTTGTGTTTAGTTTGTAATATGATATCTTACTGAACCAATTTAGAGTTTCTTGTGCTGCTGCCAGGGAAGATGGAGGGTTGGTGAGTATTAGAATGACGTCGTCCGCGAAAAGGCTAATTTTGTGGCAGACGTTGCCAATTTGGATTCCGGATATTGTAGTATTGGTTCTGATATGTTGTGCTAGTGGTTCCATTAGTAGGTTAAAGATAAGTGGGGACAGGGGACACCCTTGACGCGTGCCATTGGTAATGGGGAATGGTTTGGAGATCATACCCTGTGTAAAGACCTGGGCTGAAGGGGTAGTGTACATAGCCAAGATGGCTTTAAGGATGTGGTCCCTGAACCCGAATCTCTGTAGGACCATTTTGAGGTAGGTCCAATGAACCCTGTCGAACGCCTTCTCTGCGTCCAATGAGAGGAGCAGAGAAGGCGTTCCGGTGGATTCCGCATGATGTAACAAGTTGAGCATTCTTCTAGTGGCATCTGGTGCCTGTCGTCCCTTAGTGAATCCCGTCTGGTCTCTGTGTATGAGGGTAGGTATAATGTCTAATAGGCGTGAGGCGATGGTCTTAGCATAGATTTTCAGATCAAGGTTGAGTAGGGAGATTGGTCTAAAATTTTTGGGGGAGTTTGGTTCTTTCCCTGGCTTTGGTATCGTAACTATTAGTGCATTTAAATAATCATTCGGAAGTTTAGAGGAGGAGGCAGTGTTGTTGTATAGTTCAGTAAGTTGTGGGACGATTTGGGGGGAGTATTGTTTGTAGTATTCAGCTGTTAGGCCGTCTGGACCTGGAGCTTTGCCATTAGGTAGGGAGTTTATTGAGGAGAGAATTTCCTGTTCTGTAAAGGGCTTATTGAGTTTCTCTAGCTGGTTCTCATTCAGGGTAGGTAGCTGGATGGATTGGAGGAAGAGGTTAATCTCTTCTGGAGAGGGCTGTGGAGTATTAGTGTCGTGTTTCAAGTTGTAAAGGTCGCTATAGTAATCGCTGAATGCATTGGCTATGTCTTGAGGGTTGGTCTGGGGAGTGTTAGTATGGGGGTGAATGATCTGGGCGATTTTAGTTTTAAGTCTTATACCCCTAAGTTTCGTTGCCAGAGATTTTCCTGCTTTATTGGAGGTGGCATAAGAGGTGGCTTTAATTCTACGTTGGAGGTATTCAAATGATTGAAGGAGTAAGGTTTTCAGTTCTTGTCTTAGGTTGAATAGTTGGTGGGTTATTGGATTTTGGGGTTTAGACTTATGTTGTTGTTCTAGGGAGGCAATTTGAGTGGTTAACTCATCTATACGCTGCGTCCTCCTCTTTTTGTGAAGGGAACTTAGTTTGATTAACAGACCTCTAATATAGGCCTTATGGGCGTTCCACACCACCCCATGGTCAGACGCTGTGCCTTTGTTTATAGAGAAAAATTCTGAGAGATGGTGGGAGATTTCTGTTGTGTATTTTTCATTTTATAGTATGTAGTTGTTTGCGCGCCACAGGAATGTGTTGCGTTGTGGAGTGAAATCTGAGATAGAGATCGATATTGGGGCGTGGTCTGACCATGTTGTGGTGTGGATTTCAGACTTGCAAATTTTCTGGAGTAGCCATTTATCTGTAGCAAAAAGATCAATTCGTGAGTATGAATTGTGCATGGAAGAATAAAAGGTAAAGTCCTTTTCAGAACCGTGGTGGCAGCGCCACACATCGAATAAGTCCTGTGTAGACAAAAATTTCTTCAATGGCGGCGATCGCCTCTTCGCAGGAGCTGTTGTGTCCATGGTAGCGTCCGGAACACTGTTGAAGTCCCCGCATAGAATTACATGGCCTTTTTTTATCTGTTTGATTAACCTCTGTACTTTATGCATGAACTTCATCTGCTGGGTGTTTGGTGCATAGATGTTGGTTAAAGTGTAGCATATTTTGTTGATGGTACACACTAAAATTAAGTAGCGACCGTCGGGGTCGATTAGTAGATTGGATAGGTGGAAGTCCACCGAGTCCTTGATTGCTATCATGACTCCTTTGGATTTGGTAGAATGGCAAGCATGAAAAATGTGTGGGAACTGGCGGTTGTTGCATAATGATAAGTCTGAGTTTATCAGATGTGTCTCTTGGATACAGAGAATGTCGCTCTGGAGAGCTCTGGCGGTTTTCCATAAAGAGTGGCGTTTAGCCGGGTGGTTCAATCCTTTGGCATTAAGTGAGAGGACGTTTAGTGGCATTGTGGTGTGGGATGGAAGTAGATCTGAGTGAGAGTCACTTACAGTTAGTTGTCCTGGTCAAGGATATGGAGGATCCTGCGATCTGTGGCTGATGACAGAAGGAGTTCGGTCCCCTGGCAGGGAGATGGTTGGCTAAAGGAGCTGCGGATAGAGCAAAATGTTAATCACACTTTATATTAGTAGCCCAATGGTCAAGCTGCCGATAAAGCAACAGTGCTTAGTTGAAAGGAGCAACGTAGAGGAGGTGTAAACACCGCTTCAGCCTCTATTTGGGGGTTAAACAGTTTGTAACGAAGGGAGCTGAACAAACAGTGGAAGGTTGTGTGGTCTCCAGGGGAGGAGTGAAGTAGTAGTTAGGCCTACTATGGCAATATCTGTGGGGTCACTTCAGCTGGGGTGGTGATCCCTGTGGTTGCGGGCATTAGAGGGGCCACTGCAGGTTGGTGGGGTCTTGGGAGATTCTGTGATTATTCCCCAGTTGTGGAGGAGGTGCAGGCCTTTGTTTAGGTCATGTATGGTGTGAGACTGACCATTCCTAGTGACCAGAATAGTCGCAGGGTGGCGCCATTTGTAAGGAATTTTGTTGTTTTGCAGCCCCTTTGTGATCGGGTTCAGGTTTCTTCTTAGCTGGAGCGTGTATTTAGAGAGATCCGGAAAAAACTGGATTCCCGTGTACGGAGCTGGTAGTGGAGATTTGTTTTTGACCCCTAGCAGGAGTTTCTCCTTAATGTGAAAGAAGTGGACTCTCATTAAAACATCTCTGGGAACAGAAGCAGCGAGGTGGGATGGCTTGGCTATCCTGTGTATTCTGTCTATGATTATGTCCCTGGGAGATGCTTCTGGAACAATGACGTGCATTAGTTCCTTCGCGTATCTTGGTAGTTCAGCAGGCATTATGGATTCGGGGACTCCACGCAGTTTGACATTGTTCCTGCGTGATCTGTCCTCTAAATCGGCCAGCTTGGCGCGGATCCATGTTTGTTCCTCCCTCACATCTTCACACACATCTATGACTTCATTAACTGTGGCTGTGCAGTCACTCATATTTTTTTCAATGCATGTCACTCTCTCATCTATAGTGTGTATGTCTGAAGAGATTTTAGCAAATAATGAGGAGAGATCTGTCATGAGGGAGGTCTGCAGGGACAGTAGTATGTCCTTTAAGGTGGTGTCCATCACAGGCTGCCCCGATGTGGGGAATGATGCCATAGATGAATGCAGGGCCTGGTTGCTGAGAAGGGGATTGAAAGCCTGGGCCTCAATTTGTGAAGAGGGCGGGCGCTGCGGCGGGGCATCGAGCCTCATCTTAGCTTTCGCTGGGCTATTTAGGAGGTGGTCGCCTTCCAGGGGGTGAGTGGGTAAAGCTGGGGGGTCAGATGAAGCGGATTCTACCGGGAATTCGTCCGGTAGGTCCGTGTAGGATTCGTTCGGCGCGGCCTGGCCAGCGCCATCTTGGCTTTCACTGACCTGCTCCGCCGGCTTGTAGGAGAACTCTGTGAGTTTCTTGGGCTTGTATTCCGGGTTTCTCTTTCTGAATACGCTGGCCATGATCCCAAGTGTCTCAGGAGCAAGGATGGCGCTGGATTTTGTTAGCTGTGCGGCCTGAGTAGCTATAGTATCTCCCCTGTGAGACGAGCTGAGGATTCAGGCGTCCATCTTCAGCTCCGGTCGGCCACGCCCCCCAACTGGTGGCCATTCTTTATGCACAACTTTGCACCATGCACTTTGCCTACATAACACTCCCCTAATGAAGTCTTAAAGTGGTATTAAACCCAGGGCCTTTTTTCAGCCGGAACATGCCACCCCCAGTGCTGGCCCTGTGCTTTTCGATCACCACTGTCACTTCTAAACACAGGAGCCTGGCTTCTGTATTTAGAAGTGCCAGCACTCCTGTTCTGGGCACTGCACTAAATCCTCCCCGGGGCAGCTGGTGTAATGTACAGGGGGGTGCCAATGGCATCACTAATGTTGGCCATGTAGGCATTGCCCGCTGCAATTGCTGGCACTCGCAGCATCTCTCACCAATGCCTGCCCTATCACACTAGAGCTGAGGAAGCTTCCGTTCTGACGTGTCTAATGACAGATCATGAGGAGGAGGCTGGAAGAAAGAACATATCCCCCACTGCACCAAGCCGTACTCATAGAGAAAGAGAATTTATATGGGGAGGAGTGATGGATGTACTTATTCTAGAAAGGGGAAGACAATCCTGTCAAGGATGAGGATTTCAGGGAGGAACCCTGCACTCTATACTTAGCGCCCTCCTGAACTCTGCACTCTGTATGTAGCACCCTCCTGAACTCTGCACTCTATACATAGCACCCTCCTGAACCCTGCACTCTCTAAGTAGCACCTTCCTGAACCCTGCACTCTGTATGTAGCACCCTCTTGAACTCTGAACTCTGCACATAGCACCCTCCTGAACTCTGCACTCTATAAGTAGCCCCCTCCTTACCCCTGCACTCAGTACATAGCACCCTCCTGAACTTGGCACATTGTATGTAGCTCACTCTTGGTATTTAATGCCCCTTTAAGACCCTCCCACACCTATTTGCAGTTGCAAACCCCCTCTTGGAAGAAGGTGGGGGGGTGATGGTTGAATTCCTGCACCTATTCTGGGGGGGGGAGCCCTGATTAAACCCAAAAGCATGTGATTGCTGCATTTGGGTTTTTTTTAGGCTTTCTTTCTCCTATCTTCACCTGGTGGTCTGGCCTGTGGTTGTTTTTCTTAACAGAACAAGATATCCTGAAAATGTAGCAGTTAAGAGTGTTGAGACAAACCATTTACATCAGCTTTACCCCAAAAGAAAAAAAATTGTTCCTGTAACTGTTTCTGTAGCTGATTATTAGGTGTGAGCTGGCGTTTGGCTTCAATTTGCTTGTACAGAGGTGTGTTGTTGGCCAGATCACCAGGTGAAAACAGAGGGGAAAATGCCTAAAAAAAGAAAACTAAACAAAACACATCTAATGATTGGTAAGCTGCATAATATACATTTTTTGGTTCTGGGTTTAATATCACTTTAAAGTTACAATAAATTCTGGATTTAAAAAAATTATATTCAAGTATGTGTGATTTTGGAAAAAGTTCCTGCACTACTTTGGTGTGATTTACAGTGCAACTTTGCCCCATAGAATATGAAAACTCGCATCATAGTCACACCACATAATCACAATGTAAATCTCATCAAAGTTGCATTGCAATAAGGTTAACCGAGCCATAAAGAAGATCAAAAAGTGAGAGATGATATTGAAATATTTTTAGAATAGAAAATAATGAGATAAATAGCAAAGAAGAAGCAATAAATGAGTAAACTTATTGTAATATAAATAGATTAAGAAAGAGTAAATTTTCATTGAAGATTTCATGCAAAAACAGAAGAGAAGGTAAAAAAAAGAGTATCTAGACGTGAGTTTTTAATTATTGATTTAAAAGTGATGTTTTAGTGTTGCAATGGGTTAGATCTGTGATGGGGTGAATTGCATCACCTCCACAACAGAATCTTGATATGGCGTCCCTGATCCCCCAAATAGTGGAGTCCCTAAGCAGTCAGCATCTGTGGTCGTTTGCTCTGGCCCACCTTTTCTAGTTATAGCTCCCCATTACATTTAAAATCTATATTATTAAATTGTTCATCTATAATGTGACTCTTCTTTTTTATCATAACCTACATCACCCGGACTGTTTTTGGTTTAATAATAATCACCCTGTTTGTGTATGCATATTTGGACACATCTATTCACTAGATTAGATTAGATAGATAGATAGATAGATATTTAAATATGTACAATTATATTAAACAGTTAACTCCTAGAATTGTTAACTTGTGAATACAACCATGGTAAATGTATTGCTTTGCAACTATTGGCATACATCATGTCTATATTTACCTCTGGTGTGTCTGGTAAAGTTTACAGTACAAATTACTTTCTGTGCAATATCCAAGGGACCAGATTCAAAATACTCCATAATAGCATCCTCAGTGTCCACTGAACTTGCTTTTTCACCCATTATATTCTTAGTGTGAAATTGAATTTCTTCTTTTATGTTCCCCCTGTTGCTAGAAATCTGTTTGATAAATCATACTGGCAATCTATTTCACTTTGCACATAGATAAATGGTGTGTTCTTAAAATAAAAGTTGCAGTGCTCTGCCTTTGGTCTTTTAAGGTATGACTATCAAGGGAAAATGGCTGCATGCAAGAGATTAAATTATAATAATCCTATCCATTCTGATATTGCTATAAACCTCCATGCACAGAGCCATTTAAGTCATCACAAGGTAAGTAGGATCAACTTGAAGCAGACTAACACATCTTGCTTTCCCAGGGAATGTAAAATATAACGTGTCAATATTTTTTAACATTTTAGCTTCATATATGTTTTATGAAATATCAGCTAAGCAATTAGACATGGCAACACTGCATTTAAGGGTGTTTTATATGGGAAGAGATTCAGGGTCAGGTAGAATGGTTTGGACAGTTTATATATACATAGTGTGTACGCTATGTGAAAATAAATCTGCAGAAAAAAATAATTTTACAAACAACAGGGCTTAATAACTGCTTTCCAAACTCTGATTTTAAAAGCCTAGGGTTGAGCTTAAGGTTCAGTCTGAACACAAGTTGGCTGTTTGGGCCTTCAAGTACACACCCAAACAAATACCCATTCAGGGGGAGCCAAAGGTCATGTATAATAGTATAAAAGTATAATGACATTACTACCACGATTATACATGACAGCTTCCTGTTGTCAACGGTTGTTGACCCCTTTTCTACCAGGGTGTGTCTTTAACCACTTGCCGCCCGCCACATAGCAAAATGACGCCGGCAAAGTGGTTTCAATATCCTGACCGGACGTCATATGACGTGATCAGGATATTAAGCCGCTGCATGCCCCCCAGTCTGACACACGGCAACTCCAATCTAGGTAAAGAGTCTCTGGCAGAGCACAGCCCCCCTCGGATCCCACCCAGGACCACCAGGGAAGCCGCCCAGGACCACCAGGGAAGCCGCCCAGGACCACCAGGATGGCCATTCACACTGGACCACTAGGTATGCCCCCCAGACCCCCCCCTCATATAAGTGCACGTATCAGTGCCCATCAGTGCCATGTATCAGTGCCCATCACTGCCTAGCAGTGCCGCCTATCAGTGCTCAGCAGTGCTGCCTATCAGTGCCCATCAGTGCCGCCTATCAGTGCCACCCATAAGAACCCATCTTTGCAGCCTTTCAGTGCCCATCAGTGTTGCCTATCCGTGCCCAGCAGTGCCACCCAGTGCCACCCATGAGTGCCCATCAGTGCCACCTATCAATGCCCATCAGTGCTGCATATCAGTGCCACCCATCAGTGCCGAATATCAGGGCCCATCCTCAGTGCCCATCAGTGCCCGCTCATTGGTGCCACCTCATCGGTGCCGCCTTATGAGTGCCTGTCAGTGCCGCCTTATCAGTGCCTATCAGTGAAAGAGAAAACTTACTTATTTACAAACATTTTTAACAGAAACAAAAGCAAAACTTTTATTTTTTTCAAAATTCTTTTTTTTCAAAAGTCTTTTTACATTTTTTTAGCAAAAAATAAAAACCGCAGAGGTGATCAAATACCACCATAAGAAAGCTCTATTTGTGGGAACAAAATGATAAAAATTTAGTTTGGGTACAGTGTAGCATGACTGCGCAATTGTCATTCAAACTGCGACAGCACTGAAAGCTGAAAATTGATCTGGGAAGGAAGGTGTATAAGTGCCCTGTATTGAAGTGGTTAAATAGTGGATCAGTGGCCTTATGTTTACAGAAGCCATTCAAAAACAACACTGGATAAATAGACATTGAGTGGCCAGTCTGCCTTGTAATAACTGTGTACCAAGTTGTTATTAGATGTCCTGGTAAGCAGGGACACTGTACCAAGTTGATTCCACGGGCTGGTTACCATGTGATCACTGTGATTGGTCATTATAGTGATCACTTGATTTATAATGTTGATCTCTCCCCTTCCCCTGCAACAGGTGAAGGAGAGAGATCAAGTACTCATGAATGGGAAACGAATGAATGCATCAGTTACAGCAGCTTCATTCATTCAGTTT
Source organism: Aquarana catesbeiana (assembly GCF_042186555.1). Taxonomy (NCBI): domain Eukaryota; kingdom Metazoa; phylum Chordata; class Amphibia; order Anura; family Ranidae; genus Aquarana; species Aquarana catesbeiana. The sequence goes on from NC_133324.1 coordinate 311,581,294, forward strand.
CAGTGACACATAGATTTTTTTAACCCTTTCATGCTCCCTTCTCTCCTTGCACATTATCTTAATGCTGTCTCTATATGACCTGTATATTAACCCTTTCACCTCCCTTATCCTGCACTTCTGAACATTAACCCATTCTTCTCCATCCTGCCACTGTATGTAACCATTAAATTAACCTCTCCACCCCCTGCTCTGTGTATGACCTGTACATTCAATGTTTCTAGTTCACCATTCCCAAGATCCAACAAGTGTCTTTTCCAAAAGATTGTGGCAAAACAAGAGATTGCCTTGGGGTCTCTATTTTCCAAAAAAGGTGATCATTTGGGGATTTTTCATACTATTGTGGCATTTTTTTTTTCCTTGTCAAATGTGTTTATTATTTTTTAAATATAACAAGGATAGACAAATTGAGTACATACAAGGATGGTGGTACAATATTCAAATAGCAATAAAGCTAAACATATTGATTTATGAACAGGATGAGTACATAGCAATGTAAAAATGTAGCGAGTAGAGCATCAAATAAACCAATAAAGTATTACATCAAAAGCATTAGAAAATTCCATCAGAAGGAAAAAAGTAGGCTAGTGACTACTGGTTAAATTTGCAAGAGCAGTAATATATAGGTATATATTAAAAACAGAAGAGATAATGTGTATATACAGTATCTCACAAAAGTGAGTACACCCCTCACATTTTTGTAAATGTTTTATTATATCTTTTCATGTGACAACACTGAAGAAATGACACTTTGCTACAATGTAAAGTAGTGAGTGTACAGCTTGTATAACAGTGTAAATTTGCTGTCTCCTCAAAATAACTCACACAGCCAATAATGTCTAAACCGCTGGCAACAAAAGTGAGTACACCACTAGGTAAAAATGGCCAAATTGGGTACAATTAGCCATTTTCCCTCCCCGGTGTCATGTGACTCGTAAGTGTTACAAGGTCTCAGGTGTGAATGGGGATCAGGTGTGTTAAATTTGGTGTTATCGCTCTCACTCTCTCAAACTGGTCACTGGAAGTTCAATATGGCACCTCATGGCAAAGAACTCTCTGAGGATCTGAAAAAAAGAGTTGTTGCTCTACATAAAGATGACCTAGGCTATAAGAAGATTGCCAAGACCCTGAAACTGAGCTGCAGCACAGGACAGGTTCCACTCAGAACATTTGTTGCCATGGTCGGCCAAAGAAGTTTAGTGCACGTGCTCAGCTTCATATCCAGTGGTTGTCTTTGGGAAATAGACGTATGAGTGCTGTCAGCATTGCTGCAGAGGTTGAAGGGGGGGTCAGCCTGCCAGTGCGCAGAGCATATACCGCGTGCTGCATTAAATTGGTCTGCATGGTTGTTGTCCCAGAAGAAAGCCTCTTCTAAAGATGATGCACAAGAAAGCCTGCAAACAGTTTGCTTAAGACAAGCAGACTAAGGACATGGGTTACTGGAAACATGTCCTGTGATCTGATGAGAGCAAGATAATCTTATTTGGTTCATATGGTGTCAAGCGTGTGTGGCGACAACCAGGTGAGGAGTACAAAGACAAGTGTGTCTTGCCTACAGTCAAGCATGGTGGTTGGAGTGTCATGGTCTGGGACTGCATGAGTGCTGCCGGCACTGGGGAGCTACAGTTCATTGAGGGAACCATGAATGGCAACACATACTGTGATATACTGAAGCAGAGCATGATCCCCTCCCTTCGGAGACTGGGACGCGGGGCAGTATTCCAACGACCCCAAACCCACCTCCAAGGCAACCACATGTCTCCAGACCTAAACCCTATTGAGCATCTGTGGGGCATCCTCAAACAGAAGGTGGAGGAGCACAAGGTCTCTAACATCCACCAGCTCTGTGATGTCGTCATGGAGGAGTGAAAGAGGACTCCAGTGGCAACCTGTGAAGCTCTGGTGAACTCCATGCCCAAGTGGGTTAAGGCAGTGCTGTAAAATAATGGTGACCACACAATATATTGACACTTTGGGCCCAATTTGGACATTTTCACTTGAGGGTGTAGTCACTTTTGTTGCCAGCGGTTTATACATTAATGGCTGTGTGTTGAGTTATGTTGAGGGGACAGCAAATGTACCCATTATACAAGCTATATACTCACTACTTTACATTGTAGCAAAGTGTAATTTCCTCAGTGTTGTCACATTAAAAGATATAAAAAAATATTTATAAAAATGTGAGGGGTGTACTCACTTTTGTGAGACACTGTAAGTACCACACAATATTAAAAGAAAGGTAGAAAACAAAAAATAAGAGTAGATAGAGAGAGGAAGGTAGAAAAAGGGGGGGTGGGAATGGGGGGGGGGGGGGGGTTACAAGTGGTGATGTGATCCCAAATGAATAGAATTTACAGTCAAGGCAAATAGAGTAAATTACCAAGGCAATTATAGAGTGTCATCAAAGTCTGGAGGTAAAATTTTTTTAACCCAAAGAAGCCAGACTTTCTCAGATTGACCAATTCTATCTCTTTCGATTGCTTCCATTTTAGCTTGAATAAGAGCTTTATTAGTTCTGTATATGGTTTCAGCTAGAATTAAATATTTATTTTCCATGCCTGAGCAATGGTTTGTTTTGCGGCTGTTAGGAGCTGTCAAAGAAGGCAAAATTGATTCTGTGTGATCCCATCAGGAATCAGGTTTAATAGGGCTGTAGCAGGATTGTGCTGTATAGGTGTATCAAAGATTTTGGAGGCAAAAACTGCCTTCTAGAATTTTTAGGCAATTGGGCAATCTTACCAAATATGAAGCTGAGTGACAAACTCTGAACAGCCACAAAAACAAGCTCCAAGGTAATCAGAAACATATTTCGATATTCTAGCAGGAACCAGATACAAACGAGTTAGCACCTTAAAGTTAGTTTCCATAGCAACAACATTAGAAGAAGCAGTCTTAGTGGCGGACCATATGCTAGACAATTCAGTAGCATTAAATGAGAGATTAAGGTTCAGTTCCCATTTGGAGAAATATGAGGGGGGACCAGCATTAGTACTAGCTAAAAAATTTTTATAGAGAAAGGAAACAAGTTCTCTAGCATGAGGGTCAGAAATACATATGCGTTCAAAACGCAACATCTGGGATAGTTGGGAGTCGAAATTGAGATAAGGTTGGAAAAAAAATTTGATTTTCAAAAACAGTTCCGATTGAGGAAGTCCAAATTTATCACACAAAGTAGGAAAAGAATGTATGGAAGAGGCAGATACCAAATAATATAAAAAGGATAAATTAGCTGTATTCCGTGCTTTGAAAGAATTCGGAGCGATCCAGCCAGGGTTAAAAGCAGGTTTTTTTAACAAAAGAAAAGAGCAGTAAATGAGGAAATTGAAGGCCAAGAGAAGTTTTGAATCTGTCCCAGATGGATAGATAATGTTTTGTGATAGGATTGCGAATAAGTAAAGTACGATCAGTTGGTCTTAACCATAACATGTTAGATACTGAAATAGGGTCACAGTCAATAGACTCAATTGTTACCCATAAATACATTTCTTTGATTGTATGGTATTTTGGTAAATGTGCAAGGTGTGCAGCATGATAGTAAGCAGAAATATTTGGGAGACCTAAACCTCCGCAGCTTTGTGGGAGACAGAGAGTGGATTTAGAGGTTTGAGGTTTTGTTTTACCCCAGATAAAGGAGATAATTCTGCGCTTTATAAGCCGTAAAAAATTAGATGGAACTGGGATGGGCACGACTCTAAAAAAGATATAAAAATATAGCCATCTTAATAACATTAATTTAAGCTATCCAGGATAGAGGGATAGAGGACCATTGTGATAATAATTCAGTAACCTGTTTTAGTAATGGAGGGAGGTTAGCTGAGTATAAGTCAGTTGTCTTAGGAGTGAGTTGAATTCCTAGGTATGGAAGTCTATAAGGTGTCCAAGAGAAGGGAAGTGAATCTTTAGCAAGCTGAAGGTCTGAAGGAGGCAAGGAAATGTTGAGTGCAGCTGATTTTTTTTATTTGTATTTTTTATTATTATTTTCAGCATTTTAGAAAATTCCAAACATTATCTTGAAACATATACAATGCAATTTATCTTATCAGTTCCCGTCCTCTCCCCTCCAATAGTGAAATAGAGGGAGGGGGTGGGAACCACACAAAAGGAAAAAGAAAGAGAAAAGAAGAAAAAAAGAGGGAAAGAGGAAAAAAAAAATCCCAAAGGAAGAAAAAGAAGGGGGAGGTTGGGGGGGGCTATGAGAAATGTAAACATATAGAACTATCGAGGAGGTACAAAAACTATAAGGTTAATTGATATTAATTAATAAGTCATACTCTAATTTACCATCAGGGTCTGATATTATTTCATAATATAGTTCAGTTTTCTTAAATTCAAACCATTTTGCCCATGTCTTAATATATTTCCTGGTTAGCCCTTTATTTCTACGGGTTATTTCTTCAATTAGACGGAGCTTGTCAACCCTTCGTAGCCACTGTGAGATAGTAGGTATTAAACTTTTTCCCCAGTATAGTGGAATCAAAGATTTACAAGCGTTTAACAAACATGGGGTCATAGACATCTTGTATTGCTCTGATGTTTCCTTCGTACAATGAAGTAAAAACGTTAATGGTTCAGGTTTAATTACTCAGTCCAATATCAGAGAGATCACCTTCACCACTTATTCCCAAAATTATCAGATTTTAGGGCAGAACCACCATATGTGCCCATGTGTAGCTTGCTCTCCACACTCCCTCCAACACAGGGGCGAGGTTGAGTCGGACATTGCATGTAAATTTACTGGTGTATAATGCCATTGAGATAAAAGTTTAAAGTTTACCTCCGTCATTCTACTCTAGGTGGAAGGCATATAAAAAAAATTTAAAAAAAAAAATGACGTGGGGTTCCCCCTAAATTCCATACCAGACCCTTCCATACCGGTGACCCCGCCCCCCTCTGATGCACGGTGACTTGACGGGACTTCCCTGTGACGTCACGGGGAATGCCACAGGGAAGTCCCGTCAAGTCACCGTGCGTCAGAGGGGGCGGGGTCACCGGGTGGCCCCGCCCCCCCCCCATTATTTAAGAACTGTCAGACGAGGAGCGCCGTCACACAGCGGGAGCCTCCCTCCATGCCAGCATGGATTGCGGAGCGGCCCGGAGAAGAAAATGAAGAAGAAGAGAAGACCTGAAGGGTCTGGTATGGAATTTAGGGGGAACCCCACGTCATTTTTTTTTTTTTAATTTTGGCCGGGGTTCCCCTTAATATCCATACCAGACCTGAAGGGCCTGGTATGGAATTTAGGGGGACCCCCACGTCATTTTTTTTTTTTAATTTCGGTTCGGGGTTCCCCTTTGGGGAATTCCCATGCCGTTTTTATCAATGAACTTCTATGTGTATTGTCGGCAATGCAATAGCCGCGGGTAGTTTTAAATGAGTTTTTTCCTTCAAAATGTCATTTTGCTGTCAGACTGTTCTAAACACAGGAAACATGCGCCCCTTTACAGGCACACTATAGACACCCCCCAGGTACGAAATTTAAAGGGATATTACACTTTTATTGATTGACTTTAAGTATTATTAAAATCACTGCTCCTGAAAAAACGGCCGTTTTTAAAACTTTTTTTTGCATTGATCCATGTCCCCTGGGGCAGGACCCAGGTCCCCAAACACTTTTTATGACAATAACTTGCATATTAGCCTTTAAAATTAGCACTTTTGATTTCTCCCATAGACTTTTAAAGGGTGTTCCGCGGCATTCGAATTTGCCGCGAACACCCCAAATTGTTCGCTGTTCGGTGAACTTGCGAACAGCCAATGTTCGAGTCGAACATGAGTTCGACTCGAACTCGAAGCTCATCCCTAATCACAAGCAATAATCCTGGGAGATTGGATGCCATCCATCTTTGTAAAAGATGCATACTTGCATACTCGCATTAGAGAGACATACCAGTAGTACCTATGTCTCCCAGTGGAAGTCATATATTATCAGTTTGTATGCTTTACTCTTTGGCCTCTCTACTTCCCTGCGTACATTTTGAAAGCTCCCATTAGAAGTTGACTTGTTAATCAGAGAGGAAGGTGTAAGAATATGATTTTACTTGGACGATATCTTGTTGCTAGCGCAGAGTTCAAATCAAACAAGAAGTTTGGCTGGATCATCAATCACAGCAATAGTCACCCGGAGGCAGTGAAGGATTCAGTGTACTTGGGTGCACGTTTCAACACAAGAAAATCACTGTCACTTGGGAGTGATTATTTTTAGTCCTGTCAGCTTCCCATCTTCCAGCAGCTCTGTGCCTCAAGGTTATTGGAATATTAGTGTTTACGACATGGTGAAAGGGGTGCAATGGCAGCTTTGGAAGTTTCAGTGTGCCTTTACCCGTTGTTGGCCTTTGGGGCCCCTCCTTCAAAGAACAGAACATCAAATTAAGTTCTTTCTTGTGGTGGTAGATCAACAGAATAATGCTGAAGAATTGCCACTTCATCATGCAAATCAGTTGGATCATCTTCTCAATCAACACCAATCTGATGGTGTGGTTTGCCTATGGGGAAACCCTTCTAACACAGAGGTGCTAGGACTTCAACACCTTGGGGATGGTCTTGAATGTCCTTAAATTAAAGGTGGCAGGCTGTAAATTGAGAGTGTTTGCTCCACAACTAGCAGGCAGTTCAGTTACAGATGAACAACAAGGCAATAGTAGCCTATGTCAGGAGTCAAGGAAGGACATGCAATCGTTCATTGATGGCAGAAGTGAAATCCATCATGAACTGGACACAGTTAGATCTATATCATATTATGGCAACCTACCTCCCAGAGCCAGAGAATCAGCAAGTGGACTATTTGTCCACAACAGCTGTAGACGACAATGAGTGGGTCTTGAGGTTGAAGGTGTTTGCCTGGCTCGTACACCAGAGGGGTTGACCTAAGATAGACCTCTTCTGTACCTCATAAAAACAGCAAGCTGCATGTTCCAAGGTTCTTAAATACCCAGGCAACAGTCATGAAACTGCTTACTTTTTTTTTGCATGGTCAATGTTTTTCCTCTGACTCCACTTATAGCCAAGTTCATCAGGAGATTATGGCAGGAATCAGTAGTGGCTCTGGCGATCCTGCCATTTTGGCCAAGACACCCTTGGTGGCAACTCACCATTTAACAACAAATTCTATTACCATTAATTCCAGACCTGCTGTTTCAATGTGAAATTGTTAATCCTTTCCTCTTTATTCAAATGATGGTGCTGGCCTGGGTCTTGATTGAGCAAATATAGTGCAGTAAGGGTGTCCAGAGCAAGAAAACATTATGAATCACTCCTATAATAGAGTATGGAGTCACTTAGCTCAGTTCACTGTTAAATGTGACTTTGATCCTGCAAAGCAACAGGTGCATTATGTGCTGACATTCCTCCAGTCTAACATGGTCAAGGGTCTTAGATTGAGTTCCCTCAACGCACGGGTGTCCGCCCTCACAGCGTTTACTAAGATAGAGTGTGCTACCAATCCCTTAATCGTTTAGTGCCTGAATGCAATACTCTGCATCAGACCCCCAAAATATAGATCCTAGCTGGTTGCTATAAAAAAAATTTCACTTTTGCAACAGTGTTAACAAATGAGCCCCTATGTACCAGTTTACAAAACAATGGTGCTGTAATTAAGCAGATACCTGCTTAAATATCTAAACTGCAAAATGACACATGCAAATGGTTCAGCTGTCATGAGCTGTTACTACTGACATCTCCTAATTTATTTATAATTGCCTAAGTAGTTATTCTGTACCTGTATCTCTGGATCGCCACAACTCTTTATTGATGCATTTTAAGCTTTGCATTTATTAGTGTCTAATAAACATAATTTTAAGTGTTCTATCCAATTTGTTGTCTGCACTGTGGATATCAATAATATTTTCATGATATCACGTACAGTTAATAAAATGTATGTCTCTCTGCACATAAATACATTATTAGAAGTAAAGCAATGCATCTAGGAGGATTGCCTTGCATAGAAAAACACAGAACTCTCTCTAGCTAATTGTCAGTGGTTCTTAGGCGGTTATATCATGCTTTGATGTGATACTAATTAGTCTACAGCATTTTCTGGCCTTTTTATCCTTCCTGATTTAATTGAGGAAAATGTATGGCTTGCACACTGTGTCATGAAAGCTGCTTCATACATGAGTGAGATCATGGCCATGTCTTTAATCTGTGATGTTTTTAAGTTTGCTGCCTATGTTACAGGCATATTAAGCAGCAGTTCTCTACACAAGTGCAAAATCCACCTACATCCATTAAGAAGCAGTCAGAGACAGAGGGAAAACAGTGCTAAAATAGAATCTTGTATTTAAAGAGGTAGCGGAAAGTATACATTCAGCTTTGGCTGATGGAGAATTTGTTATATTTACTATTGATTTACAGCCACCACTGTCAAATTAAAGAAAACTGATTGATTGTTTTTATGCTTTATATTGATCTACAGACAAGCAGGCACTTTAGAAAAAAACTGATTTGCAAAAGATAACTTGCAAGCTTGTAAAAGGCATGCTGTATACTATGGGCCTTTTTTCTAATATGAAACCAATGTGTCTACAATTATATATGGAGGAGACCTGATGTGATAAGCAGATTGCAAAACTGGCCATTTATGAAATTTTTGGGTGATTCACAGATTTTTTTTTCTATTTAGGTATACCTCATGAGATACTCTCATAAGGCTAATGTCCTAATAATTGCCCGTAATAAAAATGGTAACCTCATTTTTATTCACCCAACTGAAATGCTGCTTTGTCAGTGTCAGTTTACTACAGTTGGATTTAAAAAAAAAACCCAATCTAATTGGTTGCCATGGGTTTGTGCACTTCATATTGCTTTATCTAATACACCCATAAATAACATGTAGTGTGCAATACAAAAACACTGGAGGCAAACAACAGCACCCAGTTCTAGTATTGAACTACAGTGTATATATATATAGTATAGTATTGAACTACAGTATATATATAATGTTAAACTCAAGGCAAAAAGCTACATATATTATTGATACACATATGTGGGAGATTTATTACCTAACAAAGGATCTGAATTTCTGTCCACCTAGCCTTGAGACTTACATATCTCTCCCAGAGAGAAGAGCCAGTCTGATGAACATATTTTTTCTGCTGCAATTAAGCTACATGGTTAGGTCACCTCTCTTCCCCCGGTATATCATTAGACAGTAAAGGAGCAGCAGCAGGGGGATGAGGCCTTCTCTCTGTTCTTTTCAACTATTAGTAAGTTCTGTTTGGCTCCGAAGTATGCTCCTTACACTCCAAGTTTGAGTCCTATTAACATTTGTTGCTTTTAAAAATACATTTGAAGTAGGACCTAAATTTAAAAAAAATCCTAGGTTTCTATGTCTATTATGCTGAAAAAAACACATTTTTTTTAATCTTGTGGGATGAGGTGATGATATTATGGGTTAGAGGCTGCTCTGTCTTTCAATACAATATGCAAAAAGAGCATCTCGCATGGGACTTTGTTGCAGCCAGAAAATATTCTTGCAACCAATTTTTTAATTAAAAGAAGAAATATTTATTTGTACAAAGATGATTAAAAATTAGTCTTATACATGAATGCTCTGGTCTCTCAATGCACAATGTCAGCAACTTTTCTCCAAGCAGAGAATGATCAAAACAAACACTATACATAAGCAAATAACTGTGTTGCCACCAATCTCCCAAATTGCAACAAAATCCCACCTGAGATGCTCTTTTTACATACTTTTCTAATGTGTACACTGCTTGTGGTGTGTGTGTGTGTGTGTGTGTGTGTGTGTGTGCAGTGCAGTGTAAACTCCTGGGCCAGTTCCAGCATCTGTAAGAAAATTGAGCCAGGGCCAAAACAATGCATCTCCTCTGCAGGGCAGGGAATACCTTGGTCAGTTATGATTGGCCCAGTACAGGTGATAGCTTTTAGGCAGGCTTTCTCAGGGGGGTTCAAACCAGGATCCAAACACACCTGAGCTCATCCATAATAGAGATCCAGACACCTAAATGTACACCACTTTGGATCTCATGTCTGATGGTTTGCTCACTATGTGATCATGTGATCTAGGCTGGGAGTTGGGAAGCAGCATTATCTTATTTATAGCAAGAAATAGGTACTTCTTACTTAAAATAGTAATGTGATTCGTTAATGCTGACGTGTTCCCCATTGATTCATTTGAAGTGTGAATTTTAATGAGAGGTCCAATTTAATTACCCTCTGTATTGAGCTGCTTACATTAGAGACTTAAGGATATGTGATATGCTTTTGTATTCTCTGATTATGAATTATGACCAATGCTTTAAACTACTGAGTCTCAGCATATGTTATGTCAAGGGTCACTTGGCAACACTTTTAAAGCAGTAAGGACAGCTTGATAGTAAAAATATCTGAGTGGCAAACTAACTTTTTACTGTTTTATTAGAGATAGAATATAAAGTTTAAATAAAAACATTTTAGGAATACAAAATGTGCAAAGACAGGTTTATAATTTAGGACCAGAGACGTGCAGCAATTAGGGGACCACTAGCAGTTTGCAGACCACTGCAGTGTCTGGTAAACCTGTTCTAAAATATCATTATTATTGGCAGTTCACAGATCTCATCAAAGGTGAAATAATTTTACTGATTAATTCAGAAGCCCGTTTGCTTATAGCAAAGTCAAAGTAGTATTTGGGAAAAATAAAGGTTTTGGTTGCAGCTCCATTTACATAACCGGTTAGGTGTTCTTTGCCATATGTGTCCCATTATGGGGATTTTCCTTGATTTGAAATCTCTCCAAATTGAGGGAAATACTCTGACAGTTGTCATCATAACAAGCATTGCCATTGGATGATTTTACCTCTATTCCTGTTGTGGTAACAACTCAAAAGTTTTAAAGAATAGAAACTTCTTCATGTAATACATTGTCATAAAAAAAAAATATTTTTCCTGCATGTAAAAACATAGAATTGTGAACATAGTGTGTTAATGAGATGAAAGAAACTTTAATGCTCATAAGTTTTTTATATTGGCCAATATATTTTCTGTTAAAGTGTAACTAAACTTTTTTTTTTTTTTTGGATAGCGTGCAGAGGAAATAGGAAGCCTTTTAGGTTTTTATTGCTGCCTGTTCCCCCATTATGGAGATTCACCCTCTCTATTGGTTCTGTTTACCATTATCACTGAAAAGAAAATCCCACATTTTGGGTTGTCCTCAGAACAGTAATATGGGGGAAATCTTCCAATTGTAATGCTAGTTTAAGTTATCATGTTGACAACCAAGGATTTCCCTCACATTGGAGGGATCTCCTCTCACTTCCTATTTTGGCTGTAAGACAGGAAGTGAAGTAAAATCTTTACAATGGAACACAACACTGAAATGGGGTGTAAACTTCCTTTACCTTATCCAAAATGAAAAAAAAAAAACAAGTTTTGCCTTTACTTCTACTTTAAAGTATATACGTTGCTATTGGCTATGTAGTCATTTAGTAAACAATTGACAAAAAAAGAAGCAGCATTTAGCCTCATCTATTAAATTGTTGGTTCTTCCAAGCCATGCTCTTGCTGTCTGCTGTTCTTTGGTGCTACCAGCTGTACCTGCACATCACGCATTTTGAGGAGAACTAAGAAATGTTATTCCTGCCTTTCCAGAAAGAAACAACAGTACAAATACACCTCATTTTTTCTCTAAAACATAATTAGCGGTGTTATACTTTTCACTATAAGACTTGTTGATATACTACAACTACATAATATGAGAACCTGTTATTAAATTTAAATTAAATAATGGTGAGCTGACAGAATCATTCCCATTCCCTACCTGTTCACATAGGGTTCCAATAAGCCCTTCCAAGTCTTGTTTTTCATGAAGTACCATCTGTTTTTCCTCATACTCCTGCTCTAACTGCATCTCAAACTGTCGAAGCTAGAAACCAGAAGAGGACAAAAAGGGTTAAAAAATATTACTCTTCATGCAATCTGACTATTTTTACTTTCTAATTTTCTGTAATAAAAGTGACTAAACACGTCCGGAGCTACTTTTATTTCCTATATTTTATATACTTACAAATAGGTTTAAAAAAAATTTGATCTTCAGCAACCTACATTTTTTTCCCTCTTGGGGTACACATAACCTGGAGACATTTACCTTTTTCTGGCTCTGCCTGGTCGTATCTGCTTGAATCAGCCTGTTTTTGGTAGAGCCTGTTTATAGCCATATTGCTGGTTGTCCCAATGACAAGTTGCTGTATTCTATCATTTTTTTTTTTTTAAATAACAAGACTCGCAAATCTACTTTTGTTGTTCACACTGCTTAGCTAGCCCATTCTTCCAGGACTAATTCTCTTATTGATAACCAACCAGTAAGTCTGAATGCTTTGGCTGCAACTCCGGGTTAATCAGCAGGTGGCAGTGCAGATAAATTCTAAGATTACAATTCATGGTTCCCTGTTTTTTAAAAAAATGTTGCATAAAATGGTTTTAGTTATCAGCCCAAAAGTATGTAAATATATTTTATAAAAAGCGTGCATTTATACATGGTTACTTTTTTCACTTTTAGTATTCCATTAAATAATATGCAAATATATTCAATTAAATTAATGATTAATGACCATTTGTAGTGCAAAATATATGGCATGTATAAACAACAGCTATATTTTTATTTGTAACCAAATATGATTTTATATTAGTGATAAAAAAATGCTGTATTTGAATTGCTAAAATTGAAGCATTTGTTTGTTATTAATTAATGACCAGTTTTAAATGCCTTTGGCGACATCAGCACTTGCCAAGAAACATCTGGTATTGTTTTCCCTTTACAATTTGTTGGGCATTTCAGAAATGTAATCCCCAATGACAATATTTACTCTAAAATAAAAATATATTAAATTAAAATAATTCTGTGTAAAGGGAAATAACAACAACATTATATAAAAAGAAAAAAAAAATTAATGATGACAATTCCCTGTGGTAAAAATAAATTATTTTGAAAGTAGGATATGTTCATTTTTTTATTCATAATGAATTACAATCCCGTGCCCAAAACACACATATGCCCTTCTAGCACAGTTTCATGATTGCATCAGTCACCGATCATTAACATACCCTTCTTTGACATGACTGGCGAATATCCTCCAGTTCTTCCTCCTTGTCCTCCAATTCTTTCTGATGCATCTGTTTCATACGCTCAATTTCCATTTCAAAACGGACACGCATCTGTTGTGGAAGAAGAAAGAAATGTCTTTTAGTTACAGTGTATCAACAAAGATTAACCAGATAAATGATCCACAATGCACGTCTTTCAGTTATTTGTGTCTTGAGAGTGTGGGAAATTGTCCCTTGGGTTCTGATGTGAGGTTGAGCCAGGCTGGCAACCCTGTGCCTAGTTCTCGTCATCCCCCATATGTCTTTTTCACATCCAGTATTTTTCTATACAGCATTGAGCACATGTACTTACCAGCTGAGCCCAGTGGCTCCTGTTGTGCTCTGCAGCCATACTGGTTAGATGCAAGTACAGTCGTAAGGAACCTGAAGCGCACTAGGGCTGGATAGGTACATTCAAAGCCCAACTTTAACCTATATTATTTTTTCAAAACTTTTCTCCACATTTTGTGTGTGTGTATAAGCACTGTTGAAGCATGCCCCTTGCCTGACATAAGAGCAACAGCGGAAGAGATAATGGTAAGCACATTACAGCCACTTGGTTTCTTTGAGTTTTGTATATTGATATGTAATAAAATGACATGCGTGTGTGTCTGTGTGTTGAGAATCATACTGGTGGGATTTATATAGTAGCTGAAGATTGACTTTAATCTTGGTGATCAAATTGTACCAATAGACTGGCCACCGATTGTATAAAAAAGGGCTTGCATCACAGGTCCACTGCCAGTGTTGGATCTGATCAAACTAATTCCTGTTCCAACCCAGTTGATGATTATTATAACAACTATATTCTGAGTCTCTATTATTTCTCATGCACTTGATACCACCTCTTGGTACTTTAGCTCTTAGTAGCTCTGTAAAGCCTTCCTTAAACAGAAGGTATTCACTTTTCTCATTCTATCACATATCTCAAAAATAACAGTATTTTTCCTCTTTTTGAGGAAGTTGGCAGAGCTATGTAAATAATTGCTTTATGCCACCATTGGCCTAATATAGCCTAATATTCTGAATAAAAACTGTATACAGCAGTTTTAGGCTATTTGTCAATTATCAGTGCATGTTATGAAAACCATTGCTTCTATGTAAAAGGGCTTGGGATTCAATAAGACAGTATAATCATAAAGGTTTTGGAGAGACTTGACTAAAACGATCAAAAAGCCATCAACTCTAATCAGCACAAGAAAGTCTTCCTATAACACAAGGTAATCCCATTAGTGGTATATAGGTGCACAATCATTTTGGCCCAGCATACATGTTCATGATTGGATAAGACACCTGTGGCAGCAGAGGTCTTATTTCTGGGAACTGCAAAATTTCCCTTAACACAGAGTGCTCTCAGGCACACAATTGTTTTCTGAATTGATATTTATCAACCAACAATCGCCTCAAGTCCATGAGTAGCCTTAAAGTGGAGCTCCACCCAAACAGGGATGCTCCGCTTATCTGCCCCCCTCCTTCACTGCCACATTTGACACCTTTTGGGGGGAGCGGGTACCTGTTTTTGACAGGCACCTGCTCCCACTTCTGGCTCAGTTCGCTGTGGCAAACTGAGCCATAAGTTCGGCCCCCTCCTTCCCCCGCAGCCTTCTGGGACACTTCACAGGTCCAAGAAGACTGCAACCCATTCACTGAGTACAGTGCAGTAGCGAAGCTGTTAGTCAAGATGGTGGCACCACTGAAGAATCGGCTCGGCTGAGGACACTCCTGGATGCCTGGACAGGTAGGTGCCCTAATATTAAAAGTCAGCAGCTACAGTATTTGTAGCTGCTGACTTTTAATTTTTTGGGGGGGAGCCTGGAGCTCCTCTTTACAGTGGACCTAAAAGCAAAATAAAAATTGACATACAGTATATGATGCAGTGTGTCACTAGCATTAACATAGCAGTTTTTGTTTGTTTGACCCACTCTTCACCCCATAACTTAGTTTAGTTATTACCTGTTGACCCTGACAGTAGCACTGTAAATTTTACATTTCCTTTAACAGGGTGCCACAGCATTGCTCCTCAGTGGACTCTGTGGAAGTTGTTTTGGATAAACATATAGTTTTATTATTATTATTATTATTCAGGATTTATATAGCGCCAACTGTTTGTGCAGCGCTTTACAACATGGGGCAGACAATACAGTTACAATACTATTCAATACAGAAGGAATCAGAGAGCAATTACTTTAACCACTTGCCACTAGGGATGAGCCCGATGTTCGCTTGTTTGCCGAATAGCGAACAATTTGGAGTGTTCGCTGCAAATTCGAAAGCCGCAGAACACCCTTTAAAAGTCTATGGGAGAAATCAAAAGTGCTAATTTTAAAGGCTTATATGCATGGTATTGTCATTAAAAAAGTGTTTGGGGACTTGGGTCCTGCTCCAGGGGACATGTATCAATGCAAAAAAAAGTTTTAAAAACTGACGTTTTTTCGGGAGCAGTGATTTTAATCATGCTTAATGTGAAGCAATAAAAGTGAAATATTCTTTTAAATTTCGTACCTGGGGTGTGTCCATAGTATGCCTGTAAAGTGGCGCATGTTTCCCGTGTTTACAACAGTCCCTGCACAAAATGGGATTTCTAAAGGAAAAAAGTAATTTAAAAGTACTCAGGGCTATAATGAATTGTCGGTCCCGGCAATCCCCCAAAGCACCTTGTCCCCATGTTGATGGGGACAAGGGCCTCATCCCCACAACCCTTGCCCGGTGGTTGTGTGGGTCTGCGGGCGGGGGGCTTATCAGAATCTGGAAGCCCCCTTTAACATGGGGACCCCCAGATTCCGGCCTCCACCTGTGTGAAATGGTAACGGGTACAAATGTACCCCTACCATTTCACAAAAAAAGTGTGAAAATGGTAAAAATTACATGACACAGCTTGGGACAATTCCTTTATTAAAAAATAAAAATGTCTCTCAAAGTCTTCTTCTTCTTCTCTTGCTCCGCCTATGGACTGAAAAAGGAAAAAAAAACCCTGCACGCCGCCACCGATCCGCCTCCATGGGAGGCACCCGCTGTAATGACCGTCCTCTCAGGTGACAGTTCTTTTATAACTGAGGGCGGGGCCGCACGGTGAAATTGCCAGGTGACCCTGCCCCCCTCTGATGCACGGGGACATCCCAATGGCTTCCCAGTAGCTTCAGATGGGGCGGGGCCACCTGGTGACGTAACTCCATCAATGCAAAAAAAAACTCCTTTTTTTGCATTGATACATGTCCCCTGGGACAATAACTTGCATATAATCCTTTAAAATTAGCACTTTTGATTATTCATGTTCGTGTCCCATAGACTTTAACGGTGTTCACGTGTTTTTTGCCTGTTTGCATGTTCTGCTGCGAACCGAACCGGGGGGTGTTCGGCTCATCCCTACTTGCCGCTCACCATGTAGCAATATGACGGCGGCAAAGTGGTTTAGTTATCCTGATCGGACGCCATATGACGTGATCAGGATAACAAGTCGGCGCACGCCCGTGGGGGTGCGCAGCCTGGCGATCGGTGGTGCTGTGTGTCAATCTGACACACCGCAACTCCGATCGTGGTATGGAGCCTCTGACAGAGGCTTCTTACCACGTGATCAGCTGTGACCAATCACAGCTGATCATTGCGTGAATCAGGAAGTGCCGGTAATCGGCTTTCCTCGGTTCACACTGACAGGGAGAGCCAGTCATCGGCTCTCCCTGTCAGAGGGGGGTCTGAGCTGATAATCAGCACATTGATTATCAGTGCAGCCCCATCAGATGTGCCCATCAGTTGCCAATAAATGCCCATCACCTGCCAGCCTGTGCCCCATAATAAACGCCTGCCAGTGCCCATAAAAGTGGCAATCAGGGCCCACAACAGTGCCAATCTGTGCCCATAAAAGTGCCAATCAGTGCCCCATCAGTAATGCCTGTCAGTGCCCTTCAGATGCCACTCAGTCATGCCTGTCAGTAGCTCCTCATCAGTGCTGCCTATCCAGTGCCACCTATCTGTGCCCATCAGTGCCACCTATCAGTGCCGTCAGTGCTACCTATCAGTGTCCATCAGTTTTTTTTTCAAAGTGGTCTGTCTTTTTTTGTTTATAGAGCAAAAAATAAGAACCGTAGAGGTGATTAAATACCACCAAAAGAAAGCTCTATTTGTGAGAAAATGATAAAAAAATTTTGTTTGGGTACAGTGTTACATGACCGTGCCATTCACATCTCCACTCATGTTTTTATAGCCATCCATTTTCTTTGTTCACCTCAGTCATGATATATTTTCTTTTTGCCTTTTTTTGTTTGCTTTTTCTTTTTCTTTTCTCCTTCACTTTCCTTTTTCCCTTTTTTCATCCTTTTCTTTTTCTTCCTTTCCTTTTCTTTCTTTCCTTTCAGACATTTCACCACACGGGTACTTATATTCATTTTTGCGATTTTGGGTTCTAGTAACCCCTTAGTTACACTTTACACATATTCTTATATTACTCCAATTAATTATAGAACTACCATCACCATTCATAACCCATGTGGATACACTCACTATATTGAGACTTCTTTGTGCGCCTGGCCTTCCCTCCTTGAGCTCCTCCCTCAGCTCCCGGTCTAGACTCATTTGGTGGCCTGTGGCTATGGACCTCATGGGGTTCACACTCTATTGGCATTTGAGTATCCACTGGGGATGCATACCTTACCTACAACAATGCACATTGAATTTTTACTCATTTGATTAGATTTTGGTGCAAAACTGCCCCTGAAGAGTGTTTTGATACATAAAACGCATTGTGCTTGCGACATGCACCAAACAACTATTTCCTCTACTAGGTCCCTATACCAGTAGGCTTTTATTTAGAATCTCTGTGATTATGTGCATTTTAAATGGGTGTATCACCTATCGAGGAATATCTGCCCTGTATTAGACACGTGCATTCGTTTTTGTCCGAATGCATTTCCATCCGAATTTCGGGTATTTTGTTACCGTTTTAACAAACGATAATGAACGTGCAGAATCCGAAAACCAAAAGATCTGACATAAACAAATGCTTTATTTTTGTTTTCGTTACGACAACAGTTCAATATGGATAGAAGATTCGACATGACGCTTACAATAGTGATCTGTGTCCATCGAACCTGTGGTCGAATGTGCCTAACCTTAGCTCTATTAGTCCAAGATTATTCTACATAGAGAGAAAAGATTCGACATAGAGAGAAAAGATTCAACATTACAGTATAGAGACAATAGCAAAAAAAGTTGAATGTGCCTAACCTAACTCTATTATTCCAAGATTATTTGACATAGAGAGAAAAGATTCGGCATGAAGATTCGACGAAGCAGTTGCCGCGAGCGGACATTTGTGGTCAAATGCTCCGCCCATAGGCTATAGAAGAATTCTAATGTTGGTTGACTAGTAATAATAATTAATAAATATAATTATTACTAGTGTCATACAACATTAGAATTCTACTATAGCTTGTAGGCGGAACATTCGACCGGAAATGTACGATTGCGACGTCATACAGTTAGCTGCTCCGTCGAATCTTCTTAGAACATTCAACAGACACCATAAGCCTTCAATGACAGATTCAACCTTAATTATTTCGGATTTTCAGACGAATGTATTTTTTAACGAAACAAAATAAATAAAAACGAATTTCGATAGTAACTAAATAAATGTATTTTTCGGACGAAAACGAAATTCCGAAACAAAATATTTCAGTGTGCACATGTCTACCCTGTATCACCTGGGGGCTTGTTACTCTGTTCACAATGTATCAATCATGGTGTACATATGATGTGACTGCTAATCCATACTTGGATATTTATCATGTTACTATGTTATTGTTTACCAATAAAATTATTTTATATAATGATGACTGATCCTTTAGCCTCACTTGCCCACTTCATATAAAGTCCAAAAACTCCTCCTTTTCACGTATGCATAGGGATGGAGACTTGTGTCTCATTCAAAGTCCTAACTTTTCTTCTATAACATGACTGCGCAATTGTCTTTCAAAGTGCGACAGCGCTGAAAGCTGAAAACTGTCATGGGCAAGAAGGGGGGAAAGTGCCTGGCATTGAAGTGGTTAAAGCGTAACTCCACTTTTGTTGGGAAAAAATATCCCCCCCGGGTGATCTATGTACAAGTATTTTAACAAACTTTGTTGCAGATTCCTACCGTTTGTTATTCTGTAGAAATCACTGTTTGTTCCTCTGTGCCCCTGTGCTGGGTGAGTCTATCAGGAGTGGTTTCATAATTATCAACCATCTGCTGCAGAATTAGGGGTCTAATGAAAAAAATTGCAGGGTCTGCATCCCTTCAGATGTAATTTCCTATTGGGAGTATCTTACCAAAAATGAAATTTTTGTTGCAGGGGATGCCAGAAATCTGACTTGTATCTTAGTGTAGACTTCTGGGAAAATCAGTGAGCCAATCACACAAGCAGGAAATTATTTTTCTGGGGGGGCATTCTGTACAGATACTGTGTACAGAACACTTCCAGGTGGCCATACTGCATTGCACTTTACAGAAAATACAAATCTGCAGATTGAAAAGGAAAGGTAGTTTTAAATAATATTCAATTACAATATGACTTGAGTCGCAATTGTATATGCTATAATTTTTTTTTTTTTATGTGCTATTTTTTGCCCATGAAAGTGGCGTTAACCTTTAGGTAAGTGACAAACAAATTTATCGAAAAAGAAGATAAAAGTGTATGGGACTTTTAAGATCCTCTCTCACCCTCAGGAAAAATTACTCATATATAACTTTACACAAAACTCATCAAATGTTATTACAAAATATTAAAACCAAGGAATACACCCATAACAGCTCCAAAATACCTTCCTAAATCAAAGACTTCTGTATAGCATACGGTAGTAGTAATATGTTAAATTAGATGATAAGGAAACTACTTCTTTGGGACAATAAGCAAGCGCACATCACTCATGTGAATGGACTCAATTTCTCAGGTGTGAATAGAACATTACTGGTACCAAACATGTTAAGCAGTTACAGAATTACCTGCTCAAGGTGCTGTATGGAATTTGCTTGCTCCACTAACTGCTGGCTTTGTTCTGCAACACTGGATTCTAATTCCCATACCTTCTTCTTCAGAGAAACCACAGAATTACTATCGAGACCACTGGAAGAAGAAAGCTCTTTTATCTGGTTCCCCAACACTTCCAGCTGTTTTGATAAATTCAATGTCTCCTTTTCCTTTTGCTGTGAAAAAATGTATAGAATAAAAAGTAATGAGGGGATGGTATTAGTTTCAGTTTTTACTGTATTCCGTTTCATTGAATTTTTTATGTTGAAATTATAGCCGAATTGTTGTATTTGTAATTTTAGGCTTAAAAAGTGTACATGCAGACATAAACATGTCAGACTCAACAAACAGAAAAAATACATACATGCAATGATCACTAAAATCACATGACACTTTGAGTGAGTACATTTCCGATTCAATTCTTTTACAAAGATTGCAAACCACAAAAATTGGGATCAAATTTTACCCAAATAAATAAAACAAAAAAAATCTGATCATTTACAATGATATTGCCATAGTTTTCAGTTTCAATACCACATCAATTCAATATTTTAATTAACTGTAATAATGCTATCAATTTATTGCCCAGTTTTAACTTCACGTCAACTAAATTCTGGTGGTTGATTGAACTCAAGGGTGGTAGATTAATTTGTTTCTGGTCATTACTTGTGATCACATTTGTGATTCCTAGAGGCATGAAAGTGGTTGAAATTGACTGAAAATGGCCAGCTTTAGGGCCATGTCAGACTGAAGCAATGAAATGCTGCGTTTGTCCATTTTGTGAATTAGCACAGCATCAGAATAAACAAACAAATTAATGCTATAAAATTCATGTTCATCATTCTACCCTAAGCACATGTGATGGGGACAGTAATCCTCATTTCTTCCATTGCAAAGCTGATTGAGTTCAGCAGACAAGAAAATTGCTCTGCTTCTCCAATATAAATAAGCACGGTGTAAAAATGCACCTACCTGAACTGTGCTACAGAGAAGCCGATTCATTTAAAGGGGTTTTCTTTTGTAAAAAAAATCCTTTTTTCTGCACATAAATCTGTGGTGAGGATTTTTCCCATATGTGGCAGATAGGGATGAGCCGAACACTCCCCAGTTCGGTTTGCACCAGAACCTGCGAACGGACCGAAAATTTGCACGAACGTTAGAACCCCATTGGCGTCTATGGGACTCGAACGTTCGAAATCAAAAGTGCTAATTTTAAAGGCTAATTTGCATGGTATTGTCCTAAAAAGGGTTTAGGGACCCGGGTCCTGCCCCAGGGGACATGTATCAATGCAAAAAAACTTTCAAAAATGGCCGTTTTTTCGGGAGCAGTGATTTTAAAGATGCTTAAAGTAAAAAAAAAAAAAGTGAAATATTCCTTTAAATCTCGTACCTGGGGGGTGTCTATAGTATGCCTGTAAAGTGGCGCATGTTTCCCGTGCTTAGAACAGTCTCTGCACAAAATGTCATTTTTACAGGAAAAAAAGTCATTTAAACTGCTTGCGGCTTTAATGTAATGTCGGGTCCTGGCAATATGGATGAAAATCAGTGAGACAAACGGCATGGGTACCCCCCAGTCCATTACCAGGCCCTTTGGGTCTTGTATGGATATTAAGGGGAACCCCACACCCAAATTAAAAAAGGAAACAGCAGTATACAGGCTCTGTACTCTGAACAGCAGTATACAGGCGGTGCAAACAAGATAGGGACTGTAGGTTTGTTGTTAAGTAGAATCTGTTTGTAATTTTGAACTGGTACATTTTTAACGTGTTTAGCTCCAGCCAAAAAATCTATTTTAAGCTTTTTGGAAAACATAGGGAAGGGTTATCACCCCTGTGACATTTGTTTTGCTGCCTGTGCTCCTCTTCAGAAGATTTCACCTCACTTTTTGTCTCAATGACAAATGTTTTTTGAAAATTTGGGTTTTTTTTGTGAAACAAGGATTGGTGATAAAGCATCAGTGGAAATGAGAAATGTTTTTCCCATATTAACTCTTACAGGAGAGAATTTCCCTTCCTATGGGGTAGATTTAATCTCACTTCCTGTTGTCTCCTTCTGTTTGCAAGTAGGAGTCGTTTGTAAGTTGGATGTTTGAAAGTAGGGGCCTGCCCTATATAATCAGCAGAAATTTGGGCCTTAGGTGTTGTTGTGGCCACAACACTGTAAGCCCTCACAGGGCCCTGCTGTGAAATATTAGATCAAGAATTGTAATTATATGCCCAACAGGGGCAGAAAAATTGGGCCTTTGGTGGTGGTGGTGGTGCTGGTGCCACAACACTGTAAGTCCTCACTCGCTCTTGGTGGGCGCAGAAACGGGCCCTGCTGTGAAATATTAGATCGAGAATTGTAATTACATGCCCCTGTTGAACAGGGGCTGAAAAATTGGGCCTTAGGCACTGGTGCTGGTGCCACAACACTGCAACCCCTCACAGATACTCTAGTTGGAATGCAGGAACAAGCCCTGCTGCAAAGTATTGCATCAAAAATTGTAATTACACGCCCCTGTTAAACAGGGGCTGAAAAATTGGGCCTTAGGCACTGGTGGCGGCGCCTAGAACCAAAAATGTTCTTACAAGCTATCAGCGTGATCATTGAGGAGGAAGAGGATAATTACTTAGGATAGTCACTCAGCATCAGCATAGGCAGTCTTTGAAGGGATCTGAGATTTCAAAAAAAATTATTCGGTTACATCAGCATCAGGTGCTTGGTAGCTGGTGGTGATCCAAGACTGATTCATTTTTATGAAGGTCAGTCGATCGATTGAGTCGCTGGACAGACGCACCCTGTGATCGGTTACAAAGCCTCCAGCAGCACTGAATGTGCGTTCCGAAAGAATGCTGGACACAGGACAGGCAAGTAGCTCAACTGCATACTGTGCAAGCTCTGGCCAGTGATCCATCCTCAAGACCCAGTAACCCAGAGAATTTTCGGTGGGAAAGGTGTCCAAGTCAGATCTAGCCACTAGGTATTCCTGCACCATGTAAAACAGACGCTGGCGATGGTTGCTGGAACCGATCATACCTTGGGGCTGCGGACTAAAAAATTGTCTGAATGCATCGGTCAGATGGCCACCTTCTCAACTGCTCCTTCTTTGACTGACCAAAGCCTCAGCAACACATCCAGAAATAGGAGTTTGTAACCTCCCAGTCTCTGGGAATGCATTGCACAGACCTTTCTGCAAGGCCTCCCGAAGATGTTTCATCCTCTGCTCCCTCTGCGATGGCAAGATAAGGTCCGCAACCTTACCCTTGTAATGTGGATCAAGGAGGGTTGCCAGCCAGTATTGGTTCTTCTCCTTGATACCACGAATACGAGGATCCTTACCCAGGCTTTGCAGGATCAGGGAGGCCATGCAGCGTAGGTTTGCTGAGGCATTCGGTCCGGAGTCCTCTGGGTCACTAAGGACGACATGATCCGCAGCCACCTCCTCCCAGCCACGTACAAGTCCATGTGTTTCTTGGGACTGATCCCTTAAAGACTGCTGTTGATGCTGAGTGCCAGGCTCCACCTCCATACTGACACAATCCTCCTCCTCGACCTCTTCCTGTGTGATCAGCAGGCACGCAGGAATACTGTCTGGATGAAGGGGGCCTTGAGAGCTAAGGAAGTCCTCTTCTTCCTGCCTCTGTTCTGCCTCAAGTGCCCTGTCCATTATTCCACACAGTGTGTGCTCCAACAGGTGGACAAGGGGGACAGTGTCACTTATGCATGCACTGTCACTGCTCACCATCCTCGTGGCCTCCTCAAATGGTGACAGGACAGTGCATGCATCCCTGATCATGGCCCATTGGCATGGGGAAAAAACCAAGCTCCGCTGACCCTGTCCTGGTGCCATAGTCGCACAGGTACTCATTGATGGACCTCTGCTGCGTGTGCAGCCGCTACAGCATGGCCAAGTGGGAGGAGGATGTCGTCTATACCAACAGGGACCCTTCCCTAACTATGTGGGCACGGTATATTGACGACATCCTCCTCCTATGGAAGGGGAGTGCCGAATCATTGGATTCATTCTTTGAACATCTTAACCACAATGATCGTGGCATTTCCCTGACATACACGGCCAGTAAACAAAAAATCAATTTTCTAGATCTAGACATTGAGATCTGTAACGGCAGTTTCCATTTCCAGACTCATTTTAAAACTACGGACCGGAATAGTTTTATACCTCCAGATAGTTGTCATCACCGGTCCTGGCTGGATTCAGTACCAAGAAGCCAATTTCTCAGACTACGGAGAAATTGCTCCAGCACTGAGGCCTTTAAAACACAATCTGCACTTTTGAAGGCTAAGTTTACAGATAAGAATTATGACTCCCAACTTATAGATCGGGAGTTTCAACGTGCACTTGAGACCAATAGGGAATCACTTCTTGTAGAGAAGCCCAAAAAAGAACAGAGTGAGATCTTTAAGTGGTCCCTCTTGACTGCTTTTTCCAACCAGTATAAACACGTTAAAGCCATTCTTTCCAAGCATTGGGATATCCTTAAGAATGATCGTGTTTTGGGCACAGTTTTGCTCGATAGGGCAAAAGTCATTTTTAGGGGAGCCCCTACCTTACAAAGTAAAATTGCCCCCAATATCATCAACCCCCCTATACGCCAACCTCTCTTCCGCGAAATGTAAGGATTCTACTAATGTAGAAAATGTATTGTATGTCAACACAATTCTGGCATAGGAAGGAAAACTGAATAGTTGACTTCATCGGTCACGCAGAAACGGTATTCCATCAAACAGTTCTGCACTTGTACCACCAGTCACATTGTTTACCTAATCACATGTCACTGTGGAAAACAATATGTAGGCCGCACTATTCGCTCTTTTGCTATAAGAGTGGCGGAACATATTGCTCTCATCAAGAGCGGAGACACTAAACACACAGTTCCCCGACACTACAAGTTACACCATAATCGGGTTATTGTTGGGACACAATTTATAGTGATTGACAGATATGTCCCCCCATGGAGGGGTGGGGCTATGACCAGGGGTGTATCACGTTTGGAGACCTTCTGGATCCACGAGCTCCGTACACTTTTTCCATCAGGTATTAACGTGGAGCTGGATGTCAATGCCTTTATCAACAGAGCTTGACACCTACCTCTACGTGTTGATCTCTCCCCTTTCTGTTTTTGTTTTTGTTTTGTTTATATATATTTTTTTCTTTTTATTTCGTCAATATTTTAACTGGCCTCCACTTACATCCACGTGTTTGTGGGTTCATTTCATATACACATAATTGTTGTATCCATGGATGTATCCATTAGATACAGGGATTGTTCTTTGTGCATTTCCATGTGAGTTTATTCCATCAATGTGAATCCACATTCATCACGTGTATCAATGTATTTTTATTTGTGTGTATATATATATATAGGTGTATTGTCCTATGTATATCTCCATGGGAGTCCGCTCCACCATTGCACATTTTAGTAGTCTCCACACATGAGTTCATGTTAGCAATCTTTCATCTAGATGTACACTTATTCCTTTTAGATGTACACTTATATATTCACACATCAGTTTTTTTCACTTTTGTTATTGGGGGCCATTATTTGCCCCTCCGAGTTACCATTATCAACTCCTGGTGCTTCATAAGAGGAGGCCGTTTTTTATTTATTTATTTGTTTTTGTTCCCACTTTTGAAGATCGTGCATTTCTTTCTAGCACGCATGCACTATACTTCGCCGTCCTTGAGAGACGTTTTTCTCAATGCGGTCCTCCTCCTTATCAGCGTCTCCTAGTTACGTTATGCCTGCCGACGTCATGTTCGCACTAGCGGAGGTTCTCTCACTAGAGATCAGAGTACCCCTTTGTCTCGAATGCGCATGTGTAGCCTTGGTGTCTCGGTGTTACCACTCCCCTCACCGAGGCTCCTCCTCTCAGTAGCATCACCTGGTTACTCTGGTGTCGTCACGTACGCATATCAGAGACACTAGATCTCCCTCCACGTTTCTACACACTGCGCACACGCGGCATCGGTGGTAATTTCTCGATCCATGCGTACACTGCCGCACTATTCTTTATTTACACTTTGCACATAATATTATATGGCTCTATGTCAGACCTTGTCTGCACCTGCGCGCTATTATTCATTAAATTTTTTGGCCAGGTCATTTTTACACTTCCGGTGTATACAGGAACAAGTATGGGAGGCGTGGAACGCACGCCTGGAACGCACGTCGGGCGGCCATCTTGGCCGATACCGGAAGTGAAGTTTTTTCAAATGTGGAGCTGATTCTCATGACCATTGATGCACCCCCTATATATATTATGGTGGCTACAGTGGGGGGAACCCCCAGACAACGTCTATGAAGACGAAACGCGTTGGGTAGGACCCCACTGTCGCCACTTTCTCATAGCGCTGTTTTTATGTTGGATCTACATGTGAGTGTATATCTAAATCTATATTTTAAATAAAATCTTAATTTTCGGATTTACACTATGTGGCCATTCCTTTCTCTCCCTACTTATTAACACCATCTTTTGACTTATGGAATATCGCCTCGAGGGATCCATCCACGTGATACCCCACCCTTCCGTGATCTGCAAGGACCATCCACATCCACGAGATTGCCTACACCCTTCAAGATCCGGGTGCCATTTGGGACCACTCATTAACATCACCTCTTCGGGCCAAGCACAGCCACTCACCACCCAAGCCTTATCCGGCCCAACTCGGCGTATGCCCCTTTGGGTCCATCTCATCTGGTAAGCCTTTTCATCTCTCGGTGGGAGTGGGCTTGTCTGCATTTTGGATGCCGGAAGTTTCTGTTTCAAAATGTTTGCATGAGGACTACCTATTTTTTATTTTTCTTAGATATGGTTGATTCCTTTCACTGTATACTGACTGGCCAATTGGCGTTCAAGTTGGACATTGTATAGCGCTACACTTGTTTTCTGCTTTCCCAACGTTGAGTTCCACCTGGTGGCCATGTCACAGATTAGGCGGTTCTTGGGCAGGTTAAACTCCTTTTGGAGGTCTGCCAGCCGAGCACTGGCATTATATGACCGGTGGAAATGCACACAGACTTTCCTGGCCTGCCTCAGGACATCCTGTAAGCCCGGGTACCTGCCCAAGAACCGCTGCACCACCAAGTTAAGGATGTGAGCCAAACAGGGCACATGGGTCATTTGTCCCTGTCGGAGGGCAGAGAGGAGGTTGGTGCTATTGTCGCAAACCACCATTCCATCCTTAAGTTGGCATGGTGTCAAACACCTCTGAACCTGCCCCTGCAGAGCTGACAGAACCTCTGCCCCAGTGTGGCTCCTGTCCCCCAAGCACACCAACTCAATCACCGCATGGCATCTTTTGGCCTGCATACTTGTGTAGCCCCTTGAACGGCTACGGAGCACCGCTGCTTCAGAGGACAAAGCACAGGAAGAGGCCATGGAGGAAGAAGAAGAGGAGGGGGTGGAGGAGAGAGGTGTGTCACAATCATTAGTAGTGGCATTTTGGTGGCGTGGTGGTGGAACAACCTCCAACATTACTGCACCTTGTCCTGCATCCTTCCCAGCTGCCAGCAGAGTCACCCAATGCACGGTGAAACTTAGGTAACGTCCCTGTCCATGCCTGCTGGACCATGAGTCAGTGGTAATATGCACCCTAATGCTGACCGCCCTGTCCAGCGAGGCCAAGACATTGCCTTCCACATGCCAATAGAGAGCCAGAATCGCCTTCCGTGAGAAAAAGTGGCGTTTGGGTATCTGCCACTGAGGAACCGCACATTCCACAAACTCAAGGAAGGGGGCAGAGTCTACCAACTGAAAAGGCAGCAGTTTAAGTGCTAGCAATTTTGCCAAGCTAGCATTTAACCGCTGGGCATGTGGATGGCTGGGAGCGAACTTCTTTCGGCGGTGCAGCAGCTGGGGCAGGGAAATTTGCCTGGTACAATCTGACGTCGGTGTACCGAAAGCAGATTGCCCACAAGTACTTGTCTGTGACACACCTAATTCTACACCTTCATTCCTCTCAGTGCAGGTCTCAGAGAGGACTGAAGGTATAGTGGGATTGGAGATCTCAGCTGATGAGGAGCAAGGAGAGGTCCTCTTTGTCCTTTGGTGTGGGTCTTTTAGATACGCTTGCCAATGAACTGCATGGCAGGTCAACATATGTCTGATCAAGCATGTGGTGCCCAAGTGGGAGATGTTTTGGCCACATGAGATACGCTTGAGACATTTGTTGCAAATAGCTGCGGTGCGATCTGATGCACTCGTCTCAAAAAAGCCCACACCAAAGAGCTTTTGGAATAACGCTCAGAGACAGCAGCGCCTGCACATGCGGAACTTTGGGGTGTGATGCAGCAGTGGGCTGCCCTTAGGCTGGCCCCTGGAGGGCATGCTGCCTTGTTGGTGATGTGCCTCCTCCTCCTCCTCCTCTCTCCTATCAGGCACCCACATTGAGTCAGTGACCTCATCATCCCCTCCCTCCTAATCACTGGAGCAAACCTGGCAGTATGGTGCAGCAGGGGGAGCATGACTGCCAGATTGCTGTCCTTCTTGGGCACCCCCTCTGTCCGTGCTCACGTTACTGCCTTCATCTAGCTCAGTATCATCATCAGAGCCTTCTAAATGCTGGGCATACTCCTGGAGCATGTACCCAACACTGTGGTCAAACAGTTCGAGGGACTCCTCAGGAGGACATGGGGGGGCTAGGGAAGGAGTCACTGATGCCATTGAGCCGAGGGAAGAGGCCGCATTGGCAGCTGATTTGCCAGACAAAGTACCCTGAGCATGGGTGAGAGAGGATGAGGAGGATGAGGACGGCTTGGTCATCCACTCGACCAAGTCTTCCGCATGTTGCGGCTCAACACGGCCAGCTGCCGAAAAAAAGGCCAAGCGTGTCCCACGGCCACGTGCTGATGAGGATGCATTGTCTCCACGACCAGCACTGTTGCCTCTAGACACAGAGCCTGCTTGCCCTCTTTTATTAGCTTGTGACTGTCTGCCTCTCCTTGTTGGCCTTCCAGACATACTAATGGCCTGTAGCTGCACTAAGCTATACATATACTGATACTGCAGCTAGCAAAATCAACTGCCTGCCTGTAGTATGAGAACACCACCAACCTTCTACAGATATCTTTAGCTGAACACTGTGCAGAGTTCGCAAAAAACTAACTTGTAGCTTATTTAGCTGCCTGTGGTAGTGATAGGATCAGGAAAACACCACCAACCTTCGATAGGTAGCTTTAGGTGAACACTGTGCAGAGCTCGCAAAAAACTAACTTATAACTTATTTAGCTGCCTGCGGTAGTGATAGGATCAGGAAAACACCACCAACCTTCGATAGGTAGCTTTAGGTGAACACTGTGCAGAGCTCGCAAAAAAATAACTTGTAGCTTACTTAGCTGCCTGCGGTAGTGATAGGATCAGGAAAACACCACCAACCTTCGATAGGTAGCTTTAGGTGAACACTGTGCAGAGCTCACAAAAAAATAACTTGTAGCTTATTTAGCTGCCTGCGGTAGTGATAGGATCAGGAAAACACCACCAACCTTCTACAGGTAGTTTTAGCTGAACACTGTGAGGAGGACGCACTTAGGGATGAGCCGAACACCCCCCTGTTCGGTTTGCACCGGAAAAAAGTTTGTTCAAACACGCGAACACCGTTAAAGTCTATGGGACACAAACATGAATAATCAAAAGTGCTAATTTTAAAGGCTTATATGCAAGTTATTGTCATAAAAAGTGTTTGGGGACCCGGGTCCTGCCCCAGGGGACATGGATCAATGCAAAAAAAAAGTTTTAAAAACGGCCGTTTTTTCAGGAGCAGTGATTTTAATAATGCTTAAAGTCAAACAATAAAAGTGTATTATCCCTTTAAATTTCGTAGCTGGGGGGTGTCTATAGTATGCCTGTAAAGGGGCGCATGTTTCCCGTGTTTAGAACAGTCTGACAGCAAAATTACATTTCGAAGGAAAAAACCCATTTAAAACTACTCGCGGCTATTGCATTGCCGACAATACACATAGAAGTTCATTGATAAAAACAGCATGGTAATTCCCCACAGGGGAACCCCGAACCAAAATTTAAAAAAAAAATGACGTGGGAGTCCCCCTAAATTCCATACCAGGCCCTTCAGGTCTGGTATGGATATTAAGGGGAACCCCGGCCAAAATTTAAAAAAAAAATGACGTGGGGTTCCCCCTAAATTCCATACCAGGCCCTTCAGGTCTGGTATGGATTTTAAGGAGAACCCCGCGCCAAAAAAAAACAAAAAACGGCGTGGGGTCCCCCCAAAGGTCCATACCAGACCCTTATCTGAGCACGCAACCTGGCAGGCCGCAGGAAAAGAGGGGGGGATGAGAGTGCGGCCCCCCCTTCTGAACCATACCAGGCCACATGCCCTCAACATTGGGAGAGTGCTTTGGGGTAGCCCCCAAAACACCTTGTCCCCATGTTGATGAGGACAAGGGCCTCATACCCACAGCCCTGGCCGGTGGTTGTGGGGGTCTGCGGGCGGGGGGCTTATTGAAATCTGGAAGCCCCCTTTAACAAGGGGACCCCCAGATGCCGGCCCCCCCCTGTGTGAAATGGTAAGGGGGTACTTACCCCTACCATTTCACTAAAAAACTGTCAAAAATGTTAAAAATGACAAGAGACCGTTTTTGACAATTCCTTTATTTAAATGCTTCTTCTTTCTTCTATCTTCCTTCATCTTCTTCTTCTGGTTCTTCTGGCTCTTCTGGTTCTTCCTCCGGCGTTCTCGTCCAGCATCTCCTCCGCGGCATCTTCTATCTTCTTCTCCTCGGGCCGCTCCGCACCCATGGCATGGGGGGAGGCTCCCGCTCTTCTCTTTATCTTCTTCTCTTCTTCTTTTCTTCTTTTCTTCTCTTCTTCATTTTCTTCTTCGGGCCGCTCCGCACCCATGCTGGCATGGAGGGAGGCTCCCGCTGTGTGACGGCGTCTCCTCGTCTGACGGTTCTTAAATAACGGGGCGGGGCCACCCGGTGACCACACCCCCCTCTGACGCACGGGACTTCCCTGTGACGTCACGGGGAATGCCACAGGGAAGTCCAGTCATGTCCCGTGCGTCAGAGGGGGGCGGGGTCACCGGGTAGCCCCACCCCCTGTTATTTAAGAACCGTCAGACGAGGAGACGCCGTCACACAGCGGGAGCCTCCCTCCATGCCAGCATGGATGCGGAGCGGCCCGGAGAAGAAAATGAAGAAGAGAAGAAGAGAAGAAGGAAGAAGAGAAGAAGATGAAGAAGAAGAGAAGAGCGGGAGCCTCCCCCCATGCCATGGGTGCGGAGCGGCTCGAGGAGGAGAAGATAGAAGACGCCGCGGAGGAGATGCTGGACGAGAACGCCGGAGGAAGAACCAGAAGAACCAGAAGAAGAAGAAGATGAAGGAAGATAGAAGAAAGAAGAAGCATTTAAATAAAGGAATTGTCAAAAACTGTCTCTTGTCATTTTTAACATTTTTGACAGTTTTTTAGTGAAATGGTAGGGGTAAGTACCCCCTTACCATTTCACACAGAGGGGGGGCCGGGATCTGGGGGTCCCCTTGTTAAAGGGGGCTTCCAGATTCCGATAAGCACCCCGCCCGCAGACCCCCACAACCACCGGCCAGGGTTGTGGGGACGAGGCCCTTGTCCTCATCAACATGGGGATAGGTGTTTTGGGGGGCTACCCCAAAGCACCCTCCCAATGTTGAGGGCATGTGGCCTGGTACGGTTCGGGGGGGCCACACTCTCGTCCCCCCTCTTTTCCTGCGGCCTGCCAGGTTGCGTGCTCGGATAAGGGTCTGGTATGGATTTTTGGGGGGACCCCACGTCAATTTTTTTTTTTTTTTGGCGCGGGGTTGACCTTATAATCCATACCAGACCTGAAGGGTCTGGTATGGAATTTAGGGGGGACCCCATGTCATTTTTTTTTTAAATTTTGGCCGGGGTCCCCCTTAATATCCATACCAGACCTGAAGGGCCTGGTATGGAATTTAGGGGGTTTCCAACATCATTTTTTTTTTAAATTTTGGTTCGGGATTCCCCTGTGGGGAATTCCCATGCCGTTTTTATCAATGAACTTCTATGTGTATTGTCGGCAATGCAATAGCCGCGAGTAGTTTTAAATGGGTTTTTTCCTTCGAAATGTCATTTTGCTGTCAGACTGTTCTAAACACAGGAAACATGCGCCCCTTTACAGGCATACTATAGACACCCCCCAGCTATGAAATTTAAAGGGATATTACACTTTTATTGTTTCACTTTAAGCATTATTAAAATCACTTCTCCTGAAAAAACGGCCGTTTTTAAAACTTTTTTTTGCATTGATCCATGTCCCCTGTGGCAGGACCAAGGTACCCAAACACTTTTTATGACAATAACTTGCATATAAGCCTTTAAAATTAACACTTTTGATTTCTCCCATAGACTTTTAAAGGGTGTTCCGCAGCATTCGAATTTGCCGCGAACACCCCAAATTGTTCGCTGTTCGGCAAACTTGCGAACAGCCAATGTTCGAGTCGAACATGAGTTCGACTCGAACTCGAAGCTCATCCCTAGATGCACTACACTAACTTGCAGCTTTATCTGAACACTGTTCAGAGGACGCACTACACTAACTTGTAGCTTTAGCTGAACACTGTGCAGAGGTCGCACTACACTAACTTGTAGTTTTAGCTGAACACTGTTCAGAGGACGCACTACACTAACTTGTAGCTTTAGCTGAACACTGTGCAGAGATCACACTACACTAACTTGTAGTTTTAGCCGAACACTGTTCAGAGGATGTACTACACTAACTTGTAGCATTAGCTGAACACTGTGCAGAGGTCGCACTACACTAACTTGTAGTTTTAGCTGAACACTGTGAGGAGGATGTACTACACTAACTTGTAGCTTTAGCTGAACACTGTGCAGAGGTCGCACTACACTAACTTGTAGTTTTAGCTGAATACTGTTCAGAGGACGCACTACACTAACTTGTAGCTTTAGCTAAACACTGTGCAGAGGTCGCACTACACTAAGTTGTAGTTTTAGCTGAACACTGTGAGGATGACGCACCACTAACTTGTAGCTTTAGCTGAACACTGTGCAGAGGTTGCACTACACAAACTTGTAGTTTCAGCTGAACACTGTGAGGAGGACACACTACACCAACTTGTAGCTTCAGCTGAACACTGTGAGGAGGACGCACTACCCTAACTTGCAGCTTTAGCTGAACACTGTGCAGAGGTCACACTAAACTAACTTGTAGCTTTAGCTGAACACCGTGAGGAGGATGCACGACCCTAACTTGTAGCTTTAGCTAAACACTGGTCAGAGGTCACACTAAACTAACTTGTAGCTTTAGCTGAACACTGTGAGGAGGATGCACTACCCTAACTTGTAGCTTTAGCTGAACACTGTGCAGAGGTCACACTAAACTAACTTGTAGCTTTAGCTGAACACTGTGAGGAGGACGCACTACACTAACTTGTAGCTTTAGCTGAACACTGTGCAGAGGTTGCACTACACTAACTTGTAGTTTTAGCTGAACACTGTGAGGAGGACGCACTACACTAACTTGTAGCTTTAGCTGAACACTGTGCAGAGGTCGCACTAAACTAACTTGTAGTTTTAGCTGAACACTGTGAGGAGGACACACTACACTAATTTGTAGCTTTAGCTGAACACTGTGCAGAGGTCGCACTACACTAACTTGTAGCTTTAGCTGAACACTGTGAGGAGGACGCATTACACTAACTTGTAGCTTTAGCTGAACACTGTGCAGAGGTCGCACTACACTAACTTGTAGTTTTAGCTGAGCACTGTGAGGAGGACGCACTACCCTAACTTGTAGCTTTAGCTGAACACTGTGCAGAGGTCGCACTACACTAACTTGTAGTTTTAGCTGAACATTGTGGGGAACATGCACTACACTAACTTGTAGCTTTAGCTGAACACTGTGCAGAGGTCGCACTACACTAACTTGTAGTTTTAGCTGAACACTGTGAGGAGGATGCATTACACTAATTTGTAGCTTTAGCTGAACACTGTGCAGAGGTCACACTAAACTAACTTGTAGCTTTAGCTGAACACTGTGAGGAGGACGCACTACACTAACCTGTAGCTTTAGCTGAACACTGTGCAGAGGTCGCACTACACTAACTTGTAGTTTTAGCTGAACACTGTGAGGAGGACGCACTACACTAACTTGTAGCTTTAGCTGAACACTGTGCAGAGGTCGCACTACACTAACTTGTAGTTTTAGCTGAACACTGTTCAGAGGATGCACTACACTAACTTGTAGCTTTAGCTGAACACTGTGCAGAGGTCACACTAAACTAACTTGTAGCTTTAGCTTAACACTGTGAGGAGGATGCATTACACTAACTTGTAGCTTTAGCTGAACACTGTGAGGAGGACGCACTACACTAACTTGTAGCTTTAGCTGAACACTGTGCAGAGGTTGCACTACACTAACTTGTAGTTTTAGCTGAACACTGTGAGGAGGACGCACTTTACTAACTTGTAGCTTTAACTGAACACTGTGCAGAGGTCGCACTACACTAACTTGTAGTTTTAGCTGAACACTGTGAAGAGGACGCACTACACTAATTTGTAGCTTTAGCTGAACACTGTGCAGAGGTCGCACTACACTAACTTGTAGCTTTAGCTGAACACTGTGAGGAGGACGCATTACACTAACTTGTAGCTTTAGCTGAACACTGTGCAGAGGTCGCACTACACTAACTTGTAGTTTTAGCTGAGCACTGTGAGGAGGACGCACTACCCTAACTTGTAGCTTTAGCTGAACACTGTGCAGAGGTCGCACTACACTAACTTGTAGTTTTAGCTGAACACTGTGAGGAGGATGCACTACACTAACTTGCAGCTTTAGCTGAACACTGTGCAGAGGTCGCACTACACTAACTTGTAGTTTTAGCTGAACAATGTGAGGAGGATGCATTACACTAACTTGTAGCTTTAGCTGAACACTGTGCAGAGGTCGCACTACACTAACTTGTAGTTTTAGCTGAGCACTGTGAGGAGGACGCACTACACTAACTTGTAGCTTTAGCTGAACACTGTGCAGAGGTCGCACTACACTAACTTGTAGTTTTAACTGAACACTGTGCAGAGGTCACACTACACTAACTTGTAGTTTTAGCTGAACACTGTGAGGATGACGCACCACTAACTTGTAGCTTTAGCTGAATACTGTGCAGAGGTCACACTACACTAACTTGTAGTTTTAGCTGAACACTGTGAGGATGACGCACCACTAACTTGTAGCTTTAGCTGAACACTGTGCAGAGGTCGCACTACACTAACTTGTAGTTTTAGCTGAACACTGTGAGGATGACGCACCACTAACTTGTAGCTTTAGCTGAATACTGTGCAGAGGTCACACTACACGAACTTGTACTTTTAGCTGAACACTTTTCAGAGGACGCACTACACTAACTTACAGTTTTAGCTGAACACTGTGAGGAGGACGCACTACACTAACTTGTAGCTTTAGCTGAACACTGTGAGGAGGACGCACTACACTAACTTGTAGCTTTAGCTGAACACTGTGCAGAGGTCGCACTACACTAACTTGTAGTTTTAGCTGAACACTGTGAGGAGGACGCACTACATTAACCACACTGTGAGGAGGATGCACTACCCTAACTTGTAGCTTTAGCTGAACACTGTGCAGAGGTCACACTAAACTAACTTGTAGCTTTAGCTGAACACTGTTCAGAGGATGCACTACACTAACTTGTAGCTTTAGCTGAACACTGTGAGGAGGACGCACTACACTAACTTGTAGCTTTAGCTGAACACTGTGCAGAGGTCGCACTACACTAACTTGTAGTTTTAGCTGAACACTGTGAGGAGGACGCACTACATTAACTTGTAGCTTTAGCTGAACACTGTGCAGAGGTCGCACTACACTAACTTGTAGTTTTAGCTGAACACTGTGCAGAGGTCACACTACACTAAGTTGTAGTTTTAGCTGAACACTGTGAGGATAACGCACCACTAACTTGTAGTTTTAGCTGAACACTGTGCAGAGGTCGCACTACACTAACTTGTAGTTTTAGCTGAACACTGTTCAGAGGACGAACTACATTAACTTGTAGCTTTAGCTGAACACTGTGCAGAGGTCGCACTACACTAAGTTGTAGTTTTAGCTGAACACTGTGAGGATAACGCACCACTAACTTGTAGCTTTAGCTGAACACTGTGCAGAGGTCGCACTACACAAACTTGTAGTTTTAGCTGAACACTGTGAGGAGGACACACTACACCAACTTGTAGCTTCAGCTGAACACTGTGAGAAGGACGCATTACCCTAACTTGTAGCTTTAGCTGAACACTGTGCAGAGGTCACACTAAACTAACTTGTAGCTTTAGCTGAACACTGTGAGGAGGATGCATGACCCTAACTTGTAGCTTTAGCTAAACACTGTGCAGAGGTCACACTAAACTAACTTGTAGCTTTAGCTGAACACTGTGAGGAGGATGCACTACCCTAACTTGTAGCTTTAGCTGAACACTGTGCAAAGGTCACACTAAACTAACTTGTAGCTTTAGCTGAACACTGTGAGGAGGACGCACTACACTAACTTGTAGCTTTAGCTGAACACTGTGAGGAGGACGCACTACACTAACTTGTAGCTTTAGCTGAACACTGTGCAGAGGTCGCACTACACTAACTTGTAGTTTTAGCTGAACACTGTGAGGAGGACGCACTACATTAACTTGTAGCTTTAGCTGAACACTGTGCAGAGGTCGCACTACACTAACTTGTAGTTTTAGCTGAACACTGTTCAGAGGACGCACTACACTAACTTGTAGCTTTAGCTGAACACTGTGCAGAGGTCACACTAAACTAACTTGTAGCTTAAGCTGAACACTGTGAGGAGGATGCATTACACTAACTTGTAGCTTTAGCTGAACACTGTGAGGAGGACGCACTACACTAACTTGTAGCTTTAGCCGAACACTGTGCAGAGGTTGCACTACACTAACTTGTAGCTTTAGCTGAACACTGTGAGGAGGACGCACTACACTAACTTGTAGCTTTAGCTGAACACTGTGCAGAGGTTGCACTACACTAACTTGTAGTTTTAGCTGAACACTGTGAGGAGGACGCACTACACTAACTTGTAGCTTTAGCTGAACACTGTGCAGAGGTCGCACTACACTAACTTGTAGTTTTAGCTGAACACTGTGAGGAGGACGCACTACACTAATTTGTAGCTTTAGCTGAACACTGTGCAGAGGTCGCACTACACTAACTTGTAGCTTTAGCTGAACACTGTGAGGAGGACGCATTACACTAACTTGTA
The DNA here is from genome assembly GCF_042186555.1 of Aquarana catesbeiana. Classification (NCBI taxonomy): domain Eukaryota; kingdom Metazoa; phylum Chordata; class Amphibia; order Anura; family Ranidae; genus Aquarana; species Aquarana catesbeiana. The sequence continues at coordinate 311,618,621 of NC_133324.1, forward strand.
GCTTTAGCTGAACACTGTGCAGAGGTCGCACTACACTAACTTGTAGTTTTAGCTGAGCACTATGAGGAGGACGCACTACCCTAACTTGTAGCTTTAGCTGAACACTGTGCAGAGGTCGCACTACACTAGCTTGTAGTTTTAGCTGAACACTGTGAGGAGGATGCACTACACTAACTTGTAGCTTTAACTGAACACTGTGCAGAGGTCGCACTACACTAACTTTTAGTTTTAGCTGAACACTGTGAGGAGGATGCATTACACTAACTTGTAGCTTTAGCTGAACACTGTGCAGAGGTCGCACTACACTAACTTGTAGTTTTAGCTGAGCACTGTGAGGAGGACGCACTACACTAACTTGTAGCTTTAGCTGAACACTGTGCAGAGGTCGCACTACACTAACTTGTAGTTTTAGCTGAACACTGTGCAGAGGTCACACTACACTAACTTGTAGTTTTAGCTGAACACTGTGAGGATGACGCACCACTAACTTGTAGCTTTAGCTGAATACTGTGCAGAGGTCGCACTACACTAACTTGTAGTTTTAGCAGAACACTGTTCAGAGCATGCAATACACTAACTTGTAGTTTTAGCTGAACACTGTGCAGAGGTCACACTACACTAACTTGTAGTTTTAGCTGAACACTGTGAGGATGACGCACCACTAACTTGTAGCTTTAGCTGAATACTGTGCGGAGCTCACACTACACGAACTTGTACTTTTAGCTGAACACTTTTCAGAGGACGCACTACACTAACTTACAGTTTTAGCTGAACACTGTGAGGAGGACGCACTACACTAACTTGTAGCTTTAGCTGAACACTGTGCAGAGGTCGCACTACACTAACTTGTAGTTTTAGCTGAACACTGTGAGGAGGACGCACTACAATAACTTGTAGTTTTAGCTGAACACTGTGCAGAGGTCGCACTACACTAACTTGTAGCTTTAGCTGAACACTGTGCAGAGGTCGCACTACACTAACTTGTAGTTTTAGCTGAACACTGTTCAGAGGACGCACTACATTAACTTGTAGCTTTAGCTGAACACTGTGGAGAGGTCGCACTACACTAAGTTGTAGTTTTAGCTGAACACTGTGAGGATGATGCACCACTAACTTGTAGCTTTAGCTGAACACTGTGCAGAGGTCGCACTACACAAACTTGTAGTTTTAGCTGAACACTGTGAGGAGGACACACTACACCAACTTGTAGCTTCAGCTGAACACTGTGAGGAGGACGCACTACCCTAACTTGTAGCTTTAGCTGAACACTGTGCAGAGGTCACACTAAACTAACTTGTAGCTTTAGCTGAACACTGTGAGGAGGATGCACGACCCTAACTTGTAGCTTTAGCTAAACACTGTGCAGAGGTCACACTAAACTAACTTGTAGCTTTAGCTGAACACTGTGAGGAGGATGCACTACCCTAACTTGTAGCTTTAGCTGAACACTGTGCAGAGGTCACACTAAACTAACTTGTAGCTTTAGCTGAACACTGTGAGGAGGACGCACGACACTAACTTGTAGCTTTAGCTGAACACTGTGAGGAGGACGCACTACACTAACTTGTAGCTTTAGCTGAACACTGTGCAGAGGTCGCACTACACTAACTTGTAGTTTTAGCTGAACACTGTGAGGAGGACGCACTACATTAACTTGTAGCTTTAGCTGAACACTGTGCAGAGGTCGCACTACACTAACTTGTAGTTTTAGCTGAACACTGTTCAGAGGACGCACTACACTAACTTGTAGCTTTAGCTGAACACTGTGCAGAGGTCGCACTACACTAACTTGTAGTTTTAGCTGAACACTGTGAGGAGGACGCATTACACTAACTTGTAGCTTTAGCTGAACACTGTGCAGAGGTCACACTACACTAACTTGTAGTTTTAGCTGAACACTGTGCAGAGGTCGCACTACACTAACTTGTAGTTTTATCTGAACCCTGTGAGGAGGACGCACTACACCAACTTGTAGCTTTAGCTGAACACTGTGAGGAAGACGCACTACCCTAACTTGTAGCTTTAGCTGAACACTGTGCAGAGGTCACACTAAACTAACTTGTAGCTTTAACTGAACACTGTGAGGAGGACGCACTACACTAACTGTAAATAGTCTAGCGGTCTGACTGTGGTACTAATAGGATCAAAAGAACACCAGCAATTTTCTTCAGGTAGCTGTAAATACTGTAACAAGACAAGCCTGCCTGTCAGTAGGAAGATAACAGGAACGGATCTAACTAAACTGAATACAGTGTATATATATATATATATATATATATATATATATATATACACAACAACTGGGATGCATATATATACACAATACACTGTAAGTGCAGCTAACTCACTGACTGTCCTGCCTAATCTAGCTAACTCAAATAAAATGACACTGTCTCTCTGCCTATCTAAGCAAGCTGGAACACACTACACAGGGCCGCATCCCTAGTGGCAGACTGTTTTGTCAGTTTGTGTAGCTTTCTACCCAGTGAAACATACTTTAAGCTCAGGATTCTCCAAAACACAAGCAATTCAACTAAGGAACCCTAAATTATGCACTTACTATAACTTACTTATTTTCAAGGACCTGTAAGTAAACTGCTACTAATTGCTTTTTTTCCACGTGTTACCAAAACATGTGGCCACGCATGGCACATAAGGGGGATTTAATAAAACTGGAGCACTCAGAATCTGGTGCAACTGTGCCAATCAACTTCTAATTTTAGCTTGTTTAATAAAAAAAAACAAATAGTCCTTCTTGGCATTAATGATTAGTAGAATTTTCACACATTTGTATATACAATTATCACTATATTTTGAACCTTTGTTGTTTCCAGGGGCGTTGTTAGGTCTGCAAAAGTTCTGGGGCTAGAGTCCATAGCAGCGGTCACCAACCTTTTTGCATGCCCATGGGGGGACCAGTGGTAAGCAATTTTTCATGGGCGATGGCTGGTGTTGGCGCTTCAATCATCATGGCATAATGGTTGATAGGGTGATTGAAGTGCATTATTTCTATTGTTACATTCTAATATATAATGAAGTGGTTCAACTCAACATACTACAGAATCAGTGGGAGCCCTGGGCGTGTCACTTGCCACATCTCCTGCCACCAGATGCAGCATGTCACTTGCCATTGTCACCTGTCACCAGATGCAGCGTGTTACTTGCCACCGTCACCTGCAGCCAGATGTGGATTGTCACTTGCCATGTCGCCTGCCACCAGAGGTGGATTGTCACTTGCCACTTTCACCTGGCAGCAGATGTGGATTGTCACTTGCCACGTCTCCTGCCACCATTTGCAGATTGTCACTTGCCACGTCACCGGCCACCAAATGTGGGTTGTCACTTGCCAACTGATGTGGAGTGTCACTTGCCATGCCAGCCAGTGCCACCAAATGTGCATTGACGCTGCATTGGTGGCAGGTTGACAGCACTGGTCAATGTAGTGAGAGCAGAAGAGCGGTGATGCGGGGCGGGCAGTGAGAGATGATGTCATCTCGCTGCTCCCTGCCGCACCTCTAACATTGAAGCAAGGGGGTCTGGCTCCAAAGTGGATGGCTGCAATGACCGTGCTGTGAGGGCGGAAGAGCGCCGATTTGTGGCGGACAGTGAGAGATTATGTCATCTCTCTGCTGCTCGCCACACCTCGCTCCCAAAATGGAGAGGCCCAGCTGTGAAGAGCTTGCTTCTTTCCTCTCCTCCGCCTCTCTCATGCAGCCTGCCGCTGGTTAGGCAGGGACCCTGCGGCAAGAGACTCATGAGCCCCAGATTCAGGGCTATAGCCCCAATAGTCACCCTCTAGCAACACCTCTGGTTGTTTCTAGTTGGGTTTTTGGACTACTGTGTTTGCTTGTGTATCACTCCAAACTTCATTCTTCTAGAATTAGGAAAATAATTAAAAATATTTTCAGTTACACCACAATTTTCATAATCCAGTTATACTAGGGCTGGAAGCCTTTTTTTTTAACATAGAGAGATTATAACTATACCAAATTTAGCAATTGATGAGTTTTTTTTTAAGAATAAGAGACCCAAATGGGGCAGGGAAATTAGAAGTCCCTCATGCTTACATTTAAATAATTGTTTGAAATATTGCTAAAGAATTGGCCTAATTAACAACAAATCTTGATTCAATATTAAAAAAAAAGTGACATCAATATGGATATAATTTTGAGTAGTATTAAGAGAGGAGACATGGAAAACATGTAGACAATTTATAGTATTGAGATATAAAAATGCTGATTGGTTGCTTTGGGTAACACAGACACATTTTTCTTTCAATTAATGTTCAGTGTGCCTTCTAGGAATTCTGCCAACAATCTCACCTCTAGCTGTTGACGTAGTTTGCCCACTTCCCATCGGCAGGATGTATTCTCCTGTGTCACTTTCTCACGCAAGCTCTTTTCAAATGCTGCTTCTCCGATTGCCTGAGCTAGCTGCATATCAAACCTGTGTAGGGGAAAAAAAGCCCAATTACCTTTATCCCATTTTCTTACACAGTTCCAAAATGAGATGCATGATCTGAAAGTGTTCATCTAAGATTAAATGTGCAGCTGGTAAGATAGCAGACTGAAGTGATAACATCAACTTTCTAAGTTACTTTCCAATGCATTTGTAAGATGAAATTTCACTTCTGTCGCCATAAAGAGTGATAAAATATCCCAGGTTGGCAAAATTCTACCATCATAAATCACGTAACAAAAATCTGAGAAATTAGCTATTTCTATTCTAAAGAACACTACTTACATTTAATCCTACACAGCCCTCCCTAAAGCAATGTTACCAATATCCAACAGGTCTTGATTTACAAGTTTGAAGCAGTAAATACCATCCAGAAATGCCTAAATCTGTTTTTCTTTTTGTGTTCCCTCATATCTCTGATTAACACACCTAAAAATATGAATACAAATCATCAGTCATACAAACTCAGCAACACATATCTATACTACAGCACATCAAAGGGATGTCGTGTGTACCTATTTACCAAGCTTTGGGGACGCTTTCTTGTTAGTCTTTTCATGTCAAATTATACTTTTTGTGCCAAGAATAAGGATTCAAATGTATCTAGCAGGCATACATACTCAGCTACAAAGATTACTAGAAAAGAAGATCAGTTATTCATTCAACTATAAAAAACGAGAAAGGGAGAGAGAGAGGGGAAGATGCTTGTATTGTAATGCAGCACTACAAATGGCTAAGAATTTAGTGCAGTAATGGAAAATAAATCAGAGGCACGTTGAAGCTATGAAAAAACCCCAGTGTAATGTTTGTACATCGCACAATGTTATATTTTAGCAATGCTTCACGGTAAAAACTCCTTTGTCAGCTGTTTTAAAGTTCTGTATTGAAAACTTCATTGTCAGTTTACTAATAATACAGCCTGTGTATGACCTCTTAGCCCATTCAATACCACAAAACCTTTATGAAATGTCTAAAAAATAAATAATAGATACTAACGTTGTTCTAATTTGTTTTGAAATTCAACTGCAACATAACATATTTCTCCATATTTTGAGAGATTGGATGGATTAGGAGTTCAGATAGAGATGGAAATATTTCTGGAACACTGAAGAAGAGGAAACTGTGTTGGACAATATAAATGAATCGAGATGAAAGTTTTTTATTCTGTCACCTAGGATGGGATCACATCAGTGCCCAGTGCGGCACCATGCACATTTCAGCATATTGCTGTGCCATTCATTTCGAAGGTCAGCCCAACAGGCTTGCTACAGCACAAGGTAGTGCATTACTGTGCATTGCCTCATCAAAAACAGTAAGGGGCTGATTGGACCACTGCGAGGCAGCCCATTAAAAATGACATAAAGTAATACGAATCATGCTTATCACGGTTCTCAAAAGGATTTCCAGCTGGGGAGGACACCAAGGAAACTGTCACAAAGATCTTGTGGTCTGGATATGGTCTGGATGCTTCCTGCAATAGCTAAAAGAGACAGCAAGGGGGCCCCAATCTAAGTGCAGAAAGGTGGAGAGGGGGACGCAGCACAAAATAATTGGCAACTCACGGTGTGTGGATGATCTCATGCATTACAGTCATTGGTGCATCTGCAGCTGGGAGGAGGAGTCATCCAGGATCCCAAGATGGAGCTGCTGCTTCAAGGAGGGGAGCGTGGTAGTTAAGATGACCAAGCAACCTTAGGACCAGAAGCAAGAAGCAGCACATGTGGATCAATGGAGCACAGGCGAGGACAGGAAGTGATGAAACAGGTAGTGATGTTGGGGATTGTCAACATTCAAATTTCCACAATATTTTGCCACCCCCCCAACGTCACTTCCTTTTTCATCACTTCCCGTCCTCGCCTGTGCTCCATCGATCTACTGTACATGTGCTGCTTCCTGCTTCCTGTCCTGAGGTTACCTGGTCATCCTAACTACCACACTCCACTCTCCTTAAAGCAGCAGCTCCATCTTGGGATCCTGGATGCCTCCTCCTCACAGCTGCAGATGCACCATTGACTGTAATGCATGAGATCATCCACCCACTGGGAGTTTCCAATTATTTTGTGCTGTGTCCACTTCTCCACCTTGCTGCACTTAGATTGGAGCCCCCTTGCTGTCTCTCTTAGCTATTGCAGGTACCATCCAGACCACATCCAGTGTATCCATTGTGACAGTTTCCTTGCTGGGAATCCTTTTGAGAACCATGATCAGCATAATTTGTCTTACTTTATGTAAGTTGCTAATTGCCTTCCTTTAATAAATGTTTACATACCCAATACACTTAGTCTGCGCACTGATCTTTTTGTCTGTTTGCCGCTTAGAGCTCTCTTCAGTCTCTCAGAAGTAATGCTTTAAGTGTTCTGGATTGGATGCTTCAGTGGTTCTTAAAGTCATAGGATTTATCCTAAGCATTTGGACCACACTGTACTTTCCATCTATGTAGTTTGTCTCAGCCCAGGCTGCGCTCATCGTAACATATTGACAATTTTTATCATTAACAATGGATGGGCAGTTTTGGAAGTGTAATTCTGGATTTAATGTAAGAAATGTCTAAAGCAAAACTTTTGCTGTAGTTTTAGAGTATAGAATGTTAGGTTGCTATTGCTGTCTTTTCCCCCACTGAGGAGATACGGCCTCTCTGTTTGTCCTGATGACCACTGTTAGTAAGCTAGAAGATACTGAGCAAACCAGAATCTACAGTTGTCAATGAAAAACGAATTGATGGTAATTTTTTTATTGGGTATAATTGTTCCAGTAACAGCTGTTTAATGGTGGATTCCCCCATACTTTGGAGGTATTTACTTTAATTTACTGTTGGCTTTTTGGTACAAAAAAATTAAGATAAATCTACCAAATGAACACAGACAACAAAAACCACAGAGGAGTTTTACCATCGACTACACTATCCAAAGCTTTTAAAAATTGGCTTTACATACACTTATGAATGATCAGCTAATTGGGTCCAATATGTAGGGCCCATTTTACATGGGTTTTTTGGCTTATAAATGTTAGTCTGTGGACTGAAGGCATGAAAACTGTGAATCTCCCTTCAATCTTTAGTTTGAAGACATTTAATACAGATGATAAAGGGAGTATAATGCCCCGTACACACGATCGGATTTTCCGACAACAAATGTTGGATGTGAGCTTGTTGGAGGAAAGTCCGACCGTGTGTATACTCCATCGGACATTTGTTGTCAGACTTTCTGCCAACAAATGTTGGCTAGCAGGTTCTCAAATTTTCCGCCAACAAATTTTTGTTGATCATGTGTACACAAGTCAGTCGCACAAAAGTCCACGCATGCTCAGAATCAAGTAGGAGCCGGAAGCACTCGGTCTTGTAAAACGAGCATTCGTAATGGACATATCACGTACGTCTTGTACGTCACTATGTTTGTAATTGTTGGCCAATATTTGTGTGACCGTGTGTATGCAAGACAACTTGAAGCCAACAACCTTTGAACAAAAATTAATGGTTTTGTTGTCGGAAAGTCTGATCGTGTATACGGGGCATTAGTGTTTGCTTTAAACAATAGGCTTCACAGACTTTCAAAAATAGCGAAGGTGAATTTCCCCAACAGAGTCACAGACAGAAATAAAGGTTTAACAGATTGTAAAAGCATATCTGTATTTGTTAAAAGCATTTGTGCAGAAATAAATGTTGATTTCTCACCATAAACCTGGCTATGGTGAATCCCCCTGTTATCTCAACTGCCTTTTGTATTTAGAATAAAATTCTGGAATTTGTAGCAGTAATGAGTGATAGTCCTCTACTTTCCTATTAGGGACTGTATCCCCAATGAGATATAAGAAGCCACCGATTGACTCAAGATTTCCTTTTATGATAAATTGACCCTTTAAGTATCTCTGCAAGAACTTAAAAACCTACATATAAAGGTAGAGTAATTGAGAAAGTGGATATTTGTAGTTTTTGGCAAAAATTAAGAGTTGATTAAATTACTAAGGTTTCTGATAATTAGATAATGCATTATGAATATTCAAGATTTTAATTATTATTTGAGCTACAGAACTGTGTAATTTACCTAATGAATTCTTATGCCAACATCTATAAGACAGATTTTGAATGTTAAACTACATGAATGTTTTACTAGAATTAGCATGGTAACTGAAAAACTGAAAATTATGTTCTACATTTTTACAGATATGTTTCTATCTCAGGGTGGTATGCTTAAGAATATAGCTTTTCACATTTTTTATTATTTTATTATTTTACTGTGGTTTTGCAATTGCGTAAATTTTTCAAAATACTGTCACAGTTGTTTAAGATGTTATGGGATGCAGTGTAGTCTAGTGTAGCTAAGACAGAATGAATGTTTTGCTGCATTTACCAGACATAGGAATAGTGCACATTCAAACGGGTTGGAGGTTTTCAGTCCTCCACAGCATGTTTTGCATTTCCAGATCTCCCGAGGGATTGTTGATTTGCAAAATCATTCAATGATCTCTAAATAAATTACTCAATGTAAAGGCAGAAGGGCAAATTTTGGGTCTGATCTGACAGGAAAGGAAGGTATCTTATTACTGGGATGTTTTAATAAAGGAGTAGAGAATCATCATACAATAAATTGGGTGAATAGTCACTTTAATTATCCAATCATTTACAGATGAAATAAGTTAACAGAAATTAGTATTTCACATAAATGGATAATTAAAGTAAATATACATACAATACATTGTGTGAAGAATCTTAACTTTAGTAAATTAGCCTCAAATACTTTATCTTAAATCTGTGGAGGATTTTGCATGGGATAGCAAAATCAGCATATAAGGGGTCCTTTAAGAGGTTTTGTGGGTTTCCCTTAGGAGTTTTGTAGAAACAGCCTATTCTATCTTTGATTTGAGAAACTACCTTCCAACTGGGAGAAAAGTACATGGGGAGGTGGGAGGGATCAATTGGTGTAAGTCAGTTGCTCAATCAATACATGTTTTCTTGTTCGGCAGAGTAAAGAGAAGCTAATGTAAGCACACTATGTGATAGTGTTCTCCTTCCTAGATAAGCTTGGTGATGTTAGCCACATTTCCCTGGGGAGTATGTCATACTCTCTGACAATAATTAGGGAGCATAACATCACCTGACTCATGAGGTGAGCCTATGGTTGATGGTAGAATGCAGCTATGCTGTAACCACTACTATGACTGATGTTTTCATATGCTTACTCCACACAATTAAACTCATCATGTTTACTGAAAACGCAAAAGCGATTTTAATAAATAAGTTTTCATTACACCCCGGTTGTTTGTATCCTGCTGCACCAACAACAGCATCTGCTTTCATATGCTATAAGAGATATGGGAACAATGGCTGGATGTGGGAAAGAGACAGTTGAGATTGTTATATACCAGGGAAATAGTGAACAATGAGCGAGTGAGAAATGGAGCCAAACTGCCAAAAACTTCTGAGAGGATGCATGGTTTGCACTCCCCCAAAACTCTTGAAATAAAGAGCCAAGAATTGTTTTAGAGCAGCACTGAGGCTGTTTTCAGAGCAAGCAAAGCCTGTGGGTGAATTGCATGCTGGGTTGGGTACAGTGTGTGGAGTGTGACCCTGGAAACTAGCATCCATCTCTCTGAGTTTCTGCCAGAGTAATGCTGTCTTAATATGTGCTATTACTTGGAGAAATCCTTCTGCATGAACTATAAACAGACTGCAACAGAAAGACTGCTGTGAAAACGTAACCATCAACCAGATCAATATCTATAACGTTACTATCCCTCTGTGTGATAGAGAGACAGGAACACTGGACTCACTGTAACTAACATTATAAATGTTGCTTGCAAAATCTTTAAAAAGCAATCCACCAACAGCTTGCCTCAGACCATTTTGGTAGCTGCACCTTACTATGAACTGATTGCTTAACATGACACTAAACTTTGCTTTAAAAAAAAAAGTCTGTTCAAGTATGTATTCTTAAAGCGGAGTTCCATCCTGGGGAAATTTTTTTTAAAGTCAGCAGCTACAATTACTGCAGCTGCTGACTTTTAATATAAGGAGACTAAACCTGTACAGGGAGCAAGCGATGTTGGCACCCCAAGCCAATCCGACCATCGGCTTTGGGTGCAGATGCCTGCATTGCCAGTAAGAGAAACCTGAAGGCTTCACTGGGGGTTTCCTACTGCGCATGTGTGAGTCACGCAGTGCTTTCTGAATAGTCCCGTCATCTTCTGGGACACACACAGGTCCAAAAAGGCAGCAGGGGAAAGGAGGAGGGCCAGATGCAATTGCATGTACCTCGCCATTGCGACCTAGGACAGAGGCCCCAATGAAAAAATGCAGAAAAGATACCAAAAAGACCTACGTTCATTCTACAAGGACCCACTATAAGTAGGATTGTAGCCACTCTCTCTTGCTCGCTCCTGAGATGGATTAGGGACAATGGATTATGGGATTTGTTGTGCACATAGAGCAGGGCACATGACTGCAACTAACCTTTATTCTTGTTCCAGAAATGAGGAGGGAAATGAGAGGCTTGGGAAGGCACAAATAGGCAGATACACACAGTAAGAGCCTTTTCACACTGCCGCCGCCCCGGGCGTCGGTGGTAAAATGCCGCTATTTTTAGCAGCGCTTTACCACCGCTTTTGCGGCGCTATTCACCCGCTAGTGGGGCGCTTTTAACCCCCGCTAGCAGCCGAAAAAGGGTTAAAACCGCCTGCAAAGCGCTGCTACAGCGGCGCTTTGCCAGCAGTTCGGTGGCCATTGATTTCAAGCGAGTTCACCGCTCCTAATGCGTTCCAAAGAAACTGCTGGCAGGACTTTTTCTGACACCCTGCCAGCGCACTTCTCCAGTGTGAAAGCCCTCGGGCTTTCACACTGGAGTGAATGGAGCCTCTGTTTCAGGGCGCTTTGCAGGCACTATTTTTAACGCTATAGCGCCTGCAAAGCGCCTCAGTGTGAAAGGGGTCTAAGCAATGATTAAATTTCAAATAGATTATACAGCCAATAAGTAGAGGATGAGTATGCCGTAAGATACCGCACAGCGTTTTACAAAAAGTTTTTTGGCATTCACTAAAAAACACTACTAAAATGCGTATATATTTTATGGTCTTATTGTCATTTTAAAGTAATTTATTTCAGATTTAGATCACTTAAAGTGATTGTAAAGGATCGTTTTTTTATTTTTTAAAAATAACAAACATATCATACTTACCTCCACTGTGCAGCTTGTTTTGCACAGAGTGTCCCCGAACATCCTGTTCTGGGGTCTCCCGGCAGCTCTCGCGGCTCCTCCCCGCATCAGATAACCCCCTAGGAGAAGCACTCTCCCGAGGAGGTTACCTTGCGGGCACGCTCCCGAGTCCAGCATTTATGTCCATAGACACGAATGCCGGACTCGGCCCCGCCCCCTGGCGCCAGCAACATTGGATTTGATTGACAGCAGTGGGAGCCAATGGCTGCGCTGCTATCAATCTATCCAATCAAGCCTGGACCCCGTGGAAAGAGGGACAGTGCTTTCCCGCCGAGAAGATGAAGGGGTTCCGGTAAGTAATACAGGGGGGGCTGAGGGGCCGGTGACTGCCAGGTGAAAAAACATTAGGGTTTACAACCCCTTTAAAGTCAGCAATAAAAGCTAATTTAATTTATCAGAATGGGAAAGGGTTGGAACAAAATCTTAAAACACTTAAATTTGAGTCATCTGGGTTTCTCTCTTACTTTCTCTGTCTTTTTTCCAGCTCATGGTTTCGGATCTGTTGGTTTTCCATCAAGACTCGAGTGTCCTCAAGGTCAGAGGTCAAGTGTTTACACTTTCTAGCTGCTTGCTGAGCTGCCCGTCTGGCACTCTCATATGCACTCTGCAAATCACTGAGCTGTAAAAGGAAGGAAGAACGTGAATGAAACCAGTAATTTTAGTCCACAATTTATGCTCTCCGGTGCACACTTTCACAGAAGAAATTGTTGTTTAATGGACATATAACCCCCAAGCAAATGTACTATTCATTTTTTTTTCTCCTTTTTGTGTTTTATTACCCTGTACAATAGAAACAAACACAAGAAAACCTCCTTTATAAATCAGTCACCAGTCAAAGTAATGATTATGGAAATAGTAGAGTTTACGCAATCAAAAAATCCTGCCAGGTTCCGACAGGATATTGTCGTTGCAATCTATAAATCTTAGAAAGTGTTCTTGCATTTTATTTTCTGCATATGGTTTTGCATAAAATCATTTGATAAACATCACACAATATGCTGCCTTTGCAGAAGAAGTGTACAAAGCATACTGCAAAAAAAGGAAGAACAGTACCAATAAATTACCCTTGTTTTCATTAATTAAGGAGATGTACTGTTTAAACATTTGCCATACTAGCTTATTAAGCTACGAGAGCTGTGCGCATAATGCAGAAACCAAAAGTAACCAATTCAAATGTATGTTTCCCTGCTCTCCTGCTTGTTCTTGGCTATGGCATTTTGTATATTCATTTTTGTTTGCACTGCTTTCCTGAATACAGGAGGAGAGAAGGGCCTTAATAAAACCACAAATTTTACTTTCCAAATCCATAATAAAGGTTGATGGTGATTTTTTTTTGACATTGTGTTCTAGAAAATCAGGGTAGGATGTCTTTCTGTAGGTCTTTTTGCATAACCATCCTGTTGGTACATGATCATGGCTACCTTTAAATAAAATAAAATGTTTTTTAGTAACTGAACCCTGATGAACTATAGTTTTCTACTCTGGAAATAAGGCAATTAAGGGGGGATTTGATTACAATGTACACGTATATCAAAGGTGACTCCAATAACTGTAATAAACTGTTTTTTGCAAGGTCCCTAAAGGGAACAGGCAGCCATGATTTGAAGTTAAGAGAAAGGAGGTTTAACATTGGATTGCAGAAAGAGTTTTTTTACTTTCAAAGCAGTCAACATGTGGAAATCCCTCCCCCCAGGAAGTTGCACTAGCAGAGAGTGACAACAACTACAAAGTCAAAAACTTTTAGATGTCTTCCTCAGGAAGCAGAATTTATAGGGCTATGGGAAAGCCAGAGAATAAAAATCACACACACACATAGGTTGAACTGGATAGACCTGTCTATTTATTTCAAACTGATAAACCATAACATTATGCAAACTAGTATATTTGTTCAGTCTGTAACAAAGTGATGATATAATGCTTAAAAGAGAAGTATGTTTTTTTTTTTTTCTGATACATACTTACCTAAGTGGATGCTGCATCTGTCCCCCGGCGCCTCTAACACTGAGAATCAAGAGATCAAACACTGGCAATCACTCGTTTTTTACAGCTCCCTGAACAGAGAGCTGGTGACTGTCAGTCACAGCTCTCTGCTCTGCTCCTTCCTCGGTCACTGGAGAGCTGGGCTGTGGAGGGGTGGGAGTGGCCGGCTCAGGCTCTCAGTGGCTCGCTGTCCAGAGATCTAGGCGGATCCCAAATCCATGGTAGTGATGACGCCGAGCCTGGACCAACTCTGTGACATCAGCAGAGAGCGGACTTCAGCCCGCTCTCTGCTGAAAACGGGTCACAGGAGTGCAAAACAAACTGCACTCCTGTGATCCATAGAAGTACAGCCAAACGAGCTTTGGCTGTACATAGTTACATATATAGTTAGGTGAGGTTGAAAAAAGACACAAGTCCATCAAGTCCAACCTATGTGTGTGATTATATGTCAGTATTACATTGTACATCCCTGTATGTTGTGGTCATTCAGGTACTTATCTAATAGTTTTTTGAAACTATCGATGCTCCCCGATGAAACCACCGCCTGTGACAGGGAATTCCACATCCTTGCCGCTCTTACAGTAAAGAACCCTCTATGCAGTTTAAGGTTAAACCTCCTTTCTTCTACTTTTAATGAGTGGCTATGTGTCTTATTAAACTCCCTTTCACGGAAACGTTTTATCCCTATTCTGGGGTCACCAGTATGGTATTTGTAAATTGAAATCATATCCCCTCTCAAGCGTCTCTTCTCCAGAGAGAATAAGTTCAGTGCTCAAAACCTTTCTTCATAACTAATGTCCTCTAGTCCCTTTATTCATTTTGTTGCCCTACTCTGTACTCACTCCATTTTCAGCACATCCTTCCTGAGGACTGGTGCCCAGAACTGGACAGCATACTCCAGGTGCGGACGGACCAGAGTCTTGTAGATTGGGAGAATTATTGTTTTATCTCTTGAGTTAATCCCCTTTTTAATGCATGCCAAGGTTCTGTTTGCTTTGTTTGCAGCAGCTTGGCATTGCATGCAATTGCTGAGCCTATCATCTACTAGGACCCCCAGGTCTTTTTTCATCCTTGATTCCCCCAGAGGTTATCCCCCAGTGAGTAGATTGCATTCATATTTTTTGCCACCCAAATGCATTATTTTACCACATTAAACCTCATTTGTCATGTAGTTGCCCACCCTATTAATTTGTTCAGATCTACTTGCAAGGTTTCCACATCCTGAAAAATTATTGCCCTGCTTAGCTTAGTATCATCCACAAAGACAGAGATTGAACTATTTATCCCATCAGGTCGTTTATGAACAAATTGAATAGGATTGGTCACAGGACAGAACCCTGGGGGACCCCACTTTCCACCCCTGACAATTCTGAGTACTCCCTATTTATGACTATCCTCTGAACTCAACCTTGTAGCCAGTTTTCAATCCATGTACTCACCCTATGGTCCATGCCAATGGTCCTTACTTTGTACAGTAAACGTTTATGGGGAACTGTATCAAATGCT
Organism: Aquarana catesbeiana; assembly: GCF_042186555.1. Classification (NCBI taxonomy): domain Eukaryota; kingdom Metazoa; phylum Chordata; class Amphibia; order Anura; family Ranidae; genus Aquarana; species Aquarana catesbeiana. The sequence goes on from NC_133324.1 coordinate 311,633,770, forward strand.
TTTGCAAAATTCAGATACACCATGAGCTTGCACACTATTGATGTTAGGCCAACTGGTCTGTAATTCCCAGGGATGTATTTTGGCACTTTTTTAAATATTGGTGCTACATTGGCTTTTCTCCAATCGGCTGGTACCATTCCAGTCAGTAGACTGTCAGAAAAAATTAGGAACAATGGTCTGGCAATTTCTTGACTGAGTTCCCTAAGGACCCTCGGGTGCAAGCCATCTGGTCCCAGAGACATATTAATGTAAAGTTTTTCAAGTCTATTTCTAATTCTGTCCTCTTTTAGCCATGAGGATGCTTCCTGTGACATGTCATGAGGATAAACACTGCAATTTTGGTTACTGAAGCCCTCCGATTCCCTCGTGAAGACTGAGAAGAAGAATTCCCTTCCTCATTCTTTATGGGGCCAATATGGTCTGTCCTCCTCTTTTTACTATTCATATACTTAAAGAATTTCTTGGGATTTTTTTGCTCTCCTCTGCTATGTGTCTTTTGTGTTCTATCTTAGCCACCGTAATTGCACCCTTACATTTCTTGTTGCATTCTTTGTAAAATTTGAATGCTGATGATGATCTCTCAGCCTTGTATTTTTTGAAGGCCTTCTCCTTTGCTTTTATATGCATTTTTACATTGGAGTTAAGCCACCCTGGCCTTTTTTCCACTCTTTTCAATTTATTTCCCAATGGGATGCACTGGCTAATGCCCTTATTTAAAATGCTTTTAAAGCAAACCCATCTCTCCTCTGTGTTCTTTGTTCCTAAGATTTTACCCCAATTAATATCTTCTAGCAAGGTTTGTAGTTTAGGGAAGTTGATTCTTTTGAAATTCAGTGTCTTTGTATTCCTCTTATGTTTCCTATTTGTGTGATTTATAGTGAAGCTAATTGACCTGTGATCGCTGTTTCCTAAATTGCCCCGAATTTCCACATCTGTGATCAGGTCTGTGTTGTTGGTAATCAGTAGGTCTAGTAACATTTTGTTTGTAGTTGGTGCATCTACCATCTGACCCATGAAATTGTCCTGCAAGACATTTAGGTACTGTGAGCCTTAGACGAATGTGTAGTTCCCTCCACCCAGTCTATGTCTAGATAATTAAATTCCCACATTATGATGACACATCCTTGCTGCTAATCCAAATTGTGATAGGAGGTCTGTCTCCCCCTCCTCCCTCAGTTTAGGGGGCCTATAGCATACTCCCAGTATTACTTTCCCCTTAGTTTCACCCCTTTGGAGCTCTACCCATAAGGATTCCACCTTCTCCCTTGCTCCCTTAGTGATGTCATTTCTCACATTCACTTGTACATTTTTCTTGATATATAGGCATACCCCTCCCCCTTTTTTACCCCCTATATCCCTGTGATAAAGAGAATACCCTTGAAGGGTTGTCAGCCAATCACGAGAGCTGTTGAACCATGTCTCTGAAATTCCCACAAAATCTAAATTTTCCTCGTAGAACAATATCTCTAGTTCTCCCATTGGAAAATAAATTTAAAAGAGCGAACAAAAATCCTGGATGGCTTAACTCCAATGTAAAAATGCATATAAAAGCAAAGGAGAAGGTCTTCAAAAATACAAGGCTGAGGAAGCAAAGGAGAAGGCCTTCAAAAATACAAGGCTGAGGAATCATCATCAGCATTCAGACTTTACAAAGAATGCAACAAGAAATGTAAGGGTACATTTATGCCATGTACACACGACTGGTTTTGCCGTCAGAATAAACTCCGAAGGTTTCTTTGATGGAACTCCGACGGAATTCCATTCAAGCAGTCTTGCCTACACACGGTCAACCCAAAGTCCGACTGTCTAGAACACGGTGACGTACAACACTTACGACGGGACTAGAAAAAGGAAGTTCAATAGCCAGTAGCCAATAGCTTCCGTCTCCTACTTGCTTCAGAGCATGCGTCATTTTTGGTCCATCGGAACAGCATACAGCTGATCTGTTTTCCCGATAGGAAATGGTTCCGTCGGAAATATTTATAACATCTTCTATTTCTAGGTCCGTCAGAATTTTCTGGGAAAAAAATTCAGATGAGGCCTACACATGATCGGAATAGACAATGAAAAGCTTCTGTGTGACTTTTTCTGTTAGAACATTCCGCGGCTTGACATTCCGCGGCATGTGTACGCGGCTTAAGAATGAACACGAAAGACACATAGCGGAGGAGAGCAAAAAAAATCCCAAGAAATTCTTTAAGAATATAAACAGTAAAAAAGGGAGGACAGACCATATTGGCCCCATAAATAATGAGGAAGGAAATCTGGTTACACAGGATGGGGTGATGGCGAAGGTATTGGATTTATTCTTCTCCTCGCACTTCACGAAGGAATCGGAGGGGCTTCAGTAACCAAAACTGCAGTGTTTATCCTCATGACACATCACAGGAAGCACCCTCATGGCTAACAGTGGACAGAATTAGAGATAGACTTGGAAAACTTAACATTAAGTTTTCCAACTTAATGTTAAGTTGCACCCGAGGGTCCTTAGGGACCTTAGTAAAGTAATTGCCAGACCATTGTTCCTAATTTTTACTGACAGTCTACTAACGGAAATGGTACCAGCTGATTGGAGAAAAGCCAATGTAGCACCAATATTTAAAAAAGGGCCAAAATACATCTCTGGGAATTACAGACCAGTTAGCCTAAAATTAATAGTATGTGTCAGGAAATGTTCCATCCGCTGGTAATATCTGTTATTTGGCATGCAGTACTGAGGTCCACCAGCAGGTGTCTCCTGGCAGTTTGGAACTGTCAGGAGAGCTTTTCCCTGTTAATGTTATGTCATCTTTGGGCCGCAGTACTGGCGTCCACCAGCGGATGGATCCTGGAAGTGTGGAGCAGACAGTACCTACTACAATCAGGTGTCACTTGAGGCCAATCACAGGCCTATAAATACCCGGCAAGCACTCACATGTTTGCCTTGGTTTCTTCATTGCCTCCTGACTTGCTAGCGCCCTGATCCTGTGCCCTGATCCTGTGCCCTGATCCTGTGCCCTGATCCTGTGCCCTGATCCTGTGCCCTGATCCTGTGCCTGTCTCCCTGTCCAGATCCCTATCCTGTCCCACCTGTTACCTTGCATCCCTGCCTGCAGTCTGACCCATCCATCCTCTCCCTGTCCTGTGTTCTAAACCCCATCTGCTGATCTCCCTGTGTATGACCTTGGCCTGGCTTACGTTTATGTCTCTGAAACATCCCCTGTCCATCTGCTGATCTGCTGTGTATGACCCTGGCCTGGCTATTGTTTATGTTCCTGGTATTTCCCATTTATTGTACTTATCTGTCTGTTGTTATTTGTGGGTCTCTGTCTGTGGTTGGTTATTGCACTGTGTCATATTGGAGTTGGTTGTACTATATTACTCACTTACTTTAATAAATTATTATATTTTCACTTATATACGTTTTGGTGTCCTCTGTCGCAGATCACGCGATTCTGGTCACACCTGTTCATGACAGTATGCAAGCTCCTGGAGGGGATGATAAGGGACTATATACAAGATATTAGTAAAGAAAACGGTATCATTAGCAGTAATCAGCATGGATTCATGAAGAATCGTTCTTGCCAAACCAATCTATTAACCTTCTATGAGGTGGTGAGCTGCCATCTAGATAAAGGAAGGCCCATAGATGTGGTATATCTGGATTATGCAAAAGCATTTGACACAGTTCCCCATAAACGTTTACTGTACAAAGTAAGGTCCATTGGCATGGACCATAGAGTGAGTACATGGACTGAAAACTGGCTACAAGGGTAAGTTCAGAGGGTAGTGATAAATAGGGAGTACTCAGAATTGTCAGGGGTGGAAAGTGGGGTCCCCCAGGGTTCTGTGCTGGGACCAATCCTATGCAATCTGTTCATAAACAACCTGGAGTATGGGATAAACAGTTCAATCTCTGTATTTGCGGACGATACTAAGCTAAGCAGGGCAATAACTTCTCCACAGGATGTGGAAACCTTGCAAGAAGATTTGAAAAAAATTAATGGGGTGGGCAACTACATGGCAAATGAGGTTTAATGTGGAAAAATGGAAAGTGGGGTCCCCCAGGGTTCTGTGCTGGGACCAATCCTATGCAATCTGTTCATAAATGACCTGGAGGATGGGATAAACAGTTCAATCTCTGTATTTGCGGACGATACTAAGCTAAGCAGGGCAATAACTTCTCCACAGGATGTGGAAACCTTGCAAGAAGATTTGAAAAAATTAACGGGGTGGGCAACTACATGGCAAATGAGGTTTAATGTGGAAAAATGTAAAATAATGCATTTGGGTGGCAAAAAATATGAATGCAATCTACTCACTGGGGGGAGAACCTCTGGGGGAATCAAGGATGGAAAAGGAGCTGGGGGTCCTAGTAGATGACAGGCTCAGCAATGGCATGAAATGCCAAGCTGCTGCTAACAAAGCAAACAGAATATTGGCATGCATTAAAAAGGGGATTAACTCAAGAGATAAAGCAGTAATTAGAAGACTCTGGTCTAGCTTCACCTGGAGTATGCTGTCCAGTTCTGGGCACCATTCCTCAGGAAGGATGTACTGGAAATGAAGCGAGTACAGAGAAGGGCAACAAAGCTAATAAAGGGACTGGAGGGTTTTAGTTATGAAGAAAGGTTGTGAGAACTGAACTTATTCTCTCTGGAGAAGAGATGCTTGAGAGGGGATATGATTTCAATTTACAAATACCACACTGGTGACCCCCCCAATAGGGATAAAACTTTTACGCGGAAGGGAGTTTAATAAGACATGTGGCCACTCATTAAAATTAGAAGAAATGAGATTTAACCTTAAACTGCGTAGAGGGTTCATCACTAAGAGCGGCAAGGATGTGGAATTCCCTTTCACAGGCGGTGGTCTCAGCAGGGGGGCATCGATAGTTTCAAAAAACTATTAGATAAACACCGGAATGACCACAACATACAGAGATATACAATGTAATACTGACATATAATCACACACATGGGTTTGACTTGATGGACCTGTGTCTTTTTTTCAACCTTATCTACTATGTAACTAACTATGATGGGCACTGATATGAAGGACTAATGAGGGGTTTTTTTAGCAGTTTTTAGCTTCTAGTGCATGAAGCCTAAAAGTTTCTAATATGTGCAATTTATGAGTATGTGCCTAACTTCAGAACTTAGTAGTAGTGAGGGTGGTGGGGTATTACCAATGCTCAAGCTGATCCACCTCTGCTTCCTACCTTTCCAACTAATCTCTTACTACAGGTTCTTCTTGTATTGTGTTTGTAAATATACAAAAGGTTGTACATTATCAACGGCAATGTATATTGGAGCAGTATAGAAAATACTAACCTAGTATTCAATGCTGATTCTGTAGACTGGGAGTAATTTAACTATGATCTTGTGTGACTAGGGTCAAACAATGACCAAAATGAAAAATGATAATCATTATAAAGCTGCATTAAGTGAGAACAATGCTGAGCTAATGAGGCCTATAATTAGACAATGAGCATGCAAAACCAAAGAGATGATTCTTTTCATCAGTTTAACAAAAATAGACTATTTTTATTATATCTTAATGTACAGAGATCATTCTTCTTATAATAAGCAGAGTGACCTCACTTAAAATGTGCCTTGCTACTGTGAATGTCTTGCAATCCTCCTGGTGCACAGATTAAAACACATTCATCTGAGCATTGCTGGTACCTTTTGTTTTTAGCTAGATGCAGCATTCTGTGTTAAATATTCACACAGCTTGCTGCTGTACCAATTTATTAGACTAAATTTGCATTCCCGTACATACAGTGTGCGTGTATGTGTGGCTGTTAAATCTATTGGCTTATGCATATCCACTTGCTACTTTCAGTAAGAGCATTTCTGTTTATAGCTGCTTCCTATTATTTTCTTCTTTTTTCTATTAAAATTATCAGGTTTGTTTGCCCGAGGTCCATCTCGAGTATTATCTCTTCTGTGGCTGCAAAACAACATCAGGTTCTGTGCAACAGAACTAGAGTCTGTCAAAAGAATTTTAACTTGTATTAGGTTGATTTCAAACAATGCAAACATGCTAGAACTATCATGTCTATTTTGTTGTTACCTCCAGCCTTGGGACCCTGCTCAGGTCCACTGGTTAGATCTGACCCATGTGATTTCTTGACCTCTGTAGTTTGACAGCATGAGAGTTACTAAAGCTAAAAAGAAAATATAAGCATGTAGGCAGGTCCCAAATGTGACTGAGTCATCCACTCACTCTCCACTACGGCTCACCTAGAACAGGGATGACTAAGGCCTAAACATTCTGGCCACAATCAGTCCACATCCCACACAGAACTCTATTTCTGCAACTCGCCATTCTCCTGGGCACCATAGAAATAATCCACCAGTTAGGGACCTTCCCTGCGCAAGGCTCTGCATCTCCTCCATGGTTACAGGATAGAGCTAAAATAGTCCACCAAACACCTGAGGCCTGTGTGACACGGGGGCCCAGGTCACTTGAAATGTGCCACCTGAAGGGGGTCAGCTCCTCATCGACAATAGGGTGACTTAGTTCCCTAACCAACACCAGCCCCAGTCTGACCAGGTTTGCACCAGTGTAATTCTTTTCAGGATCCCGTGTCCCACTGTATGTGCCTTTTACATGAGATGTTCCTGTCCAGCGCTGTGGCCTAAATGTATGCTATTCTAACTCACACTTTTACAGAGTGCAGGCATCAACTTGAGTCAACATAATGTAGCCAGATGCTTAAATCAACATCATTTTATTGAGAACTTGAGAAATTCAATAAGGAACAGTCTTTGTAATACATGATCTCCATCACAGTAACAGCTCCTCTTTAAGTCAGAAGTGTATCTTTGTCATCACCCTTTATCAGGGGTATCCTGGCATAATAATAAATTGCTTTAGATACCAAGTGCATGGCCAGGGCCAAGCTTCAGCCTATTGACCTCAGCTAAACTCTACCTAGACTGTATTAATGCTCCAGCCAAAATGGAAATGAGCTCAACTCACTTCCTGGGAGGATTTAAAAAAAGCTCCTATCTTAAAGGAACAGTAATTTAACCCTTGTCTACAAGCGTTCACATCAAGCAACCTTGGGTTTTTACCATCCATGGACACTGTTGGAAATCAGGGTTAAGTGGATCACTGCTATATTCCATGATCTGCTGAGCTCTAGGTATGTGCTTAATATCTGCATAAACCCATTCTAGAGTAGGCTTATATAGACTGGCCTTCATGATTGAAAGAACTAATATTTATCATCCAACCAGAAAATTAGACTTCTAATACACACTGTGAGACACAGTGTTCCATGAAATAAACAAATACTGTAGCTGCTGACTTTTAATAATAGGACACTTACCAACCCAGAGATCTGGCGCTGTCCTCACTTGAGACGGCTCTTTGGCTGTCTTCGTGTCCAGATACCGGCATGTTTACTTTGGGAAGTTGACTGTGACTGCTTGCAGCTGCATAGTTGGCTTCCCACTGTGCATATGTGAACAGTGTTGCGCTATGTGAATGGTACCACAGCTTTCTGGGACCTGTGATCCCAGAATGCTTCAGTGGAAGGAGGGGGGTCGAACTTCCACTCGGATCGATGCAGCGATCTGACCGCAAGTGGGAGCAGGTTCCTGTTAAAAAACACATACCCGATCCCCCGCCCAAACAAAGCGTAGTGTCAAAACTTAAAGAGGAGAAAGGGAGGGGGCAGACAAATGGAACTTCCCCTTGAGTGAACTTCTGCTTTAAGTCTCACATGCATCAGGCCTATAAATAAAGTATGTAATACGGCATGTTTCCAAAAAGGTTGGTTTCTGAAAAAAATATGTCATGAATACCATAAATTAATAAATGTGCCTAAAATATAATCTTAGTTATGGATGCACTGTGGTGGAGAGAAAGAACCACAAGCCTGCAAGCATAAGTGGCAAGATCGCCAATAAAATATCCTGGCTTTGCTCTGATGGAGCCACTCTCTTGCTGCAGCAATTGTCATCTTCATGTATCTGTTGCCCTTTCCATGATGTAGGATACATTAGAAATCCAAGATGAAAAGCCATACATGTTGCTACTGCCGTGGCAGGTGTGCAGAGCTGTGAACTCTACCTGCATCCACACAGTGACAGCAGACCTGTAGAGCTGGCTGGCATAATTTAGCTAGATGCAATGCTTTTATTCCTTTAAAATTATGAACTAACGTTCTAAGCAGTTCTGCATTTAAAACCTGTATTAAAATATACAAGTTACCCAGCTCTGTAAAAGACATTCTGCAAAGCATAGAAAAGCTGTTGAGCTTTTACTTTCCTTCTCCACTCCTGTTTACCACTCCCAAGCCCCTCTGCAGCTTTTGAAAGGATCCCCAGAGAATAAAACATCAAACATATCCTATGCTTGGTATCCTATCCCCACCGTTGATATGACAGGCCAGTGAAGTAGCAATTTTTCTAGAAGGAATCATCAACTGAAGTCTCTGTGTTTCTCTCTTTCCTAATGCATTTCCTTGGAAATGTTCCCCATAAAGTGTATAAAACCATAGGATTGGGCATAAGCTTGATCTGCTTGACATATGTGTATGCATAATGTCACAGGACCTATAAACGTTATATTATAGATTTCCATTGCTATTTTTGCCCCTTGGCAATATTTTATTCTAAATGCAATGTGGTTTTGTTGGTGGAAAAAACATAATCCCATTGGTGTCAAAGACATGCAGTAACTCAGATGCCCTTCGTAGCTTCAAGAGGTTTCTGTAAAGACCTTACTGAACATTTGCTGCCCACTGTGACCCTCTCAGCAGCTTCCACTGTATCACAACAGTAATTTATCTTTCAGATTAAATCTTTAACAAGAAATATGAGGTATGCAAAACACCTACTGAGAGTTATGCAAAAGAATGCAGTTAATAGCATCATATTTTACCAGCTTCCCTAAATAAAGTATTTTCTCCTTTTATTTTTATAACTGAATTTTAAAAATGATGTAAAGCAGGCAGAAGAGGAATTCTTTTGAAAGATTACTAAAATTAATTCATATATTAAAAATAAATTATGGATTGGATTTTTAACTATAAACTGGGAACATATAAATATAAAACATAATTGTGAGATACAGCTGTATTGTCTTTGAGATATGTGTGGGCAAATGGTTAGGAGGCCAATAAATCAAAAAAATAACACTTCAATTGTTCAAAGCCCCTTGTAGTGAGATATCTTAACCCCTAGCTAACACAAAGTCCTGCAATCCTAAAAGCTTAGACTTTTATGGACTGAATATGTCTATGGAATAAATAATATAAAGACTTAAAATGCATATCAGCCAAAAATAACAAGATAAAATGAAAAACCAATTAAAAGATAAAGTAACAAAAGCAGCTTTTTTTCTGTAAAATCAGCTTCAATCCAGAAATTTCCTTTGCAGTACTTTTTTCTGCTTCTAGATATCCTCAGTCTGGTGGCCAACACCATTCTACCAATTTACTCTGAGCCAGGTCATCCCGTGACCACCCCAGCCTGTGACCGAACTGTGGAAGGAGAAGATGAAGGCGGTGGCACTCTATTGAATTATGCCATTAAAATGCAAACAGCAAAAGGACATACACACAGTCCATGGACAGCCAGTAAACATGTTTCACGCATCAGTTCTTAATTACTGAATGCTTCAAGTGTGCACACTCACATAAAACAGCAAGCGGTCAGGTGAAACCAATCCATGGGGAACAAACACTCCACAGTGATTGGTTTTGACTTTTGCAGCAAGTTAACCGTAAAACCCGAAACAAACCAATGTGCATTGAAAGTATAAACACTGTATATATATACATATAAACATACAGTGTCTCACAAAAGCGAGTACACCCCTCACATTTTTGTAAATATTTTATGTCTTTTCATGTGACAACACTTTGCTACAATGTAAAGTAGTGAGTGTACAGCTTTTATAACAGTGTACATTTACTGTCCCCTCAAAATAACTCAACACACAGCCATTAATGTCTAAACCACTGGCAACAGAAGTGAGTACACCCCTTGTCCGCCTGAGGAAACATTTAGCTCTACAGTTATTATGGCGGCTGTTTCCCATTAAAAATTTGAGTAGCATTGCATTGAGGGTTTGGCTTATTTTTTGGTTTTTGTCTTCCCTCCCTTCTTAATATTGCTTGGTACATCCCATAGTAGGCTGTCATGGGGAGGTCCAGTAATAAGGAAAATTGTTGTCCATACTTACCGTAATTTTCCTTTCCTGGATCCTCCCCATGTCAGCCGAAGGATTCCCACCCAGTTTATCTGTCGCGAGGCGGGTATTTATTGAACATTGGTGTGGGCAGACAGCCGCCCTTTATGGGCTAAGAAAGATGTAGTTCTGGAGGGGTCAGAGGGGGCAGAGCTGACCCATAGTAGGCTGACATGGGGAGGATCCAGGAAAGGAAAATTACGGTAAGTATGGACAACAATTTTCCTTAATACAGTATCTCACAAAAAAAACACAGGAAAAATGACACTTTGCTACAATGTAAAGTAGGGAGTGTACAGCTTGTATAACAGTGTAAATTTGCTGTCCCCTCAAAATAACTCAACATACAGCCATTAATGTCTAAACCGCTGTCAACAAAAGTGAGTACACCCCTAAGTGAAAATGTCCAAATTGGGCCCAATTAGCTATTTTCCCTCCCCAGTGTCATATGACTCGTTAGTGTTACAAGGTCTCAGGTGTGAATGGGGAGCAGGTGTGTTAAATTTGGTGTTATTGCTCTCACTCTCTCATAGTGATCACTGGAAGTTCAACATGGCACCTCATGCCAAATTACTCTCTGAGGATCTGAAAAAAAGAATTGTTGCTCTACATAAAGATGGCCTAGGCCAGTGATGGCGAACCTTGGCACCCCAGATGTTTTTGAACTACATGTCCCATGATGCTCAACTACACTGCAGAGTGCATGAGCATCATGGAAAAGAGGAAGATTGCCAAGACCCTGAAACTGAGCTGCAGCATGGTAGCCAAGACCATACAGCGGTTTAACAGGACAGGTTCCAGGCCTCGCCATGGTCGACCAAAGAAGTTGTGTGCTCATGCTCAGCGTTATATCCAGAGGTTGTCTTTGAGAAATAGACGTATGAGTGCTGCCAGCATTGCTGTAGAGGTTGAAGGGGTGGAGGGGTCAGCCTGTCAGTGCTCAGACCATACGCTGCACACTGCATCAAATTGGTCTGCATGGCTGTTGTTCCAGAAGGAAGCCTCTTCTAAAGATAATGCAAAGTGTCAATATTTTGTGTGGCCACCATTATTTTTCAGCCCGGCCTTAACCCTCTTGGGCATGGAGTACACCAGAGCTTCACAGGTATCCACTGGAGTCCTCTTCCACTCCTCCATGATGACATCACAGGGCTGGAGGATGTTAGAGACCTTGCGCTCCTCCACCTTCCATTTGAGGATGCCCCACAGATGCTCAATAGGGTTAAGGTCTGGAGACATGCTTGGCCAGTCTATCACCCTTACCCTCAGCTTCTTTAGCAAGGCAGTGTTTGTCTTGGAGGTGTGTTTGGGGTCATTATCATGTTGGAATACTGCCCTGTGGCCCAATCTCCGAAGGGAGGGGACAGGGCTGGCCTTACCATGGGTCCCAGTGGGTCCATGGGACCCAGGCAGCACTTTAGGAGGGGCAGCAACAGGCGCGCACTGCCCAAAGACCCAACGCTCCCTCCCTCTAGCTTGCAGTCAGGTCCGATGGTGGCCAGTCGGGGGCACCACTAGTTTACACTTTACATAGTAGCAAAGTGTCATTTTTTAAGTGGTTTTTTTTTGTGAGATACTGTATTAAGGAAAATTGTTGTCCATACTTACCGTAAATTTCCTTTCCTGGATCCTCCCCATGTCAGCCTACTATGGTTCAGCTCTGCCCCCTCTGACCCCTCCAGAACTACATCTTTCTTAGCCCATAAAGGGCGGCTGTCTGCCCACACCAGTGTTCAAAAAATACCCGCCTCGCGACGGATAAACTCGGTGGGAATCCTCCGGCTGACATGGGGAGGATCCAGGAAAGGAAAATTACGGTAAGTATGGGCAACAATTTTCCTTATTCCTGGACCTCCCCATGTCATCAGCCTATTATGGGATGTACCAAGCAATATTAAGACGGGAGGGAAGACAAAAACCAAAAAATAAGCCAAACCCTCAATGCAACGCTACTCAAATTTTTAATGGGAAACAGCCGCCATAATAACCATAGAGCCAAATGTTTCCTCAGGCGGACAAGCTAAATTAAGCCTGTAATGCCTAATAAAAAGGTGTTGGGCGCGCTCCAGCTTGCTGCTCTGCAAACTACCTCAAGGGCGACCTTCGCGTATGCTGCCCAGGATGCTGCCATACCCCTCGTCGAATGTGCTTTGATCTCTGAAGGAGGAGGTAGGCCCAGCGTTTTGTATGCAGTGTGTATGGTCTTGACAAACCAGGAAGACACAACTCTGGATGTTGCTGGCATACCCTTTTTAGGCCCTATTGGGAAAACCTACAGCTGATCTTGTTTTCAAAAGCTTTTAATCCATTTCAGGTAGGTTGAAACTGCAGAGACCAGGTCTAACTCCACTCATCAACTGTATCCGACCAGAAAGGCTGGGAGAATGACCTCCCAGTTCATACGAAATTATGTGGCCGCCTTAGGTAGAAAGCTCGGTATCGGCCTAAGGACTATCTTGTCTGGGAGCACCAAACAATATGGTTCTTTAGATGAGAAGGCGCACAACTCAGAGACTCTTCTGGCCGAGGCAACGGCTAGTAAAAAACAGAAACAAAAAACTGTTAAAGGAAATAATGAAGAGAAAGCTTGATCATACGAAGGAACCAGCAATGTTCCCAAGACAGTGTTAAGTCCTCTTTTGGAAAAAAACAATTTCAATGGAGGTCTGATTTCCATGGCTGCCCCTAAAAATCAGATCACCAATTGATGTAGAGAATATCTTGTACACTACATAGCCGACAAGGCAGGGATTTGACTCTTCAGGGAATTATAAGCTAACCCTTAGTGACCACTCTGCAGAAACTCCAAAATGTTAGATACTGAAGGAGATCCAAGGTCCCAACCCCTTTCTGTAGTTTTCCAGATCCGGTGATAGGTTACATTCGTGGACTTCTTACGAGCCTGTATTAATGTCTCCACTACACCGCCCGAGAGACCCAAGCTAGTTAAAGGCCCCCTCTCACTTCCAAGTCATTAACTTCATCCTCCTGTGTAAAGAGAGGGGACATTATGGCCAAATACAGGCCCCGGGACTTTTAACGGTGCTGAGGTGAATGAGGTAGAAAAAGTAGAATAAAAAGATCTTTTATTTAACAATCTTTTAAAAAAAACAGACAAAGAAAATAACACTTTTACAAAGCAAATAGGGTAATTGATTGATACAAGAGTTGATACCACTTTCTCAACATGTTTCGCTTTCTCAAGCTTCTTCAGGAGACATAATGTGGCATTAGATCAACTATAAGGTAGAAAAAACAGCAATAAGAATTTAATGTCTGCTAAAATATCATAATGTATATCCATTAAGTCAAAAAAGGACAATTATTGAAAAGAGTCATTAGAGAAAGTTTTTACAATATATATAGACCCAAAAGTGGAATGTATCGTAAACAAAAACAATAATATAGATAAAAATAATGTATATGAAAAAAAAAAAAAAAACTACCACACAAATACATATGTGTACACATTTGATTCAGCATACATCACATCATAACTTGTACATTGATCTTACCCGTAAATCGGGGGAAAGAAAGAATCTAAGTTTTAAAAAAGAAATCTGTGCAAGCGGAAGATTCTCCCTCCAGTCCGCACCTCACTGATTAGCATGCAGAGAGGGATAAAAAAGATTGCAACAATGGATGAAATTCTCTGGAAACGAGAAAAAAGGGGGGTGTCATAGGATCTGATGCATACGTCAAAAAGCATAAATAGGCTCACATTAGGCAAAGTAAAAGGGATAGCAGTGTTGCAATAAAGTACCTTCAATATAGTAAGTAGAATCAATTCATAAATAAAGGATCAACATCCAAAAGATGATGAAAAGCCTGATTGCTGAATATGCAGACAGGTGGTTCTTTTTATGCACCAGGATAGCAGCTGAACAAAGGGCAGGATGCAAGGGTTCGAGCACCCACAAAGAATAGTGGGTGATCAGACCTAAAGAGTCATCTGCAGCCTAGCACAAAGAGCCTATGGATAAAATAACAAAAAATGGACTAAGTTCAAACACATGATTAAAAACAAAAAAAGATAGGGCTAGATATAAGGAAATCAGAAAGCCAATCAGAGAAACTTACTTGTGAGTGTAAAGCTGAATGTAACACCAGCCAAAGGTATCCAGGGACGTCTGCCTGCCCAGCGTGACTAGAGGGAATGACAGAGAGTAGCGGGAAAAACCCGCTTTTTAAACCTCTCCAGCGTGACGGCGTCTGACTCGCCACCACGCTGCGGACCAAGAAGAGGCAACCGTGCATGCGCGCGCCTCCCGGCTTCAGTGCGGAAGCGGCGTCAGAGGTCTTTGATTGAACCGCGGCCATCTTAGAAAATCTGATGCCCAGACTAAGCACTACGGAGGCCCTGAGGCTAGGGGGGAAATCAATAAATAAAATAAATAGACTATTCTCACGCACGAATAGCCGGGAGAGGCGACACTGCATTGGTTGTCAATGAAGGGGCAAACATACAGTCAAAACATTGATTAGGAGCTGAACCGATGAGTGCCCTGGGTGTCCATACATGCTAAAAAAAGGAGGGGGAGGTGACGGGCTGGGGGGAGAGAGAAAAAACCCCAAAATAATGCACAAATTAAATAATGCTGTGTCAATAATAAAGTCTCAATGGATAATCGCATATAGAGTGTGGAGTATAACATCAAAATTCAAAATCCATAAACCATTAATTCTAACAGATGGAATTGGAAACACGATATAAATTGTGTGGGAAAAAAAAAAAAAAAGGAAGAGAGAATGTATTACATACTGACAGACAAAATTTAAAGAAAGGGTTTGTAACTCAGAACGTCATTCAGCCCAGGATGTTTCAAAGCGTTTAGACTAAAAATCCATTTAGTCTCACGTTGTAATAAAGTCCTATCGTAATCTCCACCCCTTTCAGTTGGGGGGGCGTACTCCAGGGCGAAAAAGTGCATTTTGCTGTCATCAAACTGGTGACATAACCCCATATGTCGACTGATGGGAGTTTCCATCTTTTTTTTATTTACTAAAGAAACATGGTCTCTAATTCTGTGGAAAAAGGGACGTTTGGTCTTCCCCACATAAAATGCAATACACTCGCATAACATAATATAGACTATACCGATGGATTGGCATGTGGCTAAGAAGTTTGGATTATAGAGCCGTCCATTTGGAAGAACAATATTGCGAGATGAATAAATGTACCTACAGAAGTCACACTTGTGACAGGGTATTGTTCCCTTGTTTTTGGTAGCAGTTACAGACAGGGGAGCATAGTGGCTGTGAACAATGTGATCCCTAATTGACCGAGATCGTCTGTAGGTGATCTCAGGGTGATCCTTGAGATGTTTGGACACCCTGGGGTCACCCATCAGCAAATACCAATGCTTCTGTAGCAAATCACGCATTTGCTGATGTTGACCGGAAAAGGTTGTGATTAATCTCAAGCCTGGATCTGGTTTAGCATTGGTGCGGCCATGAATGAGTTGGCTGCGATCACTCTTTTTGGCTCTGAGGTAAGCTCTTTTAAGGCATTTATTACTGTAGCCTCGTGCCTTAAGACGTGCTCTTAGTGCCCTAGCCTCGGATTCGAAGTGAACGTTTTCACTGCAATTTCTCCTTAGTCTTAAGTACTGTCCGTACGGGACATTATTAATGAGTGACAATGGATGTGAGCTGGTGGCGTGCAGGATTTCCTGCTGATGGTTTATGGAATAGGGTAGTCCCTATGGTTCTGTCGGGATTAATCAGAATGGTAATGTCCAGGAAAGTTAGAGTGGTTTGATTAGCTTCCATAGTGAAAGTTAAATTGTAAGGATTAGTTTTTAATCTGTCGAAGAAACGGGAAAGATCCTCTCTACTGCCCGTCCAAATAAGGAACACATCATCAATATACCG
Source organism: Aquarana catesbeiana (assembly GCF_042186555.1). Taxonomy (NCBI): domain Eukaryota; kingdom Metazoa; phylum Chordata; class Amphibia; order Anura; family Ranidae; genus Aquarana; species Aquarana catesbeiana. The sequence goes on from NC_133324.1 coordinate 311,649,835, forward strand.
TTTCCATATCGGTATGTATTCCACCAGGGGTTGCATATCCTCCCTGAAAAAAAGTCTTTGCTCCCACTCCCCCAGGTACAGGTTCGCATAAGAGGGGGCGCACCTGGTCCCCATTGCGACTCCCTGCACCTGGAGGTAGTGGGAGCGTGCAAACAAAAAGATGTTATTAGTAAGGATGAACCTCAATAGGTCCAGACTGAACCTATTGTAGGCCCGGGGGACATCACTATTATGAGAGATGAAGCCCTCTACAACTGCCACCCCCAAATCATGGGGGATGGAGTTATAGAGGGCCTCCACATCCAATGTCACAAGCCACGCCCCTTCGGGGATGGCCAAACCATCCAGAGTGCGAAGAAGTTCACTAGTATCTTGTAGATATGATGTAAGGCCTTCTACATGGGGCCTAAGAAAATCGTCCACAAGTTGGCTAGCATTTTCAGTTAAAGATCCGTTACCGGACACTATCGGCCGGCCGGGGGGATTACATAAATCCTTGTGAACTTTGGGAAGGGCGTACAGTGTAGGAATCCGAGGACAGGGCACGTTAAGAAAATTCCATGTTGGTTTTGTGATTAGACCCTGATGGTAAGCGGTCCCAATCAGTTTTCTATAGCGTATGGTCATATTGGTGACATGCGCCTCAGATACTTTCTTGTACCAGTCTCTGTTCTGGAGGAGGCGTGAGACCATGGATTCATACTGTTCGGTAGTCATCACTACCAAATTGCCTCCCTTGTCTGAGGGTTTCACTACCAAGCGGGAGTCCTGTTGTAGAGACTTTAAGGCTGCTTTCTGCTGAACTGTAAGATTAGATTTTGATAGGCCCTTCCATTTGGTCTTGCAGATGTCATCTGTGACCTGATGGATGAAGGCCCAGACATTGGGGTTACCCTGTGGTGTAGGAAAGATTTTTGATTTGGGTTTGTATTCTGTAGGGGCAACGGAGACTCTTAGGTGAGGGGCACACAACTCATGGTCGGGATAGCCATCCCGATCAAGGGCTTGAGCTTCAGAGAGCTCAGTCTCATCGATATGTCCCTCATCCCAGAGCTCCATGAGTTCCTCCATGGCTTTAATTTCATTTAGTGTAATGTTTTCCAAAGTGGGTACCTTAGATGTCAAAGTTGAAGTGGGTTGTTTGGGTTTGTCGTAGATAATGCGCAACATTAATTTGCGGGCAAATAAATTGAGATCCTTAATGAGTTCAAACTGATCAATTTTCTGTGTCGGACAGAAGGTAAGGCCTAATTCCAAGACAGAAACTTGATCAGCACTTAGGGGGATGGAGGATAAATTGATTACCTCAAACTTTTTGCCTGTTTTTGAAAGCCCTCCGTGGTGGTCACTTTCTTTAAATCGTGCACCGGTTGTGTGAAAATGGGAGCCGGACGAAAATCCGACTGATAAGTAAGATCATTGGTATTACTTGTTGATGGTGCCGGTGTTGGGGATGATTGGTTAGTTGAATGAGTGCTGGACAGGATGTCTCGGTGAACCGGTGCGTGCGAAGAGTTATTAATTTTGGCCGTTGTGGCTCTAGTATGAACCGGTGTGCGATTGGTGTTTTGGTGCCGCTTACCTGACCCAGTGGGTACATTCAAGTTACCGTTAGTGCGCTTTGAAAAAATGAGATCCTTAGGGCCTTCTGGTGCCTGTGATGAAAAAGAGGAAGCAGAGGAAGTGTCAGAGTCGCTTGGTTCGGGATGGACATCTCTAGAAGTTCGCATTTTTGTATTGCGTCTCTTGCTCGTTTTAGTTTGTGTCCAGGCGTAAGCTTGATTATTATCATACGATAATTTATCTCTTACAAATTTCTTTTCCTTTGTTTTTAAGATTTCAGCTACATAGGTCTCTATGTGTGCTTTGAGGGTTCCCTCGCGACTGGAAAAAAGTTCATTTGAAACAATTGAACTATTTTCAGAATACAGTTTTTCTATTTCCTTATCCAAGGAAATCAATTCATCATTGTAATGACCACATAACAGTTCCATCATTTTCATAGAGCAAGATTGGAGATTGGTTTCCCAACTGGTTCTAAAATCTTGCTCCAAATTGCTCACTGTAGTGAAGATTTGAATTCTCAAACCCCAAGGGGCAATTCGATCGTCCAAGTATCTAGAAAAGTACCATTTGTTCCAATACACTCTGGCTTTCTTCTCCAACATTCGTTGGAGGCGGAGGAAGAAATGTGAGCCTATTTATGCTTTTTGACGTATGCATCAGATCCTATGACACCCCCCTTTTTTCTCGCTTCCAGAGAATTTCATCCATTGTTGCAATCTTTTTTATCCCTCTCTGCATGCTAATCAGTGAGGTGCGGACTGGAGGGAGAATCTTCCGCTTGCACAGATTTCTTTTTAAAAACTTAGATTCTTTCTTTCCCCCGATTTACGGGTAAGATCAATGTACAAGTTATGATGTGATGTATGCTGAATCAAATGTGTACACATATGTATTTGTGTGGTAGTTTTTTTTTTTTTTTTTTTTTTTTTATATACATTATTTTTTATCTATATTATTGTTTTTGTTTACGATACATTCCACTTTTGGGGCTATATATATTGTAAAAACTTTCTCTAATGACTCTTTTCAATAATTGTCCTTTTTTGACTTAATGGATATACATTATGATATTTTAGCAGACATTAAATTCTTATTGCTGTTTTTTCTACCTTATAGTTGATCTAATGCCACATTATGTCTCCTGAAGAAGCTTGAGAAAGCGAAACATGTTGAGAAAGTGGTATCAACTCTTGTATCAATCAATTACCCTATTTGCTTTGTAAAAGTGTTATTTTCTTTGTCTGTTTTTTTTAAAAGATTGTTAAATAAAAGATCTTTTTATTCTACTTTTTCTACCTCATTCACCTCAGCACCGTTAAAAGTCCCGGGGCCTGTATTTGGCCCCACTGTCCCCTCTCTTTACAAATGTACTCTCTGGGATGTGGTGCCTCTGATTTTTCCTCCCTTCCATTTTTGAATTCATCCTCCTGTGGTTCAGGTGTCAGGCCCCACTCTGCAGAAGGAGATTTTGACAAAGAGGCAGTGGGATTGGTGAGCCCAACTTTTTCCTCCAAGCCAGAGGGGACCACGGCTCCCTTAACCAGTAAGGTAGGACTACTATTGCTGTGACCATTTCTCGCTGAATCTTCAGCAGGATTTTGAGAGTCAATGGAAGCGGCTGGAACACATACAGCAAGGGGAAGCTCCAAGACCTGGACAGAGCACCCTGACCCAACGCCTGTGGATGCCAGGTCCAGGAGAAGAAGCAAGGCAGTTGACAATTCTTCTCAAATGCCATATGATCTATCGAAGGCGTCCCCCAGACCCAGAAGATATTGCGTAGGTACTTGGGGTTGAGGCCCCATTTGTTGTGATCCCCAAAGCCTCGACTCAAGCGATCTGCTAAAACATTCCCGGGCCCTGGGAGATAAGATGCTGTAAGAGAGCCGAGATTCTTTTTCTGCGCATAGGAAGATTGACATGCCATCTGAAGGAGAGGGCAACTTCTTGTGCCCTCTTGATGAGACACATAAGCCACCGTAGTTTTGTTGTCCAAAAGAAAGCACGTCTGACAGCATCCAATCCCAGGAAATTTTAACTCTTCTCCCCACAAAGGTTCCATTGGCCTTGAACCTGCTGTCCCAGGCAGCGTGCCTCGCAGCCTGCCAGACTGGCATTGGTCGTCACCATTATTGGTTCTGAGGCCTTCATTGGAACTCTGCAGGAACCATTGCGAGCTACTGACCACCAAACCAGGGACCATGTTATCAGAATTGGCAGATAGATTTTCTGGAACAAGGAGTGACGATCCCACTGAAGAACAAAGTTGCATTGAAACCTCCTTCTGCGCCACCTGACCCATGGGACTACTGTAACTGTGGCTGATAGAACCCACAGATACTGCATGCATTCCTTCACCATCATAGAAGGCCTGGCCGTCACTGCTTTTGTCTGAGACTGGATCTCCTGGACCTTTCTTTGAGGAAAAGAAACACGACCTTGATCCGTTTCAAATTGTACTCCTAAATACTCCAACATTTGGGTCGGATGCATCTGGCTTTTCCATAAGTTGATCAAACAACTGAAATTAGCTAGTGTTTTGCAGGTGAAATTCACATGAACTAGAAGGAGCCAGGAGTAGCATGTCATCTAGGTAATGGAATATTTGCACTCCCTTGACCCTGAGAGTCGCGACGACAGCAGACAGTAGCTTTGAAAACGTTCTCGGAGTCATGCAGAGACCGAATGGGAGACATTAAAATTGAAAATGAGAGCCTTCTACAGAAAACCTGAGAACGCGATGGTGAGATGTGAGACATGTGTCTATGGAAACATGAAGATACGCATCCGCCAGATGGATGGAAACCATCGAGTCTGCTGACTCAATTTTTTGATCATTTACAATGACTCCATTTTGAATGGTGGAACCTTCATGTAAGAATTCAGGACTTTGAGGTCAAAAACTGGTCCGAGACCCCTTGAAGCCTCTGGGACCAAAAACAGAGGGGAACATACTCTTTGACCCAATTCGTGCCTTGGAACCGGAAGGATGGCCCTTGCTGCCAACAGCTCCCCTATATATCCTTGCAAACATTGCCACCTTTCCAAATCCGTAGGAAGTCCAGTTTCTACGAACAAGGTCTGAGGGGGCCTTGTTCTGAACTCGAGATGATAACGTGATCGAATGACGGCTACAATCCAGGCATCCTGTAATTTAGGCTAGTCTTGCTCCTACTTGAGAGGATTAAGCAGAGACACCTTCAGAAGGACTTATTTGAAGCCCTAGGAGCTTTGTTGGACCTGGGCTTGGAAGGTTTCTGGAAGGTCGAACCGGCTCCCTTCCACTGTCTGAAAAACTGTCTGTAAGCACTGGCCTCTCTGAATCCTTCTTTGAATCTCTTGTTAAACTGAAATGGCTGCTGTTGTCTTTTTCTCTTCTACGGGATTAGACCAGATCTGCCGGCGGAAACCCGCTGAATTGCTGATTCTAGGTCTTCCCGAAGAGTAGCTTCCCGTCAAATGGAACCGAACACAGACTGTGCTTAGAAGCCTTATTGGCCGACCAATGCTTAAACCTTAAGGCTCTGTGGGCTGTGACGGAATGAGCCATTATCTTTGCTGTCATCTTGACCTGGTCGACAGCCACTTCAGCCACAAACTCTACAGCAGTCTTGAAAACTGCAAAAGGAGAAGAACTGCCACTTCCCAGACTTTCATCCGAACATCCATCCACCAGCTCCACTACCCACACTCTAAGGCTGGATTCACACCCATGCACTCCCAGTTCTCCCTGCATTCCGCAGACCCGCACCACAGAACGTGCTCCATTGGAGACCATGGCAAATGGAGGGTAGTGCAAATCCGCAAAAAGCACCAAAAACGCACAGGTGCTGCTTCCTACCGCCGGTCTATAGGCTGCTCCGGCCAAACTATACAACCTTTTTAGGTCTGTGTTTATTCTGCGATCCATAGGATCCCTAAAAGAGACAGAATCCTCCAGCGGAAGCGTAATGTGGCGGACGAATCTACGTAATGAAGCATCCACCTTGGGCGTAGTATCCCAAGGGGTACAGCTTCGATACTCTATTATGCACATTGAGCTTTTTCTCAGGCCTTGCCCACTCATCGTCAATTACTTCTTTAATTTCAGAAATGAATGGGAAGGAAGGTAACGATTTCTTTAAATAGGGGTAGTATCTTTGCTGTTTCTTTGGAGGCGACGATTCTTCCTGCCACTTCATCGTATCCTTAACAGCCTACACCAAGGGGGAACCAGTGAAAAAATCAAATGTATGCGATTCGGAGACCATCTCAGCCTCAGATGGATCCGAATCGCTATCGACTTCTGAGTTAAGACGCACTGAAAACAGATGATCTGATTCTGCAGATGCTGAAGATACAGCGGGATAAACAGGATTCCTTGAAACACTCTTTAACCCTTCCTTGACTGCGTACTTAATGTAGGATTTAACCTGGCGTGCCTTTGCAGCATTGTCCTGAGCCGCCTCCTTGAAGCAAGATGCACATACTCGCTTTCCTATGCGGACCTCAGTTGAGTAGGCCCAACAGGATCTTTCTTCTGCCTGGGCTGGCGATGAAGACCTATCCGAAGGAGAGGATCTTCTTCTGTGTCTGCGCCTGGATTTGCTCTTTCTAGAGGCTTTCTGATGTCTTGACCTCTCTTGGCTCGGGTCTGAGCGACTAAAGTGAGGTAAGGGCGAGGGAGATCTGGAATGCTGTGACAACGGGCGTCTATCCAGCTGCATGCAACTGCGATTTGTCATGTCTAGTCCCTTTTTTACCCTTTGAGACTGGAATGCTGATTTGGAACCTCTTTGCGGGCGTTCATCCTGCACTGGGCCCTTTTCTCTGTAAAACGCAGTGGATGTGCTCTCTTTTAAAAAAATAAAAAAATAAAAACTTTTTTTTTTAAACAAAAAATAAATAAAATAAATAAATAAAATTTAAATAAACTTCTCCATCCGAATCTTCAGTGCTAAGGCAGCTAGGCAGGCAGGCAAAATTCCCCAGACCTATAAGGTACAGGATAATAAAAACACTCTGACAGATAAGTAACACAGCAGTAAGTAATGAGAGTCCTGGAAGGAGGCTTACCAGAGCATAGCAGAGCAGCAGATTAATCAGCTTGAGACTGAGATTGGCCTAGAGGACAGAGCCTGCTGCAAATCAGCAGTGAGCATTCTGGTGTTTGCTAGGCAACTCAAAGAGGAAGCCGCCTCTGACCTCACCTGCTCAACTCTGAGCTTCCTGAAAGGAATACATGTGGAGGCGGTGAACACCAAGTCCCAGCGAGCCAAACCACTGCCTGAACACACAAAAACATGGAAGGAGAGAGTGCCAGCACCTGCCTAACGAAGGTATAGACAGTCATTTATACTGCCAGTGACCTTTGCCAGTAATACACAGTCATTTATAGATGAAATTTACAACCTATATGGGGGGTCTTCTGAACCGGGAGAGACTGAACCCAAACAGGATGGATGGTGGATGGAGAAGAAATAAATAAATAAATAAAAATAAACTTTAAAAGGCATCCGGAGCGAGGACGAGAAAAGAACACTGGTGTGGGCAGACAGCAACCTGTTATGGGCAAAGAAAGAGGTAGTCCTGTAGGAGTCAGAGGGGGCGGAGCTGACCCATAGTAGGCTGACATGGGGGGGTCCAGGATATATATATATAGTTTGTTATGGATTTCATAGTTGACATGTTATTAAGGGTGCACCCTTCTTGCAGTTAGATGTGAGAATCCCAGCTACATACGATAACCTCAGTGGAGGTTCCTGCAATTAGCTTTGAGTAGGCAGCCCCACTGAAAGCAATAGGAGGCTGCCACCTCTCTCACAGCTAATCATGCCCACTCACATGTAATCACTCATGCAGCAATCACATGGGAATGATCAGCCTTGGACACAGATTGCCTGTGTTCAGGGCTAATCACACTCACGTGTGATTGCTGCTTGTGAGATTACATACAATCATGTGCAATTAGCTGCGAAAACCAGGTAGCCTCCCATTGTTTTCAATGGGGCTGCCTACTCGCAGCTAATTGTGAGAACCCATATCTAATCACAGGCAGCATGCATTTGGTGGTGTGCATGTGCCCTTAGTATTCAATGAGCACTTTTACAGTGAACTTTCACTTTAAATACCTTCTGTTCCAGTTCATTCCTGTATGTCTTCTCATATTCCAGCCTTTCTTCAAACTGTGTCAATCTTTTCCTCAAAAAGTTAATTTCTGTCTGGGCACAGTCAAATCGGATTTGCCACTCATCTGCTACATAAATAAATAAGACTAGATTGTTCATAGTTTGAGCAGGTAGTTAACAGAATAAAAAATACAAACAGTTGTTTATTTTGTTCTACTTTGCAGCGTTGAGTTAAACTAGACTAGATGGCCACCACCATCACCTCCAGCAGAACAGTGGTTCCCAACATATGTAGCTCTATTTAGTGTCTGCCACTCCTCTCTGACAATCCCTCTACTAACTTCCAATTGCATAAGAAAATAAAATGTTAAATATTAACAAAAGCATACAAATCCATTTACAACTCTGCCCCAAGTTTGTCTCAAAATATCATCCTCTCTGCTTCTTCCAAGACCTCATGCTCTCTAGCTCCCTTGTCTTCTCCTGTCATGATCATTTCCAGGACTTATCCAGAGCCACTCCCATCCTTTGAAACTCTTTACCCCAATATGTCTAGCTATCTCCTACTTCACTTTTAGGCAATCCCTAAAAGCTCATCTCTTCAGGGACACCTATCCTGCTTTTAGCTAACAACTGAATCTTGTATTTCTCCCATGGGTTCCTTAATGGTTATTACCTTTTTGTTCCACTTGCCTCTCCCTATTAGATTGTAAACTCTCAGGAGCAGGGACCTCCTAGTCATCTTGTATTGAATTGCATTGCTGCTGTAATGTTTCCCTTTATAGTGTAAAGCGTTGTGCAAACTGTTGGTGCTATATAAATCCTGTATAAAAATAATAACTAACCTAATGCAATAACAGCTATTTAAATAGGTTTAGTCATTTTTATGTTTTGAAATCAGGAGCTGTTGAGATCACAAGCTATAATATAACCACTCCTATCTACATTACGTGAGAAAGTACTAGCCAATCCTAACATTTTATAGAGAAGACCATTGTTTTTCCAGTATTGCACAAGAGTCTGGTAGCTACCCTGCCTAGCGTAATTGTTTGCTTATGTTTCTACTGTGGGAATAACGCAGTGATTGGCCTATCAGTCCCAACCTAAGGCGTACTAATGCTTTGTCAAACTGTCACACAGTAAACTGTATACAGTATGCCTACGCTTATTTAAAAAGTATTTTTTTTCTGTGGAAAATATAAATTCCACAGAAGTATAGTAATCATAAAAAGTATATAATATCAGAAATGTCTGTCTAACACTGAGGTTGAAAAAATGTCACTAGCTGAGAGGAATGAATCTCTGTTACTGAAAATGTGTAAGTGAATATTTGGAGGATGCTTTGATGAATAGGACAAATATCTGTCCTTGTACGGTAGACAATACCACACACAATTATCTGCAGTTCTTACCTCCTCCAGGACTGCCTGTGCTAAGTTCCCGAAGTTGGATTTGTTGTTGTGCTTCCTCTAGCTGCTTTGACACAGACTCCAGGTTTTTATGCATTTGCTCATATTTAACCTTGACAAAGAAAGAGGCTTCATGAGAAAAGACAAGATACATTTAAATGTACAAAAGAGAACAGACAGGAAATTATACATTTGAAGTCAATAGATTGATTAATACGTAGACTGTGAAAGTCTTTTAATTCTGTAAAAGGCTTTATTGAAGAGCAATCTGCCAAAAAATATTGCAAAAGAACTAGCCTAATTACATAGAGTGCATATTTTTACATTTTTCTTCTTTGTCTGAACAAGTGGAATTTGAAAACTGAGATGTTTGGCAACCCAAATGACATCATTTGTGGGGTCAGCTGAAATAGGTGGATAAAAAAGGCATATACTAACAAAGGTAGTCATTATTTTAACTCCCACAGTGCTATCATATAGGGAACAACAAATTATTGTTGATCGTGTCTAAGCAGTACCCAGAAAGATTTACCCTTGACCTGAAATTCTTTCTGTGCCTACAACCTCATGGTAGAATGAGATCTTGTTAGCCATTGTGATTCACACTGCTACTTTCATGAGATTTTAAGTGAGAATCAATGAAAATATTCTAGTGCTGCTGACAGTTATTCTTGCTGGAGAGTCAGTGGGTGGGAGGCTCCGAGATGAGGAAGCAAAGGCCTGCTGTTCTATCAAGAAGGTCTTCGCCACGCAGAGACATAGCGTTGAGGAATGCATAGTACACTAGTCCAGGGGAAAAGATCAGCTGAAGGAAGCCTACAGGTAATATTGTTGAATGGACCGTTGCTCTCAACTTTCCTTTTTTTTAGGCACAACTTCTACAGTACAAGTCATTTTTAAGAGGATGATAATTGTAAATTGATTCTGCTGCTATTGTTATCCCATGCTTGGAAACCTTTATGTTAAAAAGTAACCTACAATGAGAAAAAGTATATAGGCTGCCATTGTTGATCTTCAGATCTTCAGATGATTTGGAAAATGCTAGTAACTCTAGCTGTCGTGCTAATCCCTAAACTCTAATATTTCTAAATTACTGACAGGAAACAGCTCCAAAGACCTGACTTTGCTGACATTACCTACAGCATGCTTGTTCTTTATGACTTTTCAGTGAAGGCAGCTTCCTTGTTACTCTCAGTACAAGTTTCCTTAAAAATAATGTTGTTTCCTTTTATTTTAACCTTGAACTAGCATGTGCTAATGCAGTGTAGTATTTTGCAAAAATAGTAGTAACACAACCAGACACAATCATTATGCTTAATGGTAAATTTGTAGACAGAGCATACTTGTATCCAGAAACTTGTAGACAAGAATACCCATATTTACAATGCACTCCAATTCTATATAAATGCTTCCAAACAATACATTACATTTTTATTTTTTTTTTATATTACATTTTTAACAATTATTAATACGTAGATCTTTGTTACACAGATCTTTGTTACACATGAGTCATTATGTGCTAAAACTATAAACTGTTGTAATGAGTTTACAAGCAGAAGTACCCCGAACGTCTAATTAAGAATAATTAGAATGTATGTTTTTTCGGGTGGTACAATAAATCTAGCCCTTTTTGCATGATTGAAAGTATATGTGATAATGTGCTTACCTGCATTTCTGTAATCTCTCGTGTTGCTCGCAGCCTTTCTGCTCTCTCCCCTTCTAAAACTTGACAAGCTACTTCACCTTTGAATCGTTCATCAGACAGTTCAGTCATTAAATCAGTGATCTGTAAAACAGCAATTTTTCTCAGTGACATTTTATTTAATCTTTCATAAAATTGGTGTACGGCATCTGATTAAGTAATCAAATGTGACAAAAGTTGTATTTTTATGGCTAGAACAAATTCATTTACTCAATTAGCACATTTCAATAATTAACGCACGCAAGAAGAAAATTATGTTGTTACAATGTAGGGTCAAAAGGCATTGCAAAAGTACAATAACCTTGAGATCCTAATAAGTAATTAGTTTAGACTGATGAACAGAACAATAGACATGAAGGGACATGCCAGATTGTGCATTTTAGTAATTTTTTTTACTCAAGGTTTAGTAAGGAAATCTGCGTGTCCTAATGGAGGAAATATGAAATCTAGAGTACTGTTGCCCAAGACTTTCTAGGTTTTCCAGTTGGGTGTTGATATGTTAATAGAATTGAATTATACATATTCTTCTAATACACGGAGGCGGAGCCTAGCGGAGCAGACATGCATTGTTAGAGCTCCACACCGCTGAGGAGAGAAGAGAAGGACAAAGCGGAGCCTGCAGGCTCAAAAGGTATCCATTTGAACCTTTTTGCCCCAGGGAACAAACTGTGAAAGTTTGGGCAGGAAATATGGTACTGGGAGGAAACCGTGGCAGAAATAAAAATCACCTCACAAAGAGCTCACAGGCACTCACTGCAGCTGAAGCAGCTCCAGTCACCTCACAAGATACAGCATCAGGGCGCTCTCACAGACAGAAAATGTCACAGCAAGACTCTCCATTTGAGTCAGATACAGAACAAATCCTCTCACAAACTTCTCCACAAACCTCCTCAGTATCCCCAGTAATATTATTACAATTTGAAAAGATGCTTCATAAGGCTTTAAAACAAACCTCAGACCAAATAACAAAAAGCCTAACCAAAGAAATAAGAGAGCTGGGAAACCGCACCGCAGCCCTAGAAATAAAAATGGATGAAATTGAAATTACAACCCAAGAAAATATAACAGAATTGGAACAATTAAAAAAAGAGAATTTAATACTTCAAACTAAGCTCGAAGATTACGAAAATAGAGCCAGACGTTCAAACTTGCGCATAAGGGGAATACCTGAAACTGTGACAGACCTGCAATCTACTATTACTGCTCTATTACAAGAACTAAAGCCAGATATCCCTATTGAACGTTTAGAACTGGACAGAGTACACAGAGCCCTCACAGCTAAAAAGAAAGATGGACCCCCACGTGATATAATCACAAAATTTCATTATTACAGAACGAAAGAACAAATACTAATTGCTGCAAGAGAAAAAAAGGAACTTAATTTTCAAGGACACAATTATCAAATTTTTGCTGACCTATCCCAACTTACTATTACTAAAAGACGATCCATGAAACCCCAACTAATGGAACTGCAACGCCACAACATTATGTATCAATGGGGCTTCCCCTTTTCAGTCAGATTTAACTACCAAGGTACAATTTACAGAAGCAGATCAGCAGATGAACTACAACAAACCCTTTTAAAATTAAATCTGACAGAACCCACAAGCAGCAACACTCCCACACGTAGAAGAATGGCATCATCTTCACCTTCAGGCAGCACTCAGAAAATTTCAGAACAAAGTGGGAATCATCATTCTCACAAAAGAGGCCATTATGCCACATCATCCATGGACCAAGAAGATTCAATGGACTGACATCCTAATTCCTGATATCTCTTCATTTATTATACTAAGAGATGGTTCTCTATAAAAAACCTATATTTATAACTGAATGTAACTGCATTCTGATAGTCACACACTGTGTGGGATCATGTTACATTCCAGTTATATTTCTTATTACTTCTGATTCATATAGCCTTAGAATATATAAGTTAAATAAGGAAATTCTTGTTCAGTTATATATTATCAGGTAATAACAATAGATTTATTACTTTTTAGGACAAATATGTTCAATAATCCAGAAGTAATGGAAGCTTTTTCTTTCTTTTCTTAGAACAAATATATTATTACCTAACTAGTTCCAAGAATTATGTTTTTGTTTATTCTAATCTGATGCAATACAACCTCAATTTTATGAGTTAACATATCTAAACAGTTACATATGAATAAAATATGTAATTGTTTACTCTAAAAGGGTTAAAATCCCAAAATAATTCAAACTATCTTCATCAATACCAAAGTTATTAACAGTACCTTTCTAACTGAATTATTTAGCCTAGGGCAAGACTAACCATATACAACCACCCTGGAATAAATAATTTCAACAAAAACTATATTCTGCACTCCAATTAATGAAACATCATTTTGATGTCTTTTGACATAGCACTTCTCTCCTGTAAGCGGAAGATCCGTGTACCCCCATTAGCCCTCCTCATTCTCCCAACCATATTATGTGGGAGTGTGACGAAGGCACTTATTCCCCTGAGAGAGATATTTATTCTCTTTCACGGGTAAATTGTGATTACTTGCAAAAAATAATTTATACAATGTATCATCTAATCTCATATGTTTTTTGTTTACTCTTTACTCCAGAATTCACTGGTTTCTTTTCTATCTATTCATCTCTTCAGTCCACACAGGTTGATCTGCGCAGTCAGCTCTGCATAACAAAAAGTAAGTCAAAACTATTTGATCTATTGCCATGGCACCACTGAATATACTTTCCCTGAATGTTCAGGGAATAAATGTCCCTCAAAAAAGGACCAAAGCCTTCCGTACTTTCCATAACAAGAAGGCTCACATAGTATGCCTCCAAGAAACACACTTCACCAAAGATTCTACTCCAAAATATATTTCTCCTTTTTATCAACAAATTTACACGGCTTCTGCCTGTACCAAGCAAAGGGGAACTCTAATTGCATTTCACCGATCCACACCATTCACCTTATCATCAGAAATTAAAGACCCAGAAGGTAGATACCTGATACTCATGGGTTATATAATGGATACAGCAATCACGGTGATTTCCTACTACGCTCCTAACAAACAACCTACACCATTCCTCTCACATATATTACAAGTGATTAATACACACAAAATAGGAACAGTGATAATGTGTGGGGATTCGAACCAGGTCCTCCTCCCATTTCTAGATAAATCACCTTTTACACCATCCAAAATAACCTCTAGATTACCTTTTTCTCAACTTCTTTCCAAATACAATCTGGTAGATTCATGGAGAGAAAGTAACCCAATGAAAAAGAAATTCACTTATTTCTCGCACCCTCATCAAACCTTCACCAGAATAGATCATATTTTTCTAACAATAGGAATGATACCAGAAATTATTGCATCAGATATAATTCCGATTCTGTGGTCTGACCATAATGCAGTATACACTACTATAGCCTCAGCCATACCAAAAGCGCATGACCCAACGTGGTACTTACCGGACATAATGCTCAAACACCCACTACATCAGATGGCCATTGAACAAGATTTAAAGGAATACATATCAATTAATAATACAACAGACATCTCCCCAATAACACTGTGGGAAGCTCATAAGCCTGTCTTGCGTGGTACAATACAAAGACAAATGGCACTATTTAAACGGGAACGCAAAAATCTAGCAAAAAAACTAGAACTCAATTTTAATGCAGCCTACATATCATTTCAAGATAATCCATCTCAGAGTACAAAATCTCATCTGGAAAAATCTAGATTGGAATACGATCTATTTCTCACTGAGTCAGTTGATAAATCCCTCAAACGCTCCAAACACAATTTCTACATGAATACAAACAAACCAGGTACATATTTGGCTCGGGCATTAAATTCAACTAACAAATCTTTCAAACCAATACGTTTGAAATTATCAAAAAATGTTTACACTTGTAATCCAGTTAAAATAGTCCATAAATTTCACTCACATCTCGCAACTTTATACAAGACAAACAATGAATTTAATCCTACAGAGGCTGAATCCTTCTTCTCAAAAATAACCTTACCTGAGTTATCTCAGAATCAAAAAAGCAGTTTGGATGAGCCTATAACTATAGATGAAGTTGCTAACGCCATAAAAGACCTAAAATTTAACAAAAGACCAGGCCCAGACGGATACTCGGCTTTATACTATAAAACATTCTCAGAAATACTCTCTCCCATTGTCACTGAAACTTTTAACAAACTTTTAGATGGACATTCTTTTCGGCAAGAAACACTAATGGCAATTGTTTGTATGATCCCAAAACCCCTTTCTGATGATACTTCCTGTGTAAATTATCGGCCTATCTCTCTGTTAAACCTCGATATTAAATTATTAGCAAAAATGATAGCAAAACGCCTCAATAGCATTATAGGAAAATTAATACATAGAGATCAAGTAGGCTTCATGCCAAATAGACAGGCAGGCGATAATATACGCAGGGCAGTGTTATTGGCACATATTGCTAAAAAACGGAAAATCCCTTTATGTTTTCTATCTCTCGATATTAAGAGGGCATTTGACACAGTATCCTGGCAATATATGCAATATTCATTACAAAAATGGGGTTTTGGACCCCACTTTTTAACATGGATCAAAGCATTATATAATAAACCCAAAGCCTATATAAAATATGCTGGATACAAATCTGAAGCCTTTAATATCGAAAGAGGTACCCGACAGGGTTGCCCATTATCTCCCTTATTATTTGCCCTTATACTCGAACCCATGGCCCAATACATCAGAACAAACCAAACTATAACTGGCATTGAAGTAGGAGGTATTACACACAAATTATGTATATTTGCAGACGATATATTACTTTTCCTATCATCACCACAGGTCTCTGGTCCTAACTTAATACCAGTTCTTGATGGGTTTGCAGCCCTATCCGGCCTTATGATTAATCCTAAGAAATGCCTAGTGCTTAATATTTCACTCACAAACATGGAATTGATCCCGGCTAGGGCTGCACTCCCATTCACATGGGCAGAAAAATCAATCCCATATCTTGGAATTCATTTAACAGCATCTCATTCTGACTTATTCTCAACCAATTATCCTCCTGTATTAAGACAGATCACAAATCTAATAAAACAATGGTCGCAACTTCCTTTATCCTGGATAGGGAAGATTAATGCAATCAAAATGACTATTCTACCCAAATTGCTTTATCTATTCAGAGTCCTCCCTATTCCAATTCCTTCCTATTTTTTGAGAATAGTACAAAAAAGAGCAACTTCGTTTATATGGGGCTCTTCTAAACCACGTATACCTATACACACACTACATCTTCCCAAAAATAAAGGAGGCCTGGGATACCCTAATTTTACTAACTACTACAGAGCAGCACATTTGGCCAGTCTGTCCAAATACCATGCAAAACAGGAAATCCCATTATGGGTATTTATAGAGGCTTCAGAAAATGACCCTCTATTAATATCAAATTTATTATGGCTTGATCCTAAAGACCGCTTTAAAATTCATAATCCCATAACTAAACACTTCTTATCTCTCTGGGATAAACTAAAAACCAAATATCAGTTACAATCTCCACACAATCCTCTCCTTTCTTTTATCAGAAATCCGGCCTTTTATCCGGCATGGATCTACCCAAATTCTTTTAAAGCTTGGACAACATCAGGCATTCAGACACTAAATGACTTCATAGCATCTAAATCATTCCTTTCATTCCCATCGCTTAGAGAAAAATATGATCTACCAAACTCTGAGATATTTAGATATCTCCAAATCAAAAATTTCTATACACCATTCCTAAAGGGGGATACACCATTATCCCAATTATCCATTTTTGAATCAATCTGTACAAAAGATCCATTTGCTAAAGGTACAATTTCATCACTTTATAATCAATTATATGGAGTAGCAAATCTTAATAGACCCTCTTACGTTCAGAGGTGGGAGGAGGACCTGGGACGAACATTAGAAGACACGGACTGGTCTAACATATGGCTCACATCTAAGTCATCTTCACCCAACATCTTAGCACTCGAGACAAATTATAAAGTCCTAACTCGCTGGTATCTTGTACCCGCTAGAGTGGCAAAATATTCACCTAATACCTCAGCTCTTTGTTTTCGAGGATGCCCAGAAATAGGCACATATTTACACATATGGTGGACATGCCCAGTAATCCAAACCTTCTGGAAGGAAGTCTTCGTGATTGCATCTAAAATATTTAAAAAAATAATACAACCAGATCCATATTTAACTTTACTTAATCTAAAACCGGAATGGTTAACACTCTCTCAATTCAAACTTATGATCCAACTAATAACGGCTGCAAAACAAACAGTGGCCAAGGCATGGAAATCTCCTACATTGGTACTAGCAGAAACAATTCACAGAATGAATAATACAATGTCCCATGCTAAGATGGTAGCCATCGATCAAAATCAAATTCCAAAATTTGAAAAACTTTGGCATCCTTGGATAAAACAACAGTTCCTGTCAAACTTCAATGACTCTGTCCTGTTGCCATGGTAACAGATTAAATGACTTACAGAGACACCCATTCTAAGGCTTCAAAGAGAACTAAAAAGAATAATAAACTGAAGAGCGGGACAACCTTGTGGACCATACCTCTACCTTTCAACCCTTTTTCTTCTTTCTCTTTCCTTTTCTCCACCTTACGATTAAAGCTCATTATCAGAATTTATTTGACCTATATACACTCTACTTGTAAACAATATGTATAGTAGGTATAAATCATTTAAATACCTACAAAGGTAACTAAGGAAATGATATATATCTTTAATTTAGGTTTACGTGAACCCAATGTTTAATATTTGAAATTTCATGATATTTACCTATATAAACCCTACTATAAAACAATGAGCTTACTTTAGATCCTTGTAAACTTACTTTATGTATCTTTATAACATTGTATTCTCAATAAACTTCTTTTGACAAGGAATTATACATATTCTTTGTAAATGGCTATACATTTAGTCTCTCCCACCTCATCATTATTACATTCTGCCCTCCATTTATTTTTTAGACTAGTAGTTCTGAAAATTATAACCTGTACGGTAAATTGGTTGTAAAAATTATATTGATTTGATGTGTACCTACTAAATATTGCACTTTATTAATACCTCACAATTTTCTATTACTGTGCCATTCAATTTGTTATTGTATTTGCTTGCTATGTGTTCTTTACCTTATATTCCACCGTGAAAATCATCTGCATAAGTGTTGTCTGTGCATTTGACGAGTGGGGGGGGGGGGGGTATAACATATCACTATGATACAGAAATGGGAGGAGTCAGTGTAACTTTATCTCTATCTATTTGTGTGGAATTGTTAAGTTAAACTACAATATAGCCCAAAAGACAAAAGTCCATACACACCTTCACATTTACAGAATTTGATAACTTTTTCTATTTGATATCTACTCTTCAGCCCACCTCTGGACATCAGTAGCTAAATTCAGCAAGAGAACTACAAGGAGAAGGGAGAAGGAGTACTGGGAATATTGAGAGGAATAAAAAGGCTTTTGCTTTTGAAATATAACTATGGCCACCCATTAAAAAATATGTACCTCACTAAATCCACCTAATGCATCTTCTTGTGATGGTGTGGCAATAATGCTGTGCTGCTCCTGAATTCACAGCAGAGGTTTCACTCTCATGCAGGTTGTGCCTGTTTGCGGGATGTGGAAATCTTGCTATCAGCATTGCAGCTACTAATTCATAAGCCATTAGCTTGTGAATCAGCACCTGGCACATCTAGTCCTGTCCACTGCTTTTTGCTTGATTGACAGTGCCATCTCTGTTGCTGAAACCCTCCCACTGTGCACTGCAGAGTCTGGGACATGGAGCTTATGAGACCCAAATGAGGGAGGATTTGGGTCACTCAGTAGAGGTAAAGGTAGGTTTTTGATTACTTTATGAGGCCTGTGCATCACATAGTACCTAGATGTGGTTTAAACTGTTATACAGGAGACGTTAGTTATACTTTAAAGCAGAACTATACTCACCTTGGATCCAGCGATGCAGTGATACAGCTCCCCACCGGCCTTGACATCTTCAGGCAGTCAGTTTCTGGGCCTCGATCACTGGCCTCTTTCACTAGCCGCATGAATGCATGGGGTGGACAGGCAGGTAAGTCACTTTAATGCAGAAGAGACAAAGCATGTCTGTCCTGCATTAAATATCCTGCCTGCTTGCACATATTTTTTAGATAAAGTTCCACTTAAAAAAAAAATCACCTTTCTCTTGTTTAATTGTTTGCACACTTGAAAAAAAATTCTCTATATATAGCAGGCAGCTTGATGCTCCCTTACTCATTCTAGCATTAATTTTAATCATGACACAAGAAGCAAAGCTTGTACAAAGGGTGTCATCATTTAATAGTGCCTAGGAAAGTGTTGTGCACAGTACATTCCTGCATCCATTTTGCCAAATTAATCATTATGTTATATTATATAAAAAATCAGAGTAGACTTTGCCTCAATATGACGTTAGTGTATGTTTGTTCTATCCCTGCACTATTCCCTCTCACATGTTCAAGGTTTTACCTAACAGACATTTGCACCAGCCAGAATTGTAACACATTTTAGACAGAATTTTGGGGTTAATGCGCTGTTTTCTAGAGTAAACTGAATATAACAATGAGAAGTATCACCGCTGTAAAACTGTTCCACTGAAAGCGTTACTGGAGACATCAAAAACTACTTGATATATCTTCACCTTTGTGTCATTGAAATCACCAGGTGTTCTATGACACCATCAAATGTAAGAGGATTATATATCTTTGTGTGCCTATATCTCCAAGACATTCTTTTATATATGCCTGTAATGCAAGGAAAGACGACAATTCATTGACAATCCACAAGTTATCACTGATGCCCTTCTTGATATTACACAACGCTTGTTGTGTCTGTTATCTGTTTCAATTGCAGCAAAGGGAAATGTTTTTTGTTTGCAATAACATTTTAAATGGTATTTGGCACTGTCTTTGTTTATTACATAAAAGACTGTTTAACAATTCCTCTATTAATAACCCAATTATACTGCAATGTGCCAAGGCATGCAAAAAGAAAAAAAAATCATGGCTTCTAAGAGCTAAAAACAAAGCTTGACTCTAATGGACAGTAGGGATTTGTGCAAATGGGAATAATGCAGTTCTTTAGTTAAATGTGGTAATTAATAATCCCTTGCTGACACCTAGGGCTACCGGCACTGCATATTATGCAAATACTGTTATTATGAGCACACTGTAAATGATTTTCTAAAGTGCTAGTTAAATGTGGCACATCTCATCACACAAGTAATGTGCCTGGTAATTCCTATTTACATCTTCCGCAGATCTTGTTATAAACACATACTGTACATTTATAGGTTTAAACAGAAAAGATATTCTCCTGCGCTAGTCTGAGGGGCCTTAGTAAAGGATAATAGTATTTTCTAGTGATATGATAAATATAAAGTGACCATGCATGCCCCGCTGCCTAAACTGACTAAGGGAAGTCCAAAAGGCTATGTATGAAAGAAGAAAAAAGGCGCGTAACCTAACGCATGAATCAAGATAAAAAAATGTATTCTAAACAAATTGGTATATACAAAGAAATATACTATGTGTTCATGAATAAATAAGTTACAATATTCTCATTTGATAAAATTGTAAAAATTGATGCCCATACAAGGGTTAAAATGAATAAATGTAAAATGCGTTTCAAGGGGTTTCCTCTTCATCAGAGCCTTGAAAAACAAACAATTGGTCTGTATACTGTGGTATGTCTATATAGAGAGAAACAACTGGATAGGAGGTGTATCACATGATGGATGGTACAGTTCTATAGGCGGATTCTCCTTTATTCTAGTAGTATTTCCTACCACATCGCATCGCATCGCTCTCAGCACCGTAAGAAAAAGTATATACAGATGCGTTGTATATAGTCCTGTGTTGACTGCAATCCAACACAGGACTATACACAGCACCACACAGCTTCCCGGCAGGAGGATTGCAGGGTCAACCAAGGAATGACTCGGGCATTTAGCCACTGACCACAATCTGTAGCATCTAAACCAGCCAGTAGGTCTTGTAGACCAACACTAACTATCAATAGACAACAACATCTGTATATACTTTTCCTTACAGTGCTGAGAGCGCTGTGATGTGGAAGGAACTACTACTAGAATAAAGGAGAATCCGCCAATAGAAATGTACCATCCATCATGTGATACCACTCCCATCCAGTCGTTTCTCTCTATATATACCTACCACAGTATACAGACCAGTTTTAGTTTTTCAAGGCTCTGATGAAGAGGAAACCCCTCAAAACATGTTAGCCTTTTATTCAAATTTAACCCTTGTATGGGCATCTATTTTTACAATTTTATCAACTGAGAATATTGTAACTTTTTTATTCAAGAACACATAGTATCTTTTTTTGTATATACCAATTTGTTTAGAATAAACCTTATCTTGATTCATGCGTTAGGTCACGTGCCTTTTTTTTTTCTTTCATATATAACATACTGTACATCATTGTATTATCAAGGCTTATACTTTAAGGTTAATTTATAGTAGATTTTATATAGAAGCAAAGCTGAATGAGTTTTACATTTATCACTTTTGTATGCCACATTTCCATTTGTTTTATTATTGTTTTACATACCCTTAGAGCTTCATCTATTTTAGGTAAGATTTTAATATTTCTTGTCAGTAGTATCCTAAAGCCCAATTGAAATTTCAGTTTAAATAGGCTAAATATATTCCAAGTGCATCAAAACAAAAGGTGTGCAGAGTCATTTTGTAGAAAGTAGCCACAGCCTGGGGGGCATAGACGTGCACACTGGGTGTGCAGGATGTGTCTGGGTACACTCTAATCACCCCATGCAGTGTGGATTCACCCTCACACCAATCTCTGCCCTACTGACCCTGTCTACTGCTCTGCTGACTGACACCATCGACTGTCCTAATGACATGTCTACTGCTCTACTGACATTGTCCATGTTTTATCACATTTTAAAATGTGTATTTACGTTTACATTTATTTACATTAAATGAACTCACTGTGTTTGGAGGAAGAAAAAAGCTGACTGTGACCCTAAGAACACCATAACTACAGTCAAGCATGAAGGTGGAAACATGATGCTTTGCAGCTGTTTCTCTGCTAAAGGTACAGAAGAGTGGACCAAAACCCCATCCGAGATGTGTGCAAACCTGGTCACCAACTACAAGAAATGTCTTACCTCTATGCTTGCCAACAAGCGTTTCTCCACTAAGTACCATGTAATGTTTTGCTTGGGGATCAAACACTTATTTTACTCACTAAACTGCAATTTAACCCCTTGCTGACCAGCCGCCGTCATTATACTGCAGCAGGTCGGCACGATCCCGCAAGCCGATGTAAAGCTATGACGGGATCGGGATAGCAGGCGCGCGCGAGCGATCACGGGCAAGAGAGGCAGAACAGGGAAGTGTGTGTGTAAACACACAAATCCCTGTTCTGTTAGGATTGACAGATCTTGAGTTCCTAATACAGGCATACCCCACTTTTAAGTACACAATGGGGTTTATTTACTAAAGCTGGAAAGTGCAAAATCAGGCTCACTTCTGCATAGAAACCAATGAGTTTCCAGGTTTTATTACCAAAGCTTAATTGAACAAGCTGGGGTTAGAAGCTCATTGCTTTCTAAGCAGAAGTGAGCCTGATTTTGCACTTTCCAGCTTTAGTAAATAAACCCCATGGTGTACATAAAAGTGGGGTATGCCTGTAGCTAGGAACCACAATCTGTCATTTCCATTAGGCCAGTCCCTCCCCCTACAGTTAGAAACACACACAAGGAACACAGTTAACCCCTTGATCGCCCCCTAGTGTTAACCCCTTCCAGTGACATTTTTACAGTAATCAGTGCATTTTTATAGCACTGATCGTTGTATAAATGCCAATGGTCCCAAAAACATGTCAAAAGTGTCCAATGTGTAGCCATAATTTCGCAGTCCCGATAAAAATCACAGATCACCGCCATTACTAGTAAAAAAAAAATAATAATAAAAATGCTATAAATCTATCCCCTATTTTGTAGCCGCTATAACGTTTGCGCAAACCAATCAATATACGCTTATTGCGATTTTTTTTTTACCAGAAATATGTAGAATAAATATTGACCTAAACTGAGAAAAAATGTGCTTTTTAAAAAAAAAATGGGGATATTTATTATAGCAAAATATTGTGTTTTTTTTTTCAAAATTGACCCCTTTTTTTTGTTTATAGCGCAAAAAATAAAAATCACAGAGGTGATCAAATACCACCAAAGAAAGCTCTATTTGTGGGAAAAAAGGACATCAATTTTGTTTGGGTGCAGCGTTGCACGACTGTGCAATTGTCAGTTAAAGCGAAGCAGAGAGGAATCGCAAAAAATGGCCCAGTCATTCAACAGCCAAATCTTCTGGTTAATTTATAGCATTTGTTTTTTGTGGGTTTTTTTCTGTTTTTTTGGTTGATATTCTGTCTCTTTCATTTAAAATACACCTATGATAAAAATTATAGACCCTTAATTTTTTTGTAAGTGGGCAAACTTGCTAAATCTGCAGGGGATCAAACAATTATTTCCCCCACTGTATTTTCCCCACTGTATTATTTTCCCCACCTCAACACTCAAACGCACTCATGTGGTGCAATTTTAACTTGGGGCATCAGTGGCCTATACTGCTTAGAGATTGAGGCCTATATTGGGACAAGATTAGGAGAGTTTAGCCTGACATTAGGGTTTGTCTTGTGTTGTGTCTTGCAGAACAAATGGATTAATTCAACGATCATGATTTTCTCCCCCAATTCATTGATTTGTACAGAGAGCTGCCCTGTCTGTGGCAGCCAAAACACCCTTTTTATACAAATCGACTAAAGAGGTAGGCAGCACTGGATAAATTGCTGGAGTTTGTGAAGCCGCAGATGCCCACGGCAACCATCCCTTATTTGAAGTGCAAAATTGGTGGCCTGAGGAGCACTTATAATAGGGAGCACAAGAAGGTCCAGGATTCCATGAGATCAGGAGCAGCAGCAGATGACATTTATGTACCCAGGCTGTGGTACTACGACAGACTGCAGTTTCTGTCATACCAGACTGAAATCAGCCCATCACTCTCAACCCTTCTGTAACGAGCCCCTTGCTCGCTCGGTTCCACTCTCCCGACACTCCTCTGCAGCTATTGAATCAGATTGCAACGTCTGATAGTTCGGTCATCCGATGCTCCGGGACTAGAACTACAGCTCTGTGCCATTCTAGTCCAGTTGTGATAGCTCAGAACAAACACCAGGCATGCTGTATGTAAGTTCAAACAGGAATCTATCTTTATTGACAAAATACAGGCTTTTATACACTCAAAGTGGAGGTGCAGACCTCCTGCTCATATTACTCTAACAATACAGCTGTAACCTAATTAACCTAATTAACATGAGCTAATTAACTAATCCCTTTAGACAGCCTAGATGACTCAGACATGACCGTTAGGCCAGACTGGCCATCTTGTAGTTCAGAAAATCCAATCAACATTATCACAATCAACATAGACTCTTCTTCACACAATAGCAGAGTTAACCACTTGACGACCGCCTCACGCCGATTTACGTCGGCAAGGTGGCACGGACAGGCAAAATCACGTACATATACGTGATTTGCCTTCCGCGGGTGGGGGGTCCGATCGGACCCCCCCCCGGTGCCCGAGGCAGTCGTCTTTTGTCCAGCGGCGATCAGAGGTGAGGAGGAGACCATCCGTTCGTGGCCCCCCCCTAGCGATCGCCGCCGGCCAATCACATCATTCCTTTGCTGCTGTATGCTAAACAGCAGCAAAGGAAATGATGTCATCTCTCCTCGGCTCGGTAATTTCCGTTCCGGCCCGAGGAGAGAAGACAGGTATGTGAGTGCACAACACTACACACACACAGTAGAACATGCCAGGCACACAAAACACCCCGATCCCCCCCCCCGATCGCCCCCCAATCACCCCCCCCTGTCACAAACTGACACCAGCAGTTTTTTTTTTTTTTTTTTTTTCTGATTACTGCATTGGTGTCAGTTTGTGACAGTTACAGTGTTGGGACAGTTAGTATTACCCCCCTTTAGGTCTAGGATACCCCCCTAACCCCCCCTAATAAAGTTTTAACCCCTTGATCACCCTCTGTCACCAGTGTCGCTAAGCGATCATTTTTCTGATCGCTGTATTAGTGTCGCTGGTGACGCTAGTTAGGGACCTAAATATTTAGGTTCGCCGTCAGCGTTTTATAGCGACAGGGACCCCCATATACTACCGAATAAATGTTTTAACCCCTTGATTGCCCCCTAGTTAACCCTTTCACCACTGATCACCGTATAACTGTTACGGGTGACGCTGGTTAGTTTGTTTATTTTTTATAGTGTCAGGGCACCCGCCGTTTATTACCGAATAAAGGTTTAGCCCCCTGATCGCCCGGCGGTGATATGCGTCACCCCAGGCAGCGTCAGATTAGCGCCAGTACCGCTAACACCCACGCACGCAGCATACGCCTCCCTTAGTGGTATAGTATCTGATCGGATCAATATCTGATCCGATCAGATCTATACTAGCGTCCCCAGCAGTTTAGGGTTCCCAAAAACACAGTGTTAGCGGGATCAGCCCAGATACCTGCTAGCACCTGCGTTTTGCCCCTCCGCCCGGCCCAGCCCAAGTGCAGTATCGATCGATCACTGTCACTTACAAAACACTAAACGCATAACTGCAGCGTTCACAGAGTCAGGCCTGATCCCTGCGATCGCTAACAGTTTTTTTGGTAGCATTTTGGTGAACTGGCAAGCACCAGCCCCAGGCAGCGTCAGGTTAGCGCCAGTAGCGCTAACACCCACGCACGCACCGTACAGCTCCCTTAGTGGTATAGTATCTGATCGGATCAATATCTGATCCGATCAGATCTATACTAGCGTCCCCAGCAGTTTAGGCTTCCCAAAAACGCAGTGTTAGCGGGATCAGCCCAGATACCTGCTAGCACCTGCGTTTTGCCCCTCCGCCCGGCCCAGCCCAGCCCACCCAAGTGCAGTATCGATCGATCACTGACACTTACAAAACACTAAATGCATAACTGCAGCGTTCGCAGAGTCAGGCCTGATCCCTGCGATCGCTAACAGTTTTTTTGGTAGTATTTTGGTGAACTGGCAAGCACCAGCCCCAAGCAGCATCAGATTAGCACCAGTACCGCTAACACCCACGCACGCACCGTACACCTCCCTTAGTGGTATAGTATCTGAACGGATCAATATCTGATCCGATCAGATCTATACTAGCGTCCCCAGCAGTTTAGGGTTCCCAAAAACGCAGTGTTAGCGGGATCAGCCCAGATACCTGCTAGCACCTGCATTTTGCCCCTCCGCCCGGCCCAGCCCACCCAAGTGCAGTATCGATCGATCACTGTCACTTACAAAACACTTAACGCATAACTGCAGCATTCGCAGAGTCAGGCCTGATCCCTGCGATCGCTAACAGTTTTTTTGGTAGCTTTTTATTGAACTGGCAAGCGCCAGCGGCCTAGTACACCCCGGTCGTAGTCAAACCAGCACTGCAGTAACACTTGGTGACGTGGCGAGTCCCATAAGTGCAGTTCAAGCTGGTGAGGTGGCAAGCACAAGTAGTGTCGCGCTGCCACCAAGAAGACAAACACAGGCCCGTCGTGCCCATTGTGCCCTTCCTGCTGCATTCGCCAATCCTAATTGGGAACCCACCGCTTCTGCAGCGCCCGTACTTCCCCCATTCACATCCCCAACCAAATGCAGTCGGCTGCATGAGAGGCATTTTCTTTATGTCCTCCCGAGTACCCCTACCCAACGAACCCCCAAAAAAGATGTCGTGTCTGCAGCAAGCGCGAATATAGGCGTGACACCCTCTATTATTGTCCCTCCTGTCCTGACAATCCTGGTCTTTGCATTGGTGAATGTTTTGAACGCTACCATTCATTAGTTGAGTATTAGCTTAGGGTACAGCATTGCACAGACTAGGCACACTTTCACAGGGTCTCCCAAGATGCCATCGCATTTTGAGAGACCCGAACCTGGAACCGGTTACCGTTATAAAAGTTAGTTACAAAAAAAGTGTAAAAAAAAAAAAAAAATATATAAATAAAATAAAAAAAAATTAGTTGTCGTTTTATTGTTCTCTCTCTCTCTATTCTCTCTCTCTTGTTCTGCTCTTTTTTACTGTATTCTATTCTGCAATGTTTTATTGTTATTATGTTTTATCATGTTTGCTTTTCAGGTATGCAATTTTTTATACTTTACCGTTTACTGTGCTTTATTGTTAACCATTTTTTTGTCTTCAGGTACGCCATTCACGACTTTGAATGGTTATACCAGAATGATGCCTGCAGGTTAAGGTATCATCTTGGTATCATTCTTTTCAGCCAGCGGTCGGCTTTCATGTAAAAGCAACACCGTCTTCCGTGTTTTTCTCTGGCTCTCCTGTCTCAACAGGGAACCTGAGAATGCAGCCGGTGATTCAGCCAGCTGACCATAGAGCTGATCAGAGACCAGAGTGGCTCCAAACATCTCTATGGCCTAAGGAACCGGAAGCTACGAGCATTTTATGACTTAGATTTCACCGGATGTAAATAGCGCCATTGGGAAATTGGGGAAGCATTTTATCACACCGATCTTGGTGTCATCAGATGCTTTGAGGGCAGAGGAGAGATCTAGGGTCTAATAGACCCCAATTTTTTCAAAAAAGAGTACCTGTCACTACCTATTGCTATCATAGGGGATATTTACATTCCCCGAGATAACAATAAAAATGATTAAAAAAAAAAAAAAAATGAAAGGAACAGTTTAAAAATAAGATAAAAAAGCAAAAAAATAATAAAGAAAAAAAAAAAAAAAGCACCCCTGTCGCCCCCTGCTCTCGCATTAAGGCGAACGCAAGCGGCGGTCTGTCGTCAAACGTATACAGCAATTGCACAATGCATGTGAGGTATCGCCGCAAAGGTCAGATCGAGGGCAGTAATTTTTGCAGTAGACCTCCTCTGTAAATCTAAAGTGGTAACCTGTAAAGGCTTTAAAGGCTTTTAAAAATGTATTTATTTCGTTGCCACTGCACGTTTGTGCGCAATTTTAAAGCATGTCATGTTTGGTATCCATGTACTCGGCCTAAGATCATCTTTTTTATTTCATCAAACATTTGGGCAATATAGTGTGTTTTAGTGCATTAAAATTTAAAAAAGTGAGTTTTTTCCCAAAAAAAATGCGTTTGAAAAATCGCTGCGCAAATACTGTGTGAAAAAAAAAAATGAAACACCCACCATTTTAATCTGTAGGGCATTTGCTTTAAAAAAATATATAATGTTTGGGGGTTCAAAGTAATTTTTTTGCAAAAAAAAATAACTTTTTCATGTAAACAATGAGTGTCAGAAAGGGCTTTGTCTTCAAGTGGTTAGAAGAGTTGGTGATGTGTGACATAAGCTTCTAAATGTTGTGCATAAAATGCCAGGACAGTTCAAAACCCCCCCAAATGACCCCATTTTGGAAAGTAGACACCCCAAGCTATTTGCTGAGAGGCATGTCGAGTCCATGGAATATTTTATATTGCGACACAAGTTGCGGGAAAGAGACAAATTTTTTTTTTTTTTTTTTGCACAAAGTTGTCACTAAATGATATATTGCTCAAACATGCCATGGGAATATGTGAAATTACACCCCAAAATACATTCTGCTGCTTCTCATGAGTACGGGGATACCACATGTGTGAGACTTTTTGGGAGCCTAGCCGCGTACGGGACCCCGAAAACCAAGCACCGCCTTCAGGCTTTCTAAGGGCGTGAATTTTTGATTTCACTCTTCACTGCCTATCACAGTTTCGGAGGCCATGGAAAGCCCAGGTGGCACAAAACCCCCCCAAATGACCCCATTTTGGAAAGTAGACACCCAAAGCTATTTGCTGAGAGGTATAGTGAGTATTTTGCAGACCTCACTTTTTGTCACAAAGTTTTGAAAATTGAAAAAAGAAAAAAAAAAACTTTTTCTTGTCTTTCTTCATTTTCAAAAACAAATGAGAGCTGCAAAATACTCACCATGCCTCTCAGCAAATAGCTTGGGGTGTCTACTTTCCAAAATGGGGTCATTTGGGGGGGTTTTGTGCCACCTGGGCATTCCATGGCCTCCGAAACTGTGATAGGCAGTGAAGAGTGAAATCAAAAATTTTCACCCTTAGAAATCCTGAAGGCGGTGCTTGGTTTTCGGGGCCCCGTACGCGGCTAGGCTCCCAAAAAGTCCCACACATGTGGTATCCCCATACTCAGGAGAAGCAGCTAAATGTATTTTGGGGTGTAATTCCACATATACCCATGGCCTGTGTGAGCAATATATCATTTAGTGACAACTTTGTGCAAAAAAAAAAAAAAAAAAAAGTGTCACTTTCCCGCAACTTGTGTCAAAATATAAAATATTCCATGGACTCAATATGCCTCTCAGCAAATAGCTTGGGGTGTCTACTTTCCAAAATGGGGTCATTTGGGGGGGTTTTGTGCCACCTGGGCATTCCATGGCCTCCAAAACTGTGATAGGCAGTGAAGAGTGAAATCAAAAATTTACACCCTTAGAAATCCTGAAGGCGGTGCTTGGTTTTCGGGGCCCCGTACGCGGCTAAGCTCCCAAAAAGTCTCACACATGTGGTATCCTCATACTCAGGAGAAGCAGCTGAATGTATTTTGGGGTGCAATTCCACATAGGCCCATGGCCTGTGTGAGCAATATATCATTTAGTGACAACTTTTTATAAATATTTTTTTTTTTTTTTTGTCATTATTCAATCACTTGGGACAAAAAAAATAAATATTCAATGGGTTCAACATGCCTCTCAGCAATTTCCTTGGGGTGTCTACTTTCCAAAATGGGGTCATTTGGGGGGGGGTTGTACTGCCCTGCCATTTTAGCACCTCAAGAAATGACATAGGCAGTCATAAACTAAAAGCTGTGTAAATTACAGAAAATGTACCCTAGTTTGTAGACGCTATAACTTTTGCGCAAACCAATAAATATATGCTTATTGACATTTTTTTTACCAAAGACATGTGGCCGAATACATTTTGGCCTAAATGTATGACTAAAATTTAGTTTATTGGATTTTTTTTTATAACAAAAAGTAGAAATTATCATTTTTTTTCAAAATTTTCGGTCTTTTTCCGTTTATAGCGCAAAAAATAAAAACTGCAGAGGTGATCAAATACCATCAAAAGAAAGCTCTATTTGTAGGAAGAAAAGGACGCAAATTTCGTTTGGGTACAGCATTGCATGACCGCGCAATTAGCAGTTAAAGCGATGCAGTGCCAAATTGGAAAAAGACCTCTGGTCCTTAGGCAGCATAATGGTCCGGGGCTCAAGTGGTTAATTAACACAAATAACAATGGGGATCTAATGACTCTTAGATCCCATAGCAGACTTATTTACAATACACATTTTAGCAGACAGTAGACAGACAGGTGTTGGAATTTACATCAGCATCTCCTAACAGTATCTGTCCTAGCAGCCACTATTCCAATATGGCAAATCCAGGGTCCCCAGACATACAGCTCACAAAGAGCACCGTTCCCCCAAATGCAAGGGCCCTCGATCGATCGGCAAGAGGCTAGTATACAGTCCCCTCCAAAAGTCTCTTTCCCGGCTAGGTCTGTCATCCCTTATTTGAAGTGCAAAATTGGTGGCCTGAGGAGCACTTATAATAGGGAGCACAAGAAGGTCCAGGATTCCATGAGATCAGGAGCAGCAGCAGATGACATTTATATACCCAGGCTGTGGTACTACGACAGACTGCAATTTCTGTCAGACCAGACTGAAATCAGGCCATCACTCTCAACCCTTCCTTGCACTCTTCCTTCCACCCCAGCTGAGGCTTCCGACATCCAAACTGGGCCTTCCACCCAGGAAGAAGATGTGGAGGAGCCCAGTTTGAGTCAGGTATAGCATTGTAAAACATATTTCTCAAAATTGTGTGTGATTGATGAACAATAAACTAAAACTATGTCCCTTTTTCATACACAGGAAAGCCTCAGCCAGGAGGAGACTGTGGAAAGTGGCAGCCAGGAGGTGGCAGAGGAAAGTGGCAGCTGGGAGGTGGCAGGGGAAAGTGGCAGCCAGGAGGCGGCGGGGGTAAGTGGCAGCCAGGAGGTGGCCAGGCCCAGCAGCCTGACTGAATCCCAGGTCCCTCCCCTCCGCCTTCAACAAAAGAGGCCCAGGAAGGGGAGGAACATGGAGGAGTCAGCATTTGGGTTAATTCGGCAGGCTTCTGCAGCCCTCAGAACCCCCCCCAGTCTTCTTGAGGCCTATGCCTGCATGGCTGCCAACAAAATGCAGGAAATGGAGATGGGCCAACGCCTCATTTGTGAGGAAGTGATATATATGGCCCTAAATAAGGGTTTGAGGGGCCAACTCACAAGCAAAACCCACCTATGTGAGTTGGACCATCCTCCTCCTCCTCCTCCTCCACCTCCTCCATCTACTGCCACAACTCCAACACCAGAGCCACAGCCTGGAAGCAAGCGTGGAAGGAAGACAAGAGAGTGACAGCCTGGGTTCAGTCTGGTCTGGCAAAAGACGCAAGCTGTTGTATGACCACAGCCTGGGAACATAGATGTCATCTGCTGATCTCTCTCTGTTCCTGATCTATCAGGGACGGGATTGTGCTCACTATTATATGGACTCCTCGGGCTACCAATTTTGCATGTCAAATTGATGTGTGCCCTGGGGTACAAAGGCTTCACTAATTTCACCAGTTTATCCAGCGTTGCCTTCCTCTTTATTTGTTACGACCCCTTAATAAATGTCTATTTTTTTGCACAAATCATTGGCTATGTGTTTGAATTAAAAAAGGACAGTTTGTGAGCAGGCAGGTACATTTCAAAAATACAAGGTCAAATTACCAAGGGACACCAACACCAACCAACCTCCTTGAGGTTAAAAAATACAAGATCATAATGGTGTTGTGGTAACTTGACACACAAAACGACAAAAAATATTATGGAGATCACTAGGGAAAAAAAATATAAGAGATTTTGATTTTAAAAAAAGGAGATCACTGTAAAAATAAATTATAAACATTATTATGGAGATCTGACAAAAAAAACAAATATTATTCAGGAGATCACGAGAAATAATAAAGAAATCAATTAGTCAGAACTCTGTGTGAATATCAGCAGCAAAACAACTTCATAATTCTAGCATCATAAAGAAGAAGAGAATGCGCTGTATTGAAAGATTTAAAAATTTGCAGCGTGACGAATGTGCTAACTCCATTACGAACGATAGTTTTACCAGACTGATCGCTTCTGTCTCGTACTTGATTCAGAGCAGAGAAATTGTCTACACATGCTTGGAATTTACGAGAACGGATTTTGTTTTCGGAAAATTTGGGAACCAGCTCTCAAATTTTGTTGTCGTAAATTCCAACAATAAATGTCCGATGGAGCCTACACATGGTCAGAATTTCCGACAACAAGCTCCTATCAAACATTTGTTGTCAAAATGTCCGATCGTGTGTATGTGGCATTAGTCATTAAACACCTTTTGTTACAATGCACCTGGAATTCATTTATCTTATTTAAAGTGATTGTAAAGTCATTTTTTTTTCTTTAAAAACAACAAACATGGCATACTTATCTGCCCTGTGAAATGTTTTTGCAAAGAGCAGCCCGGATCCTCCTCTTCATGGGTCCTTCATCTGCGCTCCTGGCCCCTCCCTCCTGTCGAGTGGCCCCACGGGGTTCAGCCCCACCCCCTATCTCTCCTAACTAAATTTGATTGAGAGCAGCGAGATCCAATGGCGCCGCTGCTGTGTCTCAGCCAATCAGGAGGA
This sequence comes from Aquarana catesbeiana, assembly GCF_042186555.1. NCBI lineage: Eukaryota > Metazoa > Chordata > Amphibia > Anura > Ranidae > Aquarana > Aquarana catesbeiana. The sequence continues at coordinate 311,682,437 of NC_133324.1, forward strand.
AGAGTCCCGGGTGGCCAAGGCATTTGTGCACATCGCTAAACAGAGATGGTCTCAGGTAAGTATTATGCCGCGTACACACGAGCAGACTTTACGCCGGACTTTGTCTGGCGGACTTTTCGACAGACTTTACGACGGACTTTCCGAATGAACGGACTTGCCTACACACGATCAACCAAAGTCCGACGGATTCGTACATGATGACGTACGACCGAACTAAAACAAGGAAGTTCATAGCCAGTAGCCAATAGCTGCCCTAGCGTCGGTTTTTGTTCGTCGGACTAGCATACAGACGAGTGGACTTTTCGACCGGACTCGAGTCCGTCGGAAAGATTTGAAAAATGTTTCATTTCTAGGTCCATCAAAGTTTTGGGGAAAAAAAGTCAGCTGGAGCCCACACACGATCGAATTGTCCGACGGACTCCGGTCCGCCGCACCAAGTATGCCGTAAAGTCTGGTCGTGTGTACGCGGCATTAGGGGGGCTGGGGCGGCTTCTGCACACAGAAGGTTTTTTATTTTAATGCAAAAAACCTTCAGCCTTTACAACTACTTTAAGGTTCAGTCGGGCATTTAAATTGACTGTTACTATAATTAGACATCAGGAAAAAGCCTGTAAAAGAAGATTAAAACTCACCTTTCAGGTGGAGGTGAGGAAAACCTTTGCTTTCTTATAAGAGCTCAGATAGCATGTCCTCTAACACAGTAATGATATAGTGGCCAGCAGGGGGAGCACAGTACCCGGCAGGGGACATACTATGCAGCACAATTGGAAGTGTCAGATAGCAGCAAAGCCTGTAACTTTTCCAGCCAAGATATTATTCACCGCCCACTAAAAAGATAACTTTTAGACTTCTTCTTTTACAGGCTGCTACTGACTTTTTTATATTGTAGCAACAGGGTCAATTTAAATTTGAACTCCAGACAGAGAAACATAAAGTAATGTGTATTGTGTTCATTTAAAAAAAATAAACCATTTAATGTTTTAAAAATCATTGCACTTTTTTGGAGGAAAGCAATGTTATCAGCTCTGCCTAGTTCTCTTTGGCTGGACTACACAACACCCCCTATCTCCATACTATAAAGGGGGGGGGGTTCTTTAGTCTAGTAGAGGAGGACTCAGGCAGGGATGACAACACTGCCTGGTATTTCAGAGCAGCAGAAACAGTTTTGTCAGCACCAGAGGCGGCCCGTCCACTAAGCGCAGCCTCTCTTTTCCATCACCGCCGCCACCCTGTATTTATGTGTCCGGCCCCTTTCAGGACACCAGGTGCATGAATTACAGCGGCGGGGTTTTTTTTTTAACCACCTGACGTAAACAGGTGACCCCGCTCCCCTCTGATGCCACGGGGGCTTCCCCATGTTGTCAGAAGTGGAAGGGTCACCCGTTTACGTCACCGGGTGCCCCCGCCCTCAGCTATATATGAACTGTCACAGAGAAGAAGGGTCAGTTGGCGGGAGCCTCCCTTGGAGGCAGAACGGTTGCGGCTTTTTTTTTTCTTTTTCGGTCCGTCAGGCGGCGTGAATTTACATTGCGGGACATTTCTATTTTTTTATTTTTTAATAAAAGACTTGTCCCAAGCTGTCTCTTGTCTTTTTTACCATTTTTGACACTTTTTTTGTGAAATAGTAGGGGTACAATGTACCCCATTACCAATTCTTATTAAAGGGGGCTTCCAGATTCTGATAAGCCCCCGCCCGCATATGCCCACAACCACCAGGCAAGGGTTGTGGGGATGAGGCCTTTGTCCCCATCAACATGGGGACATGGTGCTCTGGGGTCAGACCCCAAAGCACCCTCCCCGTGTTGAGGGCATGTGGCCTGGTACGGTTCAGGAGGGGGGAGGCCACTCTCTCGTCCCCCCTCTTTTCCTGTGGCCTGCCAGGTTGCGTGCTCGAATAAGGGTCTGGTATGGATTTTGGGGGGACCTCTACGCCATTTTTAAAATTTTGGCACAGGGTACCCCTTAAAATCAGGTCTGGTATGGATTTTTTTTTTAATTTGGCGCAGGGTTCCCCTTAATTTCAATATCAGACCTGAAGGGCCTGATATGGATCCTAAGGGGACCCCCACGCAATTTTTTTTTTTTAATTTTGGTTCGGGGTTCCCCTTAATATTCATACCAGACCCAAAGGGCCTGGTAATGGACTGGGGGGGGACCCATGTTTTTTTTTTCAATTAGTTTTAGCTATAGGGACCCAAAGGGACCCAACAATTCATTACAGCTGCGAGCAGTTTTAAATTACCGGTACTTTTTTTCCTTTAGAAATGTCATTTTGCTGTGGTACTGTTCTAAACACAGGAAAAATGTGCCACTTTGCAGGCATACTATAGACACACCTCAGGCACGATATTTAAAGGAATATTTTATTTTTATTGTTTTCCTTTAAGCATTAAAAAAAATCACTGCTCCCAAAAAAAACAGCAGTTTAAAAAAAAAAATTGCATTGATACATGTCCCCTGGGTCAGGACCCAGGTCCCCAAACACTTTTTATGACAATAACTTGCATATAAGCCTATAAAATTAGCACTTTTTTTTCATGTTCATGTCCCATAGACTTTAACGGTGTTCATGTGTTCTTCCTAATTTTTTGCCTGTTTGGTATGTTCTGGTGCGAACCGAACCTTGGGGTGTTCAGCTCATCCCGATTTATAACTAAGGGCCTCGTTAAGGCATGGTGGACTGGTAGCATTCAACTTGAACATCCACTTAGCCTCCCGCTGTATTCATTTTTTGTCCACATTTCCTCCTCTTGGGTACTCAAAGACCCTCTCTAAGACTGTAAACTGAACCATGCTTATGTTGAAGGGCAACATGTCTCCGAATTGGGGTATACTATAGATTTTTTTCTAATATAATAAATGTGATCATAAATTCTCTTCCAGAAATTCCTGAATGTCTTTCCAACATAGAATGATCCACATTTCTGTGTGAAGTCCATTTGAAAGGGTAAAGGATACTCCTCCTTGGATCCAGTTACAGTACTTACACATCCCATTTTGATGCATGCCTTTTCTTGGTTCAATAGTCATTGGGGATTCCTGGAAGTGGCTATGGACTAAGCAGTCCTTAAGGGACCTGCTTTTTTTGTAAGTAAGTTGGGAATGGTCCCCAATATACTTCCTCAGAATAGGGTCACCAGTAAGAAGATGCCAATGTCTGTCAAGTGTTTTTTTTTTTACTATGCTGTGGTTATTTGAACATGTGGTAACAATCCTCACAGTATCTAGCTGTTTATTTGTTTTTATACCAAACAGTAATTCATGTCTACTTTTCTGACATGCCTTATTATACGCTTTCTTTCTTTTTGTCATTTTTGTATAACCTCTCTCTAACAACCTTGTTCTCAACGATTTGGATCCCTTTATGAAATCTTCTTTGTTGGAGCAATTCCGTCGAATCCGTAGGTACTTTGAGTATGGTATGCTTCTTATTAATGGCAGGGGGTGGGCACTGGACACATGAAGTACAGTATTTCCCGCAATGGGTTTCCTATACAAAGAAGTGCCCAGTGTTCCATCTTCCTGCTTGAAAATATTCACATCCAAAAATGGTATTGATTGTAAATCACATTGCATAGTGAATTTAAGGTTGTAATCATTGATTGCCAATTTTTCCATAAAAAGTAGGAGGTCCGTTTTACTTGAGTTCCAAACCATGAAAACATTGTCTATGTACCTGTACCAGCACAAGATAGTTTCATCTACTTGCTGTTTATGATAATATGGTTGTATCATACCTGTATATCTGCATGCGTTATAGTATGTTTTGTCTCTTCAAATCAATCAATTGAATCATGAGCTATGATAATAATAATTTTTTGCTATTAACTATATTGCAATTGTTGTTAACATCAAACATTATTTTTTTGAGGGACTTTGGATCTAAGTGCAGCATTCATGAAGTTTTGTCATATATAGGGAATGAGATGATCTCTCCTCTGTTTTTATTTGAAATTCATTCTTTATATAAGGTGAAGTACTATGGTGTGCCTTAGTGTCTTTCTATATGGTTCCAATCAATGCCTTCAAGTTGTCTTATGCGATTGTATCTGCATGGTAAAGATCCGGGAGGAGGATGGCTCATTATTGGCCCCTACTCAACCAAGGTGGTGATGTTGCGGTGGTTGGAGTAGGGGGAACCCCCTTTGCAGTTTTGGTATTGAATGATTCTGAATACTAGTTATCTATATATTGGGATTGCTAGTATTATATTGTTTGGTTTAGCTTATTAGGAAGTTGTTATCTTTTTTGGTGATAAATAGTCAATACAATAAACCACATATCTTCCTTTGCTTTAAAGGATCTGTCATACACTAATGTTATTGACTGATAGTATTGGCCGCCGTTCGGAGTCCCAAATGATCAGTTTCTATGCTATGGTGCATGCGTTTACCCTTGGTCATTTATTTGTATGCTACTGCGCATGCACATACTTTTATTTCTGTCTTCGCTGCGAGCGAGACTTGGCGCAAGCGCATAGGCAGCAGCGTATTTCACTGATTCAATATGGGCAAGATTGTGGATGTTCCATCTTACATATTGGCCTCCTGGCCTCTCTCTTTCTTTCCAGCTGATACTTATTATACAATTAAGGGACCAATTTGGCGCCAAAGCCAGCCTATATTAAGACTGGCTTGTGGTATGGGCAGCAATGGAAGCTGCTGTAAGAGAAGAGATGTGAGGTAAGTGTCAGTGAATGTGCCTTAACAAAGATATTTGGCAGATTGGAATTAAGGTTCCCCTGTGTAGTTTATTGTTTCTATCTACATGTGTATTTGACAGACTACCTGGCAGAACGGTCTGATATAAATTGGAAAAGGATTGGTCACCATATAACATACTTATATCGATTTGAATCCCTTTTTTACTGGTCTATTGGTGAGTTTGTAGCTGGTTGTTCCCCTGTATCTGGATATTCTCTTTCATTGCATTTGCATGATGGCTGAGAAATTAATAATTTTTTAATTGTATATTATCTTGTTATTATGCCTAGATTCCATCTAACAGCACAGCCTGGTAAAGAGATACTAAAGTTTTTTGAGCTCAATGCCAGTATTCACTGCCACCTCAATAACACTGAAGTAGGTATTAGTCTGTTTGTTTTGGCTAATAAGAGTGTTAGAATAATGGACTTTGCAGTTGCAATGCTGACTTGTTTTTCATATTTTGATTCTTTAAGGCTCAGCCGAGATACTAGGCAGGAAAAACATTGTAGTATCAAACTTGGTGGTTGACTTCCTCTTCTCCACTTCTTTGTTTGGGGCTTTGTTCCCAGTAAGTATTATATCATAATCATTGACTATAACCATTACTCTTTACATCCCTGTTGGGATGCTTCATAATTATTAGTACTATTTACTTATTATAGATTTTTTCAAATAGGACCAAGTGGTCAACTTCCTTGCTGATCTGCCCATTTATAGAAGACATTGTCTGTGAGGCACCTCTTGGATGACATCAGGCACCCCACCTTTACTTAAGGGCTTTCTTCCATCTGTAAGTGACTACACATTGTATCTCTCTCTCTCGCTATATATATATATATATATATATATATATATATATCCTATATAGATCCTTACCTGCTTATTCGCTACTGGACCCTGGTTTGCTCACCTCCTGGTGGAGCGATCCTGAGGACTGCGACCTGGTACTAACATGCAGCAAAATCCATCTCCTCCATCAGGAGCTCTAGTGAACACCGGTTAGCACTTAGACTCCGCACCTCAGCTTGGGTCCAGTAGAGCAGGACGCATCTACATCGTTCCTGTCAGGGGTTCCTTTGGTTGCTTCATTACATCCGCCCACTTTGTCTTGATATCTGGTAAACAGGATTTCCCTAAGGTTCGCTGCAGTTATTCATCTGGTGTTTCTACACATGGTGACAGTTTATTAGCTATATGGAGTATGCTCACTGAAGTTTGCCATCTGGTAAGCAGTTTGTATTTGTGGCTTGTTGCACCTAGAGGGATCTCTCATACTTTTATCTGGGTGATTGTTCCATGCTCTCTTTTCACCTGCATGATTGCATGACACTCACAAAACAATCCTAGTTGCTGCAATGACACTGGATGTTTTTATGATTACACATGATTTTGGGTCTACGTTGAGTGTTGCACTTTTTATTTATTTTTGAGTGGTTTGCGTTGTCAGTATTACGCTATATTTTTATTATATATTTTCAGACACATCTTTGTGGAATGGATATACGGGACGAGTGTATCACACCTTAATCTACCCGGATCAGTTTCTTCCAAAGGCCCAGGCTGGGTTTAAGCCACTCGCCCTTATTTGGCTTGCTTCTGGTAAGCTTAATACCACCTAGAAGTGTTCCAGCTATATGTTATCTTACCACCTCATCATTTATTTTTGGAGGAAATTCACGTCATTCATTTATGACAGATCCTTTTTCTTTTTGTTTTGGACCTTTTCATATGGGACTATATTTATTTGTATGGGACTAACATCATCATATATTGTTTATAACACTTATTAGCGCGGTTTTTTGTATTTTAGTTTTGTATTGGTGTGCCTCACTTGTAACCGCAGCTTTTTGTTTCTATTCCAAGCGCAGTTTTTTTCTTTTTATATATATATATATATGGAACATATTGATAAAACAGTATGCTGCACTTACTATCTGACTATAATGTGATGTTTTCCCTTCTCTCTTCTTTCTTTTCTATATAGGATCCCTGTCCATAGTCAAAGTATGTCACTACTTTAAATAGGAATATTGTTGTTATGGCAGCAGCCAGCTGCCATAATCCCAGTATTCTCTTCTTCAGCGGGCAGTCCTCTTTCAAATAAAAGTGGTCTTGTGTATTTGCTGCGAGATCACTTTAATGGGTGGCCAGAGACGGGACTCCCCCTCCTGCCACTTACCGGTGCCCTCCGTTGCTTACCGGACCCATCGGTAGCGGTGGAGGCGATCAGGTCTGCTCCCTGGCTTGGTATGGAGATGAGTGAGGGGAAGATGGCCCCCACCCGTCTCCATATCATTGCAGGGCGGAAGCGACGTCAAAACGTCACTTCCGCCCATAGCTCTTAAGGGGACTTTTTTTTTCTAATGACATTTAATTACTTTATTTTTATTTATTGCATTTTAGTGTACATATGTGATCTGAGGTCTTTTTGACCCCAGATCTCATATTTAAGAGGTCCTGTCATGCTTTTTTTCTATTACAAGGGATGTTTACATTCCTTGTAATAGGAATAAAAGTGACAATGTTTTCTTTTAAAGAACAGTGCAGAAGAGAACGCATCCGTGAGTAGCGCCCGCATATGAAAACGGTGTTCAAACCACATGTGTGATGTATCACCGCGACCTAGACCTCCTCTGTAACATGCAACTTGTAGAATTTTTTAAACGTTGCCACTCCACGAGCGGGCGCAATTTTGAAGATGTTGGGTATCAATTTACTCAGCGCAACATTATCTTTCACGATATAAAAAAAAATTGGGCTAACTTTACTGTTGTCTTATTTTTTAATTAAAAAAGTGTATTTTTTCCCAAAAAAAGTGCACTTGTAAGATCGCTGTGCAAATACAGTGTGACAGAAAGTATTGGAAGGACCGCCATTTTATTCTCTAGGGTATTTCAAAAAATATATATATATATATATCGTTTGGGGGTTCTAAGTAATCTTCTAGCAAAAAAAAAAACAGTTTTTAATGTGTAAACACCAAATCTCAGAAATAGGTTCGGTCTTTAAGTAATTCTTTGTATAACATTTTTTGTAATAAAGAGATTTAGTATTATTATGTAGTGTTGGTCCTTTTCTGGTACCGGTAAAGTCCGCTCAATCTGTCCAATTTTTGCTATATCTCAATATGGATGAGGTACCCCCTTAGCACATCTATTCTCTACTCTTATATAGGCTTTAAAATAGGGTGGGCTCTGGACGCAGAGCATTGCGCTCGGAGCCCGCCCAGTTGTGTAAGAATAGCGAATGAATGTTCGCTATTCTAACACTGAATCACCTCTGCCAGTCAGGAAGCGTGGGTCTGATACCCGTTTTCCAATTGGCTGAAAGGACAGACCATCCTATTGAACACCTAGGAGGAGGGAGATACACGGTGGAAACCCCGAGTTCCACAGGAGGAGGAAGGAAGAAAGCTGCCGCCCGCCAAACACGCTGCCCACCCGCTTCCTAGATGAGGTAAGTGCAGGGCTTTGATGTCACGATCGACCGGGGGGTGGTTGTTTGCGTACCCCCAAAAGAAAAAAAAAAACATCAGCCACCACTGGTCTGCACGCTACATGATATTAGAGTTTGGAGGATTTCTGGCAGTATTTTTCTGTAGCTGCAGAGTTTTGTCACAGCCTGGGGAAGAGAAAAAAAACCTAGATATGTTGTTTAAATGCAGCATAGAAAAGTGAGGTCACTCAACTGGCTCTGCAGTCCTACAAGCGCTGTGAAAATCGCAAGACTAAGTAGGCAGAAGCACAAATCCTTTGAGAGCTAGAACAATCCCTTTAAATGTATTCTAAAGGTAAATTTAGTTGCAGGCCATGAATCGACCCTAAAAGTGGAATTGAGTGAGCAAGCAGGAAGTGATCACATGCAACAATGTGGAACTACGCACAGCTGAGTGTACACTGCATATGTGCAGCAGACAGCATTATAAAACAAAGTCCACTAAAAAGAGCATGAAGCTTTTGCACAGAAGAAGCATGCATAGGGGTTGATTTACTAAAGGCACATAGACTATGCATTTTGAAAAGTGCAATTGCACTCTGCAAGTGCAGTTGCTCCAGAGCTTAGTAAATGAACAGAAACTTTTCTGACTTCTATCATCCAATCATGTGCAAGAAAAAATGTTTTTTTTTTAAATTTTCATTGCATGTGATTGGGCATTCTTGTGCATGTGATTGGGTATTCTTTTCAAAATGTAGCTTTACATGTAGCTTTTATTATAGCAAAAAGTAAAAAATATTGCTTTTTTTTCAAAATTGTCGCTCTTTTTTTAGTTTATAGCGCAAAAAATATATACTGCAGAGGTGATCAAATACCACCAAAAGAAAGCTCCATTTGTGGGAAAAAAAGGACGCTAATTTTGTTTGAGTGTAACATCGCATGACCGCGCATTTGTCAGTTAAACCGTCTCAGTGCCGTATAGCAAAAACTGCTTTGGTCAGGAAGGGGGTAAATCCTTCCGGGGCTGAAGTTGTTAAGATGTGTTTGAAATGCATGTGTTGTAGCTAAGGTCTATGTATATACCCCGTAAACTTATATTACATAAATGGATATCAAATTCTCCGCCAACAATAGCTCAATGGTCCTAAATGATTTATCCTAATTTAAGATGAAAGGAATTCACATATAAACATAAGAGAAGCCCTAAAAAAATTTTGACAATTTGAAATTTGGTCTTGGTGGCTAGTATCCAACTTGTCTGAGCAATCTGTTGAGCATACCAATGATGTTGAGGAAAGTTAATAACGAGATAGATTTCTGGAGGGGGATAACTGTAAATGCATATATATGCCGTTAAGGCGTAGTAATAAAACTGAATATTTTGGTTAGTTTTATATTGTTGCTAACTTCATGCAGGAAGAATGTAATCATTAAATTTGATATGGTAAAAGGTCTTAAGAATTAGTCAAAGTATAATTTAGAAGGCGCATTTGTTTTTTTTGTTTTTTTGTTGTTGTTTGGTGGGAATGTTTTGTGTTGTAAATTGTAAAATTTAATAAAAATTACTTGATTAAAAAAAGATGTGCTTATTTGCATTTACATCTATTCAGATACAGAATGTATAAGCTGTATAAAACCAACACTAAATGGGCCATGAATGCAAATTTTTTTTCATTTGGTAAGTGCATCTAAACGTTGAGCTTGTAAACACTTCTAGTGTACAAATGTATATAGAACACCATGGAATCCATTCAGATCCATTTAATAATGTTTGCTTTGCACACCTAAACAGTCAATTTTTGCTCAGGTGTATTCAGTTTAGCTGTGTTTAGAACAAATAGAAACCTCTGCATCCCAGGGAAGATTATGTATTCAGAACACATCTAAATGCATCAAAATGCATGTACAGTTAGGGCCCACTCACACCATATGTTTGCACACATTGATGCAAACATTACTGCAATGCACAGCATCACAATGTGTTTATACTTTCCAGATCTATTTCTCTTGCATCCATTCAGATGGGCTTAGGGCAAAGGCACAATCTGCCCATGTTCAATTTTCCAAGGGCCATTTTACAGGCAAAACCAACTGAAGTTTATAAGGGGCAACTCTTGTTAAATTCTGGGCATTTTTAGGACCTATAGGCAAACTAATGTCCATTTAAAATGCATGAGAAGCTGGGGACTGCCATGGGGCACATATACCAATGCAAAAATGTTTTAATAAAAATGCCACACAATGAGAACAGAGTATTTTCATGTGGGTATGAGGACAGCATTAAAAATGCACACATGCTTGAAATGAAATAACATGCTTGGGATATACCTTAAAGCTGTACATGGCATTACTGAACAGCATGATTTGCACTGACTCATAGACAGCGTACATGGGAGCACATATTTGGCTGTGGTATTGATTTTTTTATTTTACAATTAGCTTGGGTTACATACAGTACCAGCACCCCAATTTCATTCATTTCATATTTGAGTTAAAGCAATTTTTCACGTAGCAACAACACATGGTTTTTCATCAAGTGGTAATAAGCCAGCTTTGAACGCTAGATAGAAACGACCAGTAACTCGCTGAGCTCAGCTGTGTTCTTGCCAATGCAAGTCTGTCCAGCCATTGGCCAATTCCTATCAAATTCTTACTAAGATTTTAGAGACCACAGATGATAAAGCAGTGCAAATTGGCCAGCAATGGGACATTTTTAATGAGGGAGAACTGGCTAAAATGTACTACAGGCAAAAGAGTACAGGCAGATGTCTTTCTACAAGAACTAAGAGACCACAGATGGCGCAGCAATGTAAAATTAACCAGTAGGAGAACAATTTTAAATAGCAAGATTAGGTCCAAATTTACTAGAGACAAGGACACAGTTTGGGGCTTTGCTACAAGAATTAAGATACTGCACAGGATAAAGTAGTATAAAATTGTCCAGTGGCATAATAGTTTTAATCAGATATAATTGCTCTAACTGGTGTATCTCTAACTTTTATTTTATTTGTGAGGATATGGGGGGGTGAATTTGAGTGATATAATGTGAAATGGTTTAAGTGGACACTGTTTTTGGACTTATTTGATTTTTGTTTTCTTTCAAACAATGCAGCTCCAAGAACAGATCCAAAAGTCCCTTGTTGGTTTGCTTATCCAAAATACCCCCATATTGTCCCTTCTAAGCCTGTTGGTAATAGTTCAAAGCCCAAATATCATCCCCTCATCCCCTCACTTCCAGAAATAGCAATCCTTGGATCTTTGGGTCTTGAATTGGATTTTTGCAGAAGACATACCAGTGAAGTTTCTTTATTTGAATCATGCCTATTTTGATGGGGGCAATTAAGTTTGGCTAAATAAAAAAAAAACAAAGATCTTAAAAGATTGCTTAGAAAATATTTACAAATTTCTCCTGACCAGATTTCGAAAACCATAGCCTATAAACCAGGGGTAGGGAACCTTGGCTCTCCAGCTGTGGTGAAACTACGAATCCCATCATGCCTCTGCCTCTAGGAGTCATGACTGTAATTGTCAGTTTCTTGCAATGTCTCATGGGACTTGTAGTTTCAAAACAGCTGGAGAGCCGAGGTTCCCTACCCCTGCTATAAACCATACCACCTGTTACCAGAAGCCTTAACCAAACCACAAGATGAGCAATTTATACAAATTATTCTTTCACCTTTCCTGACTACAGAACAGAGTATGAAACTCTCACCAGCATCTCCAACCACCCCTGCTCTACATCACATATCTGTGCTTATAAAGTTAGCAAGGGCTTAAATTTATGCTGTGATGGCAATATGCCGCTTCTAAAATCTCCCACTTCAACAGACATACCTGGCATGACTTTTTACTAAGTTCACCTCTGTCCTTATGGCCATGCTGTGTTCTGTTTTAATGGTTTAGAACTGACTGATTGACTGAGTTGATCTACGTTGATATTCAGAGCTATATGGAAGTCATAGGTGAAAAGAAATAGTATTAGACATGGACATTATTTTTAATACTGTTAAGTGGAGTCAACAGGAATGTATGTTTATGCTATGTGCCTTTTATAAGGCCTCTAAACTCTTTAATGATTTAAAATACATAACGCTAATTATTTAGAATTACATCGGTAAACACAAAATATCTGAATTATTCCTTTAAAAGGCTGTTTTAAAGCAAACCACTTATGCTAACAAGCTATTTAAGAAATATTACGAGTGATATTTTATACTCTCTGGAAAGCATCAGTAGGTTTTCACATACACTGGGGAACAGGCAATTTTTATTCACATCTTTGAAATGTAGTTTTGCATGTCTGTGATGGAATTCATTATCATAAAATTAATTTTTTTTTTGCCAGATCCCATATATATTTGAATCAGTTTTAATTTTCTCTCTGTATTATGTTTTAACATTCCAATTCAGATGTAGTGCATTACAACCTATTCCACCTTAAGGCTAAAAACATCTATTTTGTTGTTTTTTTTTTAATTTATTTTTATAGGTATACATGTGTAGATATGTACAGAGATTTATGTGTGTATTGTTATTCTTTGTTGATAAAGCATATGAAACTCCTTTTAGGGGATAGCCTAATATTGTTTGTTATTAATAAATTCTTGAGTACATCTAAATAGTTTTGGAAAGTTTTTCAGCAAGTTAGAGATAGCCTAAAGAGCTGAGATTTTAGATTTCTCTTTCTAAATTTAGATTGCTGAAAAATGAATTAATATTTGCACTTTACACATAGTGACTGAATATTTTATAACTTATTATATACATTTTATTGTATTTACAGGCTTAATCAATAGGGAATTCATCTCTCATCAATATACATTTCATTGGCTGCTGTGGATTACTGCAATTTAATGTTATTCTTAGCACTGCATTATAGAATAATCTTGACAGTTTTGTTTTTCCCATTTAGGTCTGTTATGTTTTTCTACTGCATCGTACCGGTGAGAGATACTGTTATATTTAAAGCTGAACTACAGACAAAAAAAGTTCATTAACATATATCCCTCAATAGTCACAAAGGTTAAAAATCTAATTTGTGCAAATTGCAAAGTGCAAAGAACATTTAAAGCTTCAAGAAATATGTCTATGTTTACCTGCCAATCTTCACTACTAAGAAACACTACAAAGAAACCAGTAGTTGCAAAATAATACAAAAAATGTGTTTACCCAGAAATGTGAGCATTGGCTTTATGAGGTATTATTTTATAGTGTTGCAAGCCATATTAACGATCTAAATTCTAGCCCCCTTAAATAGGCTAATCAGCCAAACTGTTCGAAGAACAGTTATCATAAGCAATAACACTTAGCATAGGCTAGATTTACATAGTAAAATGTTCCATGGTATTGGGCTCCTAAGGCACTCTGACATTCAGCTGCAGTTAAGACCACCGATTTAGTGCAGCAGGCAAAAATACCTGTTTTCTTGTGTCATTTATAGAAAATACTACAGTTGTTATCCTCTTACCCCTGAAGGCAATTAGGTTGAATTGGTTTATAAAGTTCCAGAGGCTGTCATCTTGATTCTGGCTTTACCACCTAGTAGATCCAAGTAGCTTAGAATAATCATGAAACCAGTAAGGTCAAACTGCCTATCCTGCATTCTTGTTCTGGGTTAATGACTAGGGGATGAAGCCAAGTTAGGGATTATAGTCCAGAGTCAGCAGTACGGAATGGCAGCTCCAATAATAATCTCCACACATGTTTATTTTAGGAGGGTAATACATTTTGTTTAAAGTACCATGGGGTACTGTGATAGATAACAATAGTTGTTGTCTATTAGACATTTTTTTTTAAATAGTGTTGGGAACAGTATGAACTGTTGATTTATTTGTCGCTGTTTAACTCCCATTAGGGAGGTTTCCCTTACACAATATTTTCCCTTACTACCTGTTCTAGGCAAAATGTTGGTTTTCAGTGGATAGTGGTCAACGGGGCAAATAGTGTGGATAAATTTAGCTGGAGAGGACACAGTCTGCAATACACAGCTGACAGGAGTTATCATACCATTGACTATACATGCACTTTAATCTTATGGACATGCAGGAAATAATAACAAAGGAAAAATTGCAGATTATGCAACAACTTTCAATACAAATGCCACAGTGCATGGATTGTTTTATTTTTTCTATTTCAATTATTTATTGTAAATACTATAGATTTTGTTACACGTTGCTTATCATCAAAGCATGTATTGACAAAAGAGAGCTTTACAAAATAATAAACCAGCTTTAAGCAGTTCTAGTATGATATAATTTGTGTTTTTCTCTTACAATAGTTACCGAGAGCAAAGGTCCTCAAATCATTCCTGTCGTTTCCATGCTATTATACTGCCCTGGGGGAAGTGTGACGGACCATGTATGATTAGGTTATACACTTGAAAAGATAAAGAAAACTTTGAAAGAGATAATACCTCAGAAAGTAGAAAAATGTCAAAGTATAGAAACAAGAGCTGAATTGGAAGATGGTAGGACAAGAAGAGGGAGGGGAAATCCATGTAGTGGTTTCTGGTCGGTCATAATAATATCACAATATCATATCATAATATTAATATCATAATAATATGGGAATATAAACTATATCTATACTATACTTATCACTTCCTGAATGGGTCTTATTTGTCCAAAAAATACTAGTCATCTTTTATTGACCATGATCCAAATTATTTTATTTTGAAATTTGTTAGTGGCAGTTAGCCAGATTCTAACTGTACTATTTATTCATTGGTTAGGCAATTGGGAAAACATGGTATACATTTTGAAATACTATACTACTAAGTCTACAACAAAGGGCTTAAATAGCATATTTAGTTAAAATAAGTGCTGTTATGAATCCTGTTGCCAGTATTAATAGCACGATAGATGAATGAATCTTTGTTTGAGTTTGTGTACTTTATTTTCAGGGGCCGTGATCTGTACCCTCTGAGCAACATTCAAACTGCAGGGTTATAGGGATTTTAGAGTATGCCACAGCAAGAAACATTTCGATAGATAGATAGATGTAATGTTATTAAAAAGCAAAACAAAATAAAAAATTAGTTTAAAAATAACAGAATATTTATTCTTTGTTGTTAGCCTTGTCCACTTATAAATAGTTGCTGGCAAGGTAATTCACACACTTCAAGTATCTCTTGGGGATTACAGTAAGTAAGTATGCCAACCAGAAAGTCTAGTTTTGCTCAGTTGCCCGCACCACAATAAAGTCAATGATGGTACCATGCTTCCTTACTCTACCTTCTTACATACAGGTAATTCAAGTAATGGGGACAGTAGCTGGTAAGGGACTGACAAAAACAACTATAGGGAAAGCTAACAGCTGAAATTCCTGAAAGGTATAAGAACCAGCAGCTGATTCCTTTTACCTTTAAAGTGTATATCTAGGCTATATAAAAAAAGAGAGAGACTACAACCCTACCCCCCCACCAAGAACATAAGGAGCAGGTATTATGTAGATTACAGTGCAGCCAGAGCAGCAGCAGAGTACAGATCACAGTATATCTGCCAGGATGACAAATGAATGACAGCAAGGGCAGAAGGTAGTGGGTGCATGGCGCAACTTTTGTCAGTAGCAGAGGTGGTTGTTAACCTTCACAGTGCTAGAAAATAGCCACTAAGGGCAGTATCTGGCAGCTATAAAGGAAGCAAAGTTTTACTAGAAGCAGTCGCTTGCAGGTAATGGGATACACACCCAGGGCTTTTTTTCTCAAACAATAGGTGCTGGAACTCAACCACGACCCCCCAAAACCCCTCCCCCCACACACACCTTCCAAATCACATCAAATAGTGGGTGTGGTCATATTTCACAAGCAGTAGAAGGGTCTTAAAGGGGCATTAAATATCAGGATTGTAAAAGCCCTGTACACACCATTATATACTTTTGCTTTTGTTCCTATATACCAAATAAAAAAAAAAATAAACAAACATCAGCTTTAAACTGATGATATCTAAGGTATAAAACCAGCAATAGGGATGAGCCAAACACCCCCCTGTTCGGTTCGCACCAGAACTTGCGAACCAACAAAAAATTTGTTCGAACACGCAACACCGTTAAGGTCTATGGGATACGAACATGAATAATCAAAAGTGCTAATTTTAAAGGCTTATATGCAAGTTATTGTCATAAAAAAGTGTTTGGGGACCCGGGTCCTGCCCCAGGGGACATGGATCAATGCAAAAAAAAAGTTTTAAAAAAGGCCGTTTTTTCAGGAGCAGTAATTTTAATAATGCTTAAAGTGAAACAATAAAAGTGTAATATCCCTTTAAATTTTGTACCTGGGGGGTGTCTATAGTATGCCTGTAAAGGGGTGCATGTTTCCCGTGTTTAGAACAGTCTGACAGCAAAATGACATTTCAAAGGAAAAAAAGTCATTTAAAACTACTCGCGGCTATTAATGAATTGCCGGTCCAACAAAACGATAAAAACGGGAAATCCCCACAGGGGAACCCCGAACCAAAATTAAAAAAAAAAAAATGATGTGGGGGTCCCCCTAAATTCCATACCAGGTCCTTCAGGTCTTGTATGGATATTAAGGGGAACCCTGGCCAAAATTTAAAAAAGAAAAATGGCATGGGGTCCCCCTCAAAATCTATACCAGACCCTTCGGGTCACAACAGTCACACTTGCGACGGGGCCTGGTATTCCGCCACTGTGGGGGAGGCCCCAGCGGGGTTGCTCTTCACAGCGCTCTGAGCAGAGAGCATGTCTCTCAATCTAACAGCAGCAGAGACACCGTCATCGTTTGTTTTATTTCTCTGCTCTCTGTGTGTCCTCTCTCGCACGGCATGACAGAGGACACACAGCTGATCTCCCCCTCCCCTCTCTGTGCTCCGCGGGAAATGTGAGCTCCTTAGCTTCACACTTGACTGCCCGCGGAGCACACAGGAGAGGGAGGGGGGAGATCAGCTGTGTGTCCTCTGTCATGCCGTGCGAGAGAGGACACACGGAGAGCAGGGAAATAAAACAAACGATGCCGGTGTCTCTGCTGCTGTTAGATGAGAGACACACAGGCGTATAGCGGAGCGGACCGAAGCCGCCTCCCCCTCCTCTCGGGTTACAGAGGGGGAGGAGGAGGAGTCCGAGGGACACATGCCGCTGTGCCTATCCCGTGCTGTTCTGAGGTCTGTAAGTATTCAAATAGACATGTGCTGGGGGGAACACTATGGGAGGGGGGTCTGCACTGATGGAGGGACGGTGGTCTGCACTGAGGGGGGGTCTGCATTGATGGGGTGGGGGTCTGCACTGAGGGGGGTCTGCATTGATGAGGTAGGGGTCTGCACTGAGGGGGGCCTGCACTGAGGGGGGTCTGCATTGATAGGGTGGGGGTCTGTATTGATGAGGTGGGGGTCTGCACTGAGGGGGGTCTGCATTGATGAGGTGGGGGACTGCACTGAGGGGGGTCTGCACTGAGGGGGGTCTGCATTGATAGGGTGGGGGTCTGCACTGAGGGGGGTCTGCATTGATGAGGTGGGCGTCTGCACTGAGGGGGGTCTGCACTGAGGGGGTGGGGGTCTGCACTGAGGGGGGTCTGCATTGATGAGGTGGGGGTCTGCACTGAGGGGGTCTGCATTGATGGAGGGAGGGGGTCTGCACTGAGTGGGGTCTGCATTGATGGGGTCTGCACTGAGGGTGTGTGTGTGCTGATGTAGGGGGATTGCTGCAATGAGGGGGTCTGCACTGATGGAGGGGGGGTGGTCTGCATTGTGGGGGGCCTGCACTGATGGAGGGAGGGTCTGTACTGAGGGGGGTCTGCAATGAGGGAGGGGAGGTCTGCACTGATGGAGGGGGGTCTACACTGGGGTCTATAGTGATAGAGGGGGTCTATACTGATAGATGAGGGTCTGCACTGAGGGGGGTCTATACTGATAGATGGGGGTCTGCACTAAGGGGGTCTACACTGATAGATGGGAGTCTATGCTGATAGAGGGGGGCTATACTGATAGATGGGGGTCTGCAATGAGGGGGGCTATACTGATGGATGTGGGCATTGATGAGCACTGATAGGCAGAACTCATAGGCTGCACGGATGGGCACTGAGGAACACTGATAGGCAGAACTAAGGCAGTATTGATGGGCACTGATGGGCTGTATTGAAGAGTACCGATAGGTGGCATGGATGGACGTCCTAGGGGGCTTGGAAGCACGGTTTTGGGAGGATGTCCATGGATACCCTCCCAAAATTGGAAGCCTGGAGCTCGGATGGAAGGGGGGGGCCATCATTGTTTCTTGCACCGGGGCCCTGAAGGTTCTAGTTACGCCTCTGGTTTGGTGTTATCTATGCATGTAAACAATTTTACTTGAACAAACCATATACTGTATTTACTACTGTTATGTTTACTGGCGGTAACGGTACCCACTTCATTTAAAGTCCCAGGGCGAATCCTTTGTTTTACTATATGTTATAGGGATGGAAGTGTATTACTGGGGACACCAGACCTTTCTCTTTTTTCTAAATAGAAGTTCTAGTAAGGCATATGAGAGACAGACGCATGTATTTTGCTCCAATCTCATAAAGCTCAATATAAGTTTAAATCCATAATCCAAATGCACATTAAAGTAATGCTAACAACATTGCTATGTTTACTTTTCCTGTAACCTGGTCCTCATAATTCTTGTGAGTGTTAATTCATACCACAGATGGGAAAGTAAAGAGCAGCTAGGAATTGAATGACCCCTGATGAGCAAACCGATCCCTTCAAGGAACGTATTGTCATTGAGCAGGTGTTGTACACTTAAGAGAGGAGTGCTGCTGTTTTATGGGAAATCATCCCTACAGAGGTAATTAAATTTTCTCTCTCATTTTCATCCATTGTGTTTAAAATATATTTTGAATTTGTGCAATTCTTGTTAACCCTTCATTTGAAAGTTGTATCAATCATTCGTCAGTCTTATACTGACTTAAAAATTGTAATTTCACTAGAAGAAATACTTTTGAAACATTGTGCCCCAAACCATCTTTTTACCTTCTCAGTACACAATGGGGCAAATTTACTAAACCTGGAGCACTCAGAATCTGGTGCAGCTGTGTATGGTAGCCAATCAGCTTCTAACGTCAGCTTGTTCAATTAAACTTTGGCAATAAAACCTGGAAGCTGATTTAAATGCAGAGTTGCACCAGAGTTTGCACTGTCAAGTTTTAGTAAATGACCATCAAAATACCTACCCCAACACTGAAATAGGCTCATGGTAGCTCCCCATTGCACATACTAGATTTGTCAGTTTCCTGTTCAGTCAAAATTAATCAAAGGTTGACATTCATGGGTTTCAAATCTACAGATTGAATAAATCTTTATACCAACAACCTTGCAGTAAAGCCTTTGTCTTTGAACTGTAGGGATCCTTATTTGCCTATACATTGACTCCTCTTTAAGGTTTAATTGCTGTGTGTGTGCCCACTGAGGAGATTTCTCTACACTTCCTGTCCTCTAGACAACACAGTATGTAAACATATACCTCCCCAATGGGAACATAAACAACAATAAGACCTTGGGTTTATACAGCTCCGTGCTGTCAGGTTTTATTGCTAATTGTGTAGAAACTGTGCTTAGGGAATATACATAGCTGCTGGCACTTCACTAGACATATAGTGCATAAAACATACAGTAAATATACAATATAGTGCAGCGCTAGAATTAAAGAATGAATGCATCAAAAAAAGGAACCACAATAAAATGGTGCACAAAATAATCATTAGATGAAAATTTTAAACAGAAACCACTGTAAACAATTCAAAAGTGTGAAAAGTGATCCACACAATAATATGATGATGATCAGATGATGTCCAAAATGATGGAAAACGTCGGATGGAGTTTGTGTGTATGATGTCACTGTGATTCCTTTGGTTTTATTGATATTCAATTTGGATTTGACTTATTGTTACCCACCCATATTGCTATTTCCAATGGATTTGACATACATTTTCAGCACTGTTAACAAGTGGACCTGTGTCAGGGTACACCTGTTTTTTTTTTAATAAAAGGTTTTAAATAGTTTTACACTATGTGCGGATGCTTTCTGTTTCTCCACATGTACCTGTGAATTGTGAGCTTTCCTGATGAGGGTACCTATATGTAGGGAGCCTGTCCTTTGAGAGGTGATATCTTCCAGATTAACTTTACATCCATACCAGCCATCAGGAACGTTTCGATCCTGTTGAAGTGATTTTGATCCTCAAAAACACTTGTTTGACTCAATACTTTGGTATATGAGTCCACTAATTCCGGTAAGCGTGCTGGCCTTACACTTTAGTGGTGGATCACAGATTGATGGTGGATTTTCTTTGACATTTCCTCACAGGTGACACCAATTTGATTCTTTTTTTTTACTACTTACTGGACTATTCAATTATTTAATTTTTCACTTATGAGCATTCTTTTGCACTGGAATATTTGCATTGGAATATTGAGATATTATTGTGTGGATCACTTTTCACACTTTTTAATTGTTTACAGTGGTTTTCATTTAATGAATAATTTATGTGCCATATTTTTATTATGGTTCATTTTTTTTTATGCATTCTTTAATTCTAGCGCTGCACTATATTGTATACTTGGGTTTTACTATGTGGGAGGGCTTAACACACCTAGAACTGTTGCATATCAGCAAGGTTCAGAGGACTATAATGTGCCAGAATTTCAATACACACAAAGCTAAGCTTCAGTGATCAGGCCACTGGACAGTTAAGAATAATGCGGCTCTCTTTATAGGGTATTACAGGCATACCCCACTTTTAAGTACACAATGGGGTTTACTTACTAAAGCTGGAAAGTGCAAAATCAGGCTCACTTCTGCATAGAAACCAATGAGTTTCCAGGTTTTATTACCAAAGCTTAATTGAACAAGCTGGGGTTAGAAACTCATTGTTTTCTATGCAGAAGTGAGCCTGATTTTGCACTTTCCAGCTTTAGTAAATAAACCCCATGGTGTACTTAAAAGTGGGGTATGCCTGTATTTCATGTTACACCCATATTTTGAGTGTAATGTGAAACATGGTCAGAGTCTGCAGTCCCTCACGCTCAAATCTTGGCCCCCTTACAGAATCACAGGATTCTGCTCCCCACTGGCTCCTGTGAACTTTGAATTTGATGGAGCTGTGTGTGGCTCCGCCTGCACAGACACATCATTAAGTTGGATTTCACAAAGATCTTTGAATGAGCAAACTATAAATCCCATCTTCCACCATGACACAGGGAAACGTAATTCTCAATGGAGCACATATGGGGTGACTTCACCACACTTGTAGTCTACTGATAGTTCCTCTAGCTCCGTAACTTTGTAAGGCATAGACTAGGGCTGGATGAAGAGTCTGCAGGTGCCTGAGCATTGCACATGCAATCCACTGATCCTGTCTGCAATGTTTTGCAGGCTCCAATGCAAAAAAAAACAATAAAGACACAATTTTGCTTTTTGCAACATGGGCACATTTAATTATTTATTTTTACAAAAGCAAGAAATTACCCTTTAAAACAAAACAGCTGGATGATGTAATAGTGTTTAATTGGACCTAGCATTAGATCTATTTTTTTCTTTATGTTCACAAAATGCTAAGTAATGTGTAAGACTTCCAGGTACTTTCCCTTACAATACCTTCATCTTTTTTTTCCATCATAAGAATGGCATCATCTTTATTCAGAAATTATCCAGGGGCAACATATCCCTGACTGAGATCCAGGCTCATGCATGTTACAGTCATGCAAATCCTGGTGCCTTCACAATTCCTGGCTGTGTCCACAAACATCTGATACAGAATAATGCCCTGCTGTAGCCTTTCATCTTGTGATTGATGCCTAAGCTACATTGCTTCAGTTTAATCACTGAGGGGAGAGGAGATTAAAGTATAACTAAAGGGTTTTTTTAGCTTTGGATAGAATGGAGAGATATTAGAAAACCTGTCAGGTTTTCAATGCTGTCTGCACCCCGTTATGGAGATGTACCCTCTCTATTTGTCCTGTTAATCGTTATCACCGAAAGTGAAGGCGAAAGAAAAATCCAATTCTGGTTGTTACCATAACAGGAACAGAGGGGAAATCTTTTAATGGGCACACTAATTCCAGTGAAATCCAGGGATTGCTTCACTTTGGGGAGATTACCTCTCACTTTCTGTTTTGGCTATAGGACATTAACCAGTTCCCGAACAGCTCATGTCTATTTAATGGGGTAGAATGGCTCCCCTGCGCTAAACCCCATTGGGTACGGGGTTCCTTTAAGAGCCACCAGAGGGCGCGCGCGTGAGCCCGCTGCACGTGGGCATCGGTTGTGATTGCCGCCGGCCACGGACGATCGCGTGCATGAGCGGAAGCACAGGGATTTGTGTGTGTAAACACACAAATCCCTGTGCTGTCAGAGGAGAGGAGACATGTCATTTGTTCCTACTATGTAGGACCAGCGATATGTCTCCTCTCCTACTCAGTCCCATCCCCATACAGCTTTAACACACATTTAACCCCTTGATCATCCCCTAGTGTTAACCTCTTCCCTACCAGTATCATTTACACAGTAATCAGTGCATTTTTAGAGTACTGATCGCTGTATAAATGTCAGTGGTTCCAAAAATGTGTCAAAAGTGTCTGATCTGTCCTTCGCAATGTTGCAATACCGCTAAAAATCTCAGATCACCGCCATTACTAGTAAAAAAAATAATAATAATAAATGCCATGAATCTTTCCCCTATTTTGTAGAAGATATAACTTTTGCGCAAACCAATCAATATACGCTTATTGCGATTTTTTTTTTACCAAAAATATGTAGAAGAATACATATTGGCCTAAACTGATGAAGAAATTTGTTTTTTAAAAACATTTTTGGGGATATTTATTATAGCAAAAAGTTAAAAGTATTGTTTTTTTTTTCAAAATTTTCGTTCTTTTTTTGTGTATAGTGCAAAAAATAAATACTGTAGAGGTGATCAAATAGCACCAAAATAAAGCTCTATTTGTGGGAAAAAAAGGACGCAAATTTAGTTTGGGTACAGCATTGCATAACCGTGCAATTACCAGTTAAAGCGACGCAGTGACAAATTATAAAAAGTGCTCTGGTCAGGAAAGGGGTAAAACCTTCCAGGGCTGAAGTGGTTAGGTGAAGAGAAATTTCCCCAGTGGGAAACAGATGACCTTTAGTTCTACTTTAAGGAAATGCTTCTTACTGCTTACATCAGACTGATGACATAATTTAAGTCAGTAAGCAAAGTAACTAGACTCAAGCCCAAGGATGATTTTTTAATGATAAAAGTAGAATTGTTCTGAAAAATTATACTCTGTTTCTGTATATTGTGACAGGTCAGGAATTTATACATAAGTAATTGTAAAGTTACTGAAAGGTCCTCTTTAGGCCACAGTGTCCTTAAGTCCTAGAGTACTCTATAAACAGAATAGCAACCACAATCTGCATGGCCACAATTTAGCCCAACCCTTTCCCACCGCCTGCATCTTTCCACCAATAGAAATGTATGGGTGGTGGGCATAGGCATATTACTCATTCAGGTTTTAGTTGCAATTTCCTTTATACAGCATCCACAATTTGAATCTACTAGGGTGCTTCACAAAGGAATTGAATAGGTACCTGAAGGCATCTTCTATCAGCTTAGCACCATTATACAGTACCTAAGGGTATACTATAGTGAAATACATCTTAATGTATTTATTTTGCAAAGCTGATACTTCATTTCAGAGAGAAGAACAGATGATATATGAAGTGTCTGAGAGGTTAAAGGGAATATACAAAGCTCAGAACGATCTCCGCTGTTACCATGGTTGCAACAGATAAATGATACTGGAAAACAATGATTTTCAGCAACCTGAAAATACATTGATGTCTGCAACATAAGAACATACGAATTAAAACACTACCAAACATATTAATTATAAAAATAAATATGAATATATATATTTTCATCTCAGTACTTCATATTTTAAAACGTGGATGTGTATGCACCTATGTGGAAACCATTGTCTCATGTTCTTAGTCACTTGAGCACATTTATGCCTGATGAGAAGTTTGGGAAAGGATGCACACTTCACATTAAATGACATCTGCTCTGTATTTTAAAATAACACAAACTTTGCATTGAATATTTTAAAGAGGACTTCTCTTATTTTGCCTAAAATTTAGTTTATACAAATGCAGCTGTATAGTGGCACACGCATATGCTCATAATGAAGAAAAATCAGAAACGATTAAAAGAAAGCTTAGACCAGGTAACAAATCAGTCACATTCTGTCTAGCGGTCACATTGGGGTTGATTTACTAAAACTGGAGAGTGCAAAATCTAGTACAGCTCTGCATAGAAACCAAACCACTTCCAGATTTTTAAAAAGCTTAATTAAACAAGCTGAAGTTAGAAGCTGATTGACTGTCATGCACCAGATTTTGCAGTCTCCAGTTTTAAAGTAAGTAAATCAACCCAATTCTGATTAAAGAGCATTAAAGAGAGACATAAAGCCTAATGCCTGCACACACCAGACAACAGACATTATTGTGTGAAGGCAGACCATCTACATTCAACTCATCATACAGCCCATCATACCTGTCGCTCCTGATGAATTTTAATGATGAAACACATTGGGCCAGAACTTGATGGCACATTAATGCAGAAGCTACATGGATGTGTAAGCAGGAAGTGTAGCGGCGCTCCTGCGGTGTTATATGGGCTGGCTTTTACAGAGTGTGGGGTGACAGCACCAAACCATGTGAGCATGATAGTATGTATTTTTGTTGCGCAATTATGTATTGCATCCTCTCTTCTATGCGCAACTTTTGGTGCATATGAAACTCTGGGAGCTGACAGTGGCTTTTGGCATAGAAGAAAACAACTGGTGGACAGCGCTCACTGGACAAGATAATAAAGTGTTTCTAAGTAAGAGGGCTCTGTGGGACTTTATATGAGGAGATGACATTGTCATCAGCCTCCATCCTTATTGTTGTGTACACAAGAGAAAAGAGAACAGGGAGGCGGGACTTTAAATGAAGTATGCGGAGGGTCAAGTGTTGTGTGGGATTAAAATTGACATATCTATAATATATATATTTATATCTATATCTATAGATATAGATATATCTATCTATATCTATAGATATAGGAGTAGGACATTTGTCTCATAATTCATTTTCGAGTATGGCGGCAGTGTCTAAGGGAAGAGGCAGAAGCCAAATGCTAGAACCATCCAAAGATGGCGCCTATAGGGGCACTGCCGCAACAGACCCATCAACGTCACACATACGTGAGCAAAGGGGAGGGGAGATGCCATCACAAATGCGGAAGAGCCTCTTCTCTTAGACACCATGCACAGCCTACCTCCCTTTGTGGTAGGTAGGCTACCATTCCCCCATATCATTCCTTCTGCATCCCACTTTTCACGTTCTGGTCCTGTTAGTCCACTTTTGTGGGTGCTCTTTTACCTCTCGCACACTTCCCTGCTTTCTATCACTTTTCTCCCTTTTTTGTGAAATTGCATGACCTCCATGCGATTTTTCACCTTTTTTTTCACACTTTGTGGTGTGTTTGCTTCTATTTGTACTCACCACGCCCTTTACCTTTCCAGGCAACAATGTGTGCTGGTTTCCTATCCATGATTATATACTGGAAGAGCCCAGGGAGTGTTGGGTGTTACTTATACCCCCACTGCGAGTCTTGTTCACATTCAGGCTTTTCTCTTCACACATGCATTTCATGTTTCAGAGCTTGTCTTTGTACGATATCTGGTTTCCTCTCCACCACTTAGACTGTATATCCTTTTGTTTCCTCTCACTCTTTTCCTTTCGGAGTATTGCATGATTTTCATGCGCTTTTCTACCTTTTCCCTTTTGGTTCATTTTCACACACCTTCTTGCACTTCATTTTCCTACTCAGTTTATTCAATAATCATCACTCACTTTCATAATTCTATTTACTTTCTACAGCCCCAAATTGTTTTTTTTGCTCATACATGCTTACTCACACATCACAGCCTGATGCATGACCGTCCCTTGGAGGGTTGCCTGTTGGGCAGGCTGTTGCTTAACATACCATCTCAGCTCCCGGAGGAGATGTTTCCCATGTGGGGATATTCATGACCCTCAATGCCGTACCAATTGCACATGGCTGCCCTGTATCATATAGGGTGTTTTACTCCCATTTCTTTTTATATTTTTCATACCTGTGACTATAATGGACCAACTAGAAATGCACAATATATCATTACAGAGATATATCCTCCATAAAGCAAAAAAAACTAGCACATGTATGATTACAAAAGTGCAAAGATAAACCTTATGTGAACATATAATATAATGTGACAACACCAAATTAGGTTGATAAATGAAAACAACCTCCCCTTAAATAAGAAATAAAAAATGGATTATAAAAATTATATATAAAAAAAGTCCATGTACAAAAATTCAATATAAAAGTCCATATACAAGAAGCCCAAAAAAAGTGCAGTAATGTGCAAAAAAATTTAATTAATTGAATGAAATCCCAGATGTGTGGGTCCACCACCATAGATGAAGTGCCTGGCCACTTACCGGAACCCCATGACCCCCCGTTACAGAGGGCCTAACTGGGCATTGTAGTCTTGTTGCTTCGGGCAACCCAGGAATCAGGATGGAACCGGAATGGAACCTCAGAAGCTGTGGTGCAAATGGATCCCCAGGGGAAGATAAAGCCCGGCCCTCAATGGAATGTTAACATCATGTGAGGAAAACAGAAGAAGGCTCCCATAGTGTAAAATCCAATGGTATTTATTGAAAAAAAGTAATAAACACTCACATATAGAAAAACAATTCGTCCTCTGATGAAAGGACAGTCTTTGACACCGGCCGGATAGTCACAGGCCGCCCGTCCTGCTGGAGTGACAACGACAGAGGGAGGTGACGCGATGACACCGCTCAGCCCCTGAGCTGGGCTGAGCGGTGTCATTGCGTCACCACCTCCCTCTGTCGTTGTCACTCCAGCAGGACGGGCGGCCTGTGACTATCCGGCCGGTGTCACAGACTGTCCTTTCATCAGAGGACGAATTGTTTTTCTATATGTGAGTGTTTATTACTTTTTTTCAATAAATACCATTGGATTTTACACTATGGGAGCCTTCTTCTGTTTTCCCCACATGATGTTAACATTCCATTGAGGGCCGGGCTTTATCTTCCCCTGGGGATCCATTTGCACCACAGCTTCTGAGGTTCCATTCCGGTTCCATCCTGATTCCTGGGTTGCCCGAAGCAACAAGACTACAATGCCCAGTTAGACCCTCTGTAACGGGGGGTCATGGGGTTCCGGTAAGTGGCCAGGCACTTCATCTATGGTGGTGGACCCACACATCTGGGATTTCATTCAATTGATTAAATTTTTTTGCACATTACTGCACTTTTTTTGGGCTTCTTGTATATGGACTTTTATACTGAATTTTTGTACATGGACTTTTTTTATATATAATTTTTATAATCCATTTTTTATTTCTTATTTAAGGGGAGGTTGTTTTCATTTATCAACCTAATTTGGTGTTGTCACATTATATTATATGTTCACATAAGGTTTATCTTTGCACTTTTGTAATCATACATGTGCTAGTTTTTTTGCTTTAGCGCGAGTCAATTTCTTTTCCCATTCAAATTTGTGTGTTTGTGTCACATATAGGACTCTGCAGCATAGAAGGTCAATATCATTTACTAATTTTCGTTGCGCAGTTTTTCCTTTCTTTTTTCTCATATATCCTCCATAAATGGTCCATGTTTATTAACCACTTAATCCCCGGAAGAATTTATCCCCTTCCTGACCAGAGCGTTTTTTGCGATTCGGCACTGCGTCGCATTAACCGACAATTGCGTGGTCGTGCGACGTTGTACCCAAACAAAATTGACATCTTTTATTTTCAAAATATTTATTAGATTTTTCAAAAATGAAGACATATATCGTACATTCGCTGAGTCATATATGCACATTGGTCATATCACATACAGTTAGACCCCTGTGGGGTAGGTATTACCAAAGGAAGAAGTATCACTATCGAAACACAGACAATAAAAGAAAAAAAATAATAAGTGTGAAGGGTTATGTTCCGGCCTGTGGTTTTAACAGATAAACTGAAGGAACAATACCTGTTACCATAGGAAAGGAGCTAAAGAGAGGATAAATCTCTGGGATAACCAAGGGGCGGCTGTAGGCGGCCACGGGGGTTCCGTCGGCACCCCAAAAGGGAACTCACTGTGACCGGCAAAACCTCCGTTAGCCCCCCCCCTCGCCGCCCTGTAAACATTGCTGAAAAAAAAAAAAAAAAAACAACCAGCTAAAGAACAGCATTATAGTATTAGAGCCCCTTATAGCCGGAACCAACAGGGAATAAGAGTGATACTAAGACCATCTGCCTGTCTTATTCCAACAGGGAATAAGAGTGATACTAAGACCATCGGACTGTCTGTGGTTCGGAACTTTACGACAGCTGAAAAGCGAGAAAGAAAAGAGTGTAGAAAAGAGAGGGGAGGGGGGGAGAAAGAAGAGAGGAAAGGGAGCCAGCCCGCGGGGAGGCGCCCCGCACCCCCGTGGCAATCAGCTGAGTTGTGGTTGCACCCCCGGAATCAGGGAGATGCCAACGAAACTTGCCCAGGGTTCCCAAGTAGCCTCAAACCGGTCCACTGAGTTGTCGAGAATGCTAGCAAGCTTCTCTTGGGCCATGATCCAGGAAATTTTCCGGATCGTCGCCTTAAGGGATACTTTGGGTTTCTTCCAAGCCTTGGCTATTGTGAGCTTAGCGCCCAGGAAAATAAAATGTATGAGTTTGCTGGCAAGCTTCGGGACCCTGGGCAAATTGTCATTCAGGAGAGCCATCGAAGGTGTTTTCGGTATATGGACCTTGGTGATTTTCTTTATCAGGAGGAAGATCTTATTCCAGAATGTCCTCAATCTTGGGCACTCCCAGAATATATGGACCAGTGTGCCCCTAAGTAAACATCCTCTAAAACAACCAGGGTCAGCCGAAGGGAACATCTTGGCTAATCTATCAGGAGGTAGATACCACCTGGTAAAAACCTTAAGACTAGACTCTGTCATGGAAATGTTCTTAATGCCCCTGTATGCCCTGAAAAAGGTGGTCCTCCATTTATCAAGATCCCACTGCATAGACAGGTCTGCCTCCCACGCGAGCATATATGGGGTCTTGGTTGACTGATTGGCTAGTGACTGATATATGACGGAGATGCCTCCCCTCTGCTCAGAAGACCCGCCGCACCATAGTTCGTAAGGCGTGAATGAGTGGGGGACCAATTTTGCCTCCCCGTTGTGGGCCAGGAAGTGGCGGATTTGGTGAAATCTGAATCTCTCCGAGGTAGGCATCTCCAATTTGCTCACACAAAAGGCCAGGGTAATAGGGCCTGAACTCGTATAGAAGTGTCCGATCCGGTACAACCCCTTATCCAACCACCAACGGAATGCTTTGATGTCTAGACCTGGAACGAAGTCCGGGTTATTAAATATGTGAGCAAGTGGGTGGCAACTGGAGATCAAGCTCCGATTGTTTCTTAGAGAGTCCCACAATTTAAAGGATTGAGAAAGAGTTGGTGAGAGAATCGGGGGGCGTTTTCTAGGAGGGACCCACATTAGGAAGTCTAGGGTGTATGATGGTACAGCCTGTCTCTCTATTTGGATCCAATCTGGTTTTTCTGTCTTCGCATACACTATTGAAAACTGGGCGAGTCTAGCCGCTTGATAGTACCAGAACAGTTGAGGGAGACCTAAGCCCCCCTGAGATCTAGACAAGTATAAGGTATTTCGTTGGAGTCTATGCCCCTTGTCTCCCCAGATAAACTGGATGATTTTCCTTTGGAATGTAGTGAGATGGTCTTTTATAATGCTTATCGGGAGGGCCCTGAAAAGGTAGAGAAGTCTAGGCAGTAAGGTCATTTTAATTGCATGAACTCTACCTAGCCAAGAGATCCCTCCCTTAGCCCAATTGCCTAGGTCTGACTCCAGTTTGCGGTAAATGTGAGGGAAGTTGGCCGAATAGAGTAGCTCTGTTTTCGCGGTGAGCCTGATCCCTAGATAGTCAATAAAAGTGTCGCTCCATTTAAACTCAAAGGCATTCTGGAGGGAGGAGACCACTTGTGGTTTGAGGGAAATGTTCAGTGCGGATGATTTGGAGTAGTTTACCTGTAGGCCCGATATCCGTGAGAACTCCTTTAGGAGTTTGCACAGATTTGGTAGGGAAGTGATAGGAGATGTAATGAATAAGAGCATATCATCGGCGAAGAGCCCGCATTTGTGGATTTGTTCGCCACATTTCACCCCAGAAATATTGGGATCCGATCTGACTGCGATTGCGAGGGTTTCAATCGCAATGGCGAAAATTAAGGGGGATAGAGGGCAGCCCTGTCTAGTCCCTCTTGCTATAGATAGAGGTTTGGAGTAATGGCCTTGTAAGCGGATTATTGCTCTAGGGGTGGAGTATAAGGCTTTTAGTGTCCCAAGAAACCTAGGGCCGAATCCCCATTTCTCCAGTAAGGAGAAAAGATAAGGCCACTCGATAGAATCGAAGGCCTTGTGGAGGTCCAGGGAGAGGAGGAAACCTTCCTGTTTCGGTCCCCCTTCCCAATTCGATTGGAGGATGGAAACAATGTCTATTGCTCTTCTAATTTGGTCTGGTCCCTGTCTCCCTGGTATGAAACCAACCTGGTCCTTGTGTATAAATAGATTAATAAAAGATGAGAGGCGGTTGGCCAGGATTTTGGTAAGGATTTTGAGGTCATTATTAATCAGGGAGATCGGCCTGTAATTTTCAACTTCCTCGTGATTTTTGTTGGGTTTGGGGATGACCGAGATAAATGCAGTATTAAGTTGTGTGTCGAGGGGATTTCCTGTTTTAATGGAATTGAAAAATTTAACCAGGTACGGAGCTAGGATTTCTCCATATTGTTTGTAGTAAGGGACCGAGAGGCCATCTGGCCCTGGGGCCGATCCGGGCTTTAAGCCTTTTATAACCGTCCTTACCTCCTCTACTGAAAAGGCTCCTTCCATTAGGTCTCTGCAATCTGTGGAGATCGAGGGGATCTGCAGATTGTCTAGAAAGGCCGTGGTTAAAGGGCCCTTCCCTGATTGTGGGGATTTGTAGAGATTTTCATAGAAGTCATGGAAGGCTGACATTATTTTACTGGGGTTCGCCGTGGGGGGATGACCTGCGATTCTAAGTTTAGGGAAAGAAGAGGAACGGAATCTCGGGGTGAGTTTGGAGGCTAGCATTGAGCCAAATCTGTCCCTTTGGCAATAAAATTTGGCTCCACTCCACCTGATGT
Organism: Aquarana catesbeiana; assembly: GCF_042186555.1. Taxonomy (NCBI): domain Eukaryota; kingdom Metazoa; phylum Chordata; class Amphibia; order Anura; family Ranidae; genus Aquarana; species Aquarana catesbeiana. The sequence goes on from NC_133324.1 coordinate 311,713,822, forward strand.
GTTTCTCTGCTTTGGCCGTTAAGGTGAGGTTCAGCTCAAGTCTAGTCGCGTCTAACCTTTCTAAAAGGTCCCTATTCGGGTGTTTTTTGTGTTCAGCTTTTAATGTGAGAAAATTGACATCTTTTTTTCCCACAAATAGAGCTTTCTTTTGGCGGTATTTGATCATTTGATCGCCTCTGCGGTTTTTATTTTTTACGCTATAAACAAAAAAAGAGCAACAATTTAAAAAAAAACACAATATTTTGTACTTTGTGCTATAATAAATATCCCCATTTTTTTAAAAAAAAAGCCAATTTTTCTCAGTTCAGGCTGATATGTATTCTTCTACATATTTTTGGTAAAAAAAAAATCTCAATAAGCGTATATTGGTTGTTTTGCGCAAAAGTTATAGTGTCGGACACATTGGACAATTTTGACACATTTTTTGAACCATTGGCATTAATACAGTGATCAGTGCAATTAAAAATGCATTGATTACTGTAAAAATGTCACTGGCAGTAAAGGGGTTGACACTAGCGGCGAAGGGGTTAACTGTGTTCCCTGGGAGCTGATTCTAACTGAAGGGGGAGGGGACTAATTAGAGGAAGTGACGGATCGTGGTTCCTAGCTAATAGGAACACACGATCTGTCACTCCTGTCAGAACAGAACAGGAAAGTGTGTGTTTACACACACTCGTCCCTGTTCTGTGTCCCCTGGTCACGATCGCTCGTGGCCAGCATCGGCCACGAGCATCGGCACCCCTGCTGTGTAGCGGGCATGCAACTGCTATCCAGACCCCACGAGCCTACGTATAGCTATGTGGTTTCGTGCAGGGGAGCCAACCTGCCGAAGTACAACTGCGGCGGCTGGTCTGGAAGTGGTTAAAAAATAAAATGTCCTTGTTCACAGTTATGACTGTAAATTCAAAGCTTTACCAGCATATCGCCACATTAATATATATATATATATATATATATATATATATATATATATATATATATTCCCAACATTTAGATCATAAACAGAGGTCTCAGTTGAAAATGTATATGTGCCACACCAACAGACATAGACAGAAGGTGCCATGGTAAGATGTGGTCTTAATTTAATCTTTGGGTGTGCTTTACCATACAACAAGTTCTGGGCATATGAGTCATAGAATGTCTTTTTAGGCATGCTTTCTTATGTCTAGGTGTTTGGTTTTGGGTCAAAATTCTGTTAAAAAGAGCCTTGCTCCACTGTTTTACCGAAATTGTTGCATTTTTTGAGGCAGGCTGCTAAAGCACAACAACATGATTCCTTTGTTAATTTTCCAGAGAAGTGTTCTAAAACATTTCCTCATGTTTCATTAACAGTTCCAAACATATGTAGCTAATTAACATCACTAGTCACTAATTACCCCATTATGCATTTGTAGTATTTGCAAAAACATGTACTGTTGGTCAGTCTATTGCTTTAATGTATAGCCGTGCTACAGAATGTAGATAGAAGGTTTCAAGGCTGCAGATAACAATCACATAGTGCTGTTTCTAGGCATAGTTACATTAAGTAGCTACCCAGAATTCAGCTTGAGGAATGCAGCTTGAGTGGACTGAAAAATAGCAACCTTTAACCTAAAAAGCCTTGCAATATTGCACTTAATTATTTTCTGAAATGTACGCTGTGTGTTCATTTGACTCACTATACTTTGCCAAGTGTTCTCCTTTTTTACCCCACATATCAACTTGCACGGTTGCTTCTACTGCAAACTTCCAGCCAAAAATTATGTAAAATGTATGTGTGAACATATTGTGATATATTAGCCACTGGCTTCTGCAAACTGTAAAGCAAAACAGGGTGTCTAAGCAGAGATGCCAGGTGGACACCTGATAAATAAAAGTGCATTTTAAGCATATATATACTTTCCAGTCACTCAGGGCCTTCTGTGACCAGCCCACACTGAGCTGCAAAAGTATTTTCATGGGAGAGAAACAGCTATATGTTCTGGTGTATGCATTTTGCGAAAAATAAAGAACTAAGGGTACCTATGTTGGGTTTAGGGTATAGGGTACAAGGGTATACAAAACTATACTAAAACATGTTAATGGTAGTAGAGGTGTAGTTGTATTTTTCTAGTAGTAGCATGGGCAGGAACAACTGATGTCCATTCTAGGAACCAAAATGGCCAAAAATGGCTTTGTATAAGGGCCCCAGATGTTAAATTACTCATATATCTTTTTAAAGTTTTGTATTCCTTACTGGTAGTTTTTTATGTGTTTCAAAACATCGTTATCATTATTGTCATTATTGACAGTGGCAAGCCGAATGTGTCCTATCACGAAAAATACTCCTGAAAGTTTTTGTACAAATAAACTTACATTGCAAGTTGTCCTACACTTGTCATACAAAAGCATTTGTTCTCATATGACAGTAGCATTTCAGTGTTAAATTTACTGTAGATCTGTTTCCCTAAGCACCAAAAATGATTACATTTTGAGTAAAAAAAACGTGATCAGTTTATTTATGAAGCCAGCCTATAATTCATATTTACTGGCCCTTTATGACTAATAGAAAATAACATTCATGCCCTGTAGCTATTCACCGCAGGCAGTAGTTCCTTCTGTCCCAATTACAGACTGTCACTGAAAGCTAACTTCTTACCTTGCTCTCCAGCAGGTCAACATTCTGTCTCAGTTCATTTCTCGACTTTTCAGATATTGCATGCTTTGCTGTTAAAGCAATGATTTCTTCCTGTGGGAAATGTTAAACAACAGTGCTTCGTGTCAAGCTATACACTTAAGTAATGTGTGAAGGGTAAACAGGGAAAATTTTCCATTTACCAGGCTGTGCTACTTACCTCCTTTGCCCGAAACGTTGCTTCATCTACATTGACTGTCAGCGAGGGACGAATGTGAGACATGATTTGCCACCACAGCCACTCTCGGATGCAATAGAATTTTCTGATATTCTTCTGTATACATTTGAGAGCAACCATCTGAATCTAAACAGAGAAGATGAAAAAGCATAAAAACAGAAAACACACATTACTCTTGAATATTGTACAATCTAATTGCCACTTTCCAGCTTTATAACACATCCTGAGTTTCTGACATCTTCAGCCAACTTTATTTTTATACAGATAGCAATAATAGAAAAATCTACTGTCTAACTCATATTTGCTCATACCATGTGCCAGCAGCAGTCTCCCTAAGTACTTTAGCAAAATAGTTTCAATTCCTTCCCTTATTTAAAGATGAATTTTAGGCATGGTATATGGCAGTTACATTAGTCCAGCTTGCATCATTGTAACTATGTATGAACCATACCTGGTCAATGCCCCTGGAAGCTGGAAATAACTGAAGAAGACTCAGCTACTCCAGTGATCTCCACTTGCTTACGGGTCCCTTATCGAGTGACTGTCCCTGAACAGAGAAGGTCAACTGCTCCGTACAGGTACCATTCAGAGAATGATTTGCATCTCCTAAATTAACGCAAAGCATTCTCTGATTGTAGGTTGAGAGGTGAGGTGGTGACATCATGCTCCACACTTTATCCAATCAGGAAATGCTGTACATTCATTCAGGAAATGCAAAGCATTCTCTGAATGGCACCCGTGCCAAGGAGCCAACCCCCTGTGTTCAGAACGAGCAGAGCAGCCACTCAGCACGTGATCTGGAAGCATCAGCCAGGTATCGTATATACATAGTTACATGGGTCCAAGCTGGGAGTATGAAGACTGTCATGCCTGCAGCAGCCCCCGATATATGGCTGAATCACAAAACCACTGTGACAGGAAAAATTTTGGCATGTCCTTATAATGCTGAGCCTTGCTCTCTTGTGCATTCCTTTTGGCCAGAAAGACAGCCCATCACAGAAATGTGAGGCAGTGGTACCTAGCAGTGAGCAGAATGTTGGCAACAACCTGGCCTTAATTTTAATCTTTGATGAACTAGGAAAGTGATTGTCATAATTTTTTATAGACTATATAGCTTGTTTTATTTCACTTTCTTTTGTACCTTATGGGTGCTCTGTATATGTCAGAGCTTTGTCTGTCAATAAGACCTTGCATTTGGCCATATTTGCAGACTTTTTTTAAATTCCCTTTCAAAGTGAACTGCTTGTTTGGCACCTTTAGTACCTTTAGTAAATCAACCCCAAAATATTATAGGGCTCAGTTTCAAGTAATCTGTGTCGGCAGGACCTGAAAACTCTGTGCAACTTTTCTCCCTTCCATGTGCTTCTAAGCATTACTGCAGAATACTGTCACATGATAATATGGTATGATACGTTTCTCCCATTGGGAAAGAACACATCTTTGAGGAGGGTCTTGCATGTTCAAAGAATTAGTGATTGGTGCTCCCAATGTAGCAGAATGTTGGCAACAACCTGGCCTTAATTTTAATCTTTGATGAACTAGGAAAGTGATTGTCATAATTTTTTATAGACTATATAGCTTGTTTTATTTCACTTTCTTTTGTACCTTATGGGTGCTCTGTATATTTATAACAATAATCTAGGATTGTTATTATAGTTAAAGGGTGGGATAAAATAAGTGCATGCACAAAGCCAAGAAATCATTATTTAGGTATCTGTACATACAGTAAATGTATTCCATTTTTGTTTTGTGTTCTTATTCAAAACAGGAAGTAGGAGGAAATCCCTCCAAAATGAGGGCCTCCCATGGTGTCACCAGAACTAGATCTGACAGGTTTTCTAATCCCTCTCCACTCTATCCAAAAGAAAAAAATAAAATGCCTTTAGCCTCGGTTCACACTGGGACGACTTGTCAGGCGACCTAGTCGCCTGACAAGTAGCGTCCTGTTCTGTGCAATGGAACCGTTCTAATTGGAGCGACGCAAGTCGCTCAGACTTAGAAAAGGGTTCCTGTACGACTTTGAGGGCGACTTGCATTGACTTCTATACAGAAGTCGTTTTGCAAGTCGCCGCTGAGTCGTGTCCTGGGTCGCCTGAGGCAGTCGCGCTGCAAGTCGTGCTGCCTCAGTGTGAACTGACCCTTAGCGACGCTTTAATATTATCATACTGTACATTTTAATGAGTTTGACGTAAAAAGAAAATTATGCCTTTGTGAACATTTTTTTTTTCAGTTAAATTTGCAAAATATATTATAATGCCATAAGGATGCACCATAAAGCTCTTTCAAAAAGCACATTTCAAACATAGTTTATCTGATTCCCTTTTATAATAATGATGTAATTTGGATGACAATGCCAAAGACTATGTTTGACCTGCATTGTGTTTCTTTGGACAAAGCAGGCTCTACTGAGATGCACTTTAATTGCAAATTGCAGCACAAGACTGCATTTGACCGGCTTTGCATGCATTTGAATGCATAGCTTTGATCAATGTTACTCACATATGTAACAATGCCCATGTACATAAATCCTAAAAGAAGCAAGGTTTAACCTCTTTAGAACCGCCTGCCCACATTGTACAGTGGACAGGTGGCTCCTACAGGCACAGGCTCTTCCTACATTTTGGCCTACATTTTTGAAGACATTTGATTTTTCAAATTTTCTATTGAATATGTTTTAAACAGCAGAAAGTAAAAAAATATTGTTTTTTTCAAAATTGTTGTTTTTTTTGTTTATATAATACAAAATAAAAAAACTCATTGGTGATCAAACACCACCAAAAGAAAGCTCTTTTTGTGTTAAAAAAAATTCTATAAATTTTGTTTGGGTAAAGTGTTGCATGACCATGCAATTACCAGTTAAAATAGTGCAGTACTAAATAGCATAAAATGGCCTGGTTATGAAGGGGGTAAAATCTTCCAGAGCTGAAGTGGTTTGGTATAAAAAAAAAGTTGGGTTTTGTGTTTGAGAACATGATTTCTAATTACTGGTCTGACAATGTCTTTTTTCTATGACAATGAAGGCAAAAATCCAATTGCCAGCTAGCAGAACTGTTCATTTTTACAAAAAGCTAAATGAAATAACTTGCCAAGGCAGCTCATTATCAACTAGAATGTGAAGTACATGACATTGCTTGCAATTTACATTAGCCTTCACCTCATCCAAATTAATGAATTACAGCACTTTTTCAGTCAAGAGAGGCATGTTGCTAAATTAAGTATAGTTAAATAGGAGGTAGAGGTATGAGTACTATAACATTTCCAGACCTATTTCCATTGGATCTTCCACATAAGATGGGAGAAGGCCTGTTCTGGAACCACAGGAGAAAACAGAGACCTGTGGGGCTTCTTTCCTTGATATTTAGTATACGTGTCAGACACAATTTTGCTTTTTTGCAACTGCTCACAAATTTTAAGGGTTCAAGTGAGGGGCAATACTATGTAGAGGTATGGTTATGACTATAGATGGCACAACTCACTTCTTTAACAGCATTAACATGAAGTTCCAGCAAACCATCAATGTTATCTATAATTCTGTATACACTGTTCCTAAAATGCCCTGCCCATTGAAATCAATGGGCAGCGCCGCCGAAGCACCCGCAAAGCAATTCGGCAGTGGCGATTTGCAGGCGCTATTAACCCCTTCATCGGCTGCTAGAGGGGGTTAAAAGCGCCCCACTAGCGGACGCAAAGTGCCATTAAAACTACGGTAAAGCGCCGCTATTTTTACCGTCGACGCCCCCCCCCCCCGCCCCAGTGTGAAAGTGCCCTAATTATGAAATAGAGATGATCAGGGGAGAACATGTCTCCGCACACAGAGAATCTGTCATTGACTTACACAGAAACGGCCAGTTTATGAAGGTGAGATCTCAGCACTTTACTGGCAATCTCTGTCAGAATTCTCCCTCCCAGATTCACCAGCTCGGAGGTGGTGAATCGGGGAGAGAAGAGAGAATCCCGGAGGAACTGAGGAAGAAGATTATTAACTTCCTCCTTCCTCAATCAGACCCCCCCAAGACAGTAAACTTCCCCCTGCCATGTTTATGTGTGTATATATATATATATATATATATATATATATGTGTGTGTATATGTATATATATATATATATATATATATATATATATATATATATATACACACACACACATATATATATATATATATATATATATATATATATATATATATATATATATATATATATGTATATATATATATATATATATATATATATATATATATATATATATATATATATATATATACAGTATATACACAGTATCTCACAAAATGGAGTACACCCCTCACATTTTTGTAAATATTTTATTATATCTTTTCAATAATGACACTTTGCTATAATGTAAAGTAATGAGTGTATAGCTGGTATAACAGTGTAAATTTGCTGTCCCTCAAAATAAATCAACACACAGCCATTAATGTCTAAACCGCTGGCAACAAAAGTGAGTACACCCCTAAGTGAAAATGTCCAAATTGAGCCCAATTAGCCATTTTCCCTCCCCGGTGTCATGTGACTCATTAGTGTTACAAGGTCCCAGGTGTGAATGGGGAGCAGGTGTGTTAAATTTGGTGTTATCACTCTCACTCTCTCATACTGGTCACTGGACGTTCAACATGGCACCCCATGGCAAAGAACTATCTGAGGATCTGAAAAAAGAATTGCTGCTCTAAATAAAGATGGCCTAGGCTATAAGAAGATTGCCAAGACCCTGAAACTAAGCTACAGCCGGTGGCCAAAACCATACAGCGTTTTAACAGGACAGGTTCCACTCAGAATAGGCCTCGCCATGGTCGACCAAAGAAGTTGAGTGCACATGCTCAGCTTCATATCCAGAGGTTGTTTTCGGAAATAGACATATGAGTGCTGCCAGCATTGCTGCAGAGGTTGAAGGGGTGAAGGGTCAGCCTGTCGGTGCTCAGACCATACGCTGCACACTGATCAAATTGGTCTGCATCCCAGAAGGAAGCCTCTTCTAAAGATGATGCATAAGAAAGCCCGCAAACAGTTTGCTGAAGACAAGCAGACTAAGGACATGGATTACTGGATTACATGTCCTGTGGTCTGATGAGACCAATATAAATGTATTTTGTTCAGATGGTGTCAAGCATGTGGGGCGACAACCAGGTGAGGAGTACAAAGACAAGTGTGTCTTGCCTACAGTCAAGTATGGTGGTGGGAGTGTCATGGTCTGGGGTTGCATGAGTGCTGCCGGCACTGGGGAGCTGCAGTTCATTGAGGGATCCATAAATGTCAACATGTACTGTGACATACTGAAGCAGAGCATGATCCCCTCCTTTTGGAGTCTGGGCCGCAGGTCAGTATTCCAACATGATAACGACCCCAAACACACCTCCAAGATGACCACTGCCTTGCTAAAGAAGCTGAGGGTAAAGGTGATGGACTGGCCAAGCATGTGTCCAGACCTAAACCCTATTGATCATCTGTGGGGCATCCTCAAATGTAAGGTGGAGGAGCGCAAGGTCTCTAACATCCACCAGCTCCGTGATGTTTTCATGGAGGAGTGTAAGAGGACTCCAGTGGCAACCTGTGAAGCTCTGGTGAACTCCATGCCCAAGAGGGTTAAGGCAGTGCTGTAAAATAATGGTGGCCACACAAAATATTGACACTTTGGGCCCCATTTAGACATTTTCACTGAGGGGACAGAAAATGTACACTGTTATACAAGCTGTACACTCACTACTTTACATTGTAGCAATGTGTAATTTCTTCCGTGTTGTCACATGAAAAGATATAATAAAATATTTACAAAAATGTGAGCGGTGTACTCGCTTTTGTGAGATACTATATATATTGTGTAGAGGGACTAATAATTTTATTAACATAAGGTGGGCGGTCTCCTCTGAGAATGTCCGTGTACTGAGCAGTGATAATTTACCACTGCTTGAAAATTAACACCAGAGTGTTTCAGTGAATTTCTGGTACTGTAATTTAATGATATGTCTTGCGAGACCGCTTCATTTCTCAAATGGAGAAGCTATCTACACCGCTTCATAAACTGGCATTTAGCAGGTTGGAGGATGCAGGTGCACAAGGGCAGATTCATTTAATGACAGTGATTCTCACAAAAACTATTGGACCCCAGTGTACATATAAGTATAGGAAACACCTGATACTAGGTGGTATACAGGCACAAAAAGCCATTAGACCACACCACAGGAGAAATACAGACACAAAAACGACTTCATATACTGCAAGCTGGCTACAAGTTAGGAAGACTGTGTGGTCATCCTGCCAGCCAATAAATATATTACTGAAAACCTTTCAATGCCACCACCTACAGTACATAAACTATGCAAATATGACTGCAAAAAAAAAAAAATGACAAGTAAATGAGACTAGGAGGAAAAATGGGCATCCTACTTATTCTTGCCCAACATATTCCTTGATATTATATATTGCTATGCCTAATTAATAACGTAGAAAATATTTTTTTATTTTCAGAAGGTTTTCTAGTAGTATTACCATTTTTTATGCTGAATGGCAAACTATTAGATGGCCATGGTGCATTGCCAAGCAAGATAATATTTGAACTACAAAATGCACAACAAATGTAGTATTTAAGATTTCCTACAATACTCAGTTTTTCCATTTTAGTATTTAGCATACATAAAGTAACACTATATCATGTTCTTACCCTTAGTTTCTTGAACCGTTGTCGACAAAGAAACCCTCTGCTTGCTGCTTGAAAAAGGATCATGTTTTGGGAGATCATCTTCTCTCGCTGCTTCTCCAGCCTTGATAACACACCAGCTTTCATGAAAACCTGCAGAGAATAATATAAGGTCAGCAGATATATCAGAAACAAATCAATACTACATCACCTGGTGAAAACTGGAGACATGGAAAGAGCCATGTTTCTAATCTTAAAGTATGGTGTCAGAACAAACACCAAAAGCAAACTGCTAATAGTTGCTAATAGAAATAAATAAAATCGGATACATTTATATTAGCATAAACCTTATCTTCAGTATCATTTTTTTTGTTGATCCACCATAGAATTGTGTTAATATTGATCGATATAAGTATATTGATAAGAAATACTACTTATTGATAGAGATGGCTAGTGTTGCATTTATGTGTGCTTAAAGAGGAAGTAAACTCCTCTGTTTTGCTTAAACCTATGATAAGGCTTACCTATAGGTACTGTAAATATCTCCTAAATTTGCACCGTTTAGGAGATATTTACTGTATACTGCGCCGATTAGGCCATCGGCACATGCGTTCTGAAGAAACGGCCGTCCCCTGTTGTTTCTTCTGGGCCTGTGTCGTGACCAGCAGCTCCCATGCGCGGGAGTGTCGTCATCGCGGCTCTGGCAAATCACAGTGGCAGAGACCGCGAACCAGAAAGAAACATCAGGGAAGATGTCAGCCGTGTCAGCGGTGTGCGGGCACCGCTGCAAGGCTTCGTTCTAAGGCAAGTATTTCATAATGAGCTAGTATTTTTTGTGATTCTGCACTGCGTCGATTTAGCTGACAAGTGCGACGTTGTACCCATACAAAATTAACGTCCTTTTTTTCCAACAAATAGAGCTTTCTTTTGGTGGTATTTGATCACCTCTGTGGCTTTTATTTTTTGCACTATAAATTTAAAAAAAAAAACGACAATTTTGAAAAAAAAGCAATATTTTTTACTTTTTGCTATAATAAATATCCCCAAAAAATATATAAAAAAACAAAACTTCTTCCACAGTTTAGGCCGATATGTATTCTTCTACATATTTTTGTTAAAAAAAAAAAAAAAAAAAATCGCAATAAGTGTACATTGATTGGTTTGTGCAAAAGTTATAGCGTCTACTAAATAGGGGATAGATTTATGGACTTTTTATTTTTTTTTTTTACTAGTAATGGCGGTGATCTGCGATTTTTATCGTGACTGTGACATTGCGGCGGACAGATCAGACACTTTTGACACTATTTTAGGATCATCAACACTCAATCAGAGCTAAAAATAGCCACTGATTACTGTATAAATGTCAATGGCAGGGAAGGGGTTAAACACTAGGGGGTGATCAAGGGGTTAATTGTGTTACCTTAGTGTGTTCTAACTGTGGGAGGGGTGGGCTTACTACAACTTGACAGATCACTGCTCCCAATGACAGAGAGCAGTAGATCCTTGTCATGTTGCTAGGCAGAACAGGGAAATGCCTTGTTTACGCCAGCGAACATCCTGTTTGCAGGACCCACGGGCATGCTCCCGCGATGCGCCTTCTAGGTGGTAATTTTAAATTCCTGCCGATGTAAATCGCTGTGCGCCGGTCAGCATGTGGTTAAGGTGGTTGTAAACCCAGATATCAAAAATTAAACTGTACATTTTAACTAAATCAGCAAAGCAGCACAACTAATTTGTGCACAGTCTGACAGGGATCTAAGCACCCTGTCATCTGTAATCCTCCCCACTTAGTTACTGGAAAAAATTTTGAAACATGCAGAAAATATGTGTCATCATTAGGGATGAGCCGAACACCCCCTGGTTCGGTTCGCGGCAGAACATGCGAACAGACCAAAAATCTGTGCGAACACGCGAACCCCATTAAAGTCTATGAGACTCGAATGTGAAAAATCAAAAGTGCTAATTTTAAAGGCTAATATGCAAGTTATTGTCCTAAAATGTGTTTGGGGACCCGGGTCCTGCCCCAGGGGACATGTATCAATGCAAAAAAAGTTTTAAAAATGTCTGTTTTTTTGGGAGCAGTGATTTTCATAATGTTTAAAGTGAAACAATAAAAGTGCAATATTCCTTTAAATATCTAACTGGGGGTGTCTATAGTATGCCTGTAAAATGACAATTCTAAAGGAAAAAAGTCACTTAAAACTGCTTGCGGCTGTAATGTAATGTTGCCCCCCCCCTCAGCCCATTACCAGGCCCTTTGGGTCTGGTATGGATATTAAGGTGAACCCTGCACCCAAATTAAAAAAAAAAAGGCATGGGGCCCCCAGGCCCTATACTGTATACTCTGAACAACAGCAGTAAACAGGCGGTCTCCCGGGTTACAAACAAGATAGGGACTGTAGGCTTGTTCTTAAGTTGAATCTGTTTGTAATTTGGAACAGGTACATTTTGTAAGTGTAGCTCCAGCCAAAAAATCTATTTTTAAGCTTTTTGGATAACATAGGGAAGGGTTATTGTCACCCTTGTAACATTTGTTTTGCTGTCTGTGCCTCTGTTCAGAAGATTTCACCTCACTTTCTGTCCCAATGACAATTGGATTTTGAAAATTTTCGGTTATTAGGGAAACAAGTATTGGTGATAAAGCATCAATGGGGAGACACCTTTTTCCCATATTAACTCTTACAGGAGAGAATTTCCCTTCCTAGGGGTAGATTTAGTCTCACTTCCCGTTGTCTCCCTCCGTTTGTAAGTAGGAGTCATTTGTAAGTCGGATGTTTGAAAATAGGGGGCCGCCTGTATATACTATACGGCCTGCCCTATACACTCTGTGGAAAATTGGGCCTTAGGTGTTGGTGGTACCAGAACACTGTAAGCCCTCACAGTTATTTTTGGTGGGCGCTGGAACGGGCCCTGCTGTGAAATATTAGATCAAAAATTGTAATTACATGCCCCTGTTAAACAGGGGCAGAAAAATTGGGCCATAGGCAGTGGTGGTGGTGGCACAACACTGTAAAGCCTCACAGATACTTTTGTTGAGCACAGGAATAGGCCCTGCTGTGAAATATTAGATCAAAAATTGTAATCACGTGCCCCTGTTAAACGGGGCAGAAAAATTGGGCCTTAGGCGGTGGTGGTGGCGGTGACACAACACTGTAAAGCCTCACAGATAATTTTGTTGAGTGGAGGAACAGGCCCTGCTGTGAAATATTAGATCAAAAATTGTAATTATGCGCCCCGGTTAAACAGAGGCAGAAAAAATGGGCCTTAGGCAGTGGTGGTGGTGCCACAACACTGAAACCCCTCACAGATACTCTTGTTGAGCACAGGAACGAGCCCTGCTGTTAAATATTTTATTTGATTGAAAATTGTAATTACACGCCCCTGTTTACTTTTGTTGAGCACTGGAATAGGCCCTGCTGTGAAATATTAGATCAAAAATTGTAATCACGTGCCCCTGTTAAACAGGGGCAGAAAAATTGGGCTCTAGGCAGTGGTGGTGGTGCCACAACACTGCAACCCCTCACAGTTAATCTTGTTGAGTGCAGGAACAAGCCCTGCTGTTAAACATTTGATCAAAAACTGTAATGATGTGCCCCTGTTAAACAGGGGCAGAAAAATTGGGCCTTAGGTAGTGGTGGTGGTGCCCTGAACCGAAAATATTCTTAGAAGCTATCATCATGAAAATTGAAGAGGAATAGGATAGTCACTCAGCATAACAGGATAGTCACTCAGCATATGCAGTCTTCAAGGGATCCCACATCCATAGAAAAATAATTCTGTTACATCAGCATCAGGTGCTTGGTAGCTGGTGATCCAAGACTGATTCATTTTTATGAATGTGAGCCAATCAACAAAGTCTGTGGACAGGCGCACTCTGTGATCGGTTACAAAGCCTCCAGTAGCACTGAATGTGCATTCAGAAAGAACGCTGGATGCAGGACAGGCCAGTAGCTCAATTGCATATTGAGCAAGCTCTGGCCAGTGGTCCATCCTCAAGACCCAGTAACGCAGTGGATGTTCTGGTGGAAAGGTCTCCAAGTCCGATCTTGCCCTTAGATATTCCTGCACCATGTAATTCAGACACTGGTGAGGGTTTCTGGAACCTATCAGGCCTGGGAGCTGAGGACTGAAGAATTGCCTGAAGGCATTGTTCAGCCGGCCACCTTCTCCACCGCTCTTTCTGTGACTGAATGAAGCCTCAGTAACACGTTGTCCAGCACCAGGAAATTGTAACCTCACAGGCTCTGGAAACGCATTGCACGAACCTTTAAGTAATGATCCTTCTCCTTGATACCACGAATCCTAGGGTCCTTTCGCAGGCTTTGCAGGATCAGGGAGGCCATGAAGCGTAGGTTTGCAGAGGCATTTGATCCTGAGTCCTCTGGTTCACTAAGGATTACATGATCCTAAACCACCTCCTCCCAGCCACATACAACTCCATGGGTTTCTGGGGACTGAAAACAATCCCTTGAAGACTGCTGCTGATTCTAAGTGTTATCCTCCACCTCCATGCTGACACAATCCTCCTCCTCCTCCTCTTCTTCTTCCTGTGTGATCGACAGGCCTGTAGGAATACTAGTATCTGGATAAAGGGGGCCTTGAGAGGTAAGGAAGTCCTCCTCTTCCTCCCGTTATTCTGCCTCAAGTGCCCTGTCCATTATTCCATGAAGCGTTTGCTCCAACAGGAAGACAAGAGGGACAGTATCACTGATGCATGCACTGTCACTGCTCACCATCCTCGTGACCTCCTCAAATGGTGACAGGACAGTGCATGGCGTGGCAAAAAAAAGCCAAGCTCCCCTGACCCTGTCCTGGTGCCATATTCACAAAGGTACTCATTGATGGTCCTCTGCTGCATGTGCAGCCGCTGTAGCATTGCCAACGTTGCGTTCCACCTGGTGGGCATGTCACAAATGAGGCGGTTCTTGGGCAGGTTGTATTCTCTTTGAATGTCAGCCAGCCGAGCACTGGCTTTATATGACCAGCGGAAATTACTACAGACTTTCCTGGCCTGCCTTAGGAGATCTTGTAAGCCCGGGTACCTGCTCAAGAACCGCTGCACCACCAAATTCAGGATGTCAAACAGGGAACATGGGTCAAGTGTCCCTGTCAGGGGCAGAGAGGAGGTTGGTGCCATTGTCGCATACAACCATTCCTGGCTGAAGCTGGTGTGGCATCAACCACCTCTGAGCCTGCCCCTGCAGAGCTGACAGAATCTCTGCCCAGTGTGGCTCCTGTCCCCTAAGCAGACCAACTGAAGCACCACATAGTATCTTTTTGCCTGAGTGCTTGCATAGCCCCTTTAACGCCTATAGAGCACCGTTGGTTCAGAGGAGAAATCTGCAGAGGAAGAGGCCATAGAGGAAGAAGAAAAGAAGGGGGTGGAGGAGAGAAGTGACAAAATCACCACCAGCATTTTGGAGGCGTGGTGGCGGACCAAGCTCCAACAATACTGAACCCTGTCCTGCATCCTTCCCAGCTGCCAGCAGAGTTACCCAGTGCACCATGAAAGAAAGGTAACGTCCAGGTCCATGCCTGCTGGACCATGAGTCGATGGTAATATGCACCTTACTGCTAACCGCCCTGTCAAACGAGGCCAAAACATTGCCTTCCACATGCTGGTAGAGAGCCGGAATGGCCTTCCATGAAAAGAAATGGCGTTTGGGAACCTGCCACTGAGGTAACGCACATTCCACAAATTCACGAAAGGGGGCAGAGTCTACCAGCTTAAAAGGCAGAAGTTGCAGTGCTGGCAATTTGGCCAAGCTAGCATTCAGACGCTGAGCATGTGGATGGCTGGGACCGAATTTCTTTTGACAGTTTAGCAACTGGGGTAGGGAAATTTGCCTGCTAAAATCAGATGAAGGTGTACTGATAGCAGATTGGCTGCAAGTACTTGGGACACCTATTGCTATACCTTTATTCCTCTCAGTGCAGGTTTCTGAGAGGACTGGAGGTATAGTGGGGTTGGAGAACACAGCTGATGAGGAGCAAGGAGAGGTCCTCCTTGTTCTTTGATGTGGGTCTTTTAAGTGCTGTTGCCAATGGAATGCATGGTGCGATCTGCTGCACGTGTCAAAAAAGGCCCACACCAAAGAACTTTTCAAAATATCTGGGGAGTCAGCAGCGGCCTGCACCTGCTTAGCTTTGTGGTGTGATGCAATAGGGTGGCTGCCTTTAAGCTGCCCCCTGGAGGGCATCCTACCTCATTGGAGATGTGCCTCCTACTCCTTCTCCTCCTCTCTTCTATCAGGCACCCAAGTTGAGTCAGTGACCTCATCATCCCCTCCCTCCTCGTCACTGGAGCAAACTTGGCAGTATGCTGCAGCTGGGGGAAC
This sequence comes from Aquarana catesbeiana, assembly GCF_042186555.1. Classification (NCBI taxonomy): domain Eukaryota; kingdom Metazoa; phylum Chordata; class Amphibia; order Anura; family Ranidae; genus Aquarana; species Aquarana catesbeiana. The sequence continues at coordinate 311,729,641 of NC_133324.1, forward strand.
ATGATTGCCAGTTTCTTGACGTTCTTAGGCGCACCCTCTCTCTAGGCTGACGTTACTTCCTTCCTCAACCTGGGTAGCATCATCAAAGCCTTCAAATCGCTGCGCATCCTCCTGCAGCATGTACCCGACACTGTGGTCGAATAGTTCCGGGGACTCCTCCGTGCATGATGGTGGGGCTAGGGAAGGAGTGACTGTTGACATGGACCCGATGAAATAGGCCGCTTTGGCAGCTGCATTGGCAGGCAAACTACTCTGAACCTGGGTGACAGAGGATGAGGAGGACGAGGACGGCTTTGTTATCCATTCCACCAACTCTTCTGCATGTTGTGGCTCAATAAGAGGGCCAGCTGCAGGAAAAAAGAACAAGCGTGCCCCACGGACACATGCTGAGGATGCACCGTGTCCACAATCATCACTGTCGACTGTAGACACAGAGCCTGCTTGCCCTCTTTTAGTGGCCTGTGAGCGTCTGCCTCTCCTTGGTGGCCTTCCGGACATGCTGTAAATTTTGTTTAGCAAAAAAACACTACACTGTATTGTGTACTGTGTACACCACCAGGAAAGTAGTAGCAACTGCACTAGGGGTGCACGGTACTGTGTACACCAACAGAAGTGTAATAACAACTATGGGTGCACTGTATGTATTGTGTACTGTGTACACCACCAGAAAAGTAGTAGCACTAGCAACTGCACTACGGGTGCACGGTACTGTGTACACCAACAGAAGTTTAATAACAACTATGGGTGCACTGTATGTATTGTGTACACCACCACGAAAGTAGTAGCAACTGCACTAGGGGTGTACGGTACTGAGTACACCAACAGAAGTGTACTAACAACTATGGGTGCACTGTATGTAATGTGTACTGTGTATACCGCCAGTAAAGTAGTAGCACTAGCAACTGCACTACGGGTGCACGGTACTGTGTACACCAACAGAAGTTTAATGACAACTATGGGTGCAATGTATGTATTGTGTACACCACCAGGAAAGTAGTAGCAACTGCACTAGGGATGCACGGTACTGTGTACACCAACAGAAGTTTAATAACAACTATGGGTGCATTGTATGTATTGTGTACACCACCAGGAAAGTAGTAGCAACTGCACTAGGGGTGCACGGTACTGTGTACACCAACAGAAGTGTAATAACAACTATGGGTGCACTGTATTTATTGTGTACACCACCAGGAAAGTAGTAGCAACTGCTCTAGGGGTGCACGGTACTGTGTACACCAACAGAAGTGTAATAACAACTATGGGTGTACTGTATTGACCCCCAGAAAAGTATGAGCAACTGCACTATGGGTGCACAGCACTGTATACTACAGTATACCAGGAACGGCCTGCAGTCAGATATAGCTAAACTGGATACAGTGATATATATATATATATATATATATATATATATATATACAAGAGTTGTATATATATTTGAAATACACTGCAGCTAACTGAATAACCTGCCTGCCAGAAGTATATTAGAAACAGTACGCCAGGAATGGCCTGCAGTGAGATATAGCTAAACTGTATGCAGTGAATATATATATATATACACGAGACTATCTGTATATATATAATAAATACACTGCAGCTAACTGAATCACCTGCCTGCCTAAAGTATATTAGAAACAATACACCGGCCGGGCTGCATGCTCGAAAAAGGGTCTGGTATGGATTTTGGGGGGACCCCCACGCCTTTTTTTGGCGTAGGGGGTTCCCCTTTAAATCCATATCAGACCTAAGGGCCTGGTATGCCCCTGGAGGGGAACCCATGCCGGTTTTTTATTTAAAATTTGGCGTGGCGTTCCCCCTCATGATTCATAGCAGACACCTGTCAGCAATGCCTGTCGCTCTTCGCGAAAGGAAAAAACAGTTTTCCTTTCCCGATGAGCAAGCCAGCGTGAAATGCACAGTACCCTGTCACCAAGAACCCATCGTGCTGGAAACACATTCTCACGGTCAGGTACTGTATATATTAAATACACTGCAGCTAACTGAATCACCTGCCTGCCTGAAGTATATTAGAAACAATACACCAGGAATGGCCTGCAGTGAGCTATAGCTAAACTGTATGCAGTGGATATATATATACATAGACCTCTTCATCTGTCATGGCTTTAACATACTCTCCATAACAGAAACCTGGCTTCAAAATTTTGACTCAGCTTCTCCTGCTGCTCTCTCCCATGGTGGTCTCCATTGGACTCACTCCCCTAGACCCAACAGACAGAAATGAAGTGGAGTTGGCTTCCTTCTATCCCCACAAAGCACCTTCCAAGTCCTTCCTGTCTCTCCCTCTCTATCCCTCTCTTCTTTAAGATGCACTGTATTCGTCCGTTTTCTCCCATTTCTCTGAGGATTGCAGCAATTTATCGGTCTCCTGGACCGGTATCGCGCTTTCTTGATGATTTTGCTGCCTGGCTACCCTACTTTCTCTCCTCTGAAATACCCACTATCATTCTTGGTGACTTCAACATTCCTGTCAATGTTAACAGCCCAACTACAGCTAAACTTCTCAACGTAACATCATCTTTTGACCTAACCCAATGGACACATACTTCCACTCACTCCAATGGTAATACCCTTGACCTTGTATTCTCCAATCTCTGAAACCCTGGTAACTTCACCAACACCCCCTTTCCTCTCTCTGATCACAACCTCATTACTTTCACTGTATCCTTGCCTCCAAGCACCCATCCCTCCGAGCAGCGAACAATTACTTGTAGAAACCTTTGCCACTTTAACCCTTCTCTTCTCTATTCTGCTACTGACCACCTATATGATAATCTCTTCCCTCTCCTGTCCTGGCCACCTCTGTCTACAACAGTTCACTCTCATCATCACTAGATGCACTTGCTCCTCTAACCACACGCAGAATCAGGCCCCGACCGTTACAAAACTGGCAACACTAGAAATCTCAAGAGACTTTGCCATGCTCTTGAACGACTGTGGCTTAAAACCAAATGCCTGCAAGACTTCACCCTATATAAATCTGCCCTTCTAAAATACAATTCCTGCCTCCATGCTGCCAAACAAGCCTACTTTGTCTCTCTTATTAATTCCTTGTCATCCAGTCCCCGTCGGCTCTTCTCAACCTTTAACTCTCTGCTTCGTCCCCCACCCCCTCTACCCACTAACTCACTCACTGCCCAAGAGATTGCCAGTCACTTCAAAGATAAGATTGATGCAATTCGTGAGGACACCTCCACTGTGCGTACATCTTCCTCACCCAACAGACCTTGCCTAACAGCACATTCAACACTCTCCTCTTTTGAATTGGCTACTACTGAAGAGGTTACAAAACTTTTCTCAGATGCCCACCTAACCAATTGTTCATTGGATCCTGTTCCCTCACAACTACTACGGTCACCCTCTTCTTCTATCCTATGCTCCCTCACTCACATCTTCATTCTCTCCCTCTCTAGTGGCACCTTCCCCTCCCCTCTAAAACATGCGCAGATCACTCCCATACTTAAAAAGCCCTCACTGGACCCTACCAACCTGAACAACTTAAGACCCATCTCATTGCTCCCATTCACCTCTAAACTTCTAGAACGCTTAGTCTACAACCGTCTTAGCTCCTACCTCAGTGAAAATAATTTTCCTGACCCCTTACCGTCTGGCTTTCGCAGCACTCCATGGAAACTGCCTTATTAAAACTCACTAACAATTTGCTAACTGCTAAAACCAACAGCCAGTACTCCATACTCCTACTACTTGACCTCTCTGCGGCCTTTGATACTGTTGACCACCTACTCCTTCTCAATAAACTACATTCCCTTGGCCTCCGAGATTCTGCTCTATCCTGGTTCTCTGCCTATTTATCACAGCGCTCCTTCAGTATCAACTACAACTCTGTCTCCTCCTCTCCATTGCCCCTCTCTGTGGGGGTCCCCCAAGGCTCTGTTCTTGGACCCCTTCTCTTCTCTATCTACACCTCCTCCCTTGGTCACTTGATAACCGCCCACGGCTTCCAATACCACTTTTACGCTGATGACGCCCAAATCTATCTTACTAACGGACATATCAGAATGGATGTCGCACCACTTCCTTAAACTAAATCTCTCTAAAACGTAGCTATTAATATTCCCACCCGTCCATGCCCTCCTCCATGACTTTTCCATCAAAATCAACAATGCAACCATCAGTCCCTCCCCTCACGCCAGGGTTACTAGGTATAATCATAGACTCTGACTTGTTATTTCAGCCTCAAATCCAATCGTTGTCAAAAGTTTGTAGAATTCACCGACGTAACATCTCTAAAATTCGCCCCTTTTTAACAAATGAAACCACCAAGCTCCTCATTCACTCCCTTGTTATCTCTCACCTTGACTATTGCAACTCCCTTCTCATTTGGCCTGCCTCTCCGTAGGCTATCCCCTCTTCGGTCTATCATGAATGCTGCTGCCAGACTGGCTCCCAATCACCCAGCGAATTAAATTCAAAATACTAACCACAACATACAAAGCCATTCACAACTCTGCCCGAGCTACATCACCAATTATCATGAGGCCGACGTGCAGGCGGGCTTATATAGTGTGGGGCATGGACTTAGTCCCCCTGAGCCATGATTGGCAAAAGGCACCCTGCCTTTGGCCAATTATGGCTCTCTTAGCTGAGGGCGCTGTTATTGGCCAAAGCATACAGGTCATGGTGCATGCTCTGGCCAATCATCATACAGAAATGCACTGCACTCCCACAGTTCATTATGGCCGTTACGTGCTGCTTGAATTTGGCACGAATGGCCCATAATGTGCAGTTTTTGATGAACGGGCAAACAGCCAATGTTCGAGTCAAACTCATGTTCGACCCAAACAGAAATCTCTTGTCACCATGCCCCCTCTCCTTTGACTGACTGACATGCAGAGGGGACTCATGCACGAGCATTAGTGAAGGGTGCGTGTCTCCTGCTGCCCCAGCCTGAGTAAAATAGCATTTAATTTTAAGTGCTTGTGAACCTCATAAGCGTCAGTTCCCAAAGACATGCATCATTTTGTAGCTTGTTCTGTAAAAATCCAAAGCACTGTATTATTAAATCTGTATTGTCATGTCTATCACAGCTCTCTGGAAATCTCCAATCCATGGGCGGTGGAGTCGTGACATCACTGGCCCCACCTCCCAGCTGTACAACCCACTTCCCAGCAGGGAGTGACTTGCGCACACACTTCCAGCACTGTGCGTGCTGCTAACCTGGCGTTATTGTGTGAGTGTACAATGGGGATGTGGGGCCAGTGATGTCATGACTCCATCTCCCGAGCCCTGGTCCATAGACACACCCATGGGCCAGAGATTTTCAGAGAGCTGTGAGAGGCTTAGAGATGAGAATACGGTAATAATACAGGGGTTTGGATTATTACATAACAAACTATAAAATGGTGCATGTATTTGAGAATGATGCATATGAGGTTTACAACCACTTTAAAGCAGATCTGCAGTCAAAAAATAGTAATGATCCAACAATTATAGCATACAAAAGGTTGTGTTTTCTGCAATACTCACATGTAACACATGTAAACGCGTCTAAACATGTCTAAGCGCTAGGTGCATGTAGCACTTGAGCATTTATTCATTGCATAGGCAGGAATAAATTAGTATTTTGGCCAGTGAAATGAATGAACACCCAAACACCTAATGCTCTTAAACGCGTTTGTAAAAATGCGGCTTAGGCTCATTTTCGAAACTGCTTTTCTTCTGCCAGGAGAATAGCATTTAGATGAGCCCCAGTGTCTTGGGGCCTTAGAATTATCTCCAATTCTCTCTGAGAACACCTGAGAATTCCATGGAAAGGAGGAGGTGTCCATGGTGCTAAATTACTTCATGTCCTTTGGTGACAACACTGCTCTTCTATAGATACAATACAGTAAGGCTTCATTCACACCTATGCAGTTTGCTTTTGAGCATTTCTGCAGTGCTTTTTGCTGTGCTTTTTGCGTTTTTACTGCAATTTTGTTGCAATTCTGCGCTTTGCGTTTTTTATGCTATTTTTTTGCCAGATTTGTGGTTGGGCAGATTAAAAACTGCATTTAAAAAAAATTCTTGAAAATATCAGTAAAAACGCACTACATGCTTTTCTGCAGCTTCTCCATTGATGTCTATTGAACCAAAAAAAGCACCGTTTAGCATTTTAAAAAGTTCCTGACCCTTTCCAAAAATGCAGAGGCACAAAAATCCATTGATGTGAAAGTGTTCCATAGGAATGGGGCCTAAGTGAGTGTTGTCACCCTAGTACAAATGTTACATGCAGGATCACCAGGTGAAAGTAAAGGAAAAAAAGCCTAAAAAAATAAACTAATTCTACCACCACATCTAAATACTGGTAAGCTGCTATATGTTAGATGTTTGATCTTCTTGTGATAATGTTAAAAACATTGGGGGTTATTTACTAAAGGCAAGTCCACTTTGCACTACAAGTGCAAACTACAAGTGCAAAGTGCACTTGAAATTGCACTGAAAGTGCACTTGGAAGTGCAGTCGCTGTAGATCTGAGGGGGACATGCAAGGAAAATAAAAAACAGCATTTTAACCTGCACATGATTGGATAATAAAATCAGCAGAGCTTCCCCTCATTTCAGATCTATCCCTCAGATTTACAGCGACTGCACTTCCAAGTGCACTTTCAGTGCAATTTCAAGTGCACTTTGCACTTGCAGTTTGCACTTGTAGTGCAGAGTGTATTTGCCTTTCATAAATAACCCCCAATGTGTTATTTGCAGGGGGTTCACCATGACAGTGCATGACATGACATGACAGGAGAAATTATTTAAAGGAAGTTTTTTACAAGTAACTAATGAGCAATACTTACTAAAAGTGTATATTTCAGAATGTCTACTGATTTTGGCCAAAGATAAAGTGAGGATGATGTAAAGTGCTTCAACTACATATACTGTATACTCCCACGTTTGATCTCCGCTTACTTGCACCTCAATCTAGTTCTAAAAAGGCTGTAAATGGCAAGTATTTTTTTCCCAGAAAATCACATAGCATATCCAATTGTGAAAAAAGTACAGGACTGCACGCTTTGTTCCTTTGGGAGTAAGTCAGAGTAATGCATTCAAAACTCTAGCCATCTGGCATCAAAAAATCATTTTCTTGAAAAATTGCAATTCCTCGCAATAGAAAACATTTTTTTATACTTGTTTAAGCTATGCAAATGCATTATAATAAAAACATTAACAGATGCTAAAAAATCCTATGGACAAATGCGTCTTTTTTTATTCAATCTTCTCTCCCATCGCACAGGCACAAATGTACCCAGTAACAATAGATTGAGAATTAGTGGAGACGGAGTAATGCCTCATTAAGGGTTTGATTGCTTCAATAATGATTGCATTAACTGCACAGCCCCAATGAGTTCTTCAAAGCTGCTGCAAAATCAATGTTCATACTAATGGCTTTACCTCTTTGTGATCAGCCTGCCTGTGCCAACTCCCTTATTAAACAGGCCTGGTAGCAGCAGTATGCCATAAAAATGAAAGCCCTGCCTGTGGAAACAAGGCTCAAGAAAGGTGAGTGCACACTGCACAGGCATCGGTCCTTCAAACATACAGACTATACTATAGATTTTTCTGTTAAGAAACTTGCACAATGTGTATTAAAAAAAAAGCACGTGATGTTAATTTACATTTAGAATACATTGCATAAAATCATTGTGTCCTATACATTCTGTGACAATAAAACAACACCTGTGTCCTTATTGCTGCAGTATAAGTTGAAGTGTATCTAAAGCCAAAGTGTTTTTATAGCAGGAGTAGGAAAGTGTTGGAACTAACAGCAGACATTTGTGCAAACTATATAGCTGCATAAGGGAACTAGGAGACCTAGATGTGGGTTAGATGGGTGCTGGGTAAGGATGAGCTCTGGTGTGTTCGCAAGCTGCACGTGCCGAGCCCGCCAGGAAGTCGGCACTGCACAGCGCTAATCACAAGCAGTGAGACGTTTCCCGATGTGCGGCTGCAGAGATCGGGAAATGTCTCACCGCCTGTGACTAGCGTGACGCATTGCCGACTTCCTGGCGGGCTTGGCCTGTGCAGCTTGCGAACACGCCGGAGCTCATCCTTAGTGCTGGGATCCCTCCCACTGCCTTGTAGCCCTAGACATGGCTCATTTTTTTATAACTTTCAGTTGATGCACAATAAGTAAGTGTTTTTGCTTGCTTGACCAGGAGTTAAATAGGGAGTCCTAAAAATGTGTCTCCATGGATGCCCCTTGGTGACTCCCACTGGAGAGATACACCCTCTCTGTTTGTGTAGGTAACCATTTTCATCAGGACAGAAAGTGATGGCAAACTAAAAATGTTATAGTTGTTGCCAGTGACAACAGTTTAAGATAGTATTTCCCCTCATTTTGAAGAGCTTTCTTTCAACTTCCTGCTATGTTTTCAGGACAGGAAGTCAAAGGAAATCTCCCCAAGGGGGCACAGGGGTTTAACCATGACATAGTCTATCCAAAACTAAAAATAAAGTATTGGCTTTAATTACACTTCTTTTTCCTTTTTGAGCACAGAGCATAGAAGATTGATTAATAATTCCAAAGATTACTATCGCTGCAACCATGTAGAAAACCGCACATACAGTGGGGACGGAAAGTATTCAGACCCCCTTAAATTTTTCACTCTTTGTTATATTGCAGCCATTTGCTAAAATCGTTTAAGTTCATTTTTTTCCTCATTAATGTACACACAGCACCCCATATTGGCAGAAAAACACAGAATTGTTGACAATTTTGCAGATTTATTAAAAAAGAAAAACTGAAATATCACATGGTCCTAAGTATTCAGACCCTTTGCTGTGACATATATTTAACTCAGGTGCTGTCCATTTCTTCTGATCATCCTTGAGATGGTTCTATACCTTCATTTGAGTCCAGCTGTGTTTGATTATACTGATTGGACTTGATTAGGAAAGCCACCCACCTGTCTATATAAGACCTTACAGCTCACAGTGCATGTCAGAGCAAATGAGAATCATGAGGTCAAAGGAACTGCCAGAGACAGCATTGTGGCAAGGCACAGATCTGACCAAGGTTACAAAAAACTTCTGCTGCACTTAAGGTTCCTAAGAGCACAGTGGCCTCCATAATCCTTAAATGGAAGACGTTTGGGACGACCAGAACCCTTCCTAGAGCTGGCCGTCCGGCCAAACTGAAGTGCCTTGGTGAGAGAGGTAAAGAAGAACCCAAAGATCACTGTGGCTGAGCTCCAGGGATGCAGTTGGGAGATGGGAGAAAGTTGTAGAAAGTCAACCATCACTGCAACCCTCCACCAGTCGGGGCTTTATGGCAGAGTGGTCCGACGGAAGCCTCTCCTCAGTGCAAGACACATGAAAGCCTGCATGGAGTTTGCTAAAAAACACCTGAAGGACTCCAAGATGGTGAGAACTAAGATTCTTTGGTCTGATGAGACCAAGATAGAACTTTTTGGCCTTAATTCTAAGCGGTATGTGTGGAGAAAACCAGGCACTGCTCATCACCTGTCCAATACAGTCCCAACAGTGAAGCATGGTGGTGGCAGCATCATGCTGTGGGGGTGTTTTTCAGCTGCAGGGACAGGATGACTGGTTGCAATCGAGGGAAAGATGAATGCGGCCAAGTACAGGGATATCCTGGATGAAATCCTTCTCCAGAGTGCTCAGAACCTCAGACGGGGCCAAAAAGACAATGACATACCTTTCAACAAGACAATGATCCTAAGCATATAGCTAAAATAACAAAGGAGCGGCTTCGCAACAACTCTGTGACTGTTCTTGAATGGCCCACCCAGAGCCCTGACTTAAACCCAATTGAGCATCTCTGGAGAGACCTAAAAATGGCTGTCCACCAACGTTTACCATCCAACCTCACAGAACTGGAGAGGATCTGCAAGGAGGAATGGCAGAGGATCCCCAAATCCAGGTGTGAAAAACTTGTTGCATCTTTCCCAAAAAGACTCATGGCTGTATTAGATCAAAAGGGTGCTTCTACTAAATACTGAGCAAAGGGTCTGAATACATAGGACCATACGGTATTTCAGTTTTTCTTTTTTAATAAATCTGCAAAAATGTCAACAATTCTGTGTTTTTCTGTCAATATGGGGTGGTGTGTGTACATTAATGAGGAAACAAAATTAACTTAAATGATTTTAGCAAATGGCTGCAATATAACAAAGAGTGGAAAATGTAAGGGGGTCTGAATACTTTCCGTCTCCACTGTAGATGAGTTAAAGTGTAAGTTCACCTTTTAGAAAAAAATAATAAAGGTAAAAAAGTGCATTTATAATATTTTTTTCTTTTGGAGCCTGAAAAGCATTGCTGGTGCCATGCAGGTCTCGTTCAGATCTGTCAGTGCATCTGTGTGCCGTACATTCCGTACAGACAGGAAATAAATGAACTACCACAGTGCTCTACAGCATTGTGGGTAGTTCATTGAGAACTATAAGCCGCCAACCGCAAAGGATGTCGGGGTTTGTAGTTCATATATACACAGAGCTGTGTGAATGAGTGATGCGGTCGTGTGGGCGGAGCCCCGCAAGGCTGCTCCGATTTTGAAAAGTGACCGCTAGTACAGGAAACTTCTTCCCATACTGCTGCCGGGGGGGGGAGGGGGGTTTTAGCGGACAGCGGCTGCAGCATTGGGAACATGTTACATGTTCCACCCTAAAAACAGGTGGAACATGTAACATGCTCCCAAAGGTGAACATGTAACATGCTCCCAAAGGTGATCCTGTTTTTTCCAATACTTTCTTTTAATGAAGGTTTGAATATATGTAATTTTTAACTGTTTAAGCACTTCAGCCCCGGAAGGATTTACCCACTTCCTGACCAGGCCACTGCGTCGCTTTGGCAGATCCCAGTTCTGTCACTACGGGGAATGATCACGGATGGCCGGCAGACATTGAGTCCACCGGACCCGCTGATTGGCTCCCCCACTGACCAATCAGCACGCACGCGCTCACAGATCGCCGTGTACAAGCTCGACGTACACCTACGGTGATTTGCGCAGCCGAGCCAATCTGCCACAGTATAACTGTGGCTGCTGGTCGGCAAGCGGTTAAAGCAACTTTATCCTGCTGTTCTCTGCTGCTGTTATTAATGTGTCCTCTTAATTAAAAACAGACAGTGTATAAAACTATTCACTCTCACCACCTGATTTTATTCCTGTTGTTATTTTTTTAAAGGCTTGCACTCCAGGAAGATATAAAACACACACACACATAAATGCAGCGCTGCAATTATGAAGATATTAATAAATGTATTAAAAAGAAGTATGGCTTTGCAAAAAAAAAAAAAAAGATTATACTCCGCTAGATGTCTGCAGCACCGATCCCAGCTGCATCTGTCCCCTACCTCCTCTAGGACTGAGAACTCAGTGTTCAAACACCTGTCTACAGCTCTCTGCTCTGCCCCTCCGGAGCGCTGGTCTGTGGAGGGAGCAGGAGTGGCTGGCTCAGGCTCTCAGCGACTCGCTGAGAGGCTGATCCAGCTCCTGGTCCAGGCTTCTGGGCTGACCATAAGGTCAGGATCTTTTTAAAGCCTGGTCTGGGTCTGTGGCATCAGCTGACAGCAGGCTTTTTAGTCCACTGTGAGCTGAAAAAAGGTCACCAGAGTGCAGAACGAATTGCAGACTTATGATCCATGGGAGAAGTATAGCCAAAAAAGCTTTGGCTATACTTCTTCTTTAATTGATGCAGGCAGTATAAGTACCTGAAACTGACTTGGTATCAGCCTCTAGATGCCCCTGTACGCCATAGCTGAGAACCTGTACAGCAGAGCTTAAAGAGGAGGGGGAAGAATCAGCACAAGGAGCCAATCAGGTGTGTTAATGTGGGAAGGGGAACAGAGTGACACAGAGGATATCAATAGTGTGCTGTGTCTCTTTTCACTGCTCAGTCACAGGCAAGAAGAAAGCCATTGTTGAAAGAAAGACATAAGATGTTCCATTTGCAGTTTGTGAGAAGCCATCTGGGGGACACAGCAAACATGTGGAAGAAGGTGGTCTGGTCAGATGAGACCAAAATTGAACTTTTTGCAAAACAATATGTGCGGCGGAAAACGAACACTGCACATCACCCTGAACACACCATTCCTATCGTCAAACATGGTGGTGGCAGCATCATGTTGTGAGGATGCTTTTCTTCAGCAGGGACAGGGAAGCTGGTCAGAGTTTAGGAGAAGATGGATGGAGCCAAATACAGGGCAATCTTAGAAGAAAGCCTGTTGGAGTCTGCAAAAGACTTGAGACTGAGGCAGAGGTTCACCTTCCAGCAGGACAATGACCCTAAACATACAGCCAGAGCTACAATGGAATCGTTTAGACGCAGCCCTGGGGCCTGATGCGGTCCTTTGCTTGCCTTTATGCACCCCTTGGGGCACTATTCATCCCACTGATAGGAGACACTATTCTGCCCCCTTGACATCAAAAATGGAGCATAATTCCTGCCACTGACATGAACAATGGAGTGCCATTTCTTCCACTGACACCAACAAAAGACTTGCAGCTGTAATTGCAGTAGAAGGTGGCTCTACAAAATGTGGAAAATCTCAAGGGGTATGAATACTTTTTTAATCCACTGTATATACAGCAGTGTGTTGTGTGTATTTAGACCTTTTCCTATTTTAGACGAGGTCCAGTTCTTTTTTTATTTTATGTCTGATTCTCAGAGACTTCCCTATTTGATACAGGTTTGGTGCTGTATAGTTGAAAAAAATGACATTTTGAGAAGGGTCCTGTGTCCTGAAAACATATAGAGGGGTGTCAGATAAGAAGTATTTGGAAACATGCCTGGCTGCGGCCCATTGCGATACTCTTCTTTTCCAAGTCTAGTAGCTGGAACAACTCTTCAACTGCCTGCAGAAAAGAAACAAATACAAGGTTAGCAAAGACACTGCCTGCTGTGCACTGGCGGGTTCATTGTATCTTGGGCCCTGGGCTGTTTTGATATCATGGACTCCCCACCATTTTAATAAGATCATGCATAAAAGCAAGTGTTGAGGTTTGCTTCTGTTATGCATTTGTAACGCACTTCTAAAGAAGCCGAAACACGGTGTTTGAACTGGTTGTTATGGCATAACATACACTTGGGTTTACTGCTGCTTTTACTATACACTGCATTGTTTTCTTTTTCCCATACAAGTCAGTGTGAATGCATCAAAAATGTGCCCCAAACTGTTCTCAAACGCAAGCTATGGCAACTTAAAGGATGTTGTTTTTGACATGCGTCTGATCTAGCACTGATGTACATAAAGCCTACAAAATACAACTGCAAAGAATATGAAGTAGTAGAAAACATTTTTTTTTTTTTGTAAAATGAACTTTAATATAACGCATTATACAGTGTTTGTATACCAAATATAAAACTAAATATATATTATCTACCCACACATTAAAGTCAATATATTAGTAAGTGAAAGTAATATATATATATATATATATATATATATATATATGTATGTATGTATGTATGTATGTGTGTGTGTGTGTGTGTGTGTGTGTGTGTGTGTGTGTGTGTGTGTGTGTATGTGTATGTATATGTGTCAAGTCATTAATAGCTATGAGTTTGTATGTTAGTGCCTATACAAATTCTATATAGTTGGATTGCATCCTATGCTTCCTCCCATTCTAGGATAAGAGTGATTAGAACAGGTTGAAATTATTTACACTTAGTAGAAGTCGGCTGTGTAAGAAAATATTTTTCTTGTGGTTAGACAGTATCTGAAAGAGGAAATTTACTTTAGTTACATAGTAGGTGAGGTTGAAAAAAGACACAGAAGGGAATTCCACATCCTTGCCGCTCTTACAATAAAGAACCCTCTACGCAGTTTAAGGTTAAACCTGAGTGGCCACGTGTCTTATTAAACTCCCTTCCGCGGAAAAGTTTTATCCCTATTGTGGGGTCACCAGTACGGTATTTGTAAATTGAAATGATATCCCCTCTCAAGCGTCTCTTCTCCAGAGAGAATAAGTTCAGTGCTCACGACTTTTCTTTATAACTACTGTATTTAGCGGCATATAACACGTACTTTTCCCCCCTGAAAATCGGGGAAATCGTGTGTGGGTGTTATACGTTGATCTCTGCTGTCTCTGAGGGAAGTGGAGCGAGCACTGCTGAATTACATTGAGCCGCAATCTCCTGTGTACCCGGCGCTCCGTCACACACAGCCACGCCTCCTAGCCCCACACTGGGCCACGGTTCTGTCTATCATATGAGTAGGGCGAGGAGGCGTGGCTGTGAGTGAGGGAGCGCCGGGTACACAGGAGATTGCAGCTCTGTATAATTCAGCATCGCTCACTCCTCCTCTTCCCTCTGAGACAGCAGGGATAATTCAACACTGTGTAATCCAACACTGGCGAGGCTGCAATGATGGGAAAGGTGAGGGTGCAGATGGGCACTGAACAGGCTGTATTGCGGGGCAATTTAATGGCTGCAGATGGGCACTGGGCAGGTTGCATTTTTGGGCAATTTAATGGCTGCAGATGGGCAATGAGCAGGGTGCATTGTTGGGCAATTTAGTGGCTGCAGATGGGCACTGGTGAGGCTGCATTGATGAGCTGTGACCCTAATTTTGCTTCAAAGTTCTTTATTTAAAATGTAAGGTTTTTTTTTCCTGAAACTTCCCTCTTAAAATGAAGGTGCGTGTTATACGCCAATAAATACGGTAATATCCTCAAGCCCCTTTTATTAGCTTTGTTGCCCATCTCTGTACTAGCTCTATTTCTAGTAAATACTTCCTGAGGACTGGTGCCTGGAACTGGATAGCATACTCCAGGTGAGGCCAAACCAGACTCTTGTAGAATGGGAGAATTATCGCCTTATCACTTGAGTGAATCCCCTTTTAAATGTATGCCAATATTCTGTTTGCTTTGTTGACAGCAGCTTGGCATTGCATGCCATTCCTGAGCCTATCATCCACTAGGACCCCCAGGTTCTCCCCCCAGTGAGTAGATTGCATTCATATTTTTGCCACCCAAATGCATTATTTTACATTTTTCCACATTAAACCTCATTTGCCATGTAGTTGCCCACCCCATTAATTTGTTCAGATCTTCTTGCAAGGTTTCCACATCTTGCGGAGATGTTATTGCCCTGCTTAGCTTAGTATCGTCCGCAAATACAGAGCTTGAACTGTTTATCCCATCCTGCAGGTTGTTTATGAACAAATTAAATAGGATTGGTCCCAGCACAGAACCCTGGGGGACCCCACTTTCCACCCCTGACCTTTCCGAGTACTCCCCATTTATTACCACCCTCTGAACTTGCCCTTGTAGCCAGTTTTCAATCCATGTACTCACCCTATAGTCCATGCCAACGGACCTTACTTTGTACAGTAAACGTTTATGGGGAACTGTGTCAAATGCTTTTGCAAAATCGAGATACACCACATCTTCCTTTATCTAGATGGCAGCTCACCTCCTCATAGAAGGTTAATAGATTGGTTTGGCAAGAATTATTTTTCATGAATCCATGCTGATTACTGCTAATGATACTGTTTTCATTTCTAAAATTTTGTATATAGTCCCTTATCATTCCCTCCAAGAGCTTGCATACTATTGATGTTAGGCTAACTGGTCTGTAATTCCAAGGGATGTATTTTGGCCCTTGTTTAAATATTGGTGCTACATTGGCTTTTCTCCAATCAGCTGGTACCTTTCCAGTCAGTAGACTGTCAGTAAAAATTAGGAACAATGGTCTGGCAATTACTTGACTGAGTTCCCTAAGGACCCTCGGGTGCAAGCTAGCTGGTCCTGGTGACTTATTAATGTTAAGTTTTCCAAGTCTATTTCTAATTCTGTCCTCTGTTAGCCATGAGGGTGCTTCCTGTGATGTGTCATGAGGATAAACACAGCAGTTTTTGTTACTGAAGCCCCCTGATTCCCTCGTGAAGACTGAGAAGAATAAATTCAATACCTTTGCCATCTCCCCATCCTTTGTAACCAGATTTCCTTCTTCATTCTTTATGGGGCCAATATGGTCTGTCCTCCTTTTTTTACTGTTTATATACTTAACCACTTCCCGCCCGCCCTATAGCGGATTGACGTCCGGGAAGTGGTTGTGTTATCCTGACTGGACGTCATATGACGTCCAGCAGGATAACATGCCGCAGCGTGCCCCCGGGGGCGCGCATCGCGGCGATCGGTGGAGCGGTGTGTCAGTCTGACACACCGCTACACTGATCTTGGTAAAAAGCCTCCGGCGGAGGCTCTTTACCACGTGATCAGCCGTGTCCAATCACGGCTGATCACGCTGTCAATAGGAAGAGCCGTTGATCGGCTCTTCCTCACTCGCGTCTGACAGACGCGATTAGAGGAGAGCCGATCGGCGGCTCTCCTGGCAGGGGGGGTCTGTGCTGATTGTTTATCAGCGCAGCCCCCCCTCAGATCACCACACTGGACCACCAGGGATCGCCACTAGGACCACCAGGGAAGGGGCAACATGTGGATGGCCAGGTATGTACCCCATGGCCATCCACATGTGCCCAGTGTGCCCAGTCAGTGCCAATCAGTGCCCACAAATGGGCACTGATTGGCACAATTATGTTGCAGTGATGCCCAACAATGCCACCCTTAGGGGCATCACTGCAAACAACCAGTGCCGTCAGTGCCACCCATCAGTGTCCATTCATGCCACCTGTCAGTGCCCATCCGTGCCCATCAGTGCCCATCTATCAGTGCCCATCCATGCCCATCTGTGCCAACTATCAGTGCCACCTATGAGTGCCCATCAGTGCCGCCTATGAGTGCCCATCAGTGCCGCCTATGAGTGCCCATCTGTGCCACCTATGAGTGCCCATCAGTGCCGCTTACCAGTGCCACCTATCAGTGCCCATCAGTGCTGCCTATCAGTGCCCATCAGTGCCGCCTATCAGTGCCCATCATCAGTGCCCGTCAGTGCCACCTCATCAGTGCCACCTCATTGGTGCCACCTCATCGGTGCCCATCAGTGCCGCCGTATCAGTGCCAGTCAGTGCCCGTCAGTGC
Source organism: Aquarana catesbeiana (assembly GCF_042186555.1). NCBI lineage: Eukaryota > Metazoa > Chordata > Amphibia > Anura > Ranidae > Aquarana > Aquarana catesbeiana. Next base: position 311,746,591 of record NC_133324.1, read on the forward strand.
AGCCATATCAGTGCCCGTCATTGAAGAAGAAAACATACTTATTTACAAAAAAATTTTAACAGAAACAAAGAAAAACTTGTTTTTTTTCAAAATTTTCGGTCTTTTTTTATTTGTTGCGCAAAAAATAAAAACCGCAGAGGTGATCAAATACCACCAAAAGAAAGCTCTATTTGTGGGAACAAAATGATAAAAAATTTGTTTGGGTACAGTGTAGCATGACCGCGCAATTGTCATTCAAATTGTGACAGCGCTGAAAGCTGAAAATTGGTCTGGGCGGGAAGGTGTCTAAGTGCCTGGTATTGAAGTGGTTAAAGAATTTCTTGGGATTTTTTTTTTTGCTCTCTTCCGCTATGTGTCTTTCGTGTTCTATCTTAGCCGCCCTAATTGCACCCTTACATTTTTTGTTGCATTCTTTGTAAAGTCTGAATGCTAATAATGATCCCTCAGCCTTGTATTTTTTGAAGGCCTTCTCCTTTGCTTTTATATGCATTTTTACATTGGAGTTAAGCCATCCAGAACTTTTGTTTGCTCTTTTAAATTTATTTCCCAATGGGATGCATTGGCTAATGCCCTTATTTAATATGCTCTTAAAGCAACCCCATCTCTCCTCTGTGTTCTTTGTTCCTAAGATTTTATCCCAATTTATATCTTCTAGCAAGGTTTGTAGTTTAGGGAAGTTGGCTATTTTGAAATTCAGTGTCTTTGTATTCCCCTTATATTTCCTATTTGTGTGATTTATACTGAAGCTAATTGACCTGTGATCGCTGTTTTCTAAATTGCCCCTTACTTCCACATCCGTGATCAGGTCTGTATTGTTGGTAATCAGTAGGTCTAGTAACACTTTGTTTCTAATTGGTGCGTCTACCATCTGACCCATGAAATTGTCCTGCAAGACATTAACCACATGCCGACTGCCTCACGCCGATTTACGTCAGCAGAATGGCACGGGCAGGCAAAAGGGCGTACCCGTACGTCCCTTTGAAATTTATGCCTACCGGGCGCAGGAGCATGCCCGTGGGTCCCACAAACTCGATGTTCGCTAGTGGCCCGCGATTGTGATGAGGAGACATTTCCCTGTTCTGCCTAGCAACATGACGGGGATCTACTGCTCCCTGTCATCAGGAGCAGTGATCTCTGTCATGTTGTAGTGAGCCCATCCTTCCACAGTTAGAACACACTAAGGGAACACACTTAACCCCTTGATCGCCCCCTAGTGTTTAACCCCTTCCTGTCAGTGACATTTATACAGTAATCAGTGGCTATTTTTAGCTCTGATAAATGTATAAATGTCAATGGTCCCAACATGGTGTCAAAAGTGTCCGATCTGTTCGCTGCAATGTCGCAGTCATGATAAAAATCGCAGATCGCCGCCATTACTAGTAAAAAAAATAATAATAGCTTTTGCTCAAACCAATCAATATACACTTATTGCGATTTTTTTTTTTTTTCTACCAAATAATTGTAGAAGAATTTGTTTTTATATATATTTTTTGGGATATTTATTTTAGCAACTAGTAAAAAATGTTGCTTTTTTTCAAAATTGTTGCTCTTTTTTTTATTCATAGCGCAAAAAATAAAAGCCGCAGAGGTGATCAAATACAACCAAAAGAAAGCTCTATTTGTGGGAAAAAATTTTGTTTGCGTACAACATCGCAACAATCGTCAGCTAAAGCGACGCAGTGCGAATTGCAAAAAATGCTCTGGTCAGGAAGGGGGTAAATCCTTCCGGGGCTGAAGTGGTTAAAATACTTTCCTGATCAACATTCATTATTTTTAATCCTTATGTTGCTAGAATTAATAATTAGGCAAAAAGAAAAATGTTATTGTTTTAACCACTTCAGCCCCGGACCATTTGGCTCTTCCAAAGACCAGAGCGTTTTTTGCAATTCGGCACTGCGTCTCTTTAACTGACAATTGCGCAGTCGTGCGACGTGGCTCCCAAACAAAATTGACGTCCTTTATTTCCCCACAAATAAATCTTTCTTTTGGAGGTATTTGATCACCTCAGCGGTTTTTATTTTTTGCGCTATGAAAAGAACGCAATATTTTTTACTTTTTGCTATAATAAATATCCCCAAAAAATATATAAAAAAACATTTTTGTTCCTCAGTTTAGGCTGATACGTATTCTTCTACATATTTTTGGTAAAAAAAATCGCAATAAACGTTTATTGATTGGTTTGTGCAAAAGTTATAGCGTCTACAAATTAGGGGATAGTTTTATGGCATTTTTAGTAATAATTTTTTTTTTTTACTAGTAATGGCGGCGATCTGCGATTTTTATCGTGACTGCGACATTATGGCGGACAGATTGAACACTTTTGGGGCTATTTTGGGTCCATTCACATTTATACAGCGATCAGTGCGATTAAAAATGCACTGATTACTGTGTAAATGTGACTGGCAGTGAAGGGGTTAACCAGTAGGGGGCTCTGCAGGGGTTAAGTGTGTCCTAGGGATGTGTTCTAACTGTAGGGGGGATGGGCTATGTGTGACATGACACTGATCACCACTCCCGATCACAGGGAGCGGTGATCAGTGTCCTGTCACTAGGAAGAATAAGGAAATGCTTGTTTACATCAGCATTTCCCCCTTCTTTCTCTCCGTGAGACGATCACAGGTATCCCCGCGGACATCGAGTCCGCGGGACCCACGATCACCCTCACGGAGCTTGCGGTGCGCGCCCAAAATGCCGCCTCTTAAAGGGCAACGTACAGGTACTTTAATATGCCTGTATATGCCCTTCTGCCAACGTATATCGGCGTGAGCCGGTTGGCAAGGGGTTAACCTTTTTTTTTATTGCTTTGGTTGCTTCCTGGTTTCTGACCTAGGCCAAAATAATGCCATACATCCCAAAAGTATTCATGAGCCTTTTTTTCTTTCATCTTGAGGAGGGGCTCTCTCAGCTAAACATCCCCCCGAGTGTATGCCTGAGCCAGATGGATTCAACTGTAAATGCTCCATGAATCATCTTTGCTTACTCAAGATCGCTGTAACTAGAAATGCTTGGGGGGGGGGTTCAAACTGATTACCTAACAAAGCATGGAAATATGAATGGATGGGTGACTTTGCTTTGAATATTAAAAGTTAATAAAATAGCTTTTTCAGTTTGTGGTGCCCAGAAACAGTTGAGCTCTTCTTTAACAACAGTTCTGGAAAAGAGTACAACATTTATAGAAGCTTGTTTGTCATTTCAGAATATATTTATGACACAATTTTGTCAATTGAGGAAAGGTCTTTACCTACACATAACTCTTTTCAAATAACAGAAGCACATTGATGTAACATATTTAATTTGCTCTCAATGGCTGCAAAGTGGAAATCTCAATAATAATTGTTTGAGTTACTCTTGAGTACACTACCATGATAGAGCCTAGGCGCACATAAACATAAGAAAGGACTTGCTGTCTGAACAAATGTCTTTTGAACACTAGCAAAAAAATGCATACTATAATGATTTTTATTATATAGGTGTTGTTTATAATACTTCATTTATCTTAAAGGGAATCTGTACTAAGCAAAATATGAAGGTTGCCATTGGTGACCTTCTAAAAAAACACGCCAAAGCCATATTCTAAGTATTGAAGACCAGTTTAACATCCCCATGGACCCCATGGAGTCTGGGGCTTCAAGCAGCTGCCCCTTCTACCCTTATTATCTGAAAATAATGCTTAGTAATAGAATGTAAAATCAGTGGAGGACCTTTAGTCTTATTACCCTGCAGAGATGCATAGCTGGAATGGCATGAGGCTATAATGTTGCAAGACGGTGACTATGGCTCTCAGATATGAGAATGCAGTTTTGCAAGACCAAAATGTTTGTTCTACAAAAACAGTAGATGGCATTTCACTGTAGATTAGAACAATATTATCATCGGGACATTTAGTATATACCCTGGCATACTGATGCTATATGTCTTTTTATCCTAGCATGTCTCTACATGCAGTGCACAGTTGGATGAGCCATGTCAGTACATATTTGGTAACTAGATTTATGTGTCCAGTTTCCAAAAATATTCATAGAGGTTTCAAGCAGTTCATGACATAAGATTGTAAATAGCAGAACTGGTAAACAATAGCTATGTCTATGGATACCATTCATGCAGTACTCATGGACAAGTAGAAACAATTGACTGGTAGAAAAGATTCTACTGGATGTTTCCATAGAAGGTGGAGCCAGTGACAGGATAACTACATTTTCTCCTTCAATAGAATGAACATGCAGTCTCAGAACTTATAAACATGCTTGATTAACCACTTGCTTACTAGGCTCTTATACCCCCTTCCTCACCAGGCCAATTTTTAGCTTTTAGTGCTGTCGCACTTTTAATGACAATTGCGTGGTCATGCAACACTGTACCTAAATAACATTTTTATCATTTTTTTTTCACACAAGTAAAGCTTTCTTTTGGTAGTATTTAATCACCACTGGGTTTTTTATTTTTTGCTAAAGAAACAAAAAAAGACAGACATGTTGCAAACAGGTAATGTTTCTCCTTCACTGATGTGTGCTGATAGGCCCTGATGAGGTGGCACTGATGTGGCTGCACTGATGAGGTGGCACTGGTGGGCACTGATAGCTGGCACTGATGGGCTCTAAAAGACAGCACTGAAGGGCACTGAGAGGTGGCACTGATGAGGTGGCACTGCTGGGCACTGATGAGGTGGCACTGATAGCTGGCGCTGATGGGTACTGTTAGGCACTTGTAGGCAGCACTGAAGGGTACTAATTAGCAACACTGATTGGCAGCACTTATGGGCACTGATTAGCAGCACTGGTGGGCACTGATTAGCAAAAATTAGCAGGAAAGTGGTTAAATGCAGATCCTTTACACAAATATGGATTCAGACATTTCCTGTATTTACACAAATCTAATGTCTATAACCCAACAGTGGGTTAAACAAGAAAAACTGACTTGATTGCCACCGTGCCGCAACCAAAAATGCACTACTTTTTCAGATGCATGGGGGTGCTATTAAGAATGAATACCACCCCTGTGTGTCTGCAAAAGAGCAGTGTATTTTGACTGTCGGTGCTTGTGGGTACGGGAACGCATGTCAATTAGATGATGTCCTGCAACCACCCACAATGGTGTGAACCTTTTCTTGAAAGAATATGTAACTAATATACGTATGTTAAACATTAACTTTTCTATCGAAGCAAAGTAGTAAAAGTAACACAAAGCTTTTAAGTGCTACATAACATACTGTTGTTCTTATTAAAAGATCCTATTTCTTCACACATTAAAATCTGTATTTTTCAGCTTACAGAATGTATGTGATAAACCTGACCTTAACAAGATTAAAAAAATCCCTAACAAGCCCACTACATGTATATTGACAGCTTTCCCCAGTGTGGCATTTGGAAATGTATTATTCATTTCTGAAGTAGCTTTAATGGTTCTTGAATATTTAGTAGTGTTCTCCATTTAATTTAATAACACAAATCTGCTGGAAAACAAGGGTTATCTGTAATTCCCTATGTAGTCATACATACCGTTGATAACAGCCAAACTATGTTTAAACTTTTATTAGTTAGTAATGAATTGCAGAGATGTGCTCTAGCATACAAGTGTCCTTTCATGGGCAGTACCTAATCAAACTACTGGCCCTCTTGAATAATAATGGTCTTTAGACTGGTCATTTTAATGCATTTAAAGGAGAACTATAATGTAGGTACAAAGACTACAGTAACAAATAGGCCTACAGTGTGTAATATCGCAATCAATCTTTACTGAAAATGTCCAAAATGTTACAATGTGAGTAGGACAACTATGTATTTAGAGAATACAATGATGAATTGTACCACATCTTTCCTATCAAAGCCTTGACAGCTGTGGCTATGTCCTTTTTCAAGCAATAAATTATAAAATCGTTGTTTATCCCTTCTACTTTTATTTTTACACAACATGATTATATAATAAGACACCCAACTTTCATTTTTTTCACACTTCCACTAAACTAAACATTAGAGCTGATTCTTAAAGGAACAACAATATCTTGAATTATATACACCTGTAAAGTGGATCTGTCACCCCATTACATCTACAAATGAAAGAATGTTGTCTGTCATACTGTTGCTTGGTATACTGTATATACGGGTCAAAGTTACTGTACAGTTTAGAATGGAACTAAGTCATTAGAAACTTTCATGCTTCAAAAAACATGATTGATGAACTAATTAAACCATAAATTAATGTTGCATTCTAGTTGAAAATGGTTGGATCTGAAAGGTTGCCGTAAGGGGAATGCATAAGGAGATAACCTAAAGAAACCCTGGTAACCTGATTTTTAAAGAGGAAGTAAACTTCCATTTTTTTAATTTTACCTATAGGTAAGCATATAATAAGGCTTACCTACAGGCAGTGTAAATATCTCCTAAATGTGTACCATTTAGGAGTTATTTAGTGTGCATGCAGCACGTGGCCACCTGTGCTGTTCCTTTCAAGCCCTGTGCCGTGACTGGCGGCTCCTGCACACATGCGTGGGAGTGACATCATCACGGCTTCAGCCAATCACAGAGCCTGAGTCAGCGAACCCAGAAGCAAGATGGGTGAGGATTAAAGCTGTCTCCAGCGATGACATTGCATCGCTGGAAGGCTTAGTTTTCAGGTAATTTTTCCCCGCCGTCCGCTGTGCCCCCGCCGGATCCTCTGTCCGATGCTCTGTGTGCCAGGTTCTGTTCCCTCCGAGCATCGCAACACTTGGGGGTCGATTCCGGCAGCAAATTGAAAGAGTACAAAAACCATAACACATACAGTACACTGTAATCTCACAGAATACATTACTGTATCAAATTATTTCACCTCCCTTTTGTCCCTAGTGCTTTGTCCAGTACCCTGCATGCACATTTATATTATTTATACTGTTCTTTCTGCCTGTAAACTTGAGATTGTCCATGGCAACCAAAAAGTGTCCCTTTACGTCAAAAGTGGTTTTAGACCAGCTAGAAAACAATGATAGTAAATTAGAACACTTGCAGAATTGAGCGATAGTGATTCGTGGGGAAATTCATTATTATTTTTTATAATTATTTATAGTTATTTATTATATTATAATTTATGATTTTGTGTTTCAAACTTTATCATACCCCGGATGTCTACTAGACTCTTGTTTTGACAGATTTAAGTGTGTTATTACTAAGAATTACAGGCCTACAATATAAAACGCCAAATTTCTATGCAAAACAATGTACCGCTTTGAGGTTCAAAAATCTGATATAATCATACTGCCAGGGAGGTTAAAGGGTATGCAAACCTTAGCAATGAGCTTCTCTTTTTGGTTCCATTTGGTTTTTAAACAAAATATCTGCTTTTTTTGCCAGATAATTTACTAAAGGCAAATGTTCAATTTGCAAATGCAGTTAGTTGCACTCTGCAGGGCAATTTTCCCCAGAACTTAGTGAATGTAGTGAAACTTCACTTTGGAAAGCAGTGGCGGCTGGTGGGTTCTTCTTTTGGGGAGGCGGCAAACAAACACACCCCCCCGGTGGCACTGTACAGCACTGACAGCACCCCCCCCCGCGCAGGCGGTCCGGCACTTACCTGCTTGTGTGGCGGGGCTGTGATGTTCTTCCCTCTTCTCCTGGAGTGTGGGCAGCGGTGTCTTCGTTGTCTGTTCCTCATGCTTCCTCTGCCGTGTGTCTCCTCTTCCGCCAAAGCGCTAGGCATCCAATAGGATCACCTGATGCTTTGGTCAATCAGGAAACAGGTTTTACGACCTGCCTCCTGATTGGCGGGGAGGAACGTTTAGTGTGAAAATAGCGACAATTCATTCACTATCATCAAACATGGGTGAGCTCAGAGCGCAATGCTCTGCGTTCCGAGGCAACCTTTTTTTTAAGCCTATTGGAGCCTCTTTTTTTAATCAGGTGCCTCAACCCCCCCCCCCCCCCCCATTGGAATCCATGGTCTGTCGCTCTGATATGTAGATCAGAGGGCTGGATGCATGGTTAGGGGAGGCAGCACCCGTGCGCCCTCTATGAATGGGCCGCCGCTGTTGGAAAGAATATTAATCGTGTGCAAAGAAAAAAAAAAGTCATTTTACTCACCTGTGATTGGATGATGGACGTCAGCAGAGCTTCACCTCATTCACTAAGCTCTGGTGGAATTTACTTGCAGAGCACAACTGCACTTGCAAAGTAAACAATTTGCCTTTAGTAAATCCACCCCAATCTTATAAACTGTATCTTATAAATAGGGATGAGCCGAACACCCCCCCGAACACCCCCCACCAGAACATGCGAACAGGCAATTTGTTTGAATACGCGAACACCGTTAAAGTCTATGGGACACGAACATGAATAATCAAAAGTGCTAATTTTAAAGGCTTATATGCAAGTTATTGTTATAAAAAGTGTTTGGGGACCTGGGTCCTGCCCAGGGGACATGGATCAATGCAAAAAAAAGGTTTTAAAAACGGACGTTTTTTCGGGAGCAGTGATTTTAATAATGCTTAAGTTGAAACAATAAAAGTGTAATATTCCTTTAAATTTTGTACCTGGGGGTGTCTATAGTATGCCTGTAAAGGGGCACCCACATTTTCCCCACATTCCCCACAGGGCAACCCCGAACCAATTTTTTTTTTTAAAATGGCATGGGGGTCCCCCTAAATTCCATACCAGGCCCTTCAGGTCTAAGGGGAACCCTGGCCAAATTTTCTTTTAAAAAATGGTGTGGGGTCCCCCTCAAAATCTATACCAGACCCTTCAGGTCTGGTATGGATTTTAAGGGGAACCCCGCGCCAAAATTTAAAAAAAAATGGCGTAAGGGTCCCCCCAAAAATCCATACCAGACCCTTATCTGAGCACGCAACCTGGCAGGCCGCAGGAAAAGAGGGGGGACGAGAGAGCGCCCCCTCCAACTGTACCAGGCCACATGCCCTCAACATTGTGAGGGTGCTTTGGGGTAACCCCCAAAGCACCTTGAGGGCCTCATCCCCACAACCCTTGCCCGGTGGTTGTGGGGGTCTGCGGGCGGGGGGCTTTTCAGAATCTGGAAGCACCCTTTAACAAGGGGACCCCCAGATGCCGGCCCTCCCCCCATGTGAAATGGTAAGGGGGTACAAATGTACCCCTACCACTTCACAAAAAAAGTGTCAAAAATGTTAAAAATGACAAGAGACAGTTTTTGACAATTCCTTTATTTAAATGCTTCTTCTTTCTTCTATCTTCCTTCGGTTTCAACCTACATCTTCTTCTTCTGGTTCTTCCTCTGGTGTTCTCGTCCGGCATCTTCCTCCTCAGCGTCTTCTTCCCTTCTTCTTCTCGGGCCGCTCCGCATCCACCATGATGGGAGGCTCCCGATGTGTGACGCTTCTCGTCTTCCGACGGTTCTTAAGTAACGGAGAGCGGGGCCACCCGGTATCTCTGCCCCCCTTTGATGCATGGGGACTCGATGGGGACTTCCCCGAGGCTTTCCCAGTGACGTCTGAGGGGGTAGGATCACCCGTTACGTAACGGGTAACCCCGCCCCCCCTGACATCACGGGGAATGCCACAGGAAAGTCCCCGTCAAGTCCCCGTGCATCAGAGGGGGTGGGGTCACCGGGTGGCCCTGCCCTCCGTTATTTAAGAACCGTCAGAAGATGAGAAGCATCACACAGCGAGAGCCTCCCATCATGGTGGAGGTGGAGTGGCCGAGAAGAAGAAGGGAAGGAGACGCCGCGGAGGAAGATGCTGGACGAGAACACCGGAGGAAGAACCAGAAGAAGAAGATGGAGGAAGAAACCGAAGGAAGATAGAAGATAAAAGAAAATTGAATGACTCGCGCTATATGGATATATGTGTGGCCAAATTTGTCACACAAAGAGCACTAGATACAATATCAGTGAATATATAAACCATCTGTGTAGTGATATATCACAATCAGTGCAAACAGATCACAAAAATGATCAATGAAACATAAATCATCAGTGCAATAATGTATCACAATCAGTGCAAACAATTAAAAATAAAGTCCAAATAAAATACACTGGAAAGAAACCCATGTGAAAGAATCAAAAATAGTCCAAAAAAGAACTCAAGACAGAGTGAGTTTGGCAATCGCAGGTCTTGCAACCGCATGGAACCTCAAATATGTAGAACCACCACCAAAAGTAAGAGCCTGGCCGCTTACCAGAACCCCATGACCCCCCGTTACAGAGGGTCTGAAAGGGCTTTTGAGATCCTAGTAATCCGGACTTCCCAGGGACGGAGATGGAGCAGAGATGGGAATGGAAGCTGGAAAAGGGCATCAGGTGCTGGAGTAGAAATGGATGGATCCACAAGAAGGGGGCTCAACCCTCAGCATAGTGGTGTCATCATAGGAGAGAAAAAAGGGAGGGCTCCCATAGTGTAAAATCAATTGGTAATTTATTGTAGAAAAAAACAAAAACACTCACATGTAGGTAAGACAATCAACATCATCAATCGGAAAAACAAACTGTGGCACCGGCCGGATGACCACAGATAGCTCGTCCTGTTAAAAGTACAGCGACAGTGGGAGGTGGCGCAATGATGCCGCTCAGCCCTACGCTGCGTTTCGCAAAAGAATTGCGTCTTCCAGGGGCACGAGCTGCTCATCACAACACCTCCCTTAAATAGTAAATGATAAGCCTCACCTTGGAATCCCCCCCACCGGACTTCCGCATTAGCCTCGAGCGCATAGATTACTAGTGCGCATGAGAACTAGACTTCCTAGGGAGCCTAAAGCGTCCCTAAACTAAGCGCCACCGCGCATGTGCGGACCCATTCAATGTCACGTCAGAGGAGAGGTACTACCCGCTCAAGGGAAAGAACGTCAGATCCCCGCGCGCACGCGCGAGAGCCCGACGCTAGCCTCCACACACAACATGCAAAGGGGCAACCCCACACACAGCGCAAGTGGGAGCCGAGCAACAGGAGACACAATGTGCAAAAAACGGGGAATGGCACTAGCCAAAAGCCAAAACAACCCTGTATGCAAAAAAAACGTCCCAAACAACATCACCAGACCCCTGCCAGTCGGGTCACTCTCCCAAAGAGAACCCCCACAGCGATCCTTGGTGTTGCCATTTAGATGTTGATGGAACTAGGGGAACATGTTGTTATAAATTAAATATAAGATATAGCAAATCTGCATGAATGAGTTTACTAAATATGAATAACATGTATTATAGCAGTCTGGGCGTGAATGGTGACACGCGCCAGCTGAACTAAAATTGTGTTGTGAGGGGACATGAGCCACTTACAAACAGCGACCTCTAATGGCCATAATAAAGATATACACCCTCAGTCCCAGACTTCTCCTGCGTGAGATAGTCAGATGGCTATGATGGCTATATGAGTGAACGTAAATGGATGGATACAAGTAGATAAGCCTAAAAAGGCGTGAATGAATCATAAATTCTTTTGTGTAGCAACATTAGCATATGTCCAATTAAAACAACTCTCCAACTTAAAAACTAAAAATAAATGTAAAATTTATGGGGCCTGAATGGTGACACATATAGGCACAACCTAAAAATGGTCATAAGGGGACATAGAAATATGAGTCCCTGATGTAGCGACCCCTAGTGGCCATCCTGAAATCCTCATGTAACTTAAAAGTAGATATATAACTACCTATGTGGGTACATGGAAAAAGAATTTAAATTAAAAATAAAGTTAAAATTTTTTTTAAATAATTATAAACTCTACAGGTACTGCAGTCTTGATCTAAACCCTAGTCACAGGGCATATCCGGTGGTCCGGAGAGGGGATCCAAATTAAAAAAACTCCACAAAAATATTCTAGACATTAAATAGAAAAAGGAGCCCTATAAAAGGACATCCATAAGTCAGGCATTATTAATGAAGGCATTAATATCAGTGTCTACGTTCATACCATGTGGTACATAACTTTTGACCTTGTATATCCAAGACATCTCTGACTTTGAAATCTCCCTGATCAGTGAGCTACCCCGCCAATGGGGTTTATATTTGTCTATGCCCATAAATAATGTCTTGGAAGGGTCCCTATCATGGCATCGATCGTAGTGTCTGGAAACAGGATGTTTATCGTACCCTCTTCTGATATTTCCTATGTGTTCATTTAAACGAACCCGTAGGGCCCTTTTAGTCCTCCCTATATACTGGAGACCACACGGACATTGTAGGAGATAAACTACCCCTTCAGAGCTACAAGTAATGAATGGTTCAATGTCGTGTGAGTCTCCAGTACTGGTGGATATGAATGACGTGATACGTCTTGATCTGTTGGCATTTAGGGAGCACACCTGGCATCTCCCACACCTATAGAACCCTGTTAGATTTTGCAGAAAAGATCTATTTTCCCGTGGAGGGTCCTGGACTGTAGGTGCTATCTTATTTCCCAAGGAGGCTACTCCTTTAAAAATCACCCTGGGTCTTGGTGGTAAGAAGGCTTTAAGAGTCAAATCACTACCAAGAACATGCCAATGTTTTTGTATTAGTTGTTTGATAGCTTGATGTTGTACTGAATACGTAGTAATAAACGGTATAGTCTCCAAAACCTCATTCCTAGGTCTGGGAACTTCAGTTAACAAAGTGGCTCTATCCCTGTCCCTTGCCGATTTCACGGCCTGTAAGAGGGAAGAGCGGTCATATCCCTTCTCTAGGAATCTTCCTGTTAAAATAGATGCCTGCTGATCGAAGGTGGCTATATCTGAACAATTGCGTCTAAGGCGCAAAAATTGTCCGTATGGGATGGCCTTCAGCCACGGTTCGTGGTGGCAACTGTCTACAGAGATATAGGAATTTCTGTCAGTATCTTTAAAATGTGTTGACGTCACGAACTGTCCTTCCAGGATCTGGATCTTAAGGTCAAGGAAGTGAATGGTTTCCTGACTGGCTTCAAAATGTAATCTGATGCCTCGGTCATTAATGTTAAGGGTGTTCATAAATCTGTGGAGTTCAGTCTCCCCTCCATCCCATAGGAGGAGGACGTCATCAATGTATCTAGCCCACAGGAGCACCTCGGGTCTCCTGGGGGCGTTGATGACGTCCTCCTCCCATTTGGCCATAAAAATGTTGGCCAGGCTTGGAGCGTATTTGGCTCCCATGGCCACGCCACGATCTTGTCTGTAAAACTGCTGTTCGAACCAGAAGTAACTATGGCTCGCAGCGTATTGCAAGAGTTCCATGATAAATGAAATTTGTGCGGGAGGTAGGTAAGAGTCTCGATCAAGAAACAGTTCCACCGCCTGTAAGCCTAGATGGTGGGGAATGATGGTATAGAGGGATGAAACATCCGCAGTCACCATCCATAGACCCGCTCTAGGGGTGATGTTAGAAAGTGTATTGATAACCTGCTTAGTGTCCTTAATGTAAGATGGAATCTTCACCACTAGCGGTTGTAGGAAATGGTCAATATATTTGCCCACCCGGGACGTGATGGAATCAATCCCACTAACAATGGGACGTCCCGGGGGGCAAACCAAATCCTTGTGGATTTTCGGGAGGTAGTAGATGACTGGGGTTCTGGGGGCTACTGGAACCAAAAAACGTCCTTCTTTTTCATTCAATATACCCTCCCGAAGTCCTCTACCTACGATTGTTTCCAATTCCCTCTTATATTTAATGAGAGGGTCCCTGTTCAAGATGGTGTAGGTGTCAGTGTCACCGACAATCCGGTGCATCTCTGTTTGATAATCATGGCGATCTAATACCACGATTCCCCCACCTTTATCAGCCGGTCTTATGACCAAAGATTTATTCTTACAGAGGGAGTCTAATCCAGTCTGAAGATCTCTGTGTAATCTAGCCTTTCTGACCCTAATTTGTTCTAGGTCGCGTAGGACCACGTCTCTAAAGACGCGAATGGCTGGAGCCAAAGAACCTGGAGGGTTAAAAAGAGAGGCATTAGCCAAATTTGTGTGTTGGTATTGGCTGCTTGTATTATTTCCCCTGTTGATGGGGTTAGACAACATGTACCGCTTAATATTTAATTTACGTGTGAATTTGTGCACGTCCATATAGGTTTGGAATTTGCTCAGACTTCTGGGTGGAGCAAACTTCAAACCCTTGTCCAAGAGCCTCTTCTCAGCATCAGTGAGCGTTTGTTTGGACAAATTAAAAATACCTGAACCTAGGTCTTTCTTTTTTTTGAGCGTCTGAATTCGCCTCCCCCCTCTAGTTCCTCTTTTCGTTCGCCCGAGCGTTTGAGTGCTCGGGTGTCCTTGGGAAAACCCCAATTGGGATTATTATTCCCTCTTGGGGGGTCAAAGGATTGAGGAGGCCCGGACTGATTGTGATCCCTTTGTGGATCTCTAGAATATTGAACATTCTGGTTTCTTTCAAAATAGTCATGGCCATATCCTTCTGGGTTAACCCCTCGTTGTTGGGGGCTGTTGAAATCCGACAGAGGATAAAACCTATTGTTTGTGGGGACTGAGTTCCTAGAGCCATCAAATGGATGGTAATGTTGGATCTGACCCCCATTATAACCCTGAGAGTTATGTTTCCATGGTGGGTTTTCCCATGTGTTGGGAGGGGGGGTATCATAGGACCGTTGGTGATAGTTAGGGCGTGGGGATTGATGATAATCCTGCCTAGAAAATCCAGAAGCATCACCCATAGGAACATGGTGAGAACCAACCTTTGGGGGCCTAGATTTGTTGTTTTTAGGACGCACATCCCTCTTAGACAAGGCATAAGTCCCCTGTTTAGTCGGGAGAGGGACAGGTTCCCTACTGGCTAAGCCAGTCTCTTGAGATTGGGTATCCATATTCCTCTCCTCTTCAATCTGTGTGGCCAATTTCTTTTGCCAAATGAAGATGAGACCTGACTGGTAGTCTTGTTTGTCTCTGATGTATTTCTTCTTTTTCTTGGCTTTCTGATCCTTATCCTCTTTTTCTAGAGTTTTAAGGAGACCCCTAGATTGCTCACGTCATTCATATCCACCAGTACTGGAGACTCACACGACATTGAACCATTCATACTTGTAGCTCTGAAGGGGTAGTTTATCTCCTACAATGTCCGTGTGGTCTCCAGTATATAGGGAGGACTAAAAGGGCCCTACGGGTTCGTTTAAATGAACACATAGGAAATATCAGAAGAGGGTACGATAAACATCCTGTTTCCAGACACTACGATCAATGCCATGATAGGGACCCTTCCAAGACATTATTTATGGGCATAGACAAATATAAACCCCATTGGCGGGGTAGCTCACTGATCAGGGAGATTTCAAAAGTTATGTACCACATGGTATGAACGTAGACACTGATATTAATGCCTTCATTAATAATGTCTGACTTACGGATGTCCTTTTTATAGGGCTCCTTTTTCTATTTAATGTCTAGAATATTTTTGTGGAGTTTTTTTAATTTGGATCCCCTCTCCGGACCACCGGATATGCCCTGTGACTAGGGTTTAGATCAAGACTGCAGTACCTGTAGAGTTTATAATTATTTAAAACATTTTTTAACTTTATTTTTAATTTAAATTCTTTTTCCATGTACCCACATAGGTAGTTATATATCTACTTTTAAGTTACATGAGGATTTCAGGATGGCCACTAGGGGTCGCTACATCAGGGACTCATATTTCTATGTCCCCTTATGACCATTTTTAGGTTGTGCCTATATGTGTCACCATTCAGGCCCCATAAATTTTACATTTATTTTTAGTTTTTAAGTTGGGGAGTTGTTTTAATTGGACATATGCTAATGTTGCTACACAAAAGAATTTATGATTCATTCACGCCTTTTTAGGCTTATCTACTTGTATCCATCCATTTACGTTCACTCATATAGCCATCATAGCCATCTGACTATCTCACGCAGGAGAAGTCGGGGACTGAGGGTGTATATCTTTATTATGGCCATTAGAGGTCGCTGTTTGTAAGTGGCTCATGTCCCCTCACAACACAATTTTAGTTCAGCTGGCGCGTGTCACCATTCACGCCCAGACTACTATAATACATGTTATTCATATTTAGTAAACTCATTCATGCAGATTTGCTATATCTTATATTTAATTTATAACAACATGTTCCCCTAGTTCCATCAACATCTAAATGGCAATACCAAGGATCGCTGTGGGGGTTCTCTTTGGGAGAGTGACCCGACTGGCAGGGATCTGGTGATGTTGTTTGGGACGTTTTTTTTGCATACAGGGTTGTTTTGGCTTTTGGCTAGTGCCATTCCCCGTTTTTTGCACATTGTGTCTCCTGTTGCTCGGCTCCCACTTGCGCTGTGTGTGGGGTTGCCCCTTTGCATGTTGTGTGTGGAGGCTAGCGTCGGGCTCTCGCGCGTGCGCGCGGGGATCTGACGTTCTTTCCCTTGAGCGGGTAGTACCTCTCCTCTGACGTGACATTGAATGGGTCCGCACATGCGCGGTGGCGCTGAGTTCAGCGACGCTTTAGGCTCCCTAGGAAGTCTAGTTCTCTTCCGCACATGCGCACTAGTAATCTATGCGCTCGAGGCTAATGCGGAAGTCCGGTGGGGGGGATTCCAAGGTGAGGCTTATCATTTACTATTTAAGGGAGGTGTTGCGATGAGCAGCTCGTGCCCCTGGAAGACGCAATTCTTTTGCGAAACGCAGCGTAGGGCTGAGCGGCATCATCGCGCCACCTCCCACTGTCGCTGTACTTTTAACAGGACGAGCTATCCCTGGTCATCCGGCCGGTGCCACAGTTTGTTTTTCCGATTGATGATGTTGATTGTCTTACCTACATGTGAGTGTTTTTGTTTTTTTCTACAATAAATTACCAATTGATTTTACACTATGGGAGCCCTCCCTTTTTTCTCTCCTATGATGGACACCACTATGCTGAGGGTTGAGCCCCCTTCTTGTGGATCCATCCATTTCTACTCCAGCACCTGATGCCCTTTTCCAGCTTCCATTCCCATCTCTGCTCCATCTCCGTCCCTGGGAAGTCCGGATTACTAGGATCTCAAAAGCCCTTTCAGACCCTCTGTAACGGGGGGTCATGGGGTTCTGGTAAGCGGCCAGGCTCTTACTTTTGGTGGTGGTTCTACATATTTGAGGTTCCATGCGGTTGCAAGACCTGCGATTGCCAAACTCACTCTGTCTTGAGTTCTTTTTTGGACTATTTTTGATTCTTTCACATGGGTTTCTTTCCAGTGTATTTTATTTGGACTTTATTTTTAATTGTTTGCACTGATTGTGATACATTATTGCACTGATGATTTTATGTTTCATTGATCATTTTTGTGATCTGTTTGCACTGATTGTGATATATCACTACACAGATGGTTTATATATTCACTGATATTGTATCTAGTGCTCTTTGTGTGACAAATTTGGCCACACATATATCCATATAGCGCGAGTCATTCAATTTTCTCCTTTGTTTATTTATGTGTTTGTGTCACATTTAGACATCGCTGCTTTTTTATTATAATTTTAGACACTTTGAAGCGCAATTTTTTATATATATTTTTTCAGAAGAAAAAAGAAGCATTTAAATAAAGGAATTGTCAAAAACCGTCTCTTGTCATTTTTAACATTTTTGACAGGTTTTTTTGTGAAATGGTAGGGGTAATGTACCCCTTTACCATTTCACACAGGGGGGGAGGGCTGGGATCTGGGGGTCCCCTTGTTAAAGGGGGCTTCCAGGTTCCGATAAGCCCCCTGTTTGCAGACCCCCACAACCACCGGGCAAGGGTTGTGGGGATGAGGCCCTTGTCCCCATCAACATGGGGGCAAGGTGCTTTGGGGTGTACCCCAAAGCACCCTCACAATGTTGAGGAAATATGGCCTGGTACGGTTCAAGAGGGGGGGCGCTCCCTCGTCCCCCCTCTTTTTTCTGCGGCCTGCCAGGTTGCGTGCTCGGATAAGGGTCTGGTATGGATTTTGGGGGGGACCCCACAGCTTTTTTTTTTTTTTTTAATTTTGGCACGGGGCCCCCCTTAAAATCCACATCAGACCTGAAGGGTCTGGTATAGATTTTGAGGGGGACCACATGCCATTTTTTTTTTTTTTTGGCCGGGGTTCCCCTTAATATCCATGCCAGACCTGAAGGGCCTGGTATGGAATTTAGGGGGACCCCCAGGTCATTTTTTAAAATTTTGGCTCGGGGTTCCCCTGTGGGGAATTCCCATGACGTTTTTAACAATGAACTTTTATGTGTATTGTCGGACCGGCAATTCATTAATAGCCGCGAGTAGTTTTAAATAACTTTTTTCCTTTGAAATGTCATTTTGCTGTCAGACTGTTCTAAACACGGGAAACATGCGCCCCTTTACAGGCATACTATAGACACCCCCCAGGTACGAAATTTAAAGGAATATTACACTTTTATTGTTTCACTTTAAGCATTATTAAAATCACTGCTCCAAAAACAATGTCAGTTTTTAAAACTTTTTTTGCATTGATCCATGTCCCCTGGGGCAGGACCCAGGTTCCCAAACACTTTTTATGACAATACCATGCATATAAGCCTTTAAAATTAGCACTTTTTATTTCTCCCATAGACTTTTAAAGGGTGTTCCGCGGCTTTCGAATTTGCTGCGAACACCCCAAATTGTTCGGCGAACTGGTGAACAGCAGATGTTGGAGTCAAACATGAGTTCGACTCGAACTCGAAGCTCATCCCTACTTATAAGTTGTTAACTTCCTTTGCTCTGTACTTCTGCTGCATTTTAAAAGAAAAATTCCTTAATCTGCTTAACTGCCATGATAATTACAAAGCTCAACAGCCATGCCACAATTTAGCTTTGTAGAAAGAATGAAAGACAAACTAGTGCTATTTTCACTCTTCTGCATTATTCATAGTTTGCAGGGTAGTACATTTTTACATTACCATTCATCAGAAGCTGAGCTCTTTAAAAACCCCATTACAGATGCAGCAAATGGGAATTTGTAACAATACCCACCAAACAACAACAATGTGCATAAAGCTCTATGTTGGTTTTCTTCCTATACACCTGTGTTTTCCTGTATTTATTTATTGCTTTAGTCAAGCACTGACATGCGGTGTCAATTACATCAAAAGCCCTTATAAGATGTGCCGATGGATCAAAAAATGGACATGAACTTCTTTGGTAAAGTCCTGTATGGATGTGAAATGCCTTAGGTTAAGACAATAGCAAATCTGTGCACATGTGTCAGGCTCTTAAAATATTCACATATCTTACTATCTGAGTGCAATGGGGTTGATTTACTAAAACTGGAGCACTCAGAATTTGATGCCCTCCCCTGTCCATTTCCAGGATTTCCATGCAGCTGGCTACCCAGCATGCACCTCCCAATCTCGCGCATGTGTAGTAATGCGAGGCTCTCCTTCTTCCAATATTGCGAGATTTTGGTAATAGGCGATTCGCAAGGACTACTGGGATACATGATGCCGCTATCCCAGGAACCCTTGCAAAACAGCTAGCGATGTAATCGCCTAGGCAGGGATGGGTGAAAGTGCAGGAGAAATAACACTGAAAAAGGTATTTCCAAGCAGAATAAAAAAAAAAAAAATTGCGTTGGGAAAATGATGAGCTAAGGGGATACCATAGAGAGGAAGTGCAGAAAATGGGTGGAACTCCGCTTTAATGTATTATTTTTTCTACTTTTTTTAAAAACTTTTTTTAAAAACATTCTCAAAACTTTCTAGCTGCACCAAATGCTACAAATCACCCTACAGAAATACTCTCTTCCTTTCTCTTTTGTTTGCACTTTCTGGCATTTCAGCACACAAAGGTGTGTGCACACATTCCATTTTACATGAGAAAATTGTTATATGATGTCTTCTCAATAAAGACCAAC
Source organism: Aquarana catesbeiana (assembly GCF_042186555.1). Taxonomy (NCBI): domain Eukaryota; kingdom Metazoa; phylum Chordata; class Amphibia; order Anura; family Ranidae; genus Aquarana; species Aquarana catesbeiana. Next base: position 311,766,286 of record NC_133324.1, read on the forward strand.
CTTGTTGTTAAAAAAAAAAAAAACTATATCAACCAAAAACAGGCACGACCTTGCATCATAATAGTGTGTGCTAAAACTTCTAGTTGCACACATGTGCATGCACTATCAAGCAATTTTTTTTCTACCTGTAAATAATTTAGCATTTTGGAATTAATTTTTTAACTTGCTCAAATAAAACATGCCCAAAATTTTGGATAGGCCTACACTTTCTTAACATTCAAACTTCCTAATGCAAATGTTATGGGATCTTGCCTATGTGCTTGGTCCCTTACAGCTTATATGGGCTGCTTCACTGTAGTGATGAAAATCCACATCCATTCCTTTTTTCTGAAGGGTGAACATTAATGAAGGGAGACCCATAGCTGCATTAAACATATGAGACAAGGGTAGGAGCTCACATTAAAGACAAAAAGTAAATACATCATTTCCCCAGTGACCTATCTCATTGCTGGAGCTCAATCATTTGTACTTTGTGCTTCTTTTTTATACTTACTTTTTCAAAAGTCTTTAGGCTGGTCAAGCAAAAGGCAGGGTCCTCTTTTCTAATGGTGGACAGTTCCCAATTAGCAGAGATTGGGAGTGATGCAATGACATCAACACCACTCTTTGCATCAATACACTGGGAGTGCAGGATGGGTCAATGACACCATTTACTCAAAGCATGTACTCATTCCTCCAGGTTGAATGATGTTTGGTGTCATTCTTGGGATGAATAATTTTTAAGTCCAATAACCACAATTTAGTGGAGATTCTGCACTGTGGATCTTGATACCAGTGCTCAAAATGCATTAGCAGTCACATTAGACCTACTGTAATAGTCATATACTTTATAGCTACAGTATCATTTTTTAAAACGTATTTACTTACTGTGGTGTACAGTCAAAGTATGAAATTTTTATTAGAAAAGAGGACCCTGCCTTTTGCTTGACCAGCCTAAAGACTTTTGAAAAAGTAAGTATAAAAAAGAAGCACAAAGTACAAATGATTGAGCTCCAGCAATGAGATAGGTCACTGGGGAAAGCTGTAAAGGTTAAGGTCATGACTTCTAGTAACATTTGCAATAATCAATCATTTCTGTCTGCAAAGATGGGGGGGGGGGGCAAAAAGCACTTATTCACAAATCTTACAAAATGAGTCTGAGCTTTCAATCATCTGTGGAGAAGGACATCGATTTATAGTACCGTACATGCCCCACTGTCAGCATCACAAGAAACATGGTGAGTCATGGCATACCAATGGTCCAGTTGAAGAAAAACTAATACCTTGCTGTTTGTTATTTTCAGTGTGTTATTTTCCCTTCTGTGTGGTCTAAAGTTGGCCATATACTATACGTTATGATTGTACAATGTTAGTAAATTCTCCTTTAGATTTAAAAAACTATGTAATATGAGGAAAACCAAAAAAAATCCTTTCAATTTGCATTAAATTGAGCACACCCGTGAACTACATAGTTGGCGGTAGGGATAGAGACTGTACAATTAATTAGAAGTTGTAAATGTTGAAATGAGATGCCAGTTGGAAGAGAAATAAAAAGTAAGAAAATGTAATATTTTACAACTGCTTTTCTAGTTTTTCTCTCTGCGGAATCCTTACAAGCTAGGGCTAATCATTCTTAACTCCCCTACAATACAATATTCAAGAACTAACAGAGCAGTTTACATAAAGAAAGGGTAGAATTTAGGAAGATGGTGGGCTTAAAATACATCTAAAGCCCAAACTGTGTTTCATTAGTGAGATTTCCCCTCACCTGCTATATTTACAGGACAAGAGAATATCTCTACAAAGTGTGGACACTTTCAAAACAGGGTAAAGTCACATAGGTTGTACCAACCTTTTTCCTATTTACCATATTGTCTACTAAAAATAATCTACTTTAAAACAGAAGAAAACAAAGAAGCGGACAGTCACCTTGCCATTTATTCAGTTACATATCCTGTTGTTTGAAGAACTGTATCTTCACGCTGGTTTCATCCCCATTACCCTTTTAAAAGTCTTTGTAATCTAGTCTTGCAGGAAAGACTAACTGCTCACCAGGCATTAATTCTACATAAATGTTAAATTGCATTGGTGCTAGGATGCAGAGACTAGCTAGATCTCTGGAGCATAAGAGAAGTAAAAATGACCTCAGTCTACTTAACCCATAGAGGGAGAAAATACAGGGCACTTTTACTATAAAACCAATTTCTTTTCACATAATGAGCAAGTTTGGAGCTGCAAATCATAAAATAATGTTGATCCCTGTCTCTCACTGTGCCCATTACTTTCGCTATTCAGAGTACAAACTAGCCATCAGTCTGGAAAGCCACATGACACAGATATACTATTCAGTGTGCTAGAAACCCCAAGAAAAGACATTTTTATAGTTTGATATATCCAGAGTGTAGTTAGTGATATTAGAAAAGGCAATAGCACTGAACCCATATGCAGAATCTGCCATCAATAATAATATATATTTCAATATTGATGTCAAACAGCAGGAATTGCTGCTCTGTTACAACAGTGATGGTCCTCTGATGGAACACTAAATCCCTTCTCCCGTATTTATTCTAGTCAGAGCTACAGGAACCTGCATGCTAAATCTCTCATTTCATGGGATGACTGCTCTCTCTTCTCTTCTCTGCCTAAATTATTCATATGACTCAATGAATAGTCTTTTCATCTGCTCTATTTCTCACTGGGTATTTGCTTATAAATTTCACATTTTTAATGAAAAGGAAGAAAGAGAAAGATTATTACACATGTAGAATTTGTTTGGAAACAGATAACAGTAATTGCTAGAAACAATGTTTGCCATAAAATAACAACATTATACGACAAATGGTATTTATGGGGTGTTTACCCCCCCTTTACTCCTGCTTTGTACACATCTAAATATGAAATGTGGACAATATCATTTGTTTTTACAACAGAGATATAGATCACTAGCTATGGCCATCTCATTGAAAGAAAGTTCTATATTGCCTTGATACAACTTCAATATTGCTAGTGCTGTGATAAAATCATATAAATTTCTAAGAACAGAACAGACCTAACATGAAATAAACTTGTCTGCAGGGGTGTTGCAAGGATTGTGAGGATTGTGAAAGGCATGGGTCACAATCAAAGTACAATGAGAGGGGCTTAAAGGGGCATGGTTAGACCGCGCTCTCATTGTATACACAGCACACATATGCCACAGTTTTGTACCCACTAGAAATGCTTTTATTTGCTATGTCACAAGTGAGAGTCTTATAGACACTTATAACTCTTATAAACATCAAAACTATCAATTTAAAAAATGAAACTCTTCCATTATAGATGGTTCTCTGCACAGTTTGCCTTAAAAAATAACTTAAAGCGAAGGTCTGCCCACCGCTGCAAAAATTAAAAACCAGCAGCTGCACATACTGCAGCTGCTGACTTTTAATAATCAGACACTTACCTGTCCTGGAGTCCAGTGATGTCAGCACCGCAGCTGATGTTTCCATCAGCTGTCAGGTGCATGCCGCCTCCATTGCAAGTAAGGGAACCCGGCAGTGAAGCCTTACGGCTTCACGCCGGGAACCCTACTGCACATGTGCGAGGCTCCTCTCTCCTACTGGCCCAGTGGCCAGGGAAGTAGGAGAGAGGAGGAGGGAGCCCAGGCGGTGACGTCAATACCCGTGGCTGAGGCTCCCAGAAGTGGGAACAGAATACCTGTGAAAGACAGGTATCGTGCCCCCCTCCCCCTGAAAGGTGCCAAATGTGGCAGCTGAGGGGGAAGGAGTACAACGACTGGAAGTTCCACTTTTCCACTTTCCCCCCAGCCTCCAGTGCTGTTATTAGTGGACAGCGGGAGATAGAACATTTTTGGAACGAGTGTGGAATAACAGCACAGCATTGCAGTGATTGGATGCAGGGTGGTCTGGTGCATGCTGGGTCCATGATGTCAGAAGGGGCGGTGACCACCAGGTGACATAGCCAGATGGCCCAGCCCCTTACCTGTATAAGAAATGTCAAATGGCGGAGCCTTCACTAGACTGCCAGCCTTCACGTCGGCGGGAGCGTTTTTTATTTTTTATATTTTTCGGGTGCAGCATGATTGATGATGGATTTACATTGGGGACACTATTTTTTTTTTTAATAAAGGAATTGTCAAAAACTGTAAGTGTGTCTTTTTTATAACTTTTTGGTGAATGGGTATGGGTACTATGTACCTGATGCTCATTCACATGGGGGGGGAGGATCCGGGATATGGTGGCCCCCTTGTTAAAGGGGCTTCCAAATTCCGATAAGCCCCCGCCTGCAGACCCCTACAACAACCGACCACGATTGTGAGGATGAGGCCCTTGTCCCCATCAACATTGGTAGAGCAGTGGACGGTGTCAGTAGTGCGGTGGATGGTGTCAATACAGTGCCCTGCCCGCGATCGACAGGTAAATCACGATTGAGAGGTTGCTGACCTAATGTGACAGGGAGCGAGCATGGGCAGGGTCGTTATTGTGACCCTTGCGACCCTTCAAGCTATGTTCATGTTTAAACTATCTCTTAACATACTGCCACAACTTTTTTTTTAAAAGGCCTTAGGTTTTACTATATGTTAAACTTATTGTTGAGATTTCTGCTGTGTGTAAATCTTCCTATTCATGGTGTAACGTTTACAATCAGATGTGAGTTTATGAGTCAGGGAGCTAGGGATACATTATGAGAAGTAAGGTGACCAGCTTGAGCTCTGTGAACTTTCTGAGCCCTTTGAGAGGTTCAGAGGCAGCCTGTGTATTGGCCATAGATGGTTTGAATCTCAGAAGGGACTGACCAAGAATTGAACCATGTATGGGCAGGCTGATTGTACCCAAGTTGATCGACCGATTGGTCAATCAACTTGGGTACAACCAGCATGTTGGATTTTTTATGCAATTATTTCCAGCGATTTATACCTGCTAGCAATAATCACTGTGTGTTCTCCTGGCCAGGATGGCCCCCTCCCCCAACAGGCAGAATACATTAGCTCTGTGGAAGGGATTCCCCCATCATTGCTAAATGTGTTGCTGGGGGAATTGAGCGTTTTCTTTCCTGCAACCAAAATCGCTCCATTTATGGCTGGTTTTACTGTACATGTTATGTGATCTGCTTATTGGTTTTAAATGAACACTGGATATTAGCAATATCACACTTTGTATGTCACTTTGTTTTTTTTTTCATGATCTTATGATATACATGCCATGGAGAAAGAGGAAGAGGATTTGTATACCCTTACTGAATGACTGCAGTTAAAAGCTGATATTTGTAAAATGAGAGGCAATTTAAGCTGGTGAGTGCCTGTCTATCACAGTGGTGGAGGGACACCGGATTTTGAGATTACAAAAAGATATTGAGGTGTTCCATGAAGAAGCACTTTGGATATTGGTTGCCTGTTCATTTTGGGTGGATTTACTGTAAACCTTTTCCCTGGTGATAGTTCATTTATGAAGAGGTTTACTGCCAAGACTTTGGTTCAATTATATTGCACTGTGTGTGTGTGTATATATGTGTATATATATATATATATATATATATATATATATATATATATATATATATATATATATATATATATATATATATATAAAATGTATGTGTGTGTGTGTGTGTGTGTGTGTGTGTGTGTGTGTATATATAGATAGATAGATAGAGATATATAGATAGAGATATATCTATATATCTCTATCTATATATGTGTATTTTTGTATGGCTTATCACTACGGTGCTGTATTTAAGAGTGATAACACTTTTATTGATTAATATTTGCTTTACTTTACCCTTCTCTCATCCACAGGTTCATATGTATTGTTGTATTTCTTCATGACCTGTGCCGCCAAAACTTGAAAGCGTAGTCGAAACTCTGTGAAACCCATACGTTCACTGTAACCTTTAAATATAAATAATTGAGTAAATCAACAAACAAATACATGAAATTTACATAAACATACATATTCTCTAAGGCAAAATTCACATCTATACGGGTGCGGGAGTGCCTGTAAATCACACACGTTCCCGCATCCCCATGAAGCTGCACAGAAAATCTGCTGCTTTTAAGAAAATGTGCAGGGATGCCATTAACTCTTAATGCAACCTTATGCACTGAAAACCATGGTGTAGTCTCTGTGTGGCTGCATTTTAAAAAGAGGTTTAGGGACCTTCCTGCAGGGAATGCAGGTACAGCAGCCCATTCAAATGAATGGACTGCTGTGCCTGCATAACTATGGCAAGCAGAACCATGAAAATATGAACCTAGGATTAGACAAAACCACATTGGGAGTGTTTTGGAAGGATTAGCAGTAAAGCAGAGCGAAGATGTACTGTAACGTTGCAGGACCTGCATATATAATGAGCAATTATGTCTCCCTCTGTATGTGTGTGTGTATATGTGTGTGTATGTATATATGTATATATATATATATATATATATATATATATATATATATATATATATATATGCACACGCACGCACACACACACACACACACACACACACACACACACACACACACACACTCATATCACTTCCAGGTAGGATGGTAGACATTACTATCAAATGCAGCATAATGTTTTCTTCTGTAATGCACACACGATGAAGGAAGTTATGTCTTCAACATAGTGGAGGCACTGCAGAATGGGGATGGATTGTGTCTGTGGAGTAGATTTAAACCCTAACTGACCCTTATGCCGCGTACACACGAGCGGATTTTACGGCAGACTTTGTTCGGCGTACTTTTCAACTGACTTTACAACGGACTTTCCGAATGAACGGACTTGCCTACACACGATCAACCAAAGTCCGACGGATTTGTACGTGATGACGTACGACCAGACTAAAACAAGGAAGTTCATAGCCAGTAGCCAATAGCTGCACTAGCGTCGTTTTTTGTCCGTCGGACTAGCATACAGACGAGCGGGTTTTTCGACCGGACTCGAGTCCGTCGGACAGATTTGAAACATAGGTCCATCAAACTTTTGAGAAAAAAAAGTCTGCTGAAGCCCACACACGATCGAATTGTCCGACGGACTCAGGTTCGCCGGACCAAGTATGCCGTAAAGTCCGGTCGTGTGTACGCGGCATTAGATGACCCTTAGTTTTTGGGAGCACTGTGTATCATAAATAATAATCACCAAGCACTTTTTTCCCCATTAAATACTGTTTTCACTTTTTTATTTTTTTTTTTTAAGAATTTATTTTTTATTTATGTATCATTAAGGTTGCATACATGTAAGGAACAACTCATTGTATAGGATGAATGATAAGTTTTCACAGAGATATCTAGAGTACATATCAAACCATAGCAATTTAGGTACTGATATTGTTGGCTGTGGAGCCAAAACTATTCCTGTTGGTGAAGAAAGATAGAAATCAGAGAGGTAGTGTCTGTTCGCTGTTCTGTAACATTCTCGCTGTGTGTTCACTTTTTTATTCCATTTTTGTTTCTCTGTGCAGCAGATCTCCTGCAGTCTTTTTTAGTCACTTCCTGTCTGCATGCACTCATTCCCATATTGGCTGCACACCATTGCTTTGGAACAGTTTATGGATAGACCATGTTTGTATAACACGTGCCTGGTACAGGAAGTGCCTAGACCTTCATGGCAGGGTGGCTAAGTATTCCTTAAATGAAAGATGCAAATTTTAAAAGCTTGTTTAAGAACCACATGAAAGATTCTTGAAACTTTGGTCCCTTTGGTTCCCCCATACCCAATTATAACCTAGAGGCTCTGGTCCTTCCCTAAACCCCTAACTTCCTTTCCTTTATTTTCTCTCTTAATCTTCCCTCTTCCCTCCTCTCTCTTTTGCTTTCTCCTTTTTTCCGCCACCAATTCTACTCCTCACACCTGGCTAGCCACTTCACATCCTCTATGCCTTTTAGATGTATTTATCTTCTCTCCATCTCAAAAATCTATTCACATGGATAATGATTGTATACTCAGAAATCCAAATTCAGTGCAGTAATTTTATTTTGTGCATTTATTTTATTTTATACACCCCAGACAAAGCTCTTTTTTGGAGTGAAACATGTAGGGTTTTTTCATAGTGAGTGCAGTGGTTTTGCACAAGGCAGCCTGGACTCTTCTCTTCTCGGGTACCTCTTTGCTGCTCCTGGCCCCTTCCTCCTGTCGAGTGTCCTCACAGCAAGCAGCTTGCTATGAGGACACCCGAGCCAGGCTGCAGATCCATGTATCCATTCAAACACAGAGCTGCCGTTCGGCCCCACCCCATCTCACTCCTGATTGGGTAACTGACTTTAATTGACAGCCGCAGGAACCAATGGCACTGCTGCTGTGTCTCTGCCAATCAGGAGGAGAGTCCCGGACAGCCGAGGGGTTCGTGGACATGGCTGGACAGAGAGGGGGCTCAGGTAAGTATTAGGTGGTGCTGGGGAGACTGCTACACAGAGAAGGCTTTTTATCTTAGTGCATAGAATGCATTAAAGAGGAGTTGCACCCAGAAATTGAACTTCCGCTGATCGATTCCTCCTCCCCTCCTGTGCCACATTTGGCACCTTTCAAGAGAGGGGGGAGCAGATACCTGTCAAATCCAGGTATCTGCTCCCACTTCCGGGCAGCGCAGATCACGCAGCGCAACTCGCACATGCACAGTAGGAAACAGGAAACATGGCTTCAATTCCTGCTTCCCTGGATGTCGATGCCTGCACATGGAGCCAGGGGGCGGGTTGGCTTTGGGTGAGGACATCGCTGGCTCCCTGGACAGGTAAGTGTCCTTATATTAAAAGTCAGCAGCTGCAGTATTTGTAGCTGCTGACTTTAATTTTTTTTTTTTTTCCCAGGCGGAACTCCTCTTTGAGGTAAAAAACCTTCTGCCTTTACAACTCCTTTAAAGCTAAAGTTTAGGTATGATTTTATTGCATAGTTACATTGGTCCAACTTGGGACCAATGTATGTATGCGTATTTCATATCAATCCCTGTGTAAGCTGCAAGTCATTGCAGTACTCATTGCTACTACAGTGATAGCAGTGTTCCAGGTCCAGTGCCACAGGAATTTGATTCAGTGTTGCCAACCTACCAGATTGAAATTTACTGACACAGCAACCCAAAATTTACTGGCACCGCCAAATTTTTACTGCTATTTTCAAAAGTTACAAAATTACAGTTTTAAGTGCAAATTTCAGTATTTAGGCTACAAACAAGTACAATATTATTACTATACAGGATTTAATATGCAATTAACAATGTGATTTACAGTAGATATTAAGGCAAAAACTATACAGTATTTCTTATTTTATTTTCAATCTATTAAGTAAGAAGCTCAGGAGCAGGGCAAGAAATTAGAATGACCGGCACATATACATGCAATTGACTCTCACAGTGACACTGACAGCAGTGTGTAGCAGCACAGATGATGATGACACCTCACCGACACGACATGTCCCCTTTTGAGTCAGTGACAGGTGGTTCCTTCAGTCCACTACAGTTCAAATAGCACCGACAGTACTGCTCCTGGCTTGCCTTGCTCCCGTCCCACAGACCCACACACGAGACTCCGGTTGCTCCGCTCGGCTCCCTTACACCATGACATCACATGACACACTTGGGCACTGCCTCTGCCTGACCCGCCACCCCCCCGCCGGCATCGTTTGAACACACTGTAGCAGGCACTCTGTCGGCTCCAGAACCTTTTCCTGTTACTGGCAGGAGAAAAGTGGCCATTTTTTTACTGGCTGCCAGTAAAAATACTGGCGGTTGGCAACACTGATTTGCTTGCTTGGCACTTCTGCCATTCAGAGAAAGCCTTGTACTGTTTTCTATGAATACAAGGCTAGTTATGAGTGGATGAGGTTGAGAGGCATGGTGGTAACTTCACAATCTCTACCTTGTCCAATCACAAAATTCCAGTGATTACTATACAGAAGAGCAGCGACTAGACATTGGACCCAGAAAACTGCTGCTATCACTGTAGTACCAGCCAGGTGGGAGAAATGCATAATTACATTGGTCCACCCTGGATCAATGTAACTTTGCAATAAAAATCATACCTAAACTTCAGCTTTATATAGAGCTTCCTGTGGTGTTTATGGACTACCAATCATGAGCCTGCAGAAAAGGAGGGCCATATTTACCAATCAATGCATCCCTTTCCCCCTCTAGTCCTGCTGTTGGTTTACTAACAAGTTTTCAAAGGTAAGCAACACAAGAAAAAAAATGTGTGCTACTTCATATATAGCAGAAGGGACTTAAAAATCTTTTATATTAAATAAAGCACTAAACGCACACATTATTTAATCTAAGACACGATGGCTTGCATAGTTACACTAGAGTTAAATTTGATGCCTTAAGCTATCTGTCGAAACCCTGATTTTTCAATGGCATTAAAATGAAATAGTATATAAATTGACTGTCAGAGGTGACAACGATGATCTACAAAGTATTGATTAAACGTGACCTTCCTAAAGGAATGGCTAGTCTCTGGTGATCTCTGCTTGATGCCGTCAGGATTTCTATTGACCTTCTATGTAATAAAATTTAGCACCTACAGTGGAAAAATATTCTGTTTGGCCCCAAAATATTTGTTACCAGCATAGAAGAAGTTAAGATTTGCTGACAAGGGCAATTCATTTTTTAAGCTAAGTAGAATAGATGTGGCAATTTCACTTAAAAGTTTGTGGCAGCGATTTCTTAACATCATTAATTAAGTAGAAGTCATTATTGTTCTTCATCCTAATGGGCCAGTACCATTATTTGTCATATGCAGCAACACATATCTTCAGTCCATGTCATTATCACTAACAATCATTAAGACATAAGCAATATATTTTCTTTCAGGAACACAGGTATTTATAAACAGCTTGTCGGGAGTGTGATCTTTTTCAGATTAATATAAGAAAGTTGTTGGGATAATCAGTTATGAAATATATGTACATGTGCCAAAACAAAAAATGTCATTTTCAAAGCTAAGGTAACAGTACTTGCGTCTTTATAATAAAGTTCAAACTGCGGCTAAAACTTTTTTTTTTTATTTCCATTAGAAAAAGGACATATTTTTATCAAATCTTTATTGTTATCCATGATCCCCCTGGAGTTTCTTTTCCCTCAAACAGCAGGACAAGAATTTAGGGGGACAATCATCACTAGGACAGGTAATCATAGACACTAACAATAACCTGACAGAGGCTCTAACTTTGTGTCAGTTTACTGAAAAAATGTTTTTTGTTCTCCCTGGCACTTGTCAAGACTTTCCCCTCTTGCATCTTCTTTTTGTCTTGGCCATTGAACCACTTAACCTCGTAATAGCAAAAAAGCCAAACAACCAAGGTATATAGGTCACTACACTCCAAAATTATGCCTGAAGCCGTGTCACTGTGCAAACATTAGGTAAAGGAAAACACATAAAACACTTACAAAACGTGCAAAACTTACATAAAACACTTACAAAACTGGATAAAAAATATAACACATATAAAAGTACCTTAATACAAATTATGTGACATCCGACAATAATCATGTACACTGTGTGAAATCTAAGTCCATATAGAGTTCACCATAAGAATGACACTACTGTGTCCACTACTCTTCAAATTGATATTATAACATCCACCATACTGTGTCCATGCTCACCACTCCCAAAAGTGTGCTTATTTCTCACTCACCAGAGGATATTGCCTCACAGTTAAGTAATTAGCAAATCAAGCTTTATAATAATAATAATGGCCCTATGAGGAAGTCAGTAGGACTGAAGTGACATAGACACGCGATCCCAGAAGTGACGTGGCAGATGTGACGCAATCTCTACTCTTACTGAAGGAGAGCACTGTCTATGTAACACCTTTGATGGATTACAATGTGCTTTTATTTTTTATGTTTGTTAGTGGCTTTTAATGGGTTTTAATAAATCGACTGGTGGTACGGTATTGCACTTTTGTTGAATCTTTTCATTGCATGGCGAATGACATCATGGAGTTCCCCAGACATAAGGAGTGTGGATGGTGATCGACTGGTTAATGGTTATCGGGATTTTAATTATATCTGTAAAGCTTGATTAGCCATTCACTTAACTGTGCGGTAATATCCTCTGGTGAGTAAGATTAAGCACACTTTTGGGAGTGGTGACCACAGACACAGTATGGTGGATGGTATAATATCAGTTTGAAGAGTTGTTGTAGTGACATTCTTCATACACCTATAGATAGGTGGATTATATCTCTTTTGGAGTAATTGGTGGACTCTATATGGACTTAAATTTCATACAGTGTATATGATTGTCATATGTCACATAATTTGTATTAAGCCATTTTTATATGTGTTATTTTTTTTATCAAGTTTTGCACATTTTGTACTTGTTCTATGTGTTTTGCGCCACCTAATATCTGCACAGTGCAGGCATATTTTTGGAGTTTTACTGTTTGTTTTACCACTTCAGCTCCGGAAGGATTTACCCCCTTCCTGACCAGGCAATTTTTTGTGATACGGCACTGCGTTACTTTAACTGGCAATTGCGCAGTCGTGCGATGATGTACCCAAATAAAATCATTGTCCTTTTTTCCCCACAAATAGAGCTTTCTTTCGGTGGCATTCGATCACCTCTGCCGTTTTTATTTTTTGCGCTATAAACAAAAAAAGGCCAACAATTTTGAAAAAGAAAAACAATATTTTTTTTACTTTCTGCTATAAAACACATCCAATAAAAAAATGTAAAAAATGTAAGAAATCTTTATCAGTTTAGACCAATATGTATTCTGCTACATATTTTTGGTAAAAGAAATCCCAATAAGCGTATATTGATTGGTTTGCGCAAAAGTTATCGTGTCTACAAACTATGGGATAGATTTATGGACTTTTTTTTTTTTTTTTTTTATCTATCAGCAATTTTTAGCAGGACTGCGACATTGCAGTGGACAAATCTGACACTTATTGGGGACCAGTGACACCAATACAGTGATCAGGGCTAAAAAAAATGCACTGTCACTGTATAAATGACACTGACAGGGAAGGGGTTAACATCGGGGCAATCAAAGAGTTAACTGTGTTCCCTGTTTACTTACTGTGTGGGGGATGGACTGACTAGAGGAAGAGACACATCTGTGTTCCTTATTAGCAGGAATCGCAGATCTGTTTCTCCCTCACTGACAGAACGACGGTCTGCCTTGTTTACATTGGCAGACCGCCGTTCTTTCTCTTAAGAGAGCAATCACAGGTAGCTGGCGGCCATCACGCCCGCCGGGCCCGCTGATTGGCTCCTGCTGTGTTCAATGAGGGCTGCCCTGCCACAGTATATGTACGTGGGGTGATCCTTAAGCGGTTAAAGCAGAACTTCACTGCATCTGAGCACCACAAACCAAATATGCTGTTTAATTCATTTTTAATATTCGAAGCAAACTCCCCCCATGTCTCCATGTTTTATTTTGCTGAAAATAAAGTTGAAAAACACCCTCCTAGCATTTCTGGTCTTGACCATCTTGAGTAAGGGCATGTAGAGTTTACTTCCTGGAATCTATCTGCCCTTAGCTCAGGCATGCAGACAGGAGGGTGTGCTTAGTTGTGAAAAGCCCTCCTCCCCTCCTGAAGACTCCTGGGATGTATGACACAATTTGCCTAGGCATGGGAACCAAGAAGTAACTGAAGAAATGTAAAAACATGTTTAAACAAGTAAATAAAATATACTTTCCTATCTATTTGCTAAAGCTAGCCGCATAAGGATTAAAAATAGTCAATGTTTACTGAGAGGGTGAAGTTCCGCTTTAAAGGCACAGCAACAACTTGGTAAAGTTGGTTTATATTTAAGTTTTTGTTTTTTGTTTTTTTTTTATCACCTGAGCGCAGTGGTAGGAAGTTTTAATTGTTTAACAACACAAACACTGTCTTTTTACAGATGACCTTATAATATTTTTTATTAATCCCATTACTATTACCAACCTTCTCAAACTTTTACCTTACTTGCCTTCCTTGGCTTTTATATAAACAGGCAAAAGTCTAATGTTCTAACTATATCTCTAACCACCACCCTCGCACAGACTCTTCAACATTCATATTAGTTCCTACGGATGCCTAATCTTGCTAACCCCTATGAGTCTACATATAGAGTCATTTCCCTCCCCTTATTTGCAAAGTACAAAAACTCCTTCCAGATTTGTCACAGCATCATCTTCAATCCTTCTGAGTATTGCTTCTTTCAGTACCCCCACATGTATCACATATCCTCCAGAACAGACACTGATGTATATTTAGAAACCCCAAAGACCCAGAATAGTCAGCAATGTCCTCTATGAGACCAAGACGAAAAAAGGTTTAGGAGTCTCACACATGGGTAGTTACTACTATACCACTCAAATAGTGCAACTTACCCTTCCCCATGTCATGTTCAATGTCTGCATATAGGTGAATTTGGTTGCCTGTTTTTTACAACCCCCCCCCCCGCTCAGTGACTGTACTGTTTCTCACTTGCTACTCCAATATAGACAACCTTTGTCAAACCCTATCATGAAGCACTCCCTCAAGATGTGGGATAACTACAAATACTCCTGTAAACTTTTGTCCCCCCATTTGCCCCTTTCCATGTCATGGGGCAAACCCACTTTCTATCCAAGTTTTGACTCTCCTCAATGTTGTCCAAAGATGGTACTCAACTAATCTCCACAGAGTGTATGACTTAATCTCTTTCAAAGGAATCAGATCTTTTGAAACTCTGAAGAAATCACATTAACTCCCAACATCAGAAAACGCTTTGTATTTGCAACTGAAAAACAATGTCACGTTTCTATTGCAGAATGCAAACTCCCCAGTTTGATTTTTCTTTTTTTGTAAGACTGACCCCCTACTACCCAGATTTAATGAGGTTCCTATACATTTCCATATTTTCTACTAATTTTTCAGCCCCCTGCAAACTATCTCCACAAGTGGGAGGAGAAACTTCTCCACAATTCGCCACCAGAAGATTGGAAGGAAATCTGGCTGGCCTGCTCTTCAATTAATTACTCTGCCTTTGAGACCAATCACAAACTTATGATGTGCAGGTACCTTCTACCATCCTGTATAGCCCAGGCATTGCCAGGACATTCTCTCTCTGCATCTACTGCACCACAGGAAAAAATGTAAAGCCCTCAAAATCGGAGCATGCACTAAACCCCTCATGCTCATCTGCCACATGATTCTTGTTAAATGCAATAAAAGATTAGACTTGTGTGTTATACAATAATTCATTCTGGCCGTCTGAACAGTGGCGCTGTAACTTTTAAAAAAATCATAAAATGCAATTCAAACTAATTTCCAGATTGTACTAGAAAGAGAAACATTTTAATCATACACATAGAAATACTTATTCAATATGTGTCTAGAAACAGAGTATTGTGCTGATGCTGTAAAGATTTCAAATTAAATTTTGAATGTTTTCACTTAGATATTATTTTTCCTGACATTTTTATTTCACATGCATCAGATAAGTCTCAAAAGCTGTTTTATGGATGAAATTATTTAGAAAGGGCAGAGCAAAGCTGAGGTAGATCCCATATATTGCTCTTTTATGCACCTGCTGCCTGATACTGCCAAGCTGGAAGCTGGCATCTGACAACTCCAGGGAGGATCAAGACTCAACTAATTAAGCCTAGAAGAATATTACATGCTTATACCAGTTTATTCAGCTGAAAAATATATAAACATGGTATGGGCTTGAGGAATGCTATGGAATTGAGATCTAACAAGCAATAAAGACTAGTCATGAACTAGTAATACTGTATGATATATTAGTTTAAGAATGTGTGCAAATATGTGGAATTCATAGTTCTAATCCCATAATTATTATTATACGGGAATTAATTAA
The DNA here is from genome assembly GCF_042186555.1 of Aquarana catesbeiana. NCBI lineage: Eukaryota > Metazoa > Chordata > Amphibia > Anura > Ranidae > Aquarana > Aquarana catesbeiana. Next base: position 311,782,038 of record NC_133324.1, read on the forward strand.
AAGTCTATTCTTCTGTACAAAAGAATTTGGGGTTAGAGATGCATTTTTGAAAGAAATGTTTTAACCACTTTAGCTTCGGAAGGTTTTATCCCCTTCATGACCAGAGAATTTTTCGCTATTCAGCACTGCGCTTATTTTAACTGACAATTGCGCGGTCATGCAACACTGTAATAGTTATCATTTTTTTCACACATATAGAGCTTTCTTTTGGTGGTATTTGATCACCACTGGCTTTTTTATTTTTTTGTGATATAAATGAAAAAACATCATCAATTTTGAAAAAAAAAACTATATTTACTACTTTCTGTTATAAAACATATTCAGTAACAAAAACTAAAAAAAATTTCCCTTCTAAGTTTAGGACAAAATGTATTCTGCTACTTGTCTTTGAAAAAAAAAAAAAATCGAAATAAGTGTATAATAATTGGTTTGTGCGAAAGTTATAGCTTCTACAAACTATGGTATATATACTCAAATTTTCGCAGCTATGACACTATACTAGTATTGGCGGTGAACAGCGACTGATAGTGGGACTATGATAGTGTGGCAGGCAATCTGGTGCAAGCTAACGTTGGCTGGGAAGTACAATAATTGACTCACTGACATCAGTAGTGACATTAATACAGTGATCAGTGCCAATACTGTACACTGTCACTGTACTAATGACACTGGCTGGGAAGGGGTTAACTTCTAGGGGCAAAGTGTTAACTGTGTGTCTACCAATGTGTGCTGCTTTTACTTAACTATCTGGTTGTTTTTTCTCCCTGTTTTCACAGTACACAGAGTTCTGCATTTTTGTAAACACAGAACTCTGTGTGGTTGGCTATAGCTGATCAGCTGACTTCAACCAAAATAATTGGCTGAAATCAACTGCCAAACGCATGCGTGCCCTAAATCCAGAAGAAAGGTCACAGCGTATCTGTCTTGCGCGCTTGCAGTACTACTACTGTGGGTGGGTGACAAGCGGTTAATGACTGGTAGTGAAATTTTTCATATGTGGACATATATCTAACTGAAAACCATGCATGTCTTTAACCACTTCAGCCCTGGAAGGATTTACCCCCTTCCTGACCAGAGCACTTTTTACAATTTGGCACTGCATCGTTTTAACTGCTAATTGCTCGGTCATGCAATGCTGTACCCAATCAAAATTTGCATCCTTTTGTTCCCACAAATAGAGCTTTCTTTTGATGGTATTTGATCACCTCTGCGGTTTTTATTTTTTGCGCTATAAACGGAAAAATACCGAAAATTTTGAAAAAAAACTATATTTTCTACTTTTTGTTAGAAAAAAAATACAATAAACTCAATTTTAGTCATACATTTAGTCCAAAATGTATTCAGCCACATGTATTTGGTAAAAAAAAATGTCAATAAGCGTATATTTATTGTTTTGCGCAAAAGTTATAGCGTTTACAAACTAGGGTACATTTTCTGGAATTTACACAGCTTTTAGTTTATGACTGCCTATCTCATTTCTTGAGGTGCTAAAATGGCAGGGCAGTACAAACCCCCCCCCCAAATGACCCCATTTTGGAAAGTAGACACCCCAAGGAAATTGCTGAGAGGCATGTTGAGCCCATTGAATATTATTTTTTTTGTCCCAAGTGATTGAATAATTTTTGACAAAAAAAAAAAAATTACAAAAAGTTGTCACTAAATGATATATTGCTCACACAAGCCATGGGCATATGTGGAATTGCACCCCAAAATATATTTAGCTGCTTCTCCTGAGTATGGGGATACCACATGTGTGGGACTTTTTGGGAGCCTAGCCGCATACGGGGCCCCGAAAACCAAGCACCGCCTTCAGGATTTCTAAGGGCGTAAATTTTTGATTTGACTCCTCACTACCTATCACAGTTTTGAAGGCCATAAATTTCCAGGACAGTTCAACCCACCCCCCCAAATGACCCCATTTTGGAAAGTAGACACCCCAAGCTATTTGCTGAGAGGCATGTTGTGTCCATGGAATATTTTATATTTTGCCACAAGTTGCGGGAAAATGACAAACTTTTTTTTTTTTTTTTGCACAAAGTTGTCACTTAATGATATATTGCTCAAGCATGCCATGGGCATATGTGGAATTACACCCCAAAATACATTCTGCTGCTTCTCCTGAGTATGGGGATACCACATGTGTGACTTTTTGGGAGCCTAGCTGTGTACGGGGCCCCGAAAACCAAGCACCGCCTTCAGGATTTCTAAGGGCGTAAATTTTTGATTTCACTCCTCACTACCTATCACAGTTTCCAAGGCCATAAAATGGCAAGATGGCACAAACCCCCCCTCAAATGACCCCATTTTGGAAAGTAGACACCCCAAGCTATTTGCTGAGAGGCATGGTGAGTATTTTGCAGCTCTCATTTGTTTTTAAAAATGAAGAAAGAAAAGAAAAATGTATTTTTTTTTTTTATTTTTTCAATTTTCAAAACTTTGTGACAAAAAGCGAGGTCTGCAAAATACTCACCAGACCTCTCAGTAAATAGCTTGGGGTGTCTACTTTCCAAAATGGGGTAATTGGGGGGGTTGTGCCATCTGGGCATTCCATGGCCTGAAACTGTGATAGGCAGTGAGGAGTGAAATAAAAAATTTACACCCTCAGAAATCCTAAAGGCGGTGCTTGGTTTTTGGGGTCCCGTATGCGGTTAGGCTCCCATAAATTCTCACACATGTGGTATCCCTGTACTCAGGAGAAGCAACAGAATGTATTCTGGGGTGTAATTTCACATATTCCCATGGCATGTTTGAGCAATATATCATTTAGTGACAACTTTGTGCAAAAAAAAAAAAAAAACAATTTGTCTTTTTCCCGCAACTTGTGTCACAATATAAAATATTCCATGGACTCGACATGGCTCTCAGCAAATAGCTTGGGGTGTCTACTTTCCAAAATGGGGTCATTTAGGGGGGTTTTGAACTGTCCTGGCATTTTATGCACAACATTTAGAAGCTTATGTCACACATCACCCACTCTTCTAACCACTTGAAGACAAAGCCCTTTCTGACACTATTTGTTTACATGAAAAAATAATTTTTTTTTGCAAGAAAATTACTTTGACCCCCCAAACATTATATATTTTTTAAAGCACAGGCCCTACAGATTAAAATGGTGGGTGTTTCATTTTTTTTTTTACACAGTATTTGCGCAGCGATTTTTCAAACGCATTTTTTGGGGAAAAAACACACTTTTTTAATTTTAATGCACTAAAACACACTATATTGCCAAAATGTTTGATGTAATAAAAAATATGATCTTAGGCTGAAAACATGAATACCAAACATGACATACTTTAAAATTGCACACAACCGTGCAGTGGCGACAAACTACATACATTTTTAAAAGCCTTTAAAAGCCTTTACAGGTTACCACTTTAGATTTACAGAGGAGGTCTACTGCTAAAATTACTGCCCTTGATCTGACCTTCGCGGTGATACCTCACATGCATGGCGCAATTGCTGTTTACATTTGACGCCAGACCAACGCTTGCGTTCGCCTTTGCGCGAGAGCAGGTGGGGACAGGGGTGCTTTTTTTTTTTTTTTTATTTTTTTTTTTTTTGTTTTTGCTTTTTTATCTTATTTTTAAACTGTTCCTTTTCATTTTTTTTTTAATCATTTTTATTGTTATGTCAGGGAATGTAAATATCCCCTATGATAGCAATAGGTAGTGACAGGTACTCTTTTTTGAAAAAAATGGGGTCTATTAGACCCTAGATCTCTCCTCTGCCCTCAAAGCATCTAACCACACCAAGATCGGTGTGATAAAATGCTTTCCCAATTTCCCAATGGCGCTGTTTACATCTGGCGAAATCTAAGTCATGAAATGCTTGTAGCTTCTGGTTTCTTAGGCCATAGAGATGATTGGAGCCATTCTGGTCTCTGATCAGCTCTATGGTCAGCTGGCAGAATCACCAGCTGCATTCTCAGGTTTCCTGTTGGGACAGGAGAGCCAGAGAAAAACATGGAAGACAGTGGGAGGGGGGACATTCCCTCCCACTGCTTGTAAAAGCAGTCTAGAGGCTAATTAGCTGCTAGGATTTCTTTTACATGAAAGCCGACCGCTGGCTGAAAAGAATGATACCAAGATGATACCTAAACCTGCAGGCATCATTCTGGTATAACCACTCAAAGTCCAGCAACATACCAGTACGTTGCTGGTCCTTGTTGGCCATATATTGTAATCTTCTTTTTTCATGCAGCCTGTGGGCTGAACGAAAAAAAGAGATTGAATGGTGGGTATGCCCACCATTAGAATACCTCCCTTCATCCACCCACTTGTAATGATGGGCATACATGCACCATTTATATATGCCGAAGCATGGGGGCATCCGCCCCAAAAGTTAGGAGCAAATCGCTCCTCCGCCCTTGCTGCCCCCATGCTTCGGCATATATCACCTCCTCTGGAGTCACGGCTTAATAAATCCGCGCTGCAGCTGAATGGCGTACCTGAAAACAAAAAAATGGTTAACAATAAAACACAGTAAAGTATAAAAAATTGCATACCTGAAAAGCAATCATGATAAAACATAATAATAATAAAACATTGCAGAATAGAATACAGTAAAAAAAGAGCAGAACAATAGAGAGAGAGAGAGAACAATAAAACAACAACTATTTTTGTTTTTTTTTTATCTTATATATTTTTTTTTTATTTTTTTTTTTTACACTTTTTTTTGTAACTGTAACTTTTATAACTGTAACCGGTTCCAGGTTCGGGTCTCTCAAAATGCGATGGCATCTTGGGAGACCCTGTGAAAGTGTGCCTAGTCTGTGCAATGCGGTACCCTACGCTAATACTCAACTAGTGCATGGTAGTGTTCAAAACATTCACCAATGCAAACACCAGGATTGTCAGAACAGGAGGGACAATAATAGCGGGTGTCATGCCTATATTCATGCTTGCTGCAGACACGACATCTTTTTTGGGGGGATTCGTTGGGTAGGGGTACTCAGGAGGACATAAAGAAAATGCCTCTCATGCAGCCGACTGCATTTGGTTGGGGATGTGAATGGGGGAAGTACGGGTGCTGCAGAAGTGGTGGGTTCCCAATTAGGATTGGCGAATGTAGCAGGAAGGGCATTATGGGCATGACGGGCCTGTGTTTGTCTTCTTCTTGGTTGCAGCGGGACACTACTTGTGCTTGCCACCTCACCAGCTTGAACTGCACTTATGGGACTCGCCACGTCACCAAGTGTTAGTGCAGTGCTGGTTTGACTACGACCGGGGTGTACTAGGCCACTGGTGCTTGCCAGTTCACCAAAACGCTACCAAAAAAACTGTTAGCGATCGCAGGGATCAGGCCTGACTCAGCCAACGCTGCAGTTATGTGTTTAGTGTTTTGTAAGTGACAGTGATCGATTGATACTGCACTTGGGTGGGCTGGGCTGCGCTAGGCTGGGCCAAGGGGCAAAAAGCAGGTGCTAGCAGGTATCTGGGCTGATCCCGCTAACACTGCGTTTTTGGGGACCCTAAACTGCTGGTGCTAGTATAGATCTGATCGGATCAGATATTGATCCGTTCAGATACTATACCACTAAGGGAGGTGTATGGTGCATGCGTGAGTGTTAGCGGTACTGGCGCTAACCTGACGCTGCCTGGGGCGACGCAGACCCTATCTGACCCTAAAACCTAAGTTATATCACCGCCGGGAGATCAAACCTTTATTAGGTAATAAACGGCGGGTGCCCTGACACTATAAAAAATAAACTAACTAACCAACCTCACCCGTAACAGTTATACGGTGATCACTGGTGAAAGGGTTAACTAGGGGGCAATCAAGGGGTTAAAACCTTTATTAGGTAGTATATGGGGGTCCCTGACACTATAAAAAGCTGACGGCGAACCTATATATTTACCTCCCTAACTAGCGTCACCAGTGACACTAATACAGCGATCAGAAAAACGATCGCTTAGTGACACTGGCGACGGGGGGTGATCACGGGGTTAACCTTTATAGGGGGGGTTAGGGGGTATCCTAGACCTAAAGGGGGCTAACACTAACTGCCCTACCACTTCTAACTTTCACAAACTGACACCAATGCAGTAATCAGAAAAAAAAAACTGCTTGGTGTCACTGTGACGGGGGGTGATTAGGGGGTGATCGGGGGGGGGGGGGTGATGGGGGGTGAAATGTGTGCCTGGTGTGTTTTACTGTGAGTGTTGTGTTGGTGCACTTACTCAGATGTCTTCTCTCCTCGGTGCCAGAACGGAAAATACAGAGCTGAGGAGCGATTACATCACTTCCTCTGCTGCTGTTTGCTATACAGCAGCAGAGGAAGATTCTCACTTGTTGGGAGCGATCGCGAGGGGGTGGCCATGAATGAGTGGTTTCCCCCTCAGCCTGGATCGCTCCCCTAATGAAGCCGACCGCCTCGGGCACCGGGGGGGCGCAATGCGCCCCCCGCCCACGGGAGGCAGATCACGTACCAGGTACGTGATTTTGCCTGCCCGTGCCATTCTGCCGCAGTATATCTGCGTTAGGCGGTCGGCAAGTGGTTAACCACTTGCCAACTGCATAACGTACTTGCACTGTGGCAAAGTTGCTCTATTGCGCAAAATCACGTACCTGTACGTCATTTCGTGCAATAGCCTCTATAGGGGGTGTGCGCCGCCAGAGACCCCACCGCCCGCTAATTGGACAGAGGGGGAGCCAATCAGCGGTTCCGGTGGACCCGATGTCCGCCCGCCACCCACGATTGTTCCAGAGCAAGGCAGAATGGCGATCTGTAAACAAGGCATGTCACAGTTCTGACAGGGGAGAAAGATGGAGATCTTGTGTTTCTGCTAAGCCAGAACACAGGTCTCAGTCTTCACCCAGTCAGAGCATCCCCCACACAGTTAGCAAGCACTCCCAGGGAACACATTTACCCCTTTGATCGCCCCTGATGTTAGCCCCTTCCCTGCCAGTATCATTAGTACAGTGATAGTGCATTTTTTTAGCACTGATCATTGTATTAGTGTCACTGGTCCCCAAAAAGTGTCACTTAGTGTTAGCTTTATCCACTGCACTGTCACAGTCATGCTAAAAATGGTTGATCGCCGCCAATACGAGTACATATTTGCTTAAATTGGTGAAGAATTTTTTTTTTACATTTTTTTTATTGGATGTGTTTTATAGCAGAAAGTAAAAAATAATTTTTTTTAATTGTTGCTCTTTTGTTGTTAACAGTGCAAAAAATGAAAACTGCAGAGGTGATCAAATACCACCAAAAGAAAGCTCTATTTGTGGGAAAAAAAGGACATCAATTTTATTTGGGTACAGCATGGCATGACCACGCAATTGTCAGTTAAAATAACCCAGTGCCGTATTGAAAAAATAGCCTGGTCATTAAGGGGTAAAATTTATCGAGCCTGAAGTTGTCAAAGATACTTTGGGGTTGATTTACTAAAACTGGAGAGTGAAAAATCTGGTGCAGCTGTGCATGGTAGCCAATCGGCTTCTAACTTCAGTTTGTTCAATTAAGCTTTGACAAAAAAATCTGGAAGCTGATTGGTTTCTATGCAGAGCTAAACAGATTTTGCACTCTCCAATTTTAGTAAATCACCCCCTTTGCCATACAACAGAAACTGCTGAAGGTATTAAGTTCAGGTACCTGTATGTGCCCATATCAGACTCTAAAACTCTCCTGTTTTTTTAATAGTGCTGAAGCTTGCTTGCCCCTTACTGCCTTCTGCACATGTCCGATGGAGCCCACACACGGTCGGAATTTCCGACAACACGCTCCGATCGGACATTTTCCATCGGAAAATCCGACCGTGTGTATGGGGCATTAGTGTAACGAATGTGTTAAAAATTTACTTAGCAAAGAAAACCCAATCACATGCAAGGAAAATAAAATTTATGTTTGCTATGATTGGATGACCATGCTGGCAAAACTTCACCTCATTTGCTAGGCTAAGGGAAATTTCCCATGTAAAGCGAACAGCCTTTAGTAAATCAACCCAACTGACTCTTGTGACTAATGTCTGCAGCCACCCCACTCCCTATTCTTTAAGGTCTCATATCCCAGTGTAGTCCAGGGTCCAGTAGCAGCAGTCAAATAATAGTATATGTATAATAATATACACTGAGCAAAATTATAAACGCAACACTTTTGTGTTTGCCCCTATTTATCATGAGCTGAACTTAAAGATCTACAACTTTTTCTGTGTACACAAAGGTGTGCACAGGTGTGCCTTAGGCTGGCCACAATAAAAGACCACTCTAAAATGTGCAGTTTTATCACACAGCACAATGCCACAGATGTCGCAAGTTTTAAGGGAGAGTGCATTTGGCATGCTGACTGCAGGAATGTCCACCAGAGCTGTTGCGCTTGAATTGAATGTTCATTTCTCTGCCATAAGCGGTCTCCAAAGGCATTTCAGAGAATTTGGCAGTACATCCAACCGGCCTCACAACCACAGACTACGTGTAACCACACCAGCCCAGGACCTCCACATCCAGCACCTTCACCTCCAAGATCTTCTGAGACCAGCCACCCGGACAGCTAGTAGAAAGTCTCCGCTGTAGGCGCTGAGCCATACGGAAGATGGTGGGATCCGGGTGTCCGCAGGAAGAGCCGGCATCTGATCGGACACTAAAAGCCAGGACCGGAAGCAGGAAGCAGGAACCAGATAGAAACCAGCGTGAGGCGCAAACTGCACCAGGAACCAGAGAGCGGAGGTGACGTATGGCCGTGTCAGATGACGCGTTTCAATGCTTCTGCATTTTCTTCAGATCTAGCGGGCTAATAGAGTGAGTGTCCTTTATATGGGAGCTCTGGAGTCGGTCGCTAGGCGACAGCATCAACAAAAGAAGAAGTAATGAGAGGAGCAAGTGAAGATTAAATATAAGAGATGAATTAAGTACACCAAGCGAGAGAGTAATAAATCAGTATAACATAAAAATAAAAATTAAAAGTGATAAAGAAAATATGTGTAAAAATGTGTAATAATACTAATAATCAGTATTTTATATGTATATTAATAGAAATGAATATTGATAGAAATGAAAATAAAGATCAGAGTGATGAAATAATACTAATGGTTGAAAATAAAAACAAAACTAATGGTAGAAAATAAAACAATGGGCAAAAAATATGATAATAAAAAATGATTATAAAAATAATAATCATCATAATAAGTAATACATAAAAATAAGAAAAAGAAAAAAATTATATATATATATATATATATAAGAAAAAAATGAAAATGAAATTCAATTAAATGTAAAATAATAAAAATAAAATAAAGATAAGAATGATTATATATTGTATAGAAATAAATGAAAAAATAAATGTAAAAAAATGTGTAAAAAAAGGAAAGAAAAAAAGAAATAGAAGTTATATGGTCTATTTATAGAAACGTATATGGAGCGTATGTATAGAAAACAGCTTACACCCCCAAAAATTCTAAAACATCCTAAAAAATATGAAAAAATATGAAAAAATAATATATGTAAAAAATAATAACAAAAGGAAATAATGGAGGAGTAAATTTCGAAAGTGGAGAGATATTGTAATGTATTGAAGAATTAGTTGGAGGGCAGGAGGCGGAGCCTAGCAGAGCAGACATGCATTGTTAGAGCTCCACACCACTGAGGAGAGAAGAGAAGGACAAAGCGGAGCCTGCAGGCTCAAAAGGTATCCATTTGAACCTTTTTGCCCCAGGGAACAAACTGTGAAAGTTTGGGCAGGAAATATGGTACTGGGAGGAAACCGTGGCAGAAATAAAAATCACCTCACAAAGAGATCACAGGCACTCACTGCAGCTGAAGCAGCTCCAGTCACCTCACAAGATACAGAATCAGGGCGCTCTCACAGGCAGAAAATGTCACAGCAAGACTCTCCATTTGAGTCAGATACAGAACAAATCCTCTCACAAACTTCTCCACAAGCCTCCTCAGTATCCCCAGAAATATTATTACAATTTGAAAAGATGCTTCATAAGGCTTTAAAACAAACCTCAGACCAAATAACAAAAAGCCTAACCAAAGAAATAAGAGAGCTGGGAAACCGCACCGCAGCCTTAGAAATAAAAATGGATGAAATTGAAATTACAACCCAAGAAAATATAACAGAATTGGAACAATTAAAAAAAGAGAATTTAATACTTCAAACTAAGCTCGAAGATTACGAAAATAGAGCCAGACGTTCAAACTTGCGCATAAGGGGAATACCTGAAACTGTGACAGACCTGCAATCTACTATTACTGCTCTATTACAAGAACTAAAGCCAGATATCCCTATTGAACGTTTAGAACTGGACAGAGTACACAGAGCCCTCACAGCCAAAAAGAAAGATGGACCCCCACGTGATATAATCACAAAATTTCATTATTACAGAACGAAAGAACAAATACTAATTGCTGCAAGAGAAAAAAAGGAACTTAATTTTCAAGGACACAATTATCAAATTTTTGCTGACCTATCCCAACTTACTATTACTAAAAGACGATCCATGAAACCCCAACTAATGGAACTGCAACGCCACAACATTATGTATCAATGGGGCTTCCCCTTTTCAGTCAGATTTAACTACCAAGGTACAATTTACAGAAGCAGATCAGCAGATGAACTACAACAAACCCTTTTAAAATTAAATCTGACAGAACCCACAAGCAGCAACACTCCCACACGCAGAAGAATAGCGTCATCTTCACCTTCAGGCAGCACCCAGAAAATTTCAGAACAAAATGGGAATCATCATTCTCACAAAAGAGGCCGTTATGCCACATCATCCATGGACCAAGAAGATTCAATGGACTGACATCCTAATTCCTGATATCTCTTCATATATTATACTAAGAGATGGTTCTCTATAAAAAACCTATATTTATAACTGAATGTAACTGCATTCTGATAGTCACACACTGTGTGGGATCATGTTACATTCCAGTTATATTTCTTATTACTTCTGATTCATATAGCCTTAGAATATATAAGTGAAATAAGGAAATTCTTGTTCAGTTATATATTATCAGGTAATAACAATAGATTTATTACTTTTTAGGACAAATATGTTCAATAATCCAGAAGTAATGGAAGCTTTTTCTTTCTTTTCTTAAAACAAATATATTATTACCTAACTAGTTCCTAGAATTATGTTTTTGTTTATTCTAATCTGAAGCAATACAACCTCAATTTTATGAATTAACATATCTAAACAGTTACATATGAATAAAATATGTAATTGTTTACTCTAAAAGGGTTAAAATCCCAAAATAATTCAAACTATCTTCATCAATACCAAAGTTATTAACAGTACCTTTCTAACTGAATTATTTAGCCTAGGGTAAGACTAACCATATACAACCACCCTGGAATAAATAATTTCAACAAAAACTATATTCTGCACTCCAATTAATGAAACATCATTTTGATGTCTTTTGACATAGCACTTCTCTCCTGTAAGCGGAAGATCCGTGTACCCCCATTAGCCCTCCTCATTCTCCCAACCATATTATGTGGGAGTGTGACGAAGGCACTTATTCCCCTGAGAGAGATATTTATTCTCTTTCACGGGTAAATTGTGATTACTTGCAAAAAATAATTTATACAATGTATCATCTAATCTCATATGTTTTTTGTTTACTCTTTACTCCAGAATTCACTGGTTTCTTTTCTATCTATTCATCTCTTCAGTCCACACAGGTTGATCTGCGCAGTCAGCTCTGCATAACAAAAAGTAAGTCAAAACTATTTGATCTATTGCCATGGCACCACTGAATATACTTTCCCTGAATGTTCAGGGAATAAATGTCCCTCAAAAAAGGACCAAAGCCTTCCTTACTTTCCATAACAAGAAGGCTCACATAGTATGCCTCCAAGAAACACACTTCACCAAAGATTCTACTCCAAAATATATTTCTCCTTTTTATCAACAAATTTACACGGCTTCTGCCTGTACCAAGCAAAGGGGAACTCTAATTGCATTTCACCGATCCACACCATTCACCTTATCATCAGAAATTAAAGACCCAGAAGGTAGATACCTGATACTCATGGGTTATATAATGGATACAGCAATCACGGTGATTTCCTACTACGCTCCTAACAAACAACCTACACCATTCCTCTCACATATATTACAAGTGATTAATACACACAAAATAGGAACAGTGATAATGTGTGGGGATTCGAACCAGGTCCTCCTCCCATTTCTAGATAAATCACCTTTTACACCATCCAAAATAACCTCTAGATTACCTTTTTCTCAACTTCTTTCCAAATACAATCTGGTAGATTCATGGAGAGAAAGTAACCCAATGAAAAAGAAATTCACTTATTTCTCGCACCCTCATCAAACCTTCACCAGAATAGATCATATTTTTCTAACAATAGGAATGATACCAGAAATTATTGCATCAGATATAATTCCGATTCCGTGGTCTGACCATAATGCAGTATACACTACTATAGCCTCAGCCATACCAAAAGCGCATGACCCAACGTGGTACTTACCGGACATAATGCTCAAACACCCACTACATCAGATGGCCATTGAACAAGCTTTAAAGGAATACATATCAATTAATAATACAACAGACATCTCCCCAATAACACTGTGGGAAGCTCATAAGCCTGTCTTGCGTGGTACAATACAAAGACAAATGGCACTATTTAAACGGGAACGCAAAAATCTAGCAAAAAAACTAGAGCTCAATTTTAATGCAGCCTACATATCATTTCAAGATAATCCATCTCAGAGTACAAAATCTCATCTGGAAAAATCTAGATTGGAATACGATCTATTTCTCACTGAGTCAGTTGATAAATCCCTCAAACGCTCCAAACACAATTTCTACATGAATACAAACAAACCAGGTACATATTTGGCTCGGGCATTAAATTCAACTAACAAATCTTTCAAACCAATACGTTTGAAATTATCAAAAAATGTTTACACTTGTAATCCAGTTAAAATAGTCCATAAATTTCACTCACATCTCGCAACTTTATACAAGACAAACAATGAATTTAATCCTACAGAAGCTGAATCCTTCTTCTCAAAAATAACCTTACCTGAGTTATCTCAGAATCAAAAAAGCAGTTTGGATGAGCCTATAACTATAGATGAAGTTGCTAACGCCATAAAAGACCTAAAACTTAACAAAAGACCAGGCCCAGACGGCTACTCGGCTTTATACTATAAAACATTCTCAGAAATACTCTCTCCCATTCTCACTGAAACTTTTAACAAACTTCTAGATGGACATTCTTTTCGGCAAGAAACACTAATGGCAATTGTTTGTATGATCCCAAAACCCCTTTCTGATGATACTTCCTGTGTGAATTATCGGCCTATCTCTCTGTTAAACCTCGATATTAAATTATTAGCAAAAATAATAGCAAAACGCCTCAATAGCATTATAGGAAAATTAATACATAGAGATCAAGTAGGCTTCATGCCAAATAGACAGGCAGGCGATAATATACGCAGGGCAGTGTTATTGGCACATATTGCTAAAAAACGGAAAATCCCTTTATGTTTTCTGTCTCTCGATATTAAGAGGGCATTTGACACAGTATCCTGGCAATATATGCAATATTCATTACAAAAATGGGGTTTTGCACCCCACTTTTTAACATGGATCAAAGCATTATATAATAAACCCAAAGCCTATATAAAATATGCTGGATACAAATCTGAAGCCTTTAATATCGAAAGAGGTACCCGACAGGGTTGCCCATTATCTCCCTTATTATTTGCCCTTATACTCGAACCCATGGCCCAATACATCAGAACAAACCAAACTATAACTGGCATTGAAGTAGGAGGTATTACACACAAATTATGTATATTTGCAGACGATATATTACTTTTTCTATCATCACCACAGGTCTCTGGTCCTAACTTAATACCAGCTCTTGATGGATTTGCAGCCCTGTCCGGCCTTATGATTAATCCTAAGAAATGCCTAGTGCTTAATATTTCACTCACAAACATGGAATTGATCCCGGCTAGGGCTGCACTCCCATTCACATGGGCAGAAAAATCAATCCCATATCTTGGAATTCATTTAACAGCATCTCATTCTGACTTATTCTCAACCAATTATCCTCCTGTATTAAGACAGATCACAAATCTAATAAAACAGTGGTCGCAACTTCCTTTATCCTGGATAGGGAAGATTAATGCAATCAAAATGACTATTCTACCCAAATTGCTTTATCTATTCAGAGTCCTCCCTATTCCAATTCCTTCCTATTTTTTGAGAATAGTACAAAAAAGAGCAACTTCGTTTATATGGGGATCTTCTAAACCACGTATACCTATACACACACTACATCTTCCCAAAAATAAAGGAGGCCTGGGATACCCTAATTTTACTAACTACTACAGAGCAGCACATTTGGCCAGTCTGTCCAAATACCATGCAAAACAGGAAATCCCATTATGGGTATTTATAGAGGCTTCAGAAAATGACCCTCTATTAATATCAAATTTATTATGGCTTGATCCTAAAGACCGCTTTAAAATTCATAATCCCATAACTAAACACTTCTTATCTCTCTGGGATAAACTAAAAACCAAATATCAGTTACAATCTCCACACAATCCTCTCCTTTCTTTTATCAGAAATCCGGCCTTTTATCCGGCATGGATCTACCCAAATTCTTTTAAAGCTTGGACAACATCAGGCATTCAGACACTAAATGACTTCATAGCATCTAAATCATTCCTTTCATTCCCATCGCTTAGAGAAAAATATGATCTACCAAACTCTGAGATATTTAGATATCTCCAAATCAAAAATTTCTATACACCATTCCTAAAGGGGGATACACCATTATCCCAATTATCCATTTTTGAATCAATCTGTACAAAAGATCCATTTGCTAAAGGTACAATTTCATCACTTTATAATCAATTATATGGAGTAGCAAATCTTAATAGACCCTCTTACGTTCAGAGGTGGGAGGAGGACCTGGGACGAACTTTAGAAGACACGGACTGGTCTAATATATGGCTCACATCTAAGTCATCTTAACCCAACATCTTGGCACTGGAGACAAATTATAAAGTCCTAACTCGCTGGTACCTTGTACCCGCTAGAGTGGCAAAATATTCACCTAATACCTCAGCTCTTTGTTTTCGAGGATGCCCAGAAATAGGCACATATTTACACATATGGTGGACGTGCCCAGTAATCCAAACCTTCTGGAAGGAAGTCTTCGTGATTGCATCTAAAATATTTAAAAAAATAATACAACCAGATCCATATTTAACTTTACTTAATCTAAAACCGGAATGGTTAACACTCTCTCAATTCAAACTTATGATCCAACTAATAACGGCTGCAAAACAAACAGTGGCCAAGGCATGGAAATCTCCTACATTGGTACTAGCAGAAACAATTTACAGAATGAATAATACAATGTCCCATGCTAAGATGGTAGCCATCGATCAAAATCAAATTCCAAAATTTGAAAAACTTTGGCATCCTTGGATAAAACAACAGTTCCAGTCAAATTTCAATGACTCTGTCCTGTTGCCATGGTAACAGATTAAATGACTTACAGAGACACCCATTCTAAGGCTTCAAAGAGAACTAAAAAGAATAATAAACTGACGAGCGGGACAACCTTGTGGACCATACCTCTACCTTTCAAACCTTTTTCTTCTTTCTCTTTCCTTTTCTCCACCTTACGATTAAAGCTCATTATCAGAATTTATTTGACCTATATACACTCTACTTGTAAACAATATATATAGTAGGTATAAATCATTTAAATACCTACAAAAGTAACTAAGGAAATGATATATATCTTTAATTTAGGTTTACGTGAACCCAATGTTTAATATTTGAAATTTCATGATATTTACCTATATAAACCCTACTGTAAAACAATGAGCTTACTTTATAGATCCTTGTAAACTTACTTTATGTATCTTTATGTATCTTTATAACATTGTATACTCAATAAACTTCTTTTGACAAGGAAGAATTAGTTGAACTGGAGTGGGCATGAGTGTGTGTACATATACAATAAGTAGGTACACGGATACATACTCATGCATATGGAAGAAGGGAATTAAGGAAAAGGGACGGGGAAACAACCAATAATTAGATAATAATAGTACAAGATTAAAATTATATAATGAGTACTAAATATAACTGTGAAGAGGCCTAAAGGAGGGGACTGTAGGGAAATTGTGAATTGGGTTACGGAAACAAGAAACAAGCATAGATCATGTACAGTGTATATCTTCAGACAATACAGATGGTGCTAATCAACAACCTACGGACAGAGATATATTATATTACTGTATTTATCTCTATTTCTTCGTTGAGGCCATTAGGTGTCATGCTGTTTAGAGTAAATATTCAGAAAGTTTCTTGCCTGCATAGGCGTTTGGAATCTTTCAGCAGGGGTAAAATGATCTGATATAGATTCAATGACCCACACATTTAAGTCTGAGATGTTTTGTTGGTGATGGGTAGTAAAATGACGAGCAGTGCTATATAGGGGATTGTTCACCTGCACTGCTCTTCTATGCTCTCCAAACCTGGCACGCAGAGTTCTGATAGTTCTACCTACATATAAAAGCCCACAGGGGCAGGAGATGCAATATATAACGTAGGTCGTGGAGCAATTGAAAAAGGACTTTAGGGTGTATTGGTTCCCATTGGTGTTAAAGGTTTTTTTGCCATGTGTGACATGAGAACAGGTGAGGCATAACGCTTTATTGCACCGGTACATGCCAACTAATGGAATGAGGGTAAGTTGTTTAGATATAAGAGATTTTTTCTGAACTGAGATTTTGCTCGGAGCAATCTTTGTCTTAACATTGGGGGCCCTACGATAAGCAAATTGGGGGACAGTGGGTAAAGAAGGTGCTAAATGAGGATCCTGAGTTAGAATCGGCCAGTGTTTTTTGATAATCTGTTCCATCTTTTTGTGGCTCGCATGGAAAAGCGTGATAAATCTGGTAGTGGGTTCTGTTTTCTGGGTCTTCGGATTGGATAAGGTGTCTGTCAGATAGAAGGAGGCAGCTTCATTGATGGTATTAGAGGGATAACCCTTATCAATAAATTTTTTGGAAAGAGTGGTGCATTGGGAACTGTAGTCTTCTAATCTAGGGCAGTTTCTCCTGAGCCGATGGAACTGGCTTTTGGGTATATTGTTCACCCACCTGGGATGATGGCAAGTGGAAAAATGCAAAAATGAATTTCCGGCTGTAGGTTTGGTATAGTTCTTGGTGGCAATTTGATTGTTAATATGGAATAATTCTAAATCCAAAAAACAGATGGATTCTGAATCCATGGCTGATGTAAACATTATGGCATAATATATATATGCGCTCTACATACCCATATCTACACGGTATATTCCCGCTATATACTGCCTTTTTGGACTTTTGAACATTTGGGACCTTTATTTTACTTTTTCATGTTTGATTGAGTTCTTGCGCCATTTTTTCTTCTTTTCTTTAAGCTCATCTGCATGCTCGTCATCCTCATCGGGGTTTCGACCTGACTGCAGATCGTCATCGTAACCAACTTAAGTGGGCAAATGCTCATGTTCAATGGTGTCTGGCACTTTGAAGAGGTGTTCTCTTCATGGATGAATCCCGGTTTTCACTGTACAGGGCAGATGGCAGACAATGTATATGGTGTTGTGTGGGTGAGCGGTTTGCTGATGTCAACGTTGTGGATCGAGTGGCCCATGGTGGGGGTTATGGTATGGGTACAAACACTGGTGCATTTTATTGATGGCATTTTGAATGCACAGAGACACCGTGAGGAGATCCTGAGGCCCATTGTTGTGCCATTCATCCATGACCTTGACCTCATGTTGCAGCATGATAATGCACGGCCCCATATTGCAAAAATCTCTACACAATTCCTGGAAGCTGAAAACATCCCAGTTCTTGCATGGCCAGTATACTCACCATGTCACCCATTGAGCATGTTTGGAATGCTCTGGATCGGCGTATACGGAAGCGTGTTCCAGTTCCTGCCAATATCCAGCAACTTCGCACAGCCATTGAAGAGGAATGGACCAACATTCCACAGGGCACAATCAACAACCTGATCAACTCTATGCGAAGGAGATGTGCTCCATTGCGTGAGGCAAATGGTGGTCACAGCAGATACTGACTGGTTTTCGGATCCCCCTGACCCCCCCAATACAGTAAAACTGCACATTTTAGAGTGGCCTTTTATTGTGGCCAGCCTAAGGCACACCTGTGCAATAATCATTCTGTCTAATCAGCATCTTGATATGCCACACCTGTGAGGTGGACGGATTATCTCGACAAATGAGAACTGCTCACCAACACAGAGTTAGACAGATTTTTGAACAATATTTGAGAAAAATAGGTCTTTTGTGTACATAGAAGAAGTCGTGGATCTTTAAGTTCAGCTCATGATAAATAGGGGCAAACACAAAAGTGTTGCATTTATAATTTAGCTCGGTGTAATATACAATATGCAGTAAGTCACATAAAGTTACCAAAAAAAGTAAGTTTGATTTGGAACTTTTCCAATGTATGAAAGCAAATCAGCCCTGAAAGAGGAAAAAGCAGAAGTACAATATTCTCCATTTTCAAGCTCCATCAGAGAATGTACTCAACAACACAGTTCAGAATCAGAATTGACAGAAATGACTAGCACCTACTTAGTATGCTGTGAATTAGCTACCAAGTGCTGTAGAAAAGATTAGTATGATTAAATGAATGAAAATGAAATGATCTCCAACAATAAGAAAATGTCTTCATGCGCCACTGAAATCTAGGTTATCACACCGCCGCCAGGTAATTACAAAAAAAATCATATAACTCTTAGCTAAACACATATCAAGTATGGAAATATTCTCTCAGAAAAAAAAAATACATCACAAATCTGAATTGGATATAAAAAAGAAAATATGCATATCTCAGTCTGATTTTTAATCACATGCATTTTCCATTCTGCTAACAATAACATTAATTTCTGAACATCATAATTATATGATAACTGCCTTGTTCTTGCTGCTATTATTCTCCAGAATTGATTTAAATTATCAGCATAAATATATTTATAAAATAAAGTAGTACAAGGTCCCTAGTTACAAAGGAAATAAACAGATAACCTGCAACAACAAGACATCCTATGCAGGTTAGCAGCTGTAAAACACATGGGGGGAAAGCGGTCCAGGAATAATGAACATTTATGCTTCAAAAGACAGGATGACATTAGCCTCCACTTAACAAGAGTTAATGGAGTCTGGCTAATGCTTCTTCAACAAAATCCTATTATTTTAGTGGATATAAGTGATGCAAAGTATCAACAATTAAAATAATGATGATAGTAACATGTCCTTCAGGGCAATCAAACAGTGCAAATTACAAGGCATTTTATAAAGGCACTAGTAGACTAAACCTGTGGCTACTCTAAATTGCCTAAACTAACACGGTAACATGATGAAACGCAGACCCTGAGCACAGGTACGTAAGTAATTGTTTCTAGCTCTAGATTTAGATCAGTGCTGGCTTCCTTCCCCACCCTACCCTAGCATTCCTATACATCCAGCAACATGACCAAATGGTATCACTTGGCAAAGGTTCAGGAGGTAGGCGTTAGGTATTACTTTAATATATATACTCACTATTTGGGTTACAGTGTTCCTAGTGCACTTTAGAAAACAGTGCACATACATGAGACCTTTTTGGGTGTCTCCATTTAATTTATATTACCAACCTAACCACCACAGGGCATACATGAACTGGAGCTCCAGCCAACAAGTGAACTGCCAATGCTATCAGGGAGATAATGCACTTGGCCAACTCTGAGACAGAAATTCCTTACAATTATCAATGAGATTATAATTTCCATTGTAGCCAGACTAAGCACAGGAATTCCTCCCCCTACCCCCATCCCCACCTACAGTACAACCTTTTGTGAATAAACCAGTAATGTTCAACCTGCTTCTTATGACCCAATGTGTGGATACATATGTAATAGGTTCAGAGAGGGGGAGGTGCTTGAATAACTTTATACACTATATTGCAATTCATGCTCAGATCAGATGATGAATAGAAGATGAATAGCAGAAAACAAAAAAGGAATGCTTGAAGTGCTTTTTTATTTTTTCTATTAGTTTTGGATTGAGCAGGGAAAGGTTAGACCCTCTTCCAGTTATTTGTTGAAGTCCATATGCCCACTGAGGAGGTTCACCTCTCTACTTGCCCTGTAACCACTGTCACTCACTGGGAAAGAAAACAAGGGAGAATTCAAACATTTAGAATTGGCAATAGAGCAAGAGGTGAGAGAAAATCTTTCAAAGGGGACATATGTTTCTGGTGACAACTATCTAAGATGGGAATATCCCTCATTTTTGGAGACCTAAATAAAATATATGAACCCTTAAGTGGAAAATTTGTGTTGAGTTAAAAAGCAACATTTTTATGTTTGATGAGTATTTTCATCCTTTAAATAGTATACTGTAACTCCCAGTTTTTAAAGTTAGTATTGGCCCCTATTAGAAAAAGTCTAAAAAAGTACCTTTTTTTGCAGTCTAATAATGTACATGTTGTAATATGCACCACTATGGGCTATGAGGAGCCCAAGATCCAAAGACAGCCATTGTAGCCATCAAAATGGGGAGTTTGGCACATTTTTTAACCCTTCAATGCACACCCAGGGGCCAGATCTCAAACAGTATACTAAGCCCAATTGCTGGCCCTTGCTTTTGAATACTGCACTTCGTTCCCCATGGCCTCAGCTGCAGCACAGGCACCATGAAATGCCAATAATATGCAGGCTGCTTGATACTTTGCATCCAGCACCCATGTGATTTTTGAGTGAGGACCAGCAGGTATGTTTGCACATTACTGGCATGCAAACTGGCTCACTAACCACAAATGCCAAGTTGCCTATAGCATACAAACAGTCATCAGATTTTCTATAAACGACACTGGAAAAACAGCATCGATCATCTGTCTGGATGCAGATAACACACTTCACTTTCTCTATTTTTTCACAGCCCTTTGTTACCGTATTTGTCCAGTATATCGTACCAAAATGTGAACTAAGAAGACCTACTGATGTGTTATGTTTGACTATAAAGTGATTCATGTCTTTGTAGAATTATTTTTTGACTGAATCCCCCTTAGAGTTCTGAAAGGAACGATAAGCCTACACTGCATCAAAAACAGTTCTTTGCCTGTGTTCATTTACGCAGCTTAGACCAAGGAGATTGAAGTGAGCATTTTAACCTCAAAAAAAAAAAACATTACAAATGAAAATGAAACTGAACGGAAAATCTCTGTGTTCATATAATATATGCACCATTTAAAAGCAGCTTTCACTGTCCAATAAATACACAAGTCTCTTACCTATCCTGCAGAGGCGCATAGCATCTAATAGCTGAGCTCCTGCAAGCTGAATTCTTACAGTGGGGACATCAATAGCCGCATTAATTGGATCTCCTGCTGTTCCTCTGCAAAGTTGTGAGGTTTTGCTTTCTGTGCCATCCATTCCCAGTCTGGGGACCAGACAGTGTACAAAATGTATCTGGGACCGTTTTAGCAAATTCATCAGAGCGTCCTAGGGCAAGCAAGGAAAGCAGAAATCAAATTGTGTAAGATCATTTTATGCAAAGATGTGTTCTTCTGATGTCCCCAGCAAATTGTACAACCTTGTTCCTTATTTTACATAGGCTGCACTTTCCCTTGGTTATACAACAAGCGCTTCAATGCAGTTTTAGAACTTGTATATACAAAAGATACCGTAAAGTAAAAAAAAAAAAAGCAGTCTCCCTAGAAAATTCAGAAATGGTATATAGCAAAATATTAGGCAGACTATAAGAATTCTTAGTATCATGTGTTGTAACTATAAAGCAAGGACAACTTTGCTGATGTCCAAGGTGAATAAAATCAGTTAATGTGAATAATTTACATACAACACTGTTCATGTTTTAGAATAAGGGAAAATAAATTCAACTCGGATCGCTTTATTGCTTTTATCTTCATTATACCAAAAGCCCCTTTTTAGGTCTGATGTATAGATCCACATAAATTAATACTGTATTTCACTAACTAGACAAAATATGATGTTTTTATTATTTTCAAATGTAAAAAATGTGAAGGAATTTGGTTGCTGCAGACAACCAAGCTATCTATTCTTTATAGCTTGTTTTTAAGTGACTTTTGTATTCTTCAGCTGCATTTTCTGCAGGCTGATATTGCTTCCCAGATGTAGCCCTTAATAGATTTTCTTACTTTACTGATTTCTTGAAAATCTTATAAATTGGTTTACCAATGGAAGAATTGGTGTTTTTTTTTTTTTTTTTAATAACATTGGCAACAAGTCCCATTTTTTTTTCCAGCCAGGTCAGTAAAATATTAACTGGGTGCCAAACTTCATTGTATATAACTATAACAGATTGCAGGATTTCTATCTTTGCTGGATATTCTGCCTCAAAGTGTATAAATAATCACTAAGCAGAATGCACTTATTCCTAGGAATTTACTAATCTGCAAACATTTTGCTGTAGAATAACAAATGCACTAAATGGAATGCTGCAAGTAATGACAGATTACTCTTTCAGTTATGATTTAGCACATAAGCTCTCACAAAGTATTAAAGTGCACTTGAAAACTATAGTGTATTTTCAGCATTTACACATTTTAGTTATTATTGTAACATTTACTTGAAAGTAATGTTCCATGTGGCTTTGGCACATTTACTTGCTTACTGTTCCATATTTTATTTTCTTGTATTGCATACACAGACTTGTAAAAGCTCCCTCTAGTGGTTATCTGTATATCTAGGCATGTGGCTAGCAATCTTGGTTATGGACTGCAGTCAGTGAACATGGCTATACAGGAAATGGAACATTGTGGGTGTTGATTTACTAAAACTGGAGAGGGCAAAATCATGTGCAGCTGTGTAATGTAGCCAATCATCTTCTAACTTCAGCTTGTTCAATTAAAGCGTTTGTTACTCCAACATTTCATCTTCCTGATATGTGCCTGCTGTATCATGTACTTGTATGAAAATGTATCCTGTTTTCTTTGTATTACTTCCTTTGTGCGAAATACCTGGTGTTCCTGTCAATCCCGTTGCCTTCCTATTGACAACTGACCACACTAAACAGGAGAGCACACCGTGGTCAGTTCTCTAGCTGTGCTGGGAACTCAGCCTGCTCTCCAATGATCAGACTTGTCCTGATACGCCCCCCCCGCACAGTCATTCACTGGGAAGATCAGTGTGCTGTTGCTTCTCCTCCCCCTAGCCCTTATGCAGCTGAGAACAGAGAATGTGAGCACTTACAAAAAGGGGTAAAAAGGTATTTGTAATGTTTTTTTATATCTATACTCAAATGTTTTGCCTTTCATTTCTATTTTAAACTGAATGGGTTGTTTTACAAGATGATCATTTACAATCACTTTAAGCTTTGACAAAAAAAACAAGATGCTGATTGATTTCTATGCAGAGCTGCACCCAATTTCATACTCCTTTAGTAAATAAACCCCAGTGATCTCCATTCAGACCTGTGCTGACTTTTACCGGTGTTAGTACATTATGGTCAATATACTGCACAAACCAGGAAGAGGAGCCTGAAAAAATAATAAGGAAACACGTCTGATCCTATATACATATATACTGGATCTATCTACTAAAACTTTGCACAGAAAAAAATATTAAATTGTTGACACTAAGATTATTTAGATGGTCACATTGATGATATATAAAACAAGAAAGGCTAGTCTTTACCTTTTATAAATATTCTGCCAGTGCTTGCATATTCCTACAAGTTGGGTTTCCCTGCTATTTTGGCATATAGTATCAGTATACATTAAGTTCAGCAGCCTACCTAAAGACAGATATATCTGTCAGTTAAGATTGATGAAATGCTCCAGACCACATTTGGCATACCGGCTAAGTGGTCTTGTCATTGAGTAGACTTGTGACTTTTTATTGAAAACCAATGCTTGCAAAGCTGAGACATTCTTATTAAATATGTGATGGACTACATACATAGACAGACAAATATATTTATACACACACACACATAAATTAAAAAAAAAAAATATATATATATATGCTCGGATTTACTGTTAGCTGTCCCGGAACAGAAGTTAGGAGTGTAATTCATCTAGGAGATGGTTACATTAATGTGATGAATGGTGTGATATTTTATTTATGGATCTATAAATCTGTTTAATCCTTAACCTAGTGACAAATACCAACAGCTGCCAGCCTTTACATTTCAGATTTTATTCAGGATGGCCACTTTACATTGGATTTGGTCCACTGAAGATTTAGCTTGACGTTTGAATAATTGTGAGGTTGAACAATACAATTTGCAAACTGTTTAATAAAGCCTTGCATTATCTAAAATGTTTTACTGTGCTCTACCACAAATCACATATAGTAGTTTAGTAGTGGGCAATTTACCTGCACTCCAGCACACCACAATGCTTTGTTCTCATGTGGCATAGCTAGTGTTTGGTGACTGGCTGCTCAGGCACCTAACGCTGTCACTTAGAGGGGCGAGAATCCTCGGTACTACATAAGATCCAAAAGGGAGCAAAGGGTAGAGGACTATAAGCTGCTGTAGAGATTGGCGCTAAATTCATCGTGCTGCTCTGCCCTTTAAACCTAACACTTCCCAGAAGATATTACATGATGAAACGCGTAGGGAGGGGCAGGGGCGCTGAGTTCATTGCGCATCCCAGATCGTACTCCAGGCTTTTATCTCCGGCCAGGGTGATAGGTAATACAAGCAAGCAATGCTACCCTCGTGTCGGGATGACACTAGAAAAATGTGAGCGTTTTTTAACTTTTTAATAAAAGCTTGATTGCAAAATGGATTTGGTGAATTAATTTATGTTGAATGGTGAATAATCTCACTGGGTGTTACATATAGTGTTTGGAATAAGCACCACAGAGCAGGATCCAGCACACATTTTTGGAGTGTTGTCTTGGGACCTTTTCCTTTTCACCACTTCTGGATTTTTTTCTTTTTATCACTTATGGACTTTTTATTGATTATTTACTGTGTGTTACATTTTTTTTCACTTATTTTGCACTGCATTAGTACTTTATTTTTATCAACTGTATTTTATGATTATGCAATCGTTGCACATTATGGTATAAGAATATGGGTTGATTTTGTTTACACTGACTTTCAACACAGATGATGTAGGATTGGGATTTGATTATAATATTACATTATCACTAGTTATATTAGGTAGTAAGCACATAGGTTAGGATTGGCCAGTGCTGTGCTGCTTATTATATATATATATATATATATATATATATATATATATATATATATATATATATATATATATATATATATATATATATATATATATATATATATATATATATATATATATATATATATATTATATACACACAATATATTTGTTTTTGCTTTTTTAATTTCCTACCTAGTTATTTAATAAAATTAACGTTATTGTTATATTCAACACTTTACTTACAAACCTTTAACACCTTTCCTATGCAAAGATTTTTTATCTATTTCACAAGTGATTACATACTACTCTATTTAATCCTAATTTAAATTATTTAAACTGACTTTTGTATTTTTAATATGTAAATTACTATATATCATGATTCTTTTTGTCAAACAATTGTATCTAGATTCCTGTACTATTGTAACCTAATAAAAATGTATTGAAAAGAAACACTACTTGTACTGGCAGTCTGGCATCAAAAGCAATCGTTCCATGAATATATGTTTAGTTTAAATTTAGGCTCCATTTATTAAACTATAATCCATAAAATAATTGCTATAATTATCATTATTTTCAGCCATATGATTGTTAATTTTAGCTCTTGTTGCTGATATCCTCATATAAAATATTTTTTATTGTTTAGTAAATTCAGTCCTATGCCTGTTGCAAATAAATGTAATATGATTACGGATTAACTTTAATTATAGATGTTATGCTCACATTGGACACATACGCACAATTATAAATGAAAAAAAGGCGATAGAAACACCAGACCATGTTAGCTGAGCTTTGAGAGTAGCCTCAGTGTTCTATGTAGTTCATTGTTCAACTTTAGTAATAATTACATTTTTCAACCTACTTGCTGTGCTTTTTCTTTATGGGTCATTCACTTAAATGGAAAATAAAATGTAATTTCAGTGAGCGCATAATTTGAAATAACATTGCAGTGTTATCTCTAAAGTCATTTTTATATGACTTTCAGTTTTTTACAAGCCTGCTTTACCATTTTTTCTAATATTGTGAAAATAAGGCTTTGTACAGCTCAATAAAAATAGCATTACTCGATTATTGTACTGTGCTAGGCATCAATTAGTACAGAAAATTTCGAGTTTAAGTGATACCCGTTATTGGCTAACTTAAGTTTAATAATGATGCAAGCTTTTGGGATGCCTTAGATCAGAGATAGGCAATTAGTGGACCTCCAGCTGTTGCAAAACTACAAGTCCCATCATGCCTCTGCCTCTGTGTGTCATGCTTGTGGCTGTCAGAGTCTTGCTATGCCTCATGGGACTTGTAGTTCTGTAACAGCTGGAGGTCCGCTAATTGCATATCCCTGCCTTAGATCCTTTCTTCAGGCTTTATACAAATCTGAAAATGGTTCTGAAACCTACGTGTTTTTACAAAGAGTTATAAGGAGGAGTGATGAAATAAAAATATTTTTAAAAATACAATTATTTCTTCTTGACGCACTTTAGTAAAGGCTATTGTAAAGTGTTAAACTGGCCATAGATGGATTGAAGTTCGTCTGGTTCAGCAGGGACCAGCAGAACTTCAATCCATGTGTGGCTAGTCCTACTCAACAAAAGTTGATCTAACAATCAACTTCTGTGGAACGGGCTTGTTGGAAACATTTTCAGTGGCTGCAAACAATTGGAAGTATAATGGCAGATGAACTGTATGTCCTTTACTAGACCCCTGTCTAGATTTTCAAATATTTGTATGAATCTACTTTCCAATTTCAGTCTCTTTCTGTGATTTTAAGTCCCCCCCAGTACAATAATCTTGAGATCATTTATGCTGTGGCCACTGCTGCAGAAATGGGTCACTAAAGTAACATCTGTACTGTTAATTGTGAATCTATGAAGGTACATTTGTTGACCATACAGTATTTGCTCAATGACATCACCCTGTGATTTAAAGTTCCCCCACAATACCATAATCTTAGAATCATTTATGCTATGGAGTCTGCTGCAAAAATAGGGCACTAAAGGAACAACATGTTGTTGTTGATTGTTGAATCTATAAAGGTACATTTTTGGACATATTTATTCAGTGACATTACCCAGGATCCCTGGCTGGTTTGTTGACATACAACAGCTAGGAATCTATCACTTTGCAGCAGGTGTGCAACGGGTGAATATCGTCAGGCAGTGGGACATTGTGATTGACAAGGATCTAAATTGCTGGACAGTATGATTGATGTTGGATTTAGGAGGGAGAACCCTCACCTTGCCAACAACCAAAATATAGCAAAAGAGGAGAGAAATTATAACAGTTTCTCAAAAAAATGGACTTTGTAGGCACAGTATGAGGTGGTTTGTATAAAACGTTTAACAAATTTTATTATCTATACATTAAAAAACACAATACAAAAAACATGGAAAGGGAGGGATCAAAAAACACCCTCCATCTACAGAAAGTCAACAGATACCCAATCCTACTATATGGTGAAACAGAGCCACAGTGTATGATAGAGTATATTAAAGTCAAGTAATGAAATCAATGAACATGAACCCGGCCAATTGTTCCTCCATACTATAAACTTCAATGTGTTTCACAAACTATACTTGCTTCTTCAGGACTGATTGGGTGGGTGCTGATCAACTTTGGATGCAGAGAAGAGGATGGTATATGACCAGGGGGCGGACACAGGGGACATCACAGACAAGGAAGACTCAGAGGAGCAAGCAATACTCCCCCATAAGGGGGGTCCAATCACTAATACCGAAAGGAGCCAGCCAGTATAGAATATGTGGAGCAGGTAAAGATTGTCACAATATACCCAAAAAGTATGCACTTATACTATACTAGAGATTGCTTAACAATCTCTAGTATATGGTAGAGGGTGTAACAGACAAGGTTGGTAAGGGAGGAGAAAATGCTGAGGATATTTAGGATCACATGGTAGCAACAGTAGGTATCACCGGAAATACAGGTGTATTGGGGTACACGCGCATTATGTTCTGTATATATTGAAGTAACACCAAAAGACTGTCATTGACTGGTATATAGCGTGGTCTACATCAAAGATGTTCGCAGATATAGACTATAAATTCCCTTTAAGGCAGGGTGGGCCTTATATAGGCCAGGTTAGGCACCTTGACAGTCCATTGTTAGAGGTCTGGTGGCATGACAGATTAGAAACTACTATGGACTAAGACGTCTACTCTGAATTCCAGTGCCACACTACAATTTCCACTGGTAAGAAGCTGTGTTCCAGGCTGGTTGGACAACAGTTGAAGGTTCTTCCCATCACTTCTGATCTCGTCTTTAGGTCTCCAACGCCATAATGGACAATGCATCATGCTCGCCCTCAAGACCCCCTGCAATTAATCTTTTCTGCAAAATTAGTTTGGAGGTCACTTTATTACTAACTATCTTTACCCGGGTACTCAATTCCACCAGGATCCCTGTTGGGCTCTTTGTTGATATTACCTGTTTGTACACTGAATGAATGTACTATTAATAACTAATGGCCTGCAGGCTATTTTTCATAACCCCCAAAAGAGGGCTACTCTAGTCTATCTAAAATGAACAAAAAAAAATTTGGCCTAGATAACAAGGTGTGCAAAAAGTGTTACCCATGCAGTGACTTTAAGCAGCAAAAAGAAAATGCAATTTTTGTATCTTAACGTGGAAACTCACTAAAAACTGATATTCTGTATGGTTGATGGAAGGTTAAATATCATGCTGGATTCTACAGCAACACAAGCAGCAAGATATGCCCACCAAATTCTCCAAATGTATTTAACTACTGATGCCATTACAAAGTTGACTGCTGATGAGACACATTTTTCTGTATTGGGAAGTTAATAAATGATTAGGCATTTAGCTGCCACAGGGTGGGCCACTCAATATGGCCTTTGGGAGGAGCAGAGATGCACACTAATCTGCAGAAGTCCTGACATTGGAAACTCCTAAATTTTTAGGACTCTGGTAGGTGATTTAGCGCAGTGATTCCTACTTCGAACTGGAATATCAGATGATGAGGAAGTTTGCCTTTAAATGCAGAAAATGTATTTACTATTAAGTACATAAATAAATAATGCACAGTGAGGTAAAGCTATTTTACTTGCTGTACCTGCTTAAATATTGAAGTACAGTTTTACCTCTTATAAAGCAGAACACTCACCATCTGAAGCTTGATTTGGGCACACACTGATTTCCTTCTCACAGCTGCAAAGCTGCTGGCAAAGGTCTTCCTCACACAGCTTATTCTCTGCATGGCTTGCTGAGATTTCCCCTCCATCCCAGCCACAGAGCGACAGATCAGTGGAAACTTAGCCCGAGGCAAAAACAAGTCCTTCAAGTAGTCACTAGCATGCAAATGAGAAAAAACAAATTAGAAGCTTTAACTATATTACAGCACCATCCTTCCCTTATAAAAAATAACAGTGACAGGCTTATACTGAGAGTCTAACAAGCAGTAGGTTTGGGAAATTAAATTTTATGGACAAGTAAAGATACAGAAAACTTTGATATGCATAAGTCATTTCTGTAGCTTTAATAAAAAGACTACACATTCCTATAGTGGATTAAAACGTGACAGTATAATAATGTCCAGTCACTTTACCACTGTTCAAGGTAGAAAATGTCATTGTTGCATGAGATCAACTCTGAAATCAAATGAATTCATCTCTATTTCACGTGCGTGAGTAAGACAGCATATTTAGTATCCTTTTTCTACACAGTATGCAGTAACCAGTCAGTGGCTCTAAAGGCAGAAGTTTTTTTTATCTTAATGCATTCTATGCAGTAAGAAAAAAAAACTTCTGTGTGCAGCTCCCCCCCCCCCCCCCAGCCCCGCCAATACTTTCCTGAGCCCCATCTCGATCCAGTTATGTGCACAAAAGCCTCGGCTGTCCGGGACTCTCCCTTTTAATTGGCTGAGACAGTAGCAGGAGCCCGCCAAAGCCACCTATCAGTGCCCATCAGTGCCGCCTTATCAGTGCCTATCTGTGCAGCCTTATCAGTGCCCATCAGTGCAGCCTATCAGTGTCCATCAGTGCTGCCTTATCAGCGCACATCAACGAAAGAGAAAAATTACCTGTTTTCAAAATTTTATAACAAACTATGAAACAGTTTTTTGTTTTGTTTTTTCAATATTTTTGGTCTTTTTCGTTTTTTTTAGCAAACAATAAAAAACCCCAGTAGGGTTTAAATACCACCAAAAGAAAGCTCTATTTGTGGGAAAAAATTATAAAAATGTCATTTGGGTAAAGTGTTCAATGACCGCGCAATTGTCATTCAAAGTGTGAGAGCGCTGAAAGCTGAAAATTGGCCTGGGCAGGAAGGGGGTTTAAGTGCCCTGTAAGCAAGTGGTTAAATAACAAATGCTCAAGAATGATTAGAGTTTATGAGAGCTCCTGATTGTTATGTATACTATTTATGGCAAATGTGGCATGATGGGGTTAAGGGAAGTGGCTGTCAGTGTGGGATAAAATCATATTTTTTACAATATCTTTTCTTGCACTTGGGGGCTAAGAATATGCATGCATAATACATACTAGGGGGAGTACAACTGGGGGAATCCATAGTGGAGCAGGATCTGGGGGTTTTGGTAGATCATAAGCTTAAAGTGGGGTTCCACCCAAAAAAACAAAAATACCTGAAAAATTCTAAAAAAAAAAACCCAAAAAATTTGGATTTTTTTTTTTTTTTACTTACCTCTAAATGCCTGTTGCTAGGTGGTCCCTCGTAGTCTGCCTCTTCCTTTGCCTGGGCTGGTGACATCACTTCCCCCTCGGCACAGGAAGGGCTCGGCTCTGCTCCCTCCCTCCTGTCAATCATCTGGGACCCATTACAGGTCCCAGGTGATTGAGCGGCCAATCACGGCGTGCGGCGCAACTCGTGCATGCGTAGTGGGTGCCAGGCTGTGAAGCCACAGCCCGGCGCCCACAGTTGAAATGCCGGCGCCGACGAGCGGGGGGGGACGAGCGGGGCTTCGATCCCCGCATCGCTGGACCCTGGGACATGTAAGTGTCCAATTAAAAGTCAGCAGCTGCAGTATTTGTAGCTGCTGACTTTTAATTTTTTTTTTTTTAATGGACCCCCTGGGTGGAACTCCTCTTTAATAATAGCATGCAATGCCAAGCTACGGTTTCCAAAGCGAGCAAAATCCTTTCATATCATTTTGCCCCTGTACAAATCATTAGTAGGACCTCATCTGGAATATGCAGTTAGATTTTGAGCAGCAGTTCTCAAAAAGGATATTGGGGAGCTGGAGAAAGAGTAGAGAAGGGCAACCAAACTGATAAGAGGCATGGAGGAGTCCAGCTATGAGGAACAATTAGAGGAACTGAATTTATTCTCTCTTGAGAAGAGGAGATTAAGGGGGGATATGCTCAACATATACAAATACATAAGTGGTCTATATAGTGAACTTGGCATTTAGTTATTCACTTTAAGGTCATTACAGGGGACAAGGGGGCACTCTCTACGTCTCCAAATACGAAAATGTTTCTTCACAGAAAGAACTGTGAAAATGTGGAATAGACTCTCCAGAGGTGGTTCTGGCCAGCTCAGTAGATTGCTTTAAAAAAGGCCTGGATTCTTACCTTAGTGTACATAATATAATTGGGTACTAACATTTATAGGTAAAGTTGATCCAGGGAAAATCCAATTGCCTCTGGGGGGGATCAGGAAGGATTTTTTTACGCTGCTGTAGCAAATTGAATCATGCTTTGCTGGGGTTTTCACCTTCCTCTGTGGGTGAAGTACTGTGTATATGGGATTGTATGATTGTTTCATTGGTTGAACTGGATGTGTCTTTTTCAACCTGACTAACTATGTAGCTATGTAACAACATAAATTCATGCTTTGATATACACTATATTGTCAAAAGTATTGGGACGCCTGCCTTTACATGCACATGAACTTTAAAGGCATTCCAGTCTTAGTCCATAGGGTTCAATATTGAGTTGGCACACCCTTTGCAGCTATAAGAGCTTCAACTCATCTGGGAATGCTGTCCTTAATGTTGAGGAGTGCGTCAATAGGAATGTTTGACCATTCTTCCAGAAGCGAATTTGTGAGGCTAGGCACTGATGTTAGATGAGAAGGCCTGGATCACAGTCTCAGCTCTAATTCATCCCAAAGGTGTTCTAGCAGGTTGAGGTCAGGACAGGCCAGTCAAGTTCCTTCAACCCAAACTCACTCATCCATGTCTTTATGGACCTTGTTTTGTGTACTGGTGTACAGTAATGTTGGAACAGGAAGCGGCCATTCCCAAACTGTTTCCACAAAGTTGGGAGCATGAAATTGTCCAAAATGTCTTGGTATGCTGATGCCTTAAGAGTTCCCTTCACTGGAACTAAGGGCCAAGCCCAACCCCTAAAAAATAACCCCACACTATAATCCCCCCTCCACCAAATGCTTTGGATCAGTGCTCAAAGCAAGGTCCGAGTTTGGGGTGGCAGAACTTGACTGGCTTACACAGAGTCCTGGCCTCAACCCAACAGAATACCTTTGGGATGAATTAGAGCGGAGACTGCGAGCCAGGCCTTCTCATCCAACATCAGTGCCTGACCTCACAAATACTTTTCTGGAAGAATGGTCAAACATTCCCATAGACACACTTCTAAACCTTGTGGACAGCCTTCCCAGAAGAGTTGAAGCTGTTATAGCTGCAAAGGGTGGGGCAACTCATTATTGAACCCAACGGACTAAGACTGGGATGCCATTAAAGTTAGATATACCAGTATGTCATCGGCGAATAATGAAAGTGTTCATAGCCTGCCACAATACCACGTATATTTGGGTTAGAATGTATGAGAGTAGCTAGGGGCTCTATGGCAAGCGCAAAAAGGAGAGGGGATAGGGGGCAACCCTTCCTCATTTCATGCGCTATAGCAAACCAATCTGACCTATAATTCAGATATTTTATGGCCTTAGGCTCCAAATAGAGGGAAAATTATTTGCAGCCTCTTTTAAAGCAACTCAGCATCCAGTCCAAAGGGAGCCAGGGGCAAGTCTCTCCTCAGGGCTCCAGACTATTTAACAGCATGCAGCCACTATCTGGGCACACCTCTTCCAGGGATTGACTAGACCCTGCTCAATATTCAGGCTGGTCATTCAAATTCTCCCTCCCTAAGTTCCAGGAACCTCTTCTAGAGACAGAGGGAAGCAATCAAACTCTCATTCTGTGAAGCCCTGAGCAGACCAGACCAAGCAACTACTGCATCCCTGATTACAGCAGGAAGCAAAAACTAAATTTACCTAGCAACCTAAATAGGAGGGTGTTACATATTTTACAAAGTGCTCTTCATAAATATTGAGATATATGTATATTCAGGTTTTTAATGTTTTCTTTGAAAAATGTAAGGCCTCTCAAAGTGTTGGTTACATAAAATTGTTTGAATTGCTAGTACAATGTTCAGACATAATATGACAAAAGTATAAAAAATGAATGGGGAGCAGTGTTCCAGACATCCCTGAATGCCACGGCAAGCCTGAGAGCAAATGACTGAAAAAACAATTGCAAGAAGATCAGTGTTAATGTGGCTGACATATTGTGCCAGGCTTACATAAAGCTGACTCCAAAGCCTTTGATAATCTCTTTCTTTTCTCTCCCACTACAGGAATTAAAGATGTTACAAAAATAAATGAACAAAATCAAATCACCTCAACTTATTTCATTGCAGGTTATATTGATTGGAGGTGTAAAGAGCATAATGTTCTGATTACATTTCAACTGCAATTGCATGTACACTCTCTCCCTATAAAGCTATAAATGTCAGCTGACTCAAAGTGAGTTTTAATGAAGATAATCATTTGAGGACTGAAAGAATGCAAAATGGGGATATTTCTTTCCCTCTGCCTACAGAAGAATGTGTTCTGTTAACCTGCTTATTACCTTATATTTCTACTCTGTGTACTTATTTTCTAAATAGATATGCAGTTACACAAATAGCAGGAAATGCAGAGTACACCAGGACAGAAGTTCAGCGAACAAAACTGTATATGTTGAACTTCAGTACTTTGAAAACAGCAGGATTTTGATGACAGTAGACTGTCCTTGGTAAGTACTTGTGTTTAATTTTACTACAAATTTTTATCTGCTTTACTTCAGTGCAATGCTTGTTGGGAAATTGTTTTCCAGGCTACTCTTTGAAAGCTGGGTTGCTGCCTGTTTGTATGCAGATTGCCATACTACATAGAAACATGACTGAGAAGCATAGGCACATTTTAACCAGCTATTACAACCCAATACCTTGCCTCTCAAAACGACACCAGACTGATTTAAGTTGGAATTAGGGCAAGGCCACAGCTTTACTGAACTTGCCAACTGTAACAATATTTAAAATACCACATAAAAATGCCAGTCACTGTCACAGTCATACCGTGAACATCCATAACCAAACACGGATAGTCTAAGTGGCCTGTCTCCACCATCAGTACGAGACAGGCATTAACCACTTGCCGACCATCCGCCGTCATTATAGTGCGGCAGGTTGGCTCTATTGTGCAAATCGCCATAGCTCGCTTCGTGCAATAGATACAGTGGGCGCGGCGCCAAAGCCAATGCGCGTGACCGGCGACCGCGATGTCCGCCAGCCACCCGAGATCGCTCCACAGAGAGCCAGAATGGGGATCTGTCACTGGAAACAAACAGATCCCCGTTCAGACGGGGGAGTAGAGAGATGTCCCTAATGATCAGGAACAGTGATCTCTCTCCTCTTCCAGTCAGTACACTCCCCTCACAGTTAGAAACACCTCACAGGGAACACATTTAACCCCTTGATCATCACTAGTGTTAACCCCTTCCCTGCCAGTGTCATTTATATAGTAATCAGTGCATTTTTATAGCACTGATCACTGTATAAATGTCACTGGTCCCAAAAATTGTCAAAAGTGTCTGATCTGTCCGCTGCAATGTTGCAGTCCCCATAAAAACTGATGATCACCGCCATTACTAGAAAAAAAAAATAATAATAAAAATACTGTAAATCTATCCCTATTTTGTAGACGCTATAACTTTTGTGCAAACCAATCAATATACGCTTATTGCGATTTTTTTTTTACCAAAAATATGTAGAAGAATACACATTGGCCTAAACTGAGGAAGAAATTTTTTTTTTTTTTAAACTTGTTATTAAACTTGTTTTTTTTTAAACTGATCCCAGATTTAAACTTGAGGGCATGGCCCATAAAGTAATATCCTTCACTGGCAAGGTAAAACCACTGATAAATCTGTGATGAAACTCACAATGCCTGGGTGGTCAACTCTTGTGACGTCAGAATCTCTTCAGAGTAGTGGGACATGCCCTTGCATAGGCTTTCCTAGAGTTTAGGCTTCACCCAGTCTACTTGTGCCTTAGTGGCCAATCCCATTGGAGCCACTTAACCTCCCTGTTTTGGTTAACGCCCACGTAGCTGCCAAGCTTCCAGCAGTGAAGGCTCCCTTTCCCTAGCAGGGAGGGGGTAGGGGTCAAAGGGCCTTTATGCTTGTCTGGTTTCCTTGGTATGTGCTTTTCAGCATAGAAGGCTATCTAAACCAATTTGTTCTGTTGAGCTACCTTGCAAAAAGCCACATCTCTTTAAAAGACTGGACAGGAGAAGGGAAATGTGGACATGTGTTTGGTCTGCAAGAGTGAGGACTGTAGACTATAAACAACTACTGGTGTGTTACTGCATAATCCTTATAGTGTTCTTTCTATGATAATATAGAGGTTGCAAGTATACTGTAGCTGTTTGTGAGATTGGTTTCCCTTCTGGGCATAGGATGAAGGACCCTGACAAAGAAATAGTTTTACCAAAGTATATGGATATTTGGGGACCCTTTTTTTGTGCTTATAGAGTTTGGGGGGGATCCAAACCCGTTTTTTTAGCATGGAGTCCCCCTTGACATCCATATCAGACTCTTATCGAAGATAAGGGTCTGGTATGCATTTCAAGGGGGAACCCCACACTATTTTTTCGTGTGGAGGTCCCCCCCTTAACCCCTATATCTGACCTCATTGAAGATAAGAGTCTAGTATAGATGAAGCAAATCCCTGTCCATGCATTTACAATCAGAAGTAGAGAGACAGAATCTGTTGTTTGCCAGTATTTTAAACAATGTGTTATCCCAACATTTCATATTTCTGATATGTGCCTGTTATACGATGTACTTGGGTTAAAAAGTATTCTGTTCTCTTTGTATTGCTTCCTTTGTGTGAAATACATGGTGTTCCTGCCAGTCCTCCTGCTTTCCTATTTCAAACTGACCACACTAGGCATGAGAGCACATCCATCTCAGTGTGGTCAATTTGCTGGTTGTGCTGGGAGCACAGCCTGCCTGTCCTTCAATAATCAGACTTTGGCCGAAAGCCCCAGCGCAGCCATTCACGGGGAAGATAAGTGTCCCGCTGCTTCTCAGCCCCTAGCTCTCTAAGCTCCTTAGCCATCTAAAAACAGAGATTATGTGATGACTTAAAAAAAATAGTGTTTTTTTTTTTATTTTTTTATATACAGTATATGCACACATTTTTGTCTGTCATTTCTATTTTAAGCTGAATGGGTTGTTTTACAAAGAAAGTGTAAAAAACAAAACAAAAGTAGGCTGTATACATTGCATTGATTTGCAACTTCACAGACAGATTAAGGGCATACCGAGACATATTATCTAAAAGAATGTTGCATTTTTAAAGCATAACTAAAATAAAAATAAATGCATATATGCTTTAAGTTTTAAATCTCAATTGTTTCATCCTGTTTCCTTAAATTACCTCATAAATACCTTAGAATAAATCCAGAGATCCCTATCTGTATTAATTTTGTTTACGCCTGTGCCTACAATTAATTCTGCTCTCTCAGACTCTCCCTTTGTAGCCACCCATTTAGATTCACTGAGAGTGTAGGTAATGATATGAGATGAACCTAATGCCCCGTACATGCGATTGGAAATTCCGCCAGCAAAAGTCCGATGTGAGCTTTTGGTCGGAAATTCCAACCGTGTGTATGCTCCATCGGACTTTTGCTGGCGGATTTTTTTTTTTCTCTCTCCTTATATGGGAGAGAGAAAAAATCTCTCCAATATAAGGGACTCTTGGACAAGGGACTCTTGGAGATTACATAGATATTATTTTCCATTAAATCTTATTCTTGTATAACTGAAACTGCAAATGTTTAAGTACTACTTTCTTAATGTGTTTATTATGTGCATGGCTGAAGGAAAAAAAAATATCCTTCCTTCTGAGGGTTACAAGTTTGAAGTGTACCTGTGATTTGCCCATAAGCATTCACTGTAATGGCAACCCAACCTGCTACTTATACTTCCCTTCCCTTCATACTTCAGCTGCTTCAACCATTGGAAGTACAGAGAAATATCTGGTACCTCATGGGATCAGGACCATTTCACTTTTTTTTGCTAAGTGCATAAGTTGCCAAGTGACTGGTTACTCAGAGCTGCCACATGGGGCTGTGCAGAAACATCCTCAGGTAACATACCCATGTAGACAAATACCAGCAAAAAAAAAAAGAAAATTTAAAGGGCTGGGATCCAAAAGGACACAGTAAAGTACAGAGTCATGCAGCAGGGAAATAATTAAATAAGTGTAAAAGACTAAACTTGGGTGTTGATAGGATATGTAAAACATACCCATCTACCCATGAACTACTGGAAAACTAATAACAAACATATATTGTCAACTGTCAGATAAAAATGGTAGTTTCTATTAAAAAAGTAAATACCACACCCTACAGACTCCATTTTGGTCGCAATAAAATAGTTCAGTGTCAAGAAAGGTTCAGCTACATCTATGAACCTGTCAGAGGTAAGAATCATCTTAGCCAACTCATATCAATCAACCAAAACATCTGACTGTGAGAATCACTGTTGAATATGAAAATATATAACCAAAGGGACTATTCTTTGGTACTTTTTAGGTGCTACATTGATACGCCATACATGTATACAAAATGAGTTGACTGAGATGGTATGT
Organism: Aquarana catesbeiana; assembly: GCF_042186555.1. NCBI lineage: Eukaryota > Metazoa > Chordata > Amphibia > Anura > Ranidae > Aquarana > Aquarana catesbeiana. Next base: position 311,820,145 of record NC_133324.1, read on the forward strand.
GTCCACTTAAGTATGGTCTTGTGGTCTGAAAGTGAAAAAATGGTGTAGTATCAAGATTCAAATCTGTTTACTTACATTTTAGACTGCTTCAAAACCTGGATGGCATTTTCTGCTGACAGGTTCAATTTGGCTTTATTGATCCAACTAGTAGCATCATATCGAACAGGATCTTTGCAAAGCTGGTGGAGGATCTCAAATTGAAGAGGCTGTTCACACTTACGTATGGGTCCATCATCTGGAATTAAATGTCACTTTCTGTTATTGGAATAATGGTTAAAAATTATTTCTCTAGTAATAATGAAATATAACAGTGATGGCGAACCTTTTTGAGCCCGAGTGCCCAAACTGTAACACAAAACCAATGTATTTTTTTCAGAGTGCCAACATATACAGAACTTGATGAGCGTGTGTTGTGATGTCTGGGGGTGAACACGGGACACATCAGAAATTATTGGGCTGTGTCATGATGAGAAGCAGTGATCTGATTGCAGCTATGTACGTGACTAGCTGCTATGCTGTGTGTGTTTGATAGTGGAATGCATGTGTACGGTGCCTGGGCCCTTGAGTGTGTTTTTTAGGGTGATAAAGTGGTCAATCCTTTTTATATGTCATATGTTTGTTACACACCAAGATAAAAGCAAGAGATATAAAAGTCAATAAGAGTTTAAATTTACTTTCAAGAAGAGCAACAGATGAGAAAAGTAGACTAGATGGTGCAACTCCTATACATGTGCACCAAACACAGCTAAAATAGAAAATGGAATCTGCTAAATGGTAACTAGAAATCAGTGACCTTCACATAGTGAACTCTATTCTACTAACTATAACATTAATATTCAATACACTCAAGTTGTATGACAGGTACACTTTAAATTACTAGTCGTTCAGTAGAAGCACTGGCTGAATGATAAAGAAATCCTGGTACAGGGGTGACATGCAACCAGCAACTCTCCAGCTGCAGAAGAACTTCCAATCCCTCCATGCCCTGCTGGCACACATTATGTACTCTTTGGCTGCCAAGGTATGTTGAGATCTGTAGTTCTGCTCCAGCTGATGACGTACTGGTTGCCCTGCATTGCTGAAGCGGAAGACTACTTAGAAAATCTCTCATTCCTGGCTATGTTCATAGTCCTCAATGTCCAGGAAACATCCTTCTGAACATGAACACTCAGAGTTCATTGCAAGTCGAATGCACATTCCCAGCAGCAGCAGCTCTACACCTCCTCCTTGTATAATGCCAGTGATTCTGGACTGTGTCTGTCATGTGACTCTGATGTCATGAAATATAGTTTTTGTCCCTGCCATCCCTCTGTATGTATTCATATCTCACTGTACTGCAGTGGTCTCTGCAAAATCTAGGAGGCATTCCCAGCCAGATAAACCTGAATAGCCAACACAAATCATGAGACGTCTGCCGTTTTAATTCACTTTCTCTTCATATCCTATGAAAAATGCCTCTCTGATAGCTTTGAGAGAGAGTAACACAGAAAGCATATACACATTATTCTGGCCATACCCTTCGATATTTTGTGGCAATGTTGGGAGCAAGAAGAAAAAAAAAGAGGTCACCAAAAAATAGATTCTATTTGAAGAGGCACAGAAACATGGAATACACGCTAAACACATTTATTCCCCACACAGCATATACACTTACTTTAACAGCGATTGCCACAGCACTCCAATAATACACATATCAGCCGATTCAACTCCCGGGCACGAGAACGGCCTGTGATTGGGCATCTTCAGTAAGCCCCCCATTGGCTCAATCCCCACCACATGTTGCGCCTGCCATCCAACCCAGCAGCACCGCTTCATCTCGTCCACGCCCACCCTAGACACGTCACCCCTGGCCCCAGAGCTGTGTGGGAGATGTAGTTCTATGGGGAGGGGAGGTACAGGATTTTCTCACGCACGTGCCCACAGAGAGGGCTCGGCTTGCCGGCTGTGGCACGCATGCCATAGGTTTGCCATCACTGCAATATAATATATCTATTGACAATATCCTGGATAGATAGAACATTTATGATTTTTGCTTCTGGAAGCATTGCTGATCTATTATACTGCCTGTACAATTGTAATAAACAAAATAAATGTATAATAATTTATCATGAGGCTGTGTACAACATCACTTGTTATATACATTTTTTCATTAAACATTTATTTAGGATAAACCTTTTTAATTATTTGATTTATTGATATTGTATATTTTTGATAGGTTAGCTCTTTGCTTTGCTGGAAATACATGGCAGCAGCTTTTCTTGCCTTGTCTATCTTCACTTTTAACTTCATAATATGAACAAAGACGGTCTAGAACATTAGCATCATTGGAGCCCTGGATTAGAACTTCTTCATCAAGAATCCAAAGAAGGCCCTTTTTCTCTTCCATCTGATTGCTGGCTTGCACATTTATCTGTTACAAAAAAAAAATATGTGTATGAAAACGGTTTTGCTCAGAACGTAAAAGGGGAACAAAAAGGCCAAAAACAAAGACGTTAAAAGGTTTAGTCTGGTTGTGTTCTATACCGTATTTAAACTGATCAGTTGCTCTTGTTATTTGGATGCTTAAATGGCTCAACATTTTTGTGACATTGTGGACCTTGGCACACCAGCCCTGTGTGTGAACAGCTGCTTCTCTGAGCTTTTGCAAATTTATATATTTGTAGCTTTAGGAAAGTATTTTATCCATATGAGCCTCTCTCAGACCCTTATCCTTTGGTCTTCAACCTTTCTCCATATCAAAACCTTTGCAGCCTGTAATTTACATGTCCAAAATATTGGTGATTTCGTTTCAGCACCTAAAATTCCAGTGATCAGTCTGGTTGTATTTTGTTGAGTTGTTCTTCATGCCGCCCAAAGAGCTGTCAACAGTTTTGCGAAAATTGTTTTCTGGTGCTTGGCCTTTCTGAATATCTCTTAGCTATGTGTGTTATACTTTACAATTGGGAAGATTGTAGCTCCGAATATGCAAACCTTTACTGATAATTCTTCACTATATTATTACAAGATATGCCATTCCTCACAGAATAGATGAGCATTTTGTTTTCGTGATGGCTGTTACCAGTTTCATGGTTTTTGCAGCCCAAAAAATAAGGTCCATCCATTTTCACAGAGAGTTGGCAAAACAAGTTGCCATAATATTAATGATTTCATGATGAACAACGAGCCAGCTTTTTTATTTGCTCCTTTTACTTAGTGCAGGCTCTATATATCCTATTAAATTTCAGGAATCAGAATGATATCATCCACATATCTGAGGGTGTTTATAATCTAGTACCGTTTTAAATTCTAATACTGTATATGTTTTAACATACATTATATAAATATGGAAATCATTTTACACCCATCAAAGTGGGTTTTTCAAAGTTCAGTTGAAACTATTATTTCTAGATCTGCATATACACTATATTACCAAAAGTATTGGGGCGCCTGCCTTTACACACACATGAATTTTAATGGCATCCCAGTCTTAGTCTGTAGGGTCCATTATTGAGTTGGCCCACCCTTTGCAGCTATAACAGCTTCAAGTCTTCTGGAAAAGCTGTCCACAAGGTTTAGGAGTGGGTCTCTGGGAATGTTTGGCCATTCTTCCAGAAGTGCATTTATGAGGTCAGGCACTGATGTTGGACGAGAAGGCCTGGCTCACAGTTTCAGCTCTAATTCATCCCAAAGGTGTTCTATCGGGATGAGGTTAGGACTCTGTGCAGGTCACTCAAGTTCCTCCACCTCAAACTCATTCATCCATGTTTTTATGGACCTTGTTTGTGCACTGGTGCACAGTCATGTTGGAACAGGAAGCAGTCATCCCCAAACTGTTCTCACACAGTTGGGAGCATGAAATTGTCCAAAATGTCTTGGTATGCTGATGCCTTAAGAGTTCCCTTCACTGGAACCAAAGGGCCAAACCCAACCCGTGAAAAAAAAACCCCACATCATAATCCCCCCTTCACCAAATGATTTGGACCAGTGCACAAAGCAAAGTCCATAAAGACATGGATGAGCGAGTTTGGGGTAGAGGAACTTGACTGGCCTGACCTCAACCTGATAGAACACCTTTGGGATGAATTAGAACGGAGACTGCGAGCCAGGCCTTCTCGTCCACATCAGTGCCTGACTTCACAAATGCGCTTCTGCACAAATGGTCAAACATTCCCATAGACACACTCCTAAACCTTGTGGACAGCCTTCCCAGAAGAGTTTAATCCGTTATAGCTGCAAAGGGTGGGCCAACTCAATATTGAACCCTACGGACTAAGTCTGGGATGCCTATAAAGTCCATGCACGTGTAAATGCAGGAGTCTCAATACTTTTGGTAATACTATGTACTATAGATTGCACAGCACACAATTAAGTTGACCTAGTGTCTCAATCCCCTTAAGGGCTAGCCACAGCTTTTTACAACAACCTCAGGCTCTTCTCTAGCTTTAGGGATCTTGAGCACTATTTTACTTATGCATAAAAATACAGTAAGCATAGTTAGTATAATCTATATGATACAGAGCATGCTTGGTCACTAGGCTTTTAAGAACCCTGCTTAGAACTGAAGTCTTTTAGCAGGAAATGTGCTATTTTATTTATATGATGTATTGTGTAATAGCTCTCCCATAACATTTGCATATGGGGAAGAGAAAACCTATATAGCAGTAGCAATTCTACACTGCAGTTCATATTTTATGCAGTATGTAGCAAAGAGCTTCTAATAAAGCTCTAGTTCTAACAAGAGTTTTTTTTTTTTTTTTTATCTTTTCATAGAATATGTTTGTATTAACGTTTGTGAAAAAAAGAAAATATGAAAAATGTATGAGAAAGGAAATGTATCTTCATATGCCAATAACACTAAATTGTGATATATAATTCAAGTCATTTTATAGAGCCACGCTGAAAGTTTTCATAAACTGATTTATGTCAAAGAGGTTTTAATAAAATAACAGTCATAGATAAATACATCAAAGCTTCAGAAGATTACCAGAACAAAAATGTTTTAAATCAATCTGGGGAGCAATAATGATAGTTCCACTTTTGGCAAATAACATATAGTAAATCAATGGGCTGCACATCAAAGTTACATAAATGTCACATGTTCTAGGTTCTGGTGAGGGTCATTTTAAATGCATAACTGGAAAATCTTCTTATCTGTTTTTTTATATAATGTACTATTTTCATTATAGACTGATTGGTCTTTAATAATCCACTTGCCTACCAGGCCAATTCAGACATTTCTCTACTACCTGTAAAAATCATCATTTTTTTGCTAGAAAATTACATAGAACCCCCAAACATTATATACGTTTTCTTTAGCAAAGACCCTAGAGAATACAATGGCGGTCATTGCAATTTTTTAGCTCACACGGTAAATTTATCCCAATATTTTTGCATAATGTGAAAGATGAAGTTACGGCGAGTAAATAGATACCTAACATGTCATACTTAAAAATTGCACACGCTCATGGAATGGCACCAAACTTCGCTACTTAAAAATCCCCTTAGGCGACGCTTTAAAAATTTTTACTGGTTACATGTTTTGAGTTAAAGAGGAGGTCTAGGACAATAATTATTGTTCTCGCTCTAACGTTCGCGGCGATACCTCACATGTGTAGTTTGAACACCGTTTTCATATGTGGGCGGGACTTACATATGTGTTCGCTTCTGCGTGTGAGCACACGAGGACGGGCGATTAAAATTTTTTTTTTTTATTGTTAAGTTTACTTTATTTTAGCTTGACACTTCCCCCCCCCCCCCCCAAAAATGTTTTGATCACTTTTATTTCTATTACAAGGAATGTAAACATCCCTTGTAATAGGAATATGGCATGACAGGTGCTCTTTACAGTGAGAGCCCTTGCACACTGGGGCGGTTTGCAGGCGCTATTGCGCTAATAATAGCGCCTGCAAACCGCCCCGAAAGTGCCGCTACTTTCATTCCAGTGTGCAAGCCCCGAGGGCTTGCACACTGGAGCGATGCGCTGGCAGGACGGTAAAAAAAGTCCTGCTAGCAGCATCTTTGGAGCGGTGAAGGAGCGGTGTGTACACCGCTCCTGCCCATTGAAATCAATGGGACGGCGCGGCTATACCGCCGGCAAAGCGCCTCAGCAGAGGCGCTTTGCGGTGGTATTTAACCCTTTCTCGGCCGCTAGCGGGGGGTAAAACCGCCCCGCTAGCGGCCGCATACCGACGGTAAAACGCCGCTAATAATAGCGGCGTTTTACCGCCGACGCCGCCCCCCGCCCCAGTGTGCAAGGGCTCTGAGATATGGGGTCAATAAGACCCCACATCTCACCTCTAGGCTGGGAAGCCCAAAATAAAAAAAAAAAAACGGCCACCGCTTCCCAGCCGAAGCGGTGCCGTTTTTTTTAATACAGAGGCCGGGCGTGTTGTCATAACATCGCGCCCGGCCTCAGAATGATCATAGAGACTCCTGGGACCATCTGGTCCGCCAGAAATCTCTATTCTGAACATCCGGGGCCGGCAAATCCTGTGTCCGACTCACCGATCGTAGCGGTGAGTCGGTAGAAGCACCGGAGGCCGGCGGGAGGGGGGGCTTCCCCTCTCGCCTCCTGTAAGAACGATCAAGTGGCGGAAAAGCCGCTATGATTAGGGATGAGCTGAACACCCCCCTGTTCAGTTCACACCAGAACATGCCAAAGTCTATGGGACACGAACATGAATAATCAAAAGTGCTAATTTTAAAGACTTATATGCAAGTTATTGTCATAAAAAGTGTTTGGGGACCTGGGTCCTGCCCCAGGGGACATGGATAAATGCAAAAAAAAGTTTTAAAAACGGCCGTTTTTTCAGGAGCAGTGATTTTAATAATGCTTAAAGTCAAACAATAAAAGTGTAATATCCCTTTAAATTTCGTAGCTGGGGGGTGTCTATAGTATGCCTGTAAAGGGGCGCATGTTTCCCGTGTTTAGAACAGTCTGACAGCAAAATGACATTTCGAAGGAAAAAACCCATTTAAAACTACTCGCGGTCGCGGCTATTGCATTGCCGACAATACACATAGAAGTTCATTGATAAAAACGGCATGGAAATTCCCCACAGGGGAACCCCGAACCAAAATTTAAAAAAAAAAATGACGTGGGAGTCCCCCTAAATTCCATACCAGGCCCTTCAGGTCTGGTATGGATATTAAGGGGAACCCCGGCCAAAATTTAAAAAAAAAATGACGTGGGGTTCCCCCTAAATTCCATACCAGACCCTTCAGGTCTGGTATGGATTTTAAGGGGAACCCCGCGCAAAAAAAAAAAAACCCGGCGTGGGGTCCCCCCAAAAATCCATACCAGACCCTTATCCGAGCACACAACCTGGCAGGCCGCAGGAAAAGAGGGGGGGACGAGAGTGCGGCCCCCCCCTCCTGAACCGTACCAGGCCACATGCCCTCAACATTGGGAGGGTGCTTTGGGGTAGCCCCCCAAAACACCTTGTCCCCATGTTGATGAGGACAAGGGCCTCATCCCCACAACCCTGGCCGGTGGTTGTGGGGGTCTGCGGGCGGGGGGCTTATCGGAATCTAGAAGCCCCCTTTAACAAGGGGACCCCCAGATCCCAGCCCCCCCTATGTGAATTGGTAATGGGTACATTGTACCTCTACCAATTCACAAAAAAAGTGTCAAAAATAGTAAAAATGACAGGAGGCACTTAGGGACAGGTTCTTTATTAAAAAATAAAAATGTCTATACTATAAATAAATAAATATCCCAAATAAAAAAAAAAAACTAATTTCTTCATCAGTTTAGGCCAATATGTATTCTTCCACATATATCTGGTAAAAAAAAAAACACAATGCGCGTATATTGATTGATTTCCACAAAAGTTATAGCATCTACAAAATAGGGGAAAGATTTATGGCATTATTATTATTTATTTTTTTTACTAGTAATGGTGGCGATCTGCGATTTTTAGCAGGACTGCGACAATGAGGCAGACAGATTGCACACTTTTGACACTTTTTTTGGGACCAGTGACATTTATACAGCGATCATTGCTATAAAAATGCACTGATTACTGTGTAAATGTCGCTGGCAGGGAAGAGGTTAACACTAGGAGGCGATCAAGGGGTTAAATGTGTTCCCTGGGAGGTGTTTCTAACTGTGGGGGGATGGGACTGACCGGAGGAGGAGAGAAATCGCTGTTCCTAATCACTAGGAACAGCAGATCTCTCTCTACTCCTTTGTCAGAATGGGGATCTGTCTGTTTACATTGACAGATCCCCATTCTGGCTCTCTGTGGAGCAATCGCGGGTGGCTGGTGGACATCACGGATGCCAGCCACGCGCATTGGCTCCATTGTCGTGTGCGCCAGCCTATCGCTCTTAAAATGGCCGAGGTACACCTACGCCGATTCACGCAGGAGAGCCAACCTGCCACAGTATAATGACGGTCCTTAAGCGGTTAAGTAGTGAGCATTATATGCAATTCAAACCCAACATTTTGTATGCTGATATACAAAAAGCTCACATATAATACAAAAGTTGAAGCCTTCTATAAGGGGCCAAAGGGGAGTTCAGGCTGGTTCATCTACAATGCAATACTTTCATAAAAAAAAGTGGGCTGGGCAAGCCTGAGGGAAAGGACATTTAAAATTGCCAATTTTGTTTTGCTGGAGGATGATAGAAAACCCATGCCACGTTTCAAATTATTTTGGCAATCCTGTTGTAAAGATCCAGTGCACTCAGGATAGGGCTGTTTCAGAAAGCTAAAAGAAAGCTTGGAGTTTAACTTTATTAGTCTTTAATGTTCCCTAAAGTAATACCTGATAAACCAATATCTGGCCAGGGACTTGCCAGTCAATCAGAGACTTTCAAGCATTTTACATATTTATGCATCCTCGACAATCTTTCTAGCAAAGTCATAAATAAGGACACGTTCCACGATGATTTCAGTCTTTCCGGCTTGGCACCACTTAAATCTATTTTTTCAACTTGCCCTTTATATAGTTTAGAAGACATAGTGCTTTTATGGCTCTAGACACATTTGCTTAATGTTATTCTGCATAATGCCTCTCTCTCTCATGAGATTCATCACTCAGATCAAACAGCTATTCATAAACTTTATGCAGCTCCAATTTAGTGTTTTCATGTTGTAAATAACACATGTTGTCTACAAGTGACTGTCCACTTGTATGTGAATACTGGAGTGGAGTATAACTGCATATTATAATTATGTGTAAAATTTGAAATGTGCATAACTGATGACCCAAGATGGCTGTTTTTATATCATGAGACATTGGCACTTTGCGATAGGTGTGTGTGTGAGACCTAAATATCTTGAATAAACTAGCTTTATTGTATGTGAACAATTGTACGTATTGTCAGTTCTATTTATTTAAAGGGTCCCCCAAGAAATGAATAAAAAAAAGATTCTGGCCATCCTATGCAAGTCGAGTGGTAGCATTAGAATGCATAGTTGAGGTGTACAGAAAGAATAAATTATTGAGACGCATTGAAATATAAAGTTTCACTAGCCTTATAATCTTACAGGACAGTCATGTGACTAAAGATTACCAGTTTATGTTTCTAGGTATACAGGACACTGGAAAATGGAAGCAAAGTAAATAGCCTTAATTATTCAGGGTAGTCACAACTATGACTGTTTTCTCTCAGAAAAAAAGGATTAGAAAATGGAAAAAAAAATTGAAAATTGCAAAATGATGGTTTTTATGAACTGGAGGCTCCAATGACACTATGATATAGGTACCAATATCTTGTCACTCACTTTTTCAACACTCCCCGATCATGTGTTTTGCATACCTATACTGAAGCTATTTTATATTGCTCAGGACACAAGTTGGCTAGTTCAGGCTAGGTTCACATCTATGAGTGTTGCGACTGATGTGTTTTTCCAATGTGTTTTGAGTTTTTGAACATGTGTTTTTAAAGTGTTTTGCCTTTTTTTTTTGTTGGCTAATAGGAAAACATGACAGCTCTGTTCATGGAGTTCGACTTTGATGCGACTTTACCACTCAAATCACATATAAATAAAGTCACATTAAAGTAGTGCAGGAACCTTTATGTGGCCAAAGTCCCATATTAGAGTTAAGGTTAAAAGTTAGGATTAAGGTTAGTGGTAATTGTTAGGGTTAGCATTCTAACCGTAACAATTACCGCTAACCCTAACAATTACCACTAACCCTAACATTTAACCCTAGCCCTTAACCCCAAGATGCGACTTTGGACACATAAAGATTCCCACACTACTTTGATGAGACTTTGATGCTACTTGAGTGCCAGAAAGTGTAAAGTTGCATCAAAGTTGCATCAAAGTCACAGCAAGTCTCACTCCATGAACAGAACTGTCATAATTTCCTACTAGCCAAAAAAAAAATGCAAACCGCATCAAAAACACAACATCTGCATTTTTGGTGCAGGTCCATTGAAGGCTATTACACGGAAGACGCAATCTGTTGCGGGAAAAAGTTTCTGACCCTTTTCAAAAATCGCACCAGCTCCAAATGCACACATGTGAACTAGATCAGTAGGAAACCATGTTAAAAGTACTGTAGTGTGTTTCTGTAAAATGCAAAAACACTAAAAAATGCAGTGGTTGAAACAAGAGTCAAAGCACCAATCAAATAAAGATGCATTTCCTGAGTCACTTACAGGAGGTGCTGAAGACAGAAAACTCAAATAGACATCAGTGCTAAAAAAAACCTTGAAGGTGAAATAGTGGTAACTGTGATAATACACAGATGTTTCAAAATCAACTATCTTTGCTATCAGTGTCATTCAGGTTAGAGTTGCACCGATACCACTTTTTTAAGACTGAGTACAAGTACCGATACTTTTTTCAAGTACTCGCCGATACAGATTACCAATACTTTTTGTAAATGTCATGTGACCAAGGCGTGGACTGTGTCAGTAGTTTTGGTGAGATATCAGGGGTCTAAACAGACCCCTGATATGTCACCTTTGAGACAGGGAAAGGGGCTGAGAACACAGATTCCCGGTACCTTTTTCAGTAGCCTCAGCTGCAGTGAAGATGAATGGAGAGGAGACAGAGGCTCCTCTCCATTCATAAACTGAAGCATTGTAAACACTATGTAAATACTATGCTCAGTTATAAATGGACAGTCAGTGATCACTAACTCTGTGCATTCAGAAAAGGAAGGAGCAGGTAAAATACAGATTTACCAGCTCCTTCCTAACAGATCCGGAACAGGGAGGACCGGAGGAGGAGCCGGAAAGCCGGGGAGTACACAGGGGGACTCGGAGGAGGACACGGATCGGGACCTGGAGGAGGACACAGAGTGGGACCCAGAGGACGACATGGATCAGGACTCAGAGGAGGGCACAGGGGACATGGGGAGCACAGAGCGGGACTCGGAGGAGGACACAGGGGACAGTCGGTGCTGCAGTGGGGGCAGTTACAAGCACCAATCTCCCTGACAGCCACGGGAGGGAGAGGAGGAGAAACGGCTGTAAGAAAAGCTATACAGGGAGAATCCGATACCTGGGCAGCCTCAGACAGGTGCGGCGGTGGGGCAGTTACAAGCACCAATCTCCCTGACAGCCACGGGAGGGAGAGGAGGAGAAACGGCTGTAAGAAAAGCTATACAGGGAGAATGGTGCTTGTAACTGCCCCACCGCCGCACCTGTCTGAGGCTGCCCAGGTATCGGATCAAACATCGGAGCATTTGCACAAACACAAGTACTCATGCAAATGCTCGTTATTGGCACAGATACCGATACTATTATCGGTATCAGTGCAACCCTAATTCAGGTAGTTATACTTTATCATTCCTAAAACAAAAAATTATTTAGTTTTACATTAATACATATCTTGGGATCTAATTGTGAAACATAATATAAAAGTAAGTGGATAAAACTTGGGCACTCACATTTTAAAATAATGTCTTAAATCAGATTGCATTACATTATGTGTTGATCAATCATTTGGCACTTTATAGCTATAGCAAATGAAGTGTAAATCCCCAATAAACATGATCTCAGCACAGTTAAATAATTTTGTGCATGAACATTTTTAATTCTTGCATAATGAAGTATGAAGGCCATACATTTAAAAATGCTTGTAAACAAAATGAAAGATCAATATTTTATAGATTATATGCAAGAATTAAACTGACATCTATATTATTACATGTATTGTAAGACTCCATATTTAAATACAGCATCTGCTTTAAATAAATAAAAACGTGTAGTGAAAATTAAGTGTGTATATTGTCATATTTTCTAATCTCTTTAATGAGATTTGTGACAAATAATATAATATTATGTGCTCCTGAGGTAAATTAAATAGTCAACATCTGGTAAACTGCACATTGATCTGATGCAGCCTTTATCAAGCTTTTTATCATGGAGGAACCCTTAAAAAAACTTTCAGGTCTCAAGGAACCCCTGGTAATAATTACTGCATATTGCAGAATAAGGAAAGTGTAGCATTCTTAGTATATTGGATTCTTAAGGCTGCTCTATACAACAATTTTTCTTTAGTAATAATAATGTAATGAAACAAATAGTAATTATAGCCATAAAAGAAACCAGTCAGGCAGTGACATTTTGGTGTTTTCTCACATTGGTGGTCAGTGGAGAAATGCCCTTTTACATAATTAGTCAGTAATAAGCATTCCTTTACAGTGGTGGCCAGTGGAAGAAAGACCACCCTACAATTGTGGTCAGTGGTACAAATCCCCCTTACAATGGTGCCCAGTGGAATGTACACACCAGAAGGGAAGCTTCTCTAAGGCTCCTCCTCAGCTCTGTCACATGACACACACAAGGAGGAGCCTGGGAGGAACTAAATCTCACATGCTGCACCCACTGTATCTAAAGGGCGGTAAATTGGGGGGGTTGTACTAAGAGAGGATGGGGGGGAGATGAATTTGGAGGTGGAGGCGAAATTTGAGGGAAGGAGGTTTAGTGCTAGGAGGGTAATGGGGGAGGAGGTGCGCTAAGTGGGGGATTTGAGGGAATATGCTGGGGTGAAAATTTGTGCTGGGGTGGTGGAATTTGAGAGGGAGAACAATTTGTACTAGAAGGGTAAATTTAGGGGGGCCAGACTTGTGTTGGGAGAGGGATTTGGAGGCGGTCAAAGGATTTGTGTTGGGGATGGGAGAGGATTAGTGAATGCTGGTGGATTGGGGGAAGAAGGACTGGGGGGGGGGTGAGAGGAGTTGCATTGGGGGGATGGGGACTTGTGCTAGGAAAGAGAATTTTGGGGGAACTATTATTTGTGCTGGGAGGTGATATTTGTGGGGGTGAGGACTACATTCTTGGGTCGTGGCTGTTTTGTGCTGGGAGGGGGGACTTGAGGGAAGAGAATTAGTGCTAGCAGGATTTGAGGAGGATTTATGTGCTGAAAAGGGGGATTTGGGGTTCAGAGAATTTGTGCGTGGGGGAAGGTTTGAGGAGTGAGAGGTTTAGTGCTAGGAGGGGAGAGTGGAATTTGGGGGGGGTGGAAGTAATTGTTTGGAGGAGAGGATTTGTGCTAAGAAGGGGAATGTGGGGGGCAGATATTATTTGTGCTGGGAGGTGAGATTTGGGGGGAGGACTAAGTCCTTGGGTAAGGGAACTGAGGGGGATGTCTTGTGCTGGGAGGGGGGCTTAGGGGTAAGGGGATTAGTGCTGGCAAGATTTGGGCGAGGACAGTATTTGTTCTGGGAGGGGAGAGGATTTGTGCTTAGGAGGACATTTTTGGGGGTAGATGATTTGTGATAGGATTTGGGATTGAGAGAATTTGTGCTGGGGGGAAAAAAAGTTTGAGGAGTGCCAGGATTTGAGTTGGGGGGACTTGGGGGTGCAGAGAATTTGTGCTGATGGGAGAGAATTGATACTGGGGAAGGGAGATAGGAGAAGGAAAAGTTTAGTGCTAGGTGGAGCAATTTGGATAGAAGATTTGTGCTAGGGGATGTGGAATTTGGGGGGCTGAGCTGAGAAGGTGAGCTTCTTGAGGACAACCAATCAGGTGGATACGCATTAAAGCTATGCCCGCCTCATTGTGACGTAACTTCCGCCTACGTCATGTTTGGACGAGGACCCAAGCAGCGCTTCCTGGAGCAGAAACAACACACCAGGCCCTGCTAATAACCAATGCTGTACACACCAGGTACCAGAGTACAGTGCAGGACACTTTACACCATTTCTTATATTCCTTTGTTACTGTACATTGCTACAAACCTGAGGATTCACTGAGTGGGGAAGGCTCTCTACCAGCATGTGGAAGGCAAAGTTTAGGCCTCGTTGCACAGGGCGGTCAGCAGTAAGGTTCATATTACCGCTGACTCATGGTCCAGCAGGCATGGGCAGAGACTACACTTTTCCTTCATGGCACACAAGGTAACTCTGCTGGCAGCTGGGAAGGATGCAGGACAGGGTTCAGTGTTGTTGGAGCTTGTTCCACCACCACGCCTTTAAAATGCTAGTGGCGATTCTACCACAGCCCTCTCCTCCACCCCCTCCCCTTCTTCTATGGCCTCTTCTGCATATTTGTCCTCTGAACCAGCAGCACTCCGTAAGCGTTCAAGGGGCTATACAAACAGTCAGGCTAAAAGGGTAAAAGGGGACAGCAGCCACACTGGGGCAGAGATTCTTTCAGCTCTGCAGGGGCAGGCTCAGAGGTGGTTGATGCCATGCCAGAAGGTCGCAGCAGGTCGCAGGAGCGAAGTTGCAGACACCCGGAAGACAGTGTCGAGCCAAGGAGGAGACAGGAGCGAAGTCACAGGGATAGCCGGGTTTGGCAGCAGGCGAGCAGCAAGGTACCAAATTATCAGGCAGGAGCAGAGTCAAATAGGAAGCCGGGATCAGGAGCCAGTAATCAGAGATGTAGGAGAGTCCAGAAGCAAGGTCAAGGAAAGCCAAGGTTCAGCAATGGATATCAGGCAGGTAATTGCAGGATTTCAACAGGGTACGGGTACAAGAACAGCTGAAGATCCGTCAGCATCTGTTACAAGTCAGTGCGCCCCTCAAATAGGCCGTCTGGTGCCAAAGGGATGCTCAGACGCGCTCCTACGGACGCGCACACTCCTTTGTGCATGCGCATTGGCGCGTCTGTGATCCGTAAAGTCTCTCATGCGTGCGCGAGTGCGCCCAGAGCGCAACAATAGTTCTCTTACACTCATCTTGCCTTCACAGAGGGAGCAGAGGATGAAACATCTTCAGGAGGCCTTGAAGAAAGGTTTGTTCAATGCATTTCCAGACCCTGGGAGGTTACCATTTCCTGGTGCTGGACAACGTGTTGCTGAGACTTCATTCAGTCAGAGGAAGAGAGGTGGAGAAGGTGGTCGACTGACCGATGCCTTTAAACAATTTTTCAGTCCTCAGCACCAAGGTCTGATCGATTCAAGCAACCATCCCCAGCGTCTGCATTATTTGGTGCAGGAATATCTAAGGGCAAGAGCAGACTTGGAGACCTTTCCAGCAGAGCATCCACTAGGTTACTGGGTCTTGAGTATGGACCACTGGCCAGAACTTGCTCAATATTCTGGCCTGTCCTGCATCCAGCGTGCTTTCTAAATGCACATTCAGTGCTGCTGGAGGGTTTGTAATGGATCAAAGAGTGTGCCTGTCCTCAGACTCCGTTGATAGGCTGACATTCATAAACATGAATCAGTGGATCAGCAGCTATCAAGCACCTGATGCTGATGTAACTGATTGAATTTGCTATGGATCTGGGATCCCTTGAAGACTGCCTATGCTGACTATCCTATTCCTTCTCAATCTTGATGATGCTAGTTTCCAACAATATTTTTGCTTTAGGGCACCACCACCACCACCACCCAAGGCCCAATTTTTCTGCCCCTGGTACCACCAAAACCAAAGGCCCGATTTTTCTGCCCCCGTTTAACAGGGCCATGTAATTAAAATTCTTGATCTAATATGTCACAGCAGGGCCAGTTCCTGCGCCCAACAAGAGTATCTGTGAGGGGTTACAGTATTGTGGCACCACCACCACCACCACCACCCAAGGCCCAATTTTTCTGCCCCTGTTTAACAGGGGCATGTAATTACAACTTTTGATACAATATTTCACAGCAGGGCCCATTCCTGCGCCCAACAAGAGTAATTGTGAGGGCTTACAGTGTTCTGGCTCCCCCAAAACCAAAGGCCCAATTTTTCTGCCCCTAATTAACAGGACCATGTAATTACAATTTTTGATATAATATTTCACAGCAGGGCCCGTTCCTGCACCCAACAAAAGTAACTGTGAGGGCTTACAGTGTTCTGGTAACACCAGCACCTAATGCCCAGTTTTTCTGCAGAGTATATAGGGCAGGCCGTATAGTATATATACTGCTGTTCAGAGTATATAGTGCCTGGGGGCTCCCCATGCAATTTTTTTTTTAAATTTGGCGCAGGGTTCCCCTTAATATCCATACCAGACCTGAAGGGACTGGTATGGATTTTGGGGGGGACATCCACGCCATTTTTTTGGGTATTTTTGGTATTTTTACCTATTTTGCCAGGATTCAACAACACATTACAGCCGCGAGCAGTTTTTGATTACATTTTTTCCTTTAGAAATGGAATTTTGCTGTGGCACAGTTATAAACATGGGAAAGATGCGCTACTTTACAGGCATACTAAGGACACCCACAGGCACGATATTTATTTATTGTTTCACTTTAAGCATTATTAAAATCACTGCTCCCAAAAAAACTGCCATGGGGCAGGACCTGGGTCCCCAAACACTTTTTATGGCAATAAATTGCATATAAGCCTTTAAAATTAGCACTTTTGTTTTTTCACGTTTGCGACCCTAATAGGGCGTACACACAGTCGGACTTTGTTCGGACATTCCGACAACAAAATCCTAGGATTTTTTCCGACTGGTGTTGGCTCAAACTTGTCTTGCATACACACGGTCACACAAAGTTGTCGTAAAATCAGATCGTTCTAAACGCGGTGACGTAAAACAAGTACGTCGGGACTATAAACGGGGCAGTAGCCAATAGCTATCATCTCTTTATTTATTCTGAGCATGCGTGGCACTTTGTCCGTCGGATTTGTGTACACACGATCGGAATTTCCGACAACGGATTTTGTTGTCGGAAAATTTTATCTCCTGCTCTCCAACTTTGTGTATCGGAAAATCCGATGGAAAATGTCCGATGGAGCCCACACACGGTCGGAATTTCCGACAACACGCTTCGATCGGACATTTTCCATCGGAAAATCCGACCGTGTGTACGGGACATAAGACTTTAACAGTGTTGTCACAAATTTTTTGCCTGTTCGCATGTTCTGCTGCGAACCGAACCGGGGGGTGAAAAGCTCATCCCTAGCCAGCAATACTGACAGTGCGAGGCAGGAAGCAGTGGCATTTAGCATTATTGCCAGTGGCAAAGCGTTTTGTTTATGCAAAAATGAGCTGGAGAAAGCCAAGTGTCAAAGAGATCAAAGCATACAAATCCATCTTGCAGAGGATTCACAAAATTGTCTGCTATCACACTACAGCCTAACAAAGCCTTAAAGTAGATAATTTCCTCTACATCACTTCCCCTTTAGGCACTTTCCAATAGAAAAGAAACAATTTCATGCACATTCTTAAAGCTTTTTCAGTGCTTCAAGCGGGAGTCCGGCGACCAATCTTTTTTTTTTTTTTTTAGATAATTGAGACACTTTGCTAACCCCAAAATAATACTCACAGTTTGGGTGTAATATTTCCGCCTCTGTCTGTTTTCGTACTGAAGAATAACTTAAAAAATGTGATGCTGGCTGTTTCCATCTTGCTTGTGGGCATGTGAAGCCCACAAGCATTGATTTCCTGGATGCGGTGAATGCTGTTCATTCACAGCTTGTTCACGTGCATGATCATTGTTTCCGCACTGAATCTTGGGAAGCCTGACACTAAACTCCCAGGAGACAGTGCGGCGCCGGGGAAAGGCAATAAACACGCCTACTCCCATGGGAGGAGAGACAGGAAGTGACACAATAAAGTACAATATAAAGGTAATTACAGTGATAAAAAAAAAATTTTGTGTGGCATTTGAACATCTATTAACTAACATCTAATTAACTGAAGGGGGTAAGATTAAGTTAAAAATTTGAGTGGAACCCCACTTTCATAAAAATAGCAAAAATGTCATAAACAGGTCAAAATGCTAAAGGATTGTTTCAATCTCCATAATCAATACACTTGTGAACGAGCCCTTAGTTGCTCTGGATTGAGTCAAGCACACACTATACTGGAATATGCTTTGTTCATATTTCATGTCATAGGTTTACAACCACTTTAAGTACCTCAAATGCTTAAATGGTTGTGGCTACCTTTGTTTCGGTACCATGATGTTAATATCCATCCTTAAAAATGGCAATGCCTTGGCTGGCCTACAAAGATTTTCTACACACTCACAAAAAATAGATATCAATCCCTCCCCACCTTAAGCTTTTTATGTCAAATGGCAATTGGAGAACATGAAGAAGATGCAAAAGCATGAAAGAGATAAGAGTAGAGCATACACTGTTGAAAAAAAGACAGGGTCAAGTGACCACTGCACAATGCCAGACAGCTTGACAGCTAGAATTAGTTAAATCTGAGGGAATAGCCTAAACATCTACCAAAACATACAAAATTCTGCAAAAGAATCACAGAGGTGCAGAGAGTGTCAGTCAAGGTTTATTCATATTAGGATGATGTGATTTGAATACGTGACAAGCACCTCACTTTTAACAACTCATAACAACCTAAGACTTGCCTAAAGGAAGAATTCGTTTATCGTGTAATTAAAAAAATACAGTAATAAATCTACAAATCTTCTGCAATAAATATGGTTTCTTTGCAGGAGCTATATATTTTTTTTAAACAGTAGGAAATTCTACAAAGTTCAAATAAATGAATTACAAACCTCCCACTTGGACCTCCCCTTTTACTGATGAGTGCAAAAAAGGATAGGGCGCTAGGGGACAATTTGTAACAGCTATACTTACTACATTGGTCAATACATTATAAAGCAATTTATCAGCATAAAGATCATTGCTAACATACATTACTATATGTATGAACCATGAAAACCTATTTATTTTAAATCTGCAGCAATTCTTAAAGGGCATCTATAGACAAAACTTAAAATCATATGTAGAAGCTGAAGGAGCAGGCTGTATGCCCCGGGGGCCGCTCTCCTTCAATCTTCCCTTCCCTGCCCGGTAGCATAGCAGAGCTACTGGGTTACTGCACAGTGCAAACTGTGTGTGTCTACTCACTTCCCAATTCACCCCCCCCCTCCCCCTGGCAGCAGCGATGATACACAGGGTAGAGGAGCAGCTGCGGCTCTGTGAGAAGATCCCCTGCTCTCGCTCCCTCTTGACAAGTAGCTGCAGTGGACCAATCAAGGGAGGCTGGAGGAAACATGTAATCCCCATTACAATACAAAGTAATGGAACTTGAAATACAGCACCCAGAGACCCCTGCCGAGAGGAGGAGGAGAACTGAAGACCTTCCGGGGCAATTTTATTGGTGCGAGAGCAAACCAGTGTGGGGCAAGATAGTGCAAGGATCTGCTGCAGTGCTCTGTGCTCACACCCATGAAGAACTAAGCGGAACCAGTATTCTGAGGAATCTAAATCATAGCCAGGATACTGTCCATACTGTGCTGAGGACCGGAGCTACCCCAGGCAATCCAGAAGTGAGTGGACATCTGACCACAGGGACTGTTGCTGTTGTGTCACTGGTCTGATAAATGGACCTAGCAGCCATAACCTGTTGCCACTAGAGAGACTGCTCCCTTTGGAACCAGACTACACAGCTGTCTAGTAGCCTATTGCTGCCTGCAGGTCTGATTGAGATTGTTCTAATGTGGGTCAAGTGTACAACTGGGCTTAACGCTAGACGGCTGAAGGGTTAGGATTAAAGTTTACAGTTACAGCAAACAGAGACCTTTGTCCACAGCTTAGTTTAAGAGGCACCTCTCAGGGGATTTTGCACAGGGCTCTAGCCATTCTCTTATGCCCCCGTACACACGATCGGATTGTTGGCCAAGGAAACCGTGGACTTTTGTCCGAAGGGTGTTGGCTCAAACTTGTCTTGCATACACAGGGTCACACAAATGTTGGCCAATTATGAACCTAGTGACGTACTAGATGTACTACGTGGTTTATCAGCTCTTTAGCGCCACCCTTTGGGCTCCTTCTGCTAATTTTGTGTTAGTAGAAGTTTGGTGAGTGTTGATTCGCGCTTTTCTTTTCGCGTTTTTCATTTCATGCTTTTCAGTTCATTTCTGAACGGCCGTATTTTTGGGGTTGAATAATGATTTGATTTGGTATATTTTCTATATTTTTGGATGCATAGAATGCACTTTTTGATTAAGTTCTATTTTTTTTTTTTAATGCACAATAAAAAAATTGTGGAGAATAATACATGGCTATGTGTTTCACTTTAAATGACAATTTGGGAGTAGGCAGTTATATTTTATAAAATACAATGTAAAATTAACAAGGGACACCAACATAGTTGTATCTTCGATCTTAAAAACTAGGGGATAATGGTATTGTAGTAACTTGCCCAAAAAAAAAAGCATAATGATATTATTCTTGATATCACTAGAAAAAAAAAGACTTTTGAAACTTTGTTTGTAATAACTCCATCAGTATCATCAGCAAAGCAGCTTCATTGTTATCCCATTAAAGAAGAAGAGAATTGTGCGCTGCGTTTGGAGATTTCATAATTTGCCACGTCATGAATGTTAATTCTCCATTACGAACGCTAGTTTACAAGAACGGCCGCTTCTGCTTCTGAGCATGCGTGTTTTTACTTTGGACTTTTGTGCGACGGACTTGTGTATACACGATCGGACAATCCAACAACAAACATTTGTTGGTGGAAAATTTGAGAACATGCTAGCCAACATTTGTTGGCGGAAAGTCCAACAACAATTGTCTGATTGAGCATACACAGGGTCGGACTTTCCGCCAACGAGCTCACATCCAACATTTCCCGTCGGAAAGTCCGATCGTGTGTACGGGGCATTAGTGTTTTCCCTAAACCAGTTACAGTATCCCTATTCACATTGTAGTTAATATTCAGATGCGCTGCCTACTGCCGAGCTCGCTGGTTAATGAGTTGGCTCCAGTCTAGTGGTACAGAACTCTACTCTAATGCCCTGTATACACGATAGGATTTTCCGATGGAAAATGTGTGATAGGACCCTGTTGTCGGAAATTCCGACCGTGTGTAGTCTATATCACACATTTTCCATAGGAATTTCCGACACACAAAGTTTGAGAGCTTGCTATAAAATTTTCCGACAACAAAATTCGTTGTCGGAAATTCCGATCGTGTGTACACAAATCCGACGCACAAAGTGCCAAGCATGCTCAGAATAGATTAAGAGACGAAAGCTATTGGCTACTGCCCCGTTTATAGTTCCGACATACTTGTTTTACGTCATCGCGTTCAGAACGATCGGATTTTCCGAAAACTTTGTGTGACCCTGTGTATGCAAGACAAGTTTGAGCCAACATCCGTCGGAAAAAATCCATGAATTTTGTTGTCGGAATGTCCGATCAATGTTCGACCGTGTGTACAGGGCATTAGTTACCTTGGCCTAGAGGTTACATTATCTAGCAGACTGTCTCTGAATCAATCCTCTGTGTGCTCATTTGTGCTCATACATCATTTATCCCAACCAATACACTGAGTTAATTTACCTCGGTCATTTAAATGGCCTTAAGTCTATTTTCCTGGTATTAGCCCACAACCAGTTTGAAGGTACAGTATCTATATATGTTTTTATAAGTGATATATTGCCTTTCATTGAACCAGGTGTGTCAGAAGGGCTGAAGTTGTTTTTAGAGTCGAACCTGCTTCTCTGGGGGTAGCGTTACACATACTGTATGTTCATTTCCACATTGTATTCCAATGATTTCTAGGCTACTCCTATTAATCTGAATGATCCTAAAGTTTGTAATCTTACTTTGTGAAGATCCTTATGTATTTACGGTACTTCCCTGAATTCTGTGACCTGTATTCACTATGCTCTGTGAATAGGCACTGCCGTGTCACAAATAAATAGAGCCTGCCTTCTGAAATACAGAGGATGAATTTCACAGCAGAGAAGAAGTTGTAAAGCATGTTGGGATTCCAGGAATGTGTGGGAAGAGATGGCCAGCACACAGGTAACACCCACAACATGAAAGAAGATCATTCAAGGAAGCTTAGATTGGATTGCCAAATATAATTATTATTTGCATTGGTATTACAATGCTGATGTTCTAAAATAAAAGTGTATGCTGTGACTATAGAATTCCTTTAAAGAACGGCTCTGGATTCAATGTCCCTCTTCCGTTCTGCATGGAACCATTTTTATCTCTCTATAGCACAATATTTGCTATTCATGGATCCAGTTGAGAGAAAAGAACTTCCTTAATTGCATGATACAAAAGAATTACAAAGGTCAGTTGCTTAGCTGATGTATAAAACAGTTGGTAGAGTATGCTGAACTTCTTGTCTTAATAACAACTAAAATGGACTATGGCCACCCCTTCATGATTCTTAGCACCAGTGGTTTACCAAGAGCTGGATGCAGACATTAAGGGGGTGCTTTGTCTGAACATTTCACTAATCATCTACCAATGTAAGGGTCAATTTCCTCCTTTTAACCACCAATGTAAGAGGTATTCCTAATCCTGTTCACCGCCAATAAAAGGTACTCTTCCCACTGACCTAATTGTAATTGTCCTTTTTCTTACTGACCACCAAATGAAAGGAGCATTCTTCCACCCACTAACCACCAACGTAGGGGCATTCTTCCTCCCGTTGTCCACTAATGTAGGAGGTCATGCTTCTTCCCACTCACCACCAATAAAAGGGCCTTGTTCTCACTAACAAATAGAAGAAGCATTAGTTCTACTGACCATCAATGTAAGGGGCATGTTTTCCTCTACTGGCCAACAATGTATGAGGCATTCCTTTTCCCACTGACCACCAAAAAAGGGACCAATCTCCCACTAAACGTTGTAAGAAATTTTTTTTTTCCTGATCACCAATATAAGGGGCACTTCTCCACTGACTATCAATGTAAGGAGACACTACATTTACAGCTATTTTAAAGTTGAACTAAATCCTACTATCCTCTTCAGGCAAGGAAGCCGGATACACGCTATGCAATTTTCCGTAGATTTTTTCCTTCGGATTTATCAAAACCATATAATATGAGGTCAAACCTTAAAAGTTTCAATTTGTATGCAATCAGGCAGGCCCTTGCACTACATGGTTTTGGTAAATCTAAAGGAAATCAGACAACAAAAGTTGTATAGTGTGTATGGAGTCTAATGCTGGTCATACACAATACGAAAAATCGACCGTGATAGAAAACGATAGTGCCATCATGTAATAACGGATAAATCGTTCAGTTGACATAAATGAATCAATTTTTTGTTAATTTTTTTACATATACCTAGTGCAAACAGTTCGGATGGGAAACACATTAACCTTTCAATTTATCGTTCGTTTGGCAGAAACTTGTCCTTCGTTTTTTCGGCTCAAAAAACGTCCCAACGTTTACCAATTTTGTGCCCATTAACTGGTCGAAAAGTGAACAAACTGGCCAAATGACCAAATGTCGGCTGATTTTTCGTATCGTGTATGGCCAGCACAAACCTCTGTTTGATCTGCAACTGTCATGGTGCTGCACATGTGATAATTTATGACACCAGCCATTTGATGGTTTGACAGATTGATTAAGAGCAAAAGAAATGTGATAGTTAGCATTCCCAGCATGCTAGGAATGTAACTATTTTTTGAATCCATTAAATGGATGGGTTTAGTTCTGCTTTAAGACCCCTTTCACACTGAGGCGTTTTTGCGGCGTTTTAGTGCTAAAATAGCGCTATTAAAACACTCCCCATGCATCTCATGCATCTCAATGGACCCTTTCCCTGAGGCGTTGAGAAAAGTCCTGCAAGCAGCATCTTTGGAGCAGCTTTTGGGCATTGAAAAAAGTGCTTCAAAAACGCCCCCCTCCGTTGAAATGAATTGAAAGCACTGTAAAAACGTCTGAATAGCGCCTATAATCTGCCCTGAGCTGTAGAAAAGCCATATGATCTCACAAAAATGTAAACATGCAAACAGAAAAGAGAGCATCTACAACAACAGGACTGAAATTTTGATGTAGGGAGGTGGGGTTGTTCTTTGACACCCATGCTTCAATAACGCTTGAAAAACACCATTAAAACACCCACAGCGGTGCAGTAATTTTACCACGAGTGCCCCAAAAATGCAGTAAAAAACGCAGTAAAAACGTGGAAATAGCGCTAAGGCGTTTTAGGGCGTTTTTAAAGTGTCTCCGTGTGAAAGGGAACAAAAAGCGAATGTAGGTGTGACGCTGCTCTAGTATAGTACAATTATAGTGGTAGGTCACCCTTCTGTACCTTGTATGATGACCTAACTTAAATGTAGGGACTAGATATTTTAAGTTGTATATACTGTTTTGCAGGAGTTTGGTTGTTGTGTGTGTGAATCTAAAACATACAATTTGGTGCTAAAAATAACTTCTAAGCAATCACACTTATTCAAAACATGGTATGTAAACAAATGAATAAACTTAATAAAAGTATGAGGCCCGATATGTGATATAACCTTAAGAGCCCGATTTGTATTTGCTTTCCATTGTACTACACCCTCTGGTAGTTGTTTTGCCAGATTATTATAAAATGATGTGGATTACTTCTCTTAGGTGTTCTTCTGAGTAGGAATGGTTAAATATACAAATGGAAATCACAGTTTTATATCACATACCTTTACGCCTAAGCTGAAAGTGAAAAAAATATATTTGCTGGTTGCAAGTATATAAATATTTATAAATAAAGTGCTTTGTGCTAAATTAAATTATAAGTGAAAAGTTGATTTTTGGTGACATTCAGTGGAAATCACAAATATATATATATATATATATATATATATATATATATATATATATATATATATATATATATATATATATATATATTTCAGCACAGCTGCTGAAAAACAACGCATGTCAGCAGCTGTGCAGACTTGTGGGCAGTGAACAGATTCTAAGCCGTTAAACCAACATTTAAAGCACTGACCGGGGACATCCAGGGCTGCTACACAGTGGCAGACACTGTGACTGCCTATACCCCTGCAGGGGTGTTCTGATCCGTTGAGTGCAAGCATAATAAGAGCACGGTTTAGAAGCACCATCACAAAGCCAGCACCTGGACAAGAAGTGGTTTAAAAACAAAACATTACTTTCCTTTGAACTATATTTAAAAAGACTTTTCATCTTAAAGAAAACGCATATATTGTTTTTTCCAGCGAGTACTGGGTTACTGAAGCACAAGTCACTTTGTTAAAATATTTTTAAGCACAAGTCACTTTATTATCAGCACATTTTTTGCACTTGGAAGTTATAATGCAATGGTATATGATATATATATAGGATTGTGATTTCCACTGAATGTCACCAAAAATCAACTTTTCACTTATAATTTAATTTAGCACAAAGCACTTTATTTATAAATATTTATATACTTGCAACCAGCAAATATATTTTTTTCACTTTCAGCTTAGGCGTAAAGGTATGTGATATAAAACTGTGATTTCCATTCGTATATTTAACCATTCCTACTCAGAAGAACACCTAAGAGAAGTAACCCACACCATTTTATAATAATCTGGCAAAACAACTACCAGAGGGTGTAGTACAATGGAAAGCAAATACAAATCGGGCTCTTAAGGTTATATCACATATCGGGCCTCATACTTTTATTAAGTTTATTCATTTGTTCACATACCATGTTTTGAATAAGGGTGATTGCTTAGAAGTTATTTTTAGCAACAAAATTGTATGATTTAGATTCACACACACAACAACCAAACTCCTGCAAAACAGTATATACAACTTAAAATATCTAGTCCCTACATTTAAGTCAGGTCATCATACAAGGTACAGAAGGGTGACCTACCACTATAATTGTACTATACTAGAGCAGCGCCACACCTACATTCGCTTTTTGTTCCCATTCCAGTATTTTTTCACCTAGGTGGAATCATACGTGTAGAGGCAGCAGCTCTTCATATATCTTTAAAAGTACCCCTATCCACAGCGCGGATTCAATTTATACATCCTCAGTGTGAAAGGGCTCTAAATGGGCACTTTACTGATCACTACTTTAATGGGAGAACTTATGGGACCACCAATTTAAGCAGACACTTTTCTATTCACCAATATAAGAGGGCACCTTTCCATTCACCACTAATGAAAGAAGCATTTCTCCACTTTCTAAGGAGATACTCCTTGACCACCAATGAAAAAGGACACTTCTTTACTGGCTCTCAATGTAAGGGGACATTGCACTGACCACCACTATAAGAGGACACTACACTAACCACCAATATAAGGGGGTACTGAACACTAAAGTTATGCCGTGTACACACGGACGGACTTTTCGACCGGACTGGTCCGACAGACTTCCCGACGGACTTTCAATGGACTTTTGACGGACTTTCGAACGAACAGACTTGCCTACACACGATCACATCAAAGTCCGACAGATTGGTACGTGATGACCGGACTAAAATAAGGAAGTTGATAGCCGGTAGCCAATAGCTGCCCTAGCGTGGGTTTTCGTCCATCGGACTAGCATACAAGCGAGAGGATTTTTCGACTGGACTCAAGTCTGTTGGACAAATTTGAAACATTCCAAATCTAAAGACCATCAGATTTTTGACCGAAAAAGTCCATTACAGGTCCGATGGAGCCCACACACGATCGGATTGTCTGCCGGATTCGGTCCGTCGGACCAGTCCGGTCGAAAAGTCCGCCCGTGTGTACACGGCATAAGAGAACACTCTAAAAAATACCAGTGTCAGGTGACATTACAATTATTAGTTTCTGTGTTTCGTTTACGGCCTTAAATATTTCTTTCATTTGATGCTTTTTGCTAAAAATAAGTTTGTCTAATATAGGTGGGGTTGTTAAAAAAACAGATGTCCTACTTGCTAGGTATGCACTTTAACAGCTCTATATTGTATTTCTGTCCTCACCAGCTAGTGAACTGTGATCTCTTTTAGATGCCATTACTTTCTCTGCCTATCAATCAATGCTATTCAACAGCCAGCAAATGGGAAACAACAGTCTAAATGCAATGCTTTAAAGTTTTACAGGAGCTAGTAATCATAGGGCATATAAAGCAAAACTGTTCAGCTGCTTTCAGCTGATTTTTTTTTTTTTTACCTAGGAACCTTGCTCTACAGTAACCCATGCTTCACTTTACTGAGTCCATGGTTCTATAATATCATTTGTGGCTATAAGGTCTGGTAGGTTAATTAAGATTTTAGAGTTTGATCAATACATACAAAATGTGGTAATGACAGAAAAGGAACATAGAACGATTGATTACATTTCCATAGTCTTGGGATAATTAAACTGTAGTTCATTCTAATGCACTGGTTCATATCAAATACACTACAGTACATGCACTACATCTCTCAGTATGCCCCACCATTAACCACTTCAATAACAGGCACTTTCAACCCTTCCTGCCCAGGACAATTTTCAGCTTTCATCGCTGTCGCACTTTGAATGGCATCTGCGCGGTCATGCTACACTGTACCCAAACTACATTTTTATAATTTTCTTCCCACAAATAGGGCTTTCTTTTGGTGGTATTTGATGACCTCTGGGGTTTTTATTTATTGATAAACAAACTAAAAAAGACCTACATTTTTGAAAAAAAAAAGGTTTTCTTAGTTTCTGTCATAAAATTTTGTTTTCTCCTTCACTGACGGGCGCTGATGAGGCATCACTGATGAGGCAGTACTGATGAGTTGGCACTGATGGGCACTGATGAGTTGGCACTAATATGTAGAATTGATGGGCACTGATAGGAGGCACTATTATGCAGCACTGATAGGCACCGATAGGCAGCACTGATATGCAGCACTGCTGGGCACTGATAGGCAGCACTGATAGCCACTGATAGGTGGCACTGATGGGCACTGACAGGCGGCACTGATGGGCACTGACAGGCGGCACTGATGGACACTAATAGATGGCACTGATGGGCAGCACTGATGATGAGGTGCTGACATGTGTTACTGCTGTGCACTGATTGGCACTGTGATTGGCACTGATTGGCACTCTTGTTGGCACTGAGATGGGCACTGAGATGGGCACTGAGAGACTTTGAGGGGCACTGACTGGCAGCTATTGGACACTCATTGGCAGCTGATTGGCACATCTGATGGGGGCTGTGCTGATAATTAATGTGCTGATTATCAGCACAGACCCCCCCTCTGACAGGGAGAGCCGCCAATCGGCTCTCCCTGTCAACGCGAACCGAGAAATGCCGTTTACCGGCACTTCCTGGTTCACACAATGATCAGCTGTGATTGGTCACAGTTGATCACATGATAAGAAGCCTCTGTCAGAGGCTCCTTACCATGATCGGAGATGCGGCGTATCAAACTGACACGCCGCACTCACGATCGCTGCTCTGCGTGCCCCCACAGGCGCGCGCCGGCATGTTATCCTGCTGGACGTTATATGATGCCCAGTCAGGATAACAGAACCACCTGGCAGTCAATCTGCTATAGGCCGTTGTTGAAGTGGTTAAAGAAGAATTCCAAGTATGGATATATTATACATAGTTACTTTGGTCCAGCTTGGTTTAATCAAACTATGTATATACCATACCTGATTAATGCCCCTGGAAGCTGTATGTCACTGAATTAGACACCACTACCCCAGTGATCTTCACCTTCTTCTGGGTCCAGTGCTGGACAGCTGCTCTGCTGCATTCTGAACACAGGAGATGGGTTGCTCGGCATCGGCACCAATTACAGAATACTTTGCATTTTCTGAATGAAATTATTTTCTGATTGAACAAGGTGGAAATGCAGGATGATGACATCACACTTCCCATCTCTTCCAATTAGAAAACACTTGCATGCATTCTGAATATGTAATGCATTCTCTGAATAGCACATGTGCTGAGCAGCTGACCTCCTGTGTTCAGAATGCAGCAGGGCAGCCATTTAAAGCCAGATCTGGAAGGAAGAAGAAAGCACTGGAGTAGTGGTGTCTACCAGTGATTTCCAGCTTTCAGAGGCATCAGAAAAGTATGGTATATGCATAGTGACATTGGTCCAAGCTGGACCAATGTCACTATGTATAAAATATCCATACATGGAGTTCATCTTTAAGTCCCCAACCCCTCACCATATCTGGGATATTATTTTTATTTTTTTTTTGGGGGGGGGGGTACCTAGTTTTGACAGGTATCTACTATCACTTCCACTTGGATTGCTGAGGCGATCCAAGAAAAAGTTCTCTTTCACACAGGTACCATAGGTACATGTCACGGGTACCAGTAGACTGTGGGACCATTCACAAAGCGCATCGGGACTCACGCATTCGCAGTGGACAACCAGATGTGAAGCCAAAAGCTGCATAGCCAGCTGCCAACAGTTATGATGCCAGCACTGGGAACCCAAAGGCTAGTAAAGAACTAGCTCGGGTGAGGATGGCGCAGAATACCTAGGAAGGTAAGTGTCCTTATGTTAAAAGTCAGCAGCTACAGCATTTGTAGCCGCTGAGTTTCATTTTTTTTTTAGCCAATACTTTAAATCTTTAAACCTTTGATACAAAAGTCTACTAATGTTAGTGTAGCACACCCCCTAAGGAGCCGCAGATGAACTAGGATCTTCCACCCTGCACAGCCAGGCACATCAAATCTTAACAGGCACACTTGAGACAGTGAACAGTCCAGCAGCTTTGTTTTTGTGTTTTAGTTAGAGGTTATTAAACTTGGATGGGGGTGGGAAATGATGGGATACCCATTCGACTTTAGCAACAAACTCTTCAGGGACAACTCTCCTATATACAGCTATATACACTCCTCTTCCTCCAGCACTCACTTGATTGCAGATCCTCAGTGATATCAATCTTTAAAAAGTTAACAGCAAAGGCCCATTACAGGCAGGGACCGTAGGCCCCTAAACTTGTAAAGGTTGGAGTGACACCACTAGCACAAATCACCAACTTCCTCCCGTGGTCACTGGTCCCAGCACTACCTCTTCAGGCACTGCCAGATCACCTGGCTGCAGCTGCCCCTCTTACTAGCTCTCCTGGCTACTTCTCCACAGTCCTCCCAGACTGTCACTCACCAGTGCTCCCAGACTGTCTCTCAGTCCTCCCAGGCTGCAACTCAGGAGATCTCCCAGATGTGATGACCTGCTCCCACTGTCCTCTCCTTGCTCCCGTGCCTCCTGGAAGGATCCTCTCTATGTTGTAGAGGGTCCTTCCAGCACCCACACCCCAGGCCCAAGGTACCCCCCCAAGACTAGGGGGCTCCCTCAAAGGCCTCCGACAGCCTCCTCAGCACTCAATCTTCAATCTCCTACCCAACACTCACTGGCCCCTGCTGGGATGACCCAGAGTACTTAAGAGGTGCCCACCCCCTGCCAGCCCACTTCCTGGGCATTGGCTGGGCCCTCCTCAATACTCCAGGCAGCTCCTCCTAACCTCCTACCTATTCTTCTGGAAGCTTCTCCAAGGTTCCAGCAAGTAGGGGGGTGTGAGAGGTGCTGCCTGATGAGTCATCCAGCCTCCCTGAGTCACTTACCCTGATCCAGATTCAACCCAGTCTGGCTCTTAGCCAAGCTAACAATTCACCTACACTAACAAACCTATTTACACTATTCTAGCAATAGAGGGTGCTACATTAGATAATGTAAAGGATTATTTTGGTGGAGGGAAGTATGTGAAAGCCCTATTCAAATAAATGGCAACAACATCATTAATGCCAAAACACAATGCTTGCAACATTATTTTGGCTGTGAAAAGAAAATTTAATTCTACTTTATGGGCAGTCTACTGAAAACTGATATTTTATTTTAATTTATTATTTTTGGTAGATGTTGGAGAGGTAAACCACTGAACGTTTTGTATATCTCTCTGGGACTCTTTTGGTGAAATCTCTGCATTGTGTTCCTGGGTTTGGCAATTATGAGGGGTTCACATAAACCAAATAAAAAGCAGTACCACTCACATGCCCCTGTTAAGTACACTGGCCAATACAAACACTACTGTTGGGTGCTGGATTACTGAAAAAGCACATCAAGCCCATCATATAATTAAGCACTTTACCGGTGAAAAATGTTACAGGGGCTTTCCTCGTGGGTAGAGAACCAGCGGAAGGCATATTGTGTTCATTTGGCTTGTGATTCATTATATTTGTGTACGCTCCTGGGAAACATATGTAGCTGTAATTATAGGGGGTTCTCAATTGGATTAAATTTATTTACTATTATGAAGAAAGAAATTGGCAAAGCTAAGAACACACAGAGGTGGGTAAGAAGACCTAAAACTCCCAGGTGGTTAATAATAGAATCAGAAATTATGGTAAAGATCTATCCTTACTAGACTATCATATAAAAACCAGGGGGTGACTCGATTGTCCAACTAAAATATCACTTTTTAGTTGGTGGCCTAGCCCTTTAAAATGTTTGCATGAATTTATTTGGCATGTATGATGTTCAAGCATTTTCTGTTATGGGGTGACATAACTTTATTTCCTAATTGTGCCCCTGCATTTTACCTTATCACACTGTCTTCTAATGCAGATTTTAAAGTCTAAGTTTAGCTCCTGCGCTTTCCACCCTGCTGTGCCATTCATGAAAGCCATACTGCAGCCTCTATGAATAACACAAGATATATGAATAAAGGGGACAGACCTATCAATCATCCACCCATCCCGTGTCTTTCATAGAAACTGTAGTACAGTTCCAATGATTGGCACTGTGGGGCAGGAAGAGCAAGCATAGTCAGGAAAGATGAAAATGTATCCTAAACAAAGAAGAATCAGCACAAGGGACACATCATACTAAATGTAAGTTACCTCTGCTGATTTTTATATTTGTCATTTAGGCCAAACTTATGCCGCGTACACACGGTCGGACTTTTCGTCTACAAAAGTCCAACGGACGCCGACGGACTAAAGCTGGCTGGTAATCCGTTCGTGTGTGGGCTTCTCCGGACTTTCAGCAGACTTTTTCAGCCTCAAATCCGACGGACTTTAGATTTAAAACATGCTTCAAATCTTTACGTCGTAACTACGACGGACCCGAAATCCGCTCGTCTGTGTGCTAGTCCGACGGACAAAAACCCATGCTAGGGCAGCTATTGGCTACTGGCTATGAACTTCCTTATTTTAGTCCGGTGTACGTCATCACGTACGAATCCGTCGGACTTTTGTGTGGTCGTGTGTAGGCAAGTCCGTTCGTTAGAAAGTCTGCTGCAAGTCCGCCGAAAGTCCGCCGGAAGTCTGTCGGACAGGCTGTCGGACTTTTGTAGACGAAAAGTCCGACCGTGTGTACGCGGCATTAGGCTTTAAGTCACATTACTTAAAACCGAACGTAACCAGTTTTGACGAGTTCCCCCACTCCAACCCTCCTCTACATAAATATGGGAGGGTTTTTTTATTCACCTTTTTTTTCCAGCTCAGCTCCACCCCTCAATGCACGGAATTTGCCTAGACAAATTACATGCACAGTGCTCGCTGGGACTGCTGGGATATGCACATCCCATATCCCAGGAGGCCTTTAGTCTCTCATTCAGTATGCTGGAAGTAGGTGCCTAGCGTTGTGTCATCACCATGACGTCACAAGCAAGATGGCAGCGTGGAACCCAATGGTGTCTGTTGACAGAAGGATATCAACAGGACAACGCTGGATCCGGTGGCTGGGTGAGTATTCAATCTGTGCTTACCACACCCTCAGGCAAGTGGGAGCAGAGAAAAAAAAATAGGGGGCGGGTAAGCTGAAGGTCCTCTTTAACAATGACCCACTGTCACCATCAGGAAGTCAGCCCTGAGAAATAACATTCAGCCATCACAAGGGCAAGTGCATGCAGTCACTGAGATACAACAATGGATGTAAAATGGGGAAAAAAGTTTTAGAGGATCTCAAATCTCACAAGAATGCTCTCCTGCACAGCACATGATTTTCTTGAAATACTTGTTTACTTTTTTTTTTCTTTTTTAGCGTGGTGGGGTGGAGGGGCTAATTATGAAATAACATTTGTATGCAAGGTCCTTTTTAAATTAAACATTGCAAAAATAAATTAGAATACATATTCGCTAAAATATTATACTTTCTAATATACTTCCTTTAAGTACACAACCCAATATACCATAGAGCCTTACCACTGTGTGAATGACTGAAGTATAATTTAAACCCCCAAAGCATCCTTTATGGACAATCAATTTGTTTTCCATCAAAATGGTTACTTTCAGGTACAATGCCAGGATCACAAAACTTTTTAAGGATCAGTGTAATCCGTTCTTGCTTGGAATACTGCCTTTCTGAAAGGTCACAAATCTTCACTAATCAAGGACATGGCTGAAATACATGTTTTCTTTTTATTTCGGTGAAATTACTGGCAGACTAATGCCCCGTACACACGGTCGGACTTTGCTCGGACATTCCGACAATGAAATCCTAGGATTTTTTAAGACGGATGTTGGCTCAAACTTGTCTTGCATACACACGGTCACACAAAGTAGTTGGAAAATCCGATCGTTCTAAACGCGGTGATGTAGAAACACATACGTCGGGACTATAAACGGGGCAGTGGCCAATAGCTTTCATCTCTTTATTTATTCTGAGCATGCGTGGCACTTTATCCGTCGGATTTGTGTACACACGATCGGAATTTCCGACAACGGATTTTGTTGTCGGAAAATTTTATATCCTGCTCTCAAACTTTGTGTGTCGGAAAATCCGATGGAAAATGTGTGATGGAGCCTACACACGGTCAGAATTTCCGACAACAAGGTCCTATCACACATTTTCCATCGGAAAATCCGACCGTGTGTACAGGGCATAAGGCAGTAGCACTGGCACTAAATTGTCCATGTATACTAGCACAAATATCTATTTTAAGTCCACCACCTTTCTTATACTGGTTATTGTAATTCTCTAAAGCATAAGGCCCCTCACAGGACAATTATGCCTAACAAGAAGACAGCAAAAGCTAAGAGCAAAATTGTCAAGATAATAATTACACAGTTGAGAAGAGTCAAATTAATAGTATGCTTTGTATAGAATGTTTAGTCAAGGGCTAAGCTTGCCCAAAGTGATATCTCTGTCTTGGTTGTTTGCTGAATACTATAATCATATTCATCTTAAGGTAAACAAAATCCATGTACTTTGTTCCTCCTTAAAATAAAGCACTTGAGTGGAATGAGGAAGGATTAGAATCTCTGTCATACTTTAATAGCGGACTAGGTCTTCACAAGTAGGATTACCAATCAAACGGCATCTGAATGACCATTGTCACTTACACCGGAAGTTAGGAGAAAACTCCCCAGCTGGAACCTTAAAGCAACCCTGACATCTTTTAAAGAAAGAGTTTTTTTGCTGTATATGTTCCTCTTGTGGAAATCAAAAGATATTTTGGTTATAGCTCTACTATAACTTAGGCCTCATGTACACTGCTGTTGGTAAATAGACATTTAGGAGCAGTTGGGAGTTTTTTCAGCTGCCCCTGAACTCTCCTCTATGTTATCTTATCTGTCCATTTGCACAAGGTCATTTACAGTCGTTTCTAGGCAGTTGAGTTTAGAGGCATTTTTTGGAACGCAAAAAAATGCGTTCAGAAGCTGAGTTTACAGGCATTTCAAGCGCCAGATGCTTCTAAATGCGGCTAAATGTGGCTAAACGTGGTAACTCGCATTTGGCCGTGTTTCATTTACAGGCGTTTTTTCATTTTTGGCTATTTAAAAAAATATATACACTTTTTTTTAAACGATTTTAAACGCAAACTCTGCAAAATGCGGCAAAACGGACATTTTAAATGTGGGTTACTATCTGTCAAGTTAAATCGTTCAGGAGAGTTTGTAAAAAATGTCCCGTGTTAGAGAACAACCTATATTTGTGAAAATTAAAGCCATTTCCACTCATGATGGACTTTCAACAGCACCCATCCAAATTTGTTGGTCAGAAAATATCTGCTCACTGGAGAGAGAATTTAACAGTATACAACCTAAACAATTGAAGTTACTTACTTGTGAAGATGTCTGGTCTACGAGCGATACAGTGGGGAATGGAGAGTCTTCTGGCATATCAAACATCACGTCAATATTTTCCTGTGAATAACAGTATCAATAATGTTTAGTGCCGCGGTGTATCATATGTATAACAAAAAAATTATCTGTGTTAGGTTTCTAACAGTTAAAAATTATTATTTTTTTATATCTTGAGTTTTATGTGTGAGCATGATAACTTCCTGAAAGTTTTCAGTTAATCTCACCTCTCTAAACCTCTCCAGAGGTATGCTGAATGTGTTCCTGTATGACAGACACTGCATGCGTTCATGTACATAGTTATGGCATAGCTCTTCAAATGTGCCAGCCCTTTCCTTCTTCTGGTGGCGTGGGTTCTGAAATCCAGGCATATCAACAACCATAATGGAAGCCAATGTCAATAAAGTGGAGGACAAAGACCTTAGAAGAAGAAATACTATATTATTTTCATTGACACACAATTAACTTTTCTCCTGCCTTTGAGGTGACAATTCACCAGCTAATTTTAATGGAAATATAAAGCATTTTTGCTTATTTATGGTCAGGACTAAAAAATAGAAATGCTAAACATATTTTCCTTTATTTAGGCACATAAGACCCCTTTCACACTGGAGGCTTTTTTCACACTGGAGGCCTGCATAGCGCCTGAAAAAAGCCTCAGCTGCAAACCCAGTGTGAAAGCCCTAGTGCATCACAAAAAGTCCTTCCAGCAGCTCCTTTGCAGAAATCAATGGGGCTGCGCTGCCATACCGCCAGCAAAGCGTCGCTGCAGCGGTGTTTTGAGGGTGGATTTAAGCCTTTTCGGCTGCTAGCGGGGATTAAGAATGCCCCTCTAGGAGCCAAATAGCACCGCTAAAACGTCAGTAAAGCGGCGCTAAAAATAGCACCACTTTACCACCGACGCCCGGGCGCTGTGAGGGTGAAAGCACTCTAAATAGGAAGCATTGCATATAGATATTTTTCATTCTTTTATCTAGCTAGCAGTTAGGGCTGTTGACATCTTTTCACTTTTCCAGTTTTCCAGACTCTGCTTACCTGTTGCAAAGGTGCGTTATTTACTGAACTCAATAGCTCCTGCTAATGTTTACACTCACAAGTAAATGGAGTCAGAACAGCCACTCCTTTCTCCATATAGCACTGCCTGGGGCTTATTTAAGAGCTGTTATGCCTGGAGATAGAAAACTTCTGCTCTGCTCTCTACTTTGAAAAGCCATATAGGGGAATTCAGAAACAGATTCTATGACTTGCCTTCTCACAAAAAATGTTGAGGCAGGTGACAGATTTATGTGCCTGTTCAAAACAGGTACATGAATTTAGGGCAAGCACCATAGGCAGGGACACAGTAAGGCACAGTGCCATATGGTCACTCCATCCTCAGTGCAGCTGACAGACAGCACAGAAGCCAAGGATTTTTAAAACTGGGTGGATATAGCCTGATGGAGGTTCAGAGACACTGGTTCCGAATCAGTTCTGCTCCCCTTGTTATTGACAGCAGGCAGTGGGCAGATCTATAGCCAATAGAAAGCCCGCTATTCGCTATATAATCCACCCTCTGCCTGCTGTCACAAAGAGAGCACAGACCTGACAAGGAACTAGTGTCTCAGCTTACCCTTCAAGCTCTGCCCACTGTCAGTGTCACTGGTTGCTAGGAGGCTGTCATCTGTGAAGACAGGCATGGATAGGAGGAGCTTGCTGCCTACTACACAGTATACAGAGTCAGAGATATTGGTGCAAAGTAGTACTATTAAAAACTACCTGAATCTACCTGTTGGTAATACTACAAAAACAGGTGAAAGGGATTTGTGAGTCTGGTGCAGGCCAATTCAAAGGGCCATACTGCCAAGAAAGTGTTATTAGAGCTTTATTGAATATCCTCATAGTGCTGTGGGAAACCTTTGCCAAGGATGCACTCAGTATAAAGAACACATTTGTAGAACAAAGATTATGTGTTTATACAATATGTATTGTTATACATACAGTATCTTACCATTATTGAGGGATCTAGATCATCTGCCCAAGTTTTAGCAAACTAATCTACAGTTGCTTTTGGCCTATGTACCCAGATAACTTGCCACAAATTTGTGGCAGTGTTGAATTGTAAGTTTGTTGCTGCACATTTTTACTGGCAAGTTGTACACTTGCAGAGCACTTGAAGCACAAGTTCTAGTTGACACCTTTCCAATTTGTAGCAAATTTGCATGCCAAGTCTCTAGCAGGAGCAAAGTTGCAGTGGTGAGTCTACAGCAAGAGCTCTACAAGTCTACAGCATGAAAAATCAGCCACAGTGACCCCTGTGGTGGGATGACTATTGCACAACATAACTGAACCAGAACTTGCAGCAGACTTTTAGAATGTTTGCAAAGAAGGTTGATCTGGAGTCATGCAATGAGGACTTGCTGCAATTGTGCAACAAACTTTTAAAGCCCAGCAAGTCTAGCAATAGCTTAGCAAATCATTTTCAAACTTGAAGCACAATTGCTTGCTATCTGGGTAGGGACCCCATAAGTATTTTTTTTTTTTTTTTACTACTATCATTTTGTGTCCAATGTACTGTAAAATTTTAGAATGAATAAGATATCTAAAGTTAAAGAACTCCAATCTCTAGTAATCCATATTCTTATACTCTACCACTCTACCTTTGCTTCTAGTGCAGCTTCCTGCCCTTATTTTTACATTAATTTGAGAGTTTCTGCCTTAACTCTGGAGAAAAAAAGGGATCATCCATTTTATCCTGCAGTGTACTGGCTGATCAGAAGAGTGAGGTGCATCCAGTAGATCACAGCTGTAATGCCTACAGGAACAATGATTGGTCTTTTGCAGACATCATACCTATCCATTCTAATACACAGCTGGGCAGTGGCGGCCATGCCATTAGAGGCGCAGGGGCGCCGCCCCCCTAATCCATGTGCCTGACCCCTAATCTCCATGCAGGGTGTCGGACGCATGGATTTCAATGTTTTTTGTTTTTTTTTGTTTTTGTTTTTTTTTTTAGAAGCACATAATTAGAGCAGTCCCAGTTGTGTGACATTAGTGAATTAATATTCGCTAATGTCTGCCTGCTTCTCCTCCTGGCCAATCAGAAAGCAGGTCCTGAGACCTGATTGGCCAGGAAGCCCAAGGAGGGGTATCTAAAATGGTCATATCTAAATGGGTCTTGTGGGAGACTGGGCATTGCACAGACAGGAAATGTGCATGCCATAATATCCTTTTAAAGTGGAAGTAAACACTTTTTTTGATCTTGTAACTACAGGTAAGCCTATAATAAGGCTTACCTGTAGGTACAGTGAATATCTCCTAAACCTACATGGTTTAGGAGATATTCACACTGCATGCAGCCAGTGACATTACCGGCGTATGAACTCTGAAGGGACGGCATACCCCTGCCATCCCTCCGTGCCGCGGTCTGTGACCTTTCATGTGCATGCTCCCGGAGTGACGTCATAACACCGTGGCCAATCAGACGGCCTGAGAATGCAAACCTGGAAGGAAGACTGGGTGAAGATGCACCTTCAACAATGACATTACACTACTGGAGAGCTTCATTCTACGGTATGTATTTCATAATGTGCTAGTATGCGATGTATACTAGCACATTATGTCATTGTCTTAGAGGGTTAAAAAAAAATGGTTTACTACCACTTTATGAAAATTCAGAGGCACACAGTGGGGAGGGGAAGGGGAAAATAATTAAAGAGCCGCACAATTTTTCACAATGCGCCAGTGGCAGAAGCAGATGGGACAAAAACATGTGAAGCTAGAGTTTTGTCTTACAATATAGTACATAATATTAAACAACAATTGTTGAATGTATAGGATGCTTATAGGCAAATATTACATTGTTTTAAAAACATGAGAAGAAATGCTAAAACTGGGGAATACTGATGTAGAACAGTGATCCCTATTTATTTAAACTGAATTTAACAAAGTGTATTCACACAAAGCAAACAGTAGTAAAATATATTTTTATAGTATAGCTTTTTATGTTGTAACAAGTGGAAAGTGCACATAAAAACCCGTAGAATAGCAACAAAGACATGTTAAGGGGGCAAACAAAAAGAACTGTCCTAGTGATAATAATAGACTGCAATATATAATATATATATATATATATATATATATATATATATATATATATATATGTGTAATTTATTGATCAAGACCCGTGATGGTATTAAAGCCCAACTCCAGGAAAATGAAAAAATCCACCCTTGCAGTGCCAACTCCCTGCACTACAAGGGTTAAATGCTTGTTATGTCTAAGAGAGCGATGTAGAGACTCTATCACTTACCTGACTCTCCAGCTCTGGCTCTCCTCCACTGTCTGAAAGCTCTGGTCTGTAGGTGGTGCTTCTGCTTCATCACATACAATATAGGGACAATAACCTGAGGTGGCTGAAACCAGTTTCAGCGATCACAGGTCAATTAGTTTCAGTATAAATCACACAAATAGGAAACATAAAGGGAATACAAAGACACTGAATTTCAAAAGAGACAACTTCCCTAAACTACAAACCTTGCTAAAAGGCATAAATTGGGATAAAATATTAGGAACAAAGAATACGGAGGAGAGATAGGTTTGCTTTAAGAGCATATTAAATAAGGGCATTAGCCAATGTATCCCATTGGGTAATAAATTTAAAAGAGCGAACAAAAATCCTGGATGGCTTAACTCCAACGTAAAAATGCATATAAAAGCAAAGGAGAAGGCCTTCAAAAAATACGAGGTTGAGGGATCATCCTCAGCATTCAGACTTTATAAAGAATGCAACAAGAAATGTAAGGGTGCAATTAGGACGGCTAAGATAGAACATGAAAGACACATAGCGGAGGAGAGCAAAAAAAATCCCAAGAAATTCTTTAAGTATGTAAACAGTAAAAAAGGGAGGACAGACCATATTGAGGATGAGGAAGGACATCTGGTTACAAAGGATGGGGAGATGGCGAAGGTATTGAATTTATTCTTCTCCTCAGTCTTCACGAGTCAATCGGGGGGCTTCAGTAACCAAAACTGCAGTTTATCCTCATGACACAACACAGGAAGCACCTCCATGGTTAACAGAGGACAGAATTAAAATTAGACTTGAGAAACTTAACATTAATAAATCACCGGGACCAGATGGCTTGCATCCGAGGGTACTTAGGGAACTCAGTCAAGTGATTGCCAGATCGTTGTTCCTAAGTTTTACAGATAGTCTACTGACTGGAATGGTACCAGCTGATTG
This sequence comes from Aquarana catesbeiana, assembly GCF_042186555.1. NCBI lineage: Eukaryota > Metazoa > Chordata > Amphibia > Anura > Ranidae > Aquarana > Aquarana catesbeiana. Next base: position 311,860,361 of record NC_133324.1, read on the forward strand.
GAGAAAAGCCAATGTAGCACCAATATTTAAAAAGGGCCCAAAATACATCCCTGGGAATTACAGACCAGTTAGCCTAACATCAATAGTATGTAAACTCTTGGAGGGGATGATAAGGGACTATATACAAGATTTTAGTAATAAGAACGGTATCATTAGCAGTAATCAGCATGGATTCATGAAGAATCGTTCTTGCCAAACCAATCTATTAACCTTCTATGAGGAGGTGAGTTGCCATCTAGATAAAGGAAGGCCCGTAGACGTGGTGTATCTGGATTTTGCAAAAGCATTTGACATAGTTCCCCATAAACGTTTACTGTACAAAATAAGGTCCGTTGGCATAGACCATAGGGGGAGTACATGGATTGAAAACTGGCTACAAGGGCGAGTTCAGAGGGTGGTGATAAATGGGGAGTACTCAGAATGGTCAGGGGTGGGTAGTGGGGTTCCCCAGGGTTCTGTGCTGGGACCAATCCTATTTAATTTGTTCATAAACGACCTGGAGGATGGGATAAACAGTTCAATCTCTGTATTTGCAGACGATACTAAGCTAAGCAGGGCAATAACTTCTCCGCAGGATGTGGAAACCTTGCAAAAAGACCTGAACAAATTAATGGGGTGGGCGACTACATGGCAAATGAGGTTCAATGTAGAAAAATGTAAAATAATGCATTTGGGTGGCAAAAATATGAATGCAATCCATACACTGGGGGTAGAACCTCTGGGGGAATCTAGGATGGAAAAGGACCTGGGGGTCCTAGTAGATGATAGGCTCAGCAATGGCATGCAATGCCAAGCTGCTGCTAACAAAACAAACAGAATATTGGCATGCATTAAAAGGGGGATCAACGCAAGAGATAAAACGATAATTCTCCCACTCTACAAGGCTCTGGTCCGGCCGCACCTGGAGTATGCTGTCCAGTTCTGGGCACCAGTCCTCAGGAAGGATGTACTGGAAATGGAGCGAGTACAAAGAAGGGCAACAAAGCTAATAAAGGGTCTGGAGGATATTAGTTATGAGGAAAGGTTGCGAGCACTGAACTTATTCTCTCTGGAGAAGAGACGCTTGAGAGGGGATATGATTTCAATTTACAAATACTGTACTGGTAACCCCACAATAGGGATAAAACTTTTTCGCAGAAGAGAGTTTAATAAGACTCGTGGCCACTCATTACAATTAGAAGAAAAGAGGTTTAACCTTAAACTACGTAGAGGGTTCTTTACTGTAAGAGCGGCAAGGATGTGGAATTCCCTTCCACAGGCGGTGGGCTCAGTGGGAAGCATTGATAGTTTCAAGAAACTGTTAGATAATCACCTGAATGACCGCAACATACAGGGATATACAATGTAATACTGACACATAATCACACACATAGGTTGGACTTGATGGACTTGTGTCTTTTTTCAACCTCACCTACTATGTAACTATGTAACTATGTACCGTTTCTAGCATACTAGGTCCTTCAATAACCTTTAATCATATCTGTTAAAAAAAAAATGAAAAAACATTTCACATGTCTTTTACATACCTATTAATGAGGGAAACAATGGCAGCAAAAAGTTCTTCATAAAGTCCTGCAGCCATCCCTTCAACACACTCCACTCCATTCATTTTGAGTCCTGTGAAGAAAAAAAAAGTTGGGAAACAAAACAGTTACAGCTTTTATACTAGTGATTAAAACAATCACTGGTTCCATATTTTATATTAAACAAAACAATTGAGGTATAAATGTAACATTAAATGAGCCAAATTACTCTATCAGCAATTTACATTTTTAGTCATCACTTAATATTTCCAATATGTGGTTGACACATGTTTGGTGAAGAAATGAAATGCATGTTATGTAGAGTAGCACAAGATAAATACACAGCTGCACAATGAGGTTGATTTACTAAAGGTAAATAAAAGTGTGCAATTTGTAAGTGCAGTTGCTCCAGGGCTTAGTAAATGAGGTAAAGCTCTGCTGATTTCCATCCAATCCACGGGCAAGCAAAAATGCAGTTTTTTTTATTTTCCTTCCATGTGATCGGGTATTCTTTGTAAAGCGAAGCTTTAGCTCATTTACTAAGCCCTAGAGCAAATACACTAGCAGAGTGCAACTCTAAAATGCACACTCCATTTGCCTTTAGTAAATCAACCCCACTAGCTTGGCCCAATGGCATTAAAATTAAAATCTGGGGCACAATTGGAAATGTATTTTTTTTTTTTTGGATAGACTCCCAAAAAATAAAATATATTTATTTATTACAAGTGTTTATGCAACGCTTTACATTATTATACATTTACTTGAGGTCCCTGCCCTCAAGGAGCTTACAATCTAAGGTAACTCACATTCATACTAGGGCCAATTTAGACAGAAGCCAATTAACCTACCCGCTTGTCTTTGGAGTGTGGGAGGAAATCCACACAGGCACAGCAACATGCAAACTCCAGGCAGGTTGTGCCATGGTTGGGATTCAAACTGGCAACCCTAGTGCTGCCAGGCAGAAGCACTAAGCACTTAGCCATGGCACTGCCTGATGCTCTATGTACTGAATCTTGTAGCACGCTATACTGTAATGTGATGCTAAAGTGTCCATGTCATATAACACTTTTTATGTCAGTATTTAATATAAATACTAAACTGTTACTAAGTAAAGTCACTGCCAAAAATGTAGACTATAATTTTATCATTGGCAGCTCAAGGTTTTTGAAGTGTGCCCTTAAGGTCGTAATAAAACCAAAAATAAATTGGTAAACATGTACCTATTTGTTCATATTTCAGGACTTTGTGGCTATGGATTAGTTCACAATTTCTGTAATCATCCCATATGCCGTTTTCAATCTTTGCCTTTAATGATGAACTACCCTGTACAATATAATCATCATTACAGGGTAAGTTATTATTATATTACAGGTGTCCTTTCGCTGCTATTTTCTATCTTCACAATCTCAGCGGTATTTATAGGACTTTGAGGCTCTTTTGGTACATCTACAAATTATTTTATATATAATTTATCCTTTTTCCTCAGTTTTTCTGACATTATCAAGTTGCTGAGTGCCACCATAGTGAAACCCATCCGTATAAGCCTCAACGTCATCTAATCTTTTATCAAATATCTAAAGGGGTGTAAGGTTTGTGATATGGAGATATATATATATATATGTACATCTTACATTTTTGGTATGCCCAGTATATTAATTGCAGATATATCCTATCAGCAATTTCTTTTGCTACCTTATTCATTAATCATTCTCTTTTCCATTTATCCTTGACAGTTCACTGTCTATTTGTATATGCTGACTTGGCTCCCACACTCACCCGGGAGGTTGCCCTTAGGGCTTATAGACGCCCTGGTGTCTTGGTCTGGTGCAGTTTTGGTAAGCTCCCTGTTTTCACTCTAAATGGGAATATTTATGTTTGGGGAAGCACATTATACTCTATAGTACTGTATTTGATCGCTGGATTTCGAACCTGTCCATCTCTATGGCAGATTGGGGTTGGCCCCCATACTCATGTTCTAATCCATGCTATCTGTATTATTTAAATGTTTGTTATTTGTCCTTGAAGCTTGATTATATACTGTCTATTTTTTGTAGAGATATCTACATATATTATCTTCTGAAGCATACTCCTGAAGAAGTGGTTACAACGCGAAACATGTCGAGGCGAGGTTGAACTGACATGGGACGAGATCCATGGTCCATCGGTGGATGGATACACCTCCAATTGTCTAGTTCCTCTTCAGAGATCTAATACTATGTATTGTATATTTTCTCCTCATAGGACTTCTTTAAAAATGATGTTTATGTCATAATAAATTTATACTTTTGTAATACTTGTGTATGTGAGTCTTTGCCATACCATAGCTGCCTCCAAATGTCTGCCTCAATTTTCTAGTAGATAGGACGATGGTAGATTATGTTTATGTCTTCAATTTAGTAGCCATATTAAAGTTTTGCTTTTATTAATTTATGAAAAAACCTTTATTCTAAAAGAAAAAAAATTGTTGCTGTAACTGCTTAAAAAGTGTTAACTGGAGTTCGCTTCAATTTGTTAGTCAAGTCCATTTAGGCCTGATTCACACCTATGCCTTTTTTAGTGCGTTTTCAGTTTTGCAGAAACAAACTGCAGTCCATTTAACATGGTTTCCTATGGATGTAGTTCACATCTGTGCATTTTATGGAAAGGATCAGGGACTTTTTTCTGGTTTTTGGTTCCATAGACTTCAATGGATCAAAACTGTGTATTGAAAAACGCAAAATGCACCTGGAATATGCAAACTGCAACATGCATAGGTGTGAATCAGGCCTTAAAGCGGAAGTAAACCCATCCATAAAACAGTTTCATTTCCGGCACGTGCCAGAAATGTAACACTCCCATTGGTTGTGCTCTGAACCAAACTGTCAAATCATCCAATGGCTGGTTCCATAACTGATCACATGTGCAGCATCATGGCAGATGTAGATTAAACAGAGGCAAAGATGGCAGCTTTCTTGGCTGAAAATGATAGGAGGGTTTACTTACACTTTAAACCTGCTGGTACACCTAAGGCTGGATTCACACCCATGCATTTTTAGTGCTTTTTGTATTTTGCAGATTTGCACTACAGTCCATTTAACATGGTTTCCTATGGAACACGTTATGTAGTGCAAACCTGCACTAAAAATGCATAGGTGTGAATCCAGCCTTAAGCCTCGTACACACGATAGGATTGTTGGCAGACAAAGCACCAGACTTTTGTCCGAAGGGCGTGTGCCGTGAACGGTACACAATTGTCGGCCAACAAACACAAACATAGCGACATACTATGTGGAATTTCAGTTCTTGAGCGCCACCCTTTGGGCACTGCTAATGTCGTGTTTTGTGAGCACTGATTCCAAGCATGCATGTTTGTACTTTGGACTTTTGTGTGACGGACTTGTGTACACACAATACGAAAATCTGACAACAGACCGTTGTCTACCAAAAATTTACTAGCCTGCCATCCAACATTTGTTGGCGGAAAGTTGGCCAACAATTGTCTGATGGAGCGTACTAACGGTCGGATTTTAGGCCAACAGTCTGTCATCAGACAATTCCCTGCCGAAAATCCGAACGTGTGTAGGAGGCTTTACTCTACTATCTCCACAGACTGACAATGCTTCTGTCCAAAAGGTGTCTCTGTTGCTCCTCCACCCAGAGTGGAAACATCCTAAAAAGGAAATGTTATTGTCTGGACCATCAGGTAAATATAAGGGAAAAAAAACGCCAAAAAAAATTAAAACAAGACAGCAACCACATTTCAGGATAAGTAAGCTGCAATATATTACATTTTTGTTCCATTTTACGGAATCATTCATCATCAATCACTATAGCATTGGGAGCCAATGGGACCACTGCAAAGGAGCACATACCCACTTTAAACTGTGAATAATAACAAAATGCTGAAGTTAATGAAAGGCACCACCTGCTGTGTAGTGGGTCCTATGTCAGCAGTCTATGATATACAAAACTGCAGTCAATTCTGAGCAACTTTCAGTTGTTCATGACCAAAGGCATTACGCATAGTTGTTAAAAAAAACATATACTGCTTGTAGAGGAGTTTATAGTTGGTTAGCCCTGGTTCCTTGACACTGAATGTATATTCCAAATGTGCCCTGATAATGTATTGTTATGTGCTATGGTATTGCATTTTTCACACAATACATATTTTTTTTCAGCAAAGGCCTTCAGTAGATGTGGGTATCAAAGCTGAGAATAAGGGTTAGAAGAAGGCTACTAGAGATAGCTGGAGCCTGAGGAAGCCTTCAGCAGTCGGACAAATAGGTGATGATTAAAGATAAGATCTGTGTTCAGGCAGAGTTATTGGTAACCCTGGTCAGTGACCATGTGAGAGTCCAGTGTGGATGTATTTACATACAAGCATCAGCGAGGGACCTGCGGTAGACGAAAGGTAAGCCTGATGAAATTTTTCTTATCTGTTTAGAATGTTGACACAGGCTTTGTAAAATAGTAAAACCCTGTAGCATGGTTTCTATTAATTTCCAACAAGAAAAAAAAAAAATATATTGCTGAATGTATTGCAGGACACACTTAACTAATATTGGCACCAGTAAACCATGCACGAGACAGAGGCACCAAATACAGTCCAGACAGGTTTGTCCTGCACTTATTCAACAAGCCAGCAAACAAGTGCATTTTCAATTCAAGGGGGCTTTGTACAGCAAGTTTATAGACTAAAACAAGTGCTTATCTGAGCCGCTAATTAACTTATGTCAGTTCCTGACTAACAGGGTGCCCTCTAAAAAGCAGGCACCTTTTTTAGTGTTTTGTCAGCAGAAAGATAGAGAAAAAGGACAGCTGAGAGTAATAATGAGGGCTTACCACCAGAAAAGATGTATACCTAGGAATGGAGGCTATATCACACCCACTGCTCTACAAAGCCTCTGACCAGGAGCCAGAAGTGAACTTTTTTAAAATTCTGAGAAAACAAAAAGTTTGTTTTCTTCACATCAGCCACAAACTCTGGAGTCCCTTACCACATGTATGCAAGAAACACAGGTAACACATACAGTGCCTTGAAAAAGCATTCATACCCCTTGAAAGTTTCCACATTTTGTCCATGTTACAACCAAAAACGTAAATGTATTTTATTGGGATTTTATGTGATAAACTAACACAAAGTAGCACATAATTGTGAAGTGGAAGGAAAATGATAAATGGTTTTCCAAAGTTTTTACAAATAAATCTGAAAAGTGAGGCATGCATTTGTATTCAGTCCCCTTTACTCTGACACCCCTAACTAAAATCTAGTGGAACCAATTGCCTTCAGAAGTCACCTAATTAGTAAATAGAGTCCCCCTGTGTGTAATTTAATCTCAGTATAAATACAGCTGTTCTGTGAAGCCCTCTGAGGTTTGTTAGAGAACTTTAGTGAACAAAAACCATCATAAAGGCCAAGGAACACACCAGACAGGTCAGAGATAAAGCAGCGGAGAAAACAGGGTTACGTTATAAAAAAAAAATCCCAAGCTTTGGACATCTCACGGAGCACTGTTCAATTCATCATCCAAAAATGGAAAAGTATGGCACAACTGCAAACCTACCAAGACATGGCTGTCCACCTAAACTGACAAGCTGGTAAAGAAGAGCATTAGTGCCTGACCTCACGAATGCACTTCTGGAAGAATGGTCAAACATTCCCATAAACACACTTTTAAACCTCGTGGACAGCCTTCCCAGAAGAGTTGTAGCTGTTATAGCTGCAAAGGGTGGGCCAACTCAATATTAAACCCTATGGACCAAGACTGGGATGCCAATAAAGTTAATGTGCATGTAAAGGCAGGTGTCCCAATACTTTTGACAATATAGTGCATATATATTTTCTCTTTTTTTAGACATGTGATAGTACTCATGTTTTCCAAAGACTTTGTAAGCCCTTCTCTCAGCCAAAATCCATTGTGTCATACAGAAGAGAAGCAGCAGAATACATAATACAATCAAGCCAAATGTTCTTTATTAGATGCCAGTTTGTATGCTCACACATTTGAAATCCTGGCAGAGGACTGTCTGTACACCTGGGCTAGTTGCTAGGAAACAGCTCGCCTTAAATAAGCTTTCAAACTATTCTGGGTTCTCTGCTTGGCAGATATGGGAACAAGAAGAATAATGGCCATGCAAATATCAGAGGTCCCAGGCCAAACAGACCCATGCAAATAAATTATCTCTTAATTTGGGAATATGGAAAAAAAAAAAGTAAGTGCTGAGTTGCTTGGATATTGAAAACCAGGCATTATCACATTATAATTTCCATTTATTGCTCTGATGTACTGTGAGAAAAAGTATTTTGGTCGGATAGGTTTATTTATGGGAACTAATTACGTTCTTCAAAACTGTATGCGTTACAAATAATTATTATGCTATGCAATTTTTTATGTTATTTTTGTAAATATTATTATACATTTATGATGCAGCTGAAACAACTTATATATTATTTGTGAAACATGCAGTTTGCTGACATGCCTAAGGCATCATGTAGCTGGTATAGGCATAGCTCAGAATAATTGTGCTTTAAAAGTGTTGTCATATCAGATGAGTGTGCATGTATATGGGACAGGCAAGCATTCCCAACTTCTGTTATCACAGCAGTAATGTTAGGGATGAAAGTTCATCATGGATGGATATTTTTTTACCTAGTGAATGGGAGAGATAATTGAATGCTATGTGTCAAAATAATATACAGGATGTATATATTTAATTCAAAACAAAGATCCCCATACCTGTTTTAGCTTCATCTTCTTGGTTGCTGCCTCTGGCTCCAAGTGTGACCTGTTCAATTATCTGCTTGAGGTGATGTTTAAAGACAGCTGTAGATAGTTCCTCACAGTCACAACCTAGAACGTTAGCGGCATTGTTTGCCCAATCAAATTTCATGAATTGCTTTCTTCCAACTAAAAAAAAAAAAAAAACACGCATCTTGTTAATCACCAATATGTTTTAACAACAGCATTGAAAGAAATACATTAAATAGCACACACATTTACAACCCTTTACACCTGTTTGTTAAAAAAAGGTTTACTCTACACAGAAAACTACATAGCAGGCCAATGATGATGTGTAGTAATTGGCAGCTAAACAATGATAAAGATACCAAGTTGTGAAGTAAATTCCAAAAACACAGCTGCTGTCTGATGACTGGTAATGTGCCACACACTGAACGTATTTGAAAACCCAACTCCGTGCAAAATGTTTAAAGTATGTATGAACCCTTACCTAGTAAAACAACCTATTCAGTTTAACCACTTACAGACCGCCGCACGCCTGATATATGTCCTAAATTTGAAGAGGCATATCTTTGTTATGGCAGAAGGTAGCTGCTATAACCCTTGTATCCTCTTCTTCAGCGGGCAGTCCGGTTTCTGATAATAGTGGTCTCTGCGACAGATTCGCCGCAAGATCTCTTTTATTGGTGGCGGGAGAGGGCCACCCCATCCGCCGCTCTGCCACTTACCAGAGCCGTCGGTAGCGGCAAAAGCGATCGGATCTTTCTCCTTCCTTGGTATGGAGACAAGTGGGGGGAAGATGGCCCCCACCCGTCTACATACCATTGCAGGGAGGAAGCGACGTCAAAATGTCACTTCCGCCCACAGCTCTTAAAGGGCCATTTCTTTTTTCTTTTTTCAAATGACAACTTTTTTTTTCTTTTATTATTGCATTTTAGTCTAGATATCATATTTAAGAGGTTCTGTCATGCTTTTTTTCTATTACAAGGGGGTTGGCGGGGGGGTTCAGCAGCAGGTACTTTTTAAATAACACAAATTGCGTCAAATTCATAAAGATTGGAAAAAGGAAAACCTATGTGTTGCTCATAGTAAGCAATCACATCCTTGATCCTCTTGAGAATTGAACCGGATTTCAGTTTTGCCTTCTTCCAGTTTCTATGAACATTGCCCAGTGAGATTGGTGGCGCACTGTAATAGCCTCTTACTGGGCAGGTGTAAAGGGGCACCATCTTGTGGAAGGTAGCACACTCACTGATTTTTTTTTTATGCAGCATACTAGGCAAAAAAAGTGGTACTGTGCAAAGTCCATACATACAGAACGCACCTCCCAACTTTCGAGCTTGAGAATGAGGGGCATGACAGGGAGGCAGTGATCTGTGGCGCGCGTAGCAAAAAAGTGGGTATGGCCAAACATGATAGTGGGAGGGTCTTAAGGGACACAGTTAAATAAAACCTGGGCTTCCTTGTACGTATAAAATATGCTGAGGCTGCATAATTGTCGTTGTGTTAGCCTATTAGGCCCTGACTGTTCACATGTAGTTATTTGGGATCATGGGCAGAATTGCCGTGATTCTGCCCTCAATTCCAAATCACACTGTAATGTTGGCAAAATGCAGCACATATGTTTGTGTTCCATTCATTTTTAGTGGCACAAAAACACGGTGTGGTTTTGGATGCTTGTTGTGTGATAAATTGCTCAACAGTCACAGCAAAAAGACACCACATTGTGGTGCCAGTAAAAATAAATGGAACACAAACACATGGGCTGCATTTTGCCAGCATTGCAGTATGATTTGGAATTGGGCGCGGTATTCTGCCCACGATCCCAATACGCTACATGTGCCTAACAGGCTAACACAACAGCAATTAGGGAAGACTCAGTCCAGCGCCTCAATCACCAACTTTGCCAGCAGTTGCCACAATCTCAGATACTTCGTAGAATGACAGGAATAAATTATGCAGCACTGCATTTCTAAGCTAGCCTGACTAAGGAGGACACAAGGAAAAGAGGGACACACCTAGTGACCCAGGATGGACTGGGTGGGTCAATGGACAGCAGCAGCCAGCAGCAGCCAGCAACACTTCAAAACATAATCCACATCCATGTCCACATGGCAGGCTGGTGGCTAATAGCACCCTTGTGGGTCCAGCTCCTCATCCAAGCGGCAATGAAAGGTGAGAAGTGGCACTGCAAGGAGGTAGATCCAATGGAAATAGAGAGGATTGGTGGGCGGGTAGACGCCAGCCGCTCCCACTCTGCTCAGTGCTGCCTCCTGTCCTGGTGGCTGTGGCTGGACAAGTCAAGGAGACATGATCTCATATAAAGGGGCCTGGAGGAACAGAGGTGCGGAGGCAGAGCAGCGAGAGCCAAGGCCCTCTTTAAAATTAATGGACCCTGGGCAAACATTTTCAAAATGAGTTTACAGCAGCAAATCTGGCAGCGATTGTGATTGGTTGTCAGAGGTTCCAGCACACATTACGGCTCACTGATTATTTGCTAGCGATTACAGCAAATCATTTCTGCTTGCTGATTGGTTGCCAGAGGTTACAGCACATGCTACGACTCACTGATTAGTTGCTAGAGGTTACAGCTCATCATTTCTGCTTTCTGAGTGGTTGCTAGAGGTTACTACACATCATTACTGCTCACTGATTGGTTGCTAGAGGTTACTGTACATTATTACTGCTCACTGATTGGTAGCTATAGATTACTGCTTATCATTACCGCTCACCGATTGGTTGCTAGAGATTACAGCAGTGTGACAAAGTTCTGTTTAGCATGCCGGGAGAGTAGTGGGCATGACCAGATTGCGTATAAGAATGGCCTAAACCCCCCATTCACATTGGAGCAACTTGTTGACCTGTCAAATCACATGACAAGTCGCACCCTATTGCTGGCAATGGCCATATTCAAATGCTGCAACAATCTAAAAAGTAGTTCCTGCACTACTTTTGGTGATTTCAGGTGCGACTTGCATAGACAGCTGTACATGAAGCCACACTGATGTCTTCCAAGCCACATCTGAAATTTTAATTGTGCAATTTCTTTTTTTTTTTTTTTTTTTTTTTATTTCTTTTTTTTTTGCTACTTCAGCTTTTGTCGTTTTGAGGTACTTTAATCAACTTTTCCGTTCATTTGTTTCCCTCACGATTACATCATAGTAGCGCTTTTCTTTATCTTTTTTCCTTTGTTTTTTTTTTTTTTTTTTTTTCTTTCTTTTTCTCTTTCCCTTCCTCCCTTTTTCCTTTTTTTTTTTTTCCCTCTTCCCCCCTTCCCTGCAGTCTTCCCTTTCCCCTTTCTATATACCTGTCAGTGGTCTATATCGTCAGTTAACGCCTTCCTTTTCCAGACCCACTTTACCGCGTATCCCTCCCGCCCCACCCCACCCCCCCCCCAACCCCATCTACCCCCAACTACCAGTCGCTTTTCTGGGCCTCTCGGTTACTCCTCTGTCTTCTGGTTTGGTTATCCTCTAGTTTTCCTCCTCTTCCCTGATGCCTACTTTCTTCTGCTCCCTACGCTCCCATAACTTCAGCATATCTCAACGTTTGTTTAAATTTCTCCCATTCTTGCCATTTTTCCTCGTAAGCGTCCAAACCCTCCCCTTCACTGTACCTCAGGTACTCTAAGTTTTGAATCTCATTAACTTTATTACACCAACTCCTCATTGTGGGTCTCGTGGGTTTCTTCCAGTGTCGGGGAATAAGACTTTTGGCTGCGTTTAACATTAGGCGGCAATAAACTTTTCAAGTATTGTTTATTCGGGATATTTATCCCGTGGAACAAACAGCTCCATGGGTCGTCTAGTATCCTTAGATTAGTTATTTCTCCTATTATTTGCCTAATTTCTTCCCAGTACCTTCCAACTTCCGGGCATTGCCACCATACATGGGCAGTTGTCCCAATCTCTTTACACCCTCGCCAGCAGTATTGTGATTTTTCTTTTTGGATTTTATGCGCTTTGTCGGGGGTAATGTGCCATCTCATCAAGCATTTATAATTCATCTCCCTCATGTTGCTGTTTACTGTGGTAGTGTGTACTCTGCTCAAAATTCGACTCATCTCTTCCTTCTTCAGACTAGTTCCTAGTTCATTTTCCCACTTAGTAATATGCGATGGAGTGTCTGGGCCAGACCTATCTATGAGTATACTGTAGATTTTTGAGATCACCCTCTTTTTTCCCTTGTCCTCACATATTTTTTCTAAGGGGAGCAAATTTGCTTCCAATCTTATTGGCTGGGGCAAGTACTCTATAAAGTGTTTTAATTGGTTATAATGCCATTCGTCGATCGTTCTCCACTCCCTTTTGCTCTTTAATTCGAGATACGTGCAGAAGTTACCTTGGTCCATGATATCTTTCAACTGTGCATTTTCTTTTGTTATCCATTTTCCAAATAAGACTTCTATTCCCGGTGTAAAATATTCTGTGTTTGTTAAAGGTATGAGTGGTGAGTTGAATTCCCATTTTTCCTGTCTGTGAATGTGGTCCCAAATTTTTAGTGCATGTCTAGTGATATTATTTGTGCCTTTATCTAGTTTTCTAAATTGTGGGGGGATCCAGATTATTTTACCTAAATTGACTGTGCTTATTGTGCCCTCCATCTTCACCCATCTCTTTTCTCTGTTTTCCCTAGCCCATTCTACCACCCGTAACAATATCACCGCATTGTAATAATTTCTAATATCCGGTGCTCCCCAACCCCCTCTTACTCTATCTTTAGTTAACTGTGCCATGCTTATTCTTACTTTTTTCCTTTTCCAAATAAAGTTTGTGAAAAGCTTTTGAATTGTTTTAAAAAAGGCATCCGGGAGTGGGATCGGTAACATCTGCATTTTATATATGATTTTAGGGAGATGAATCATTTTGATGATATTTATTCTGCCCCCCCACGAGATATTTCCTGTTGTTATTCTATTTAATTCAATTCTGATCTCATCTAGTAGTGAGAGGAAGTTTGTTTGGTATAAATTTTCGTTGGTTTTAGACAGCTTAACCCCTAAATAGTTTATTTCTTTTTTACCCCAAACGAATGGGAAACTCTTTTGGAGTAAGAGTTCCTCCTTCCCTGGGATGTTAAACGTGAGGGTTTCGGATTTCGCTGGGTTTAACTTAAAGTTCGAGATCTCCCCATACTCTTTTAATGTTTTCATGATGTTTGGGAGAGATACCTTTGGGCTGGATACATAGAACAGAATATCATCCGCGTACGCGGCTAGCTTGTGAGTTTCCTCCCCCACTTTTACCCCCCCTATGTCAGGATTCTGTCTTATCCTCGCCAGTAGTGGTTCCAATGCCAACACGAAAAGCAAGGGGGATAGTGGGCACCCCTGTCTTGTTCCGTTGAACATTTCGAATGGGTCCGACACTATCCCATTTACCCTGACCCTCGCTGTAGGTCTAGGGTATAAGGCTTTTATGCGTTTTGTCATTTTCTCGCCTAATCCGATTTCTTCCCATGTAGCTTGCATGAGGCCCCAGTCTACCCTGTCGAATGCTTTCTCGGCATCTATCGACAGGAGTAGACTTGGGGCCCCCTTCTCTTTCATCTCTTGTATTGTTAACAGCGTCCTGATGCCATTATCTTTCCCTTCCCTCCCTGTGATAAAGCCTACTTGGTCTGGATGTATTATTTTTTGCATAACTTTTTTCAGCCTATCCGCGAGGATTTTAGCATAAATTTTGGTATCCAAGTTAAGGAGGGAGATCGGTCTGTAACTTGAGCAGAGCGTTCCGTCCTTCCCTTCCTTAGGGATAACAGTAATGGTGGCTTCTAATGCTTCTTGACGTATTTCCTCTGAATCCCCTATTCTGTTCATGAGGTAGCACATTTTTGGGATCAGGATGTCTTCGAACTTTCTGTAGTAGAGAATTGTCAGACCATCCGGCCCCGGGCTTTTCCCTATCGGGGTATCTCTTATGGATTTTGTTATTTCTTCTTCTGTGATGGGTGTTTCTAGCTGGCAGATTTGTTCTTCTGTGATTTTCTTTAGGCCGCTCTCTCTTAAATAAGTTTTTATTTTAGCCCTCTTCTGATTGATCTCATTTTTGGTTCCTATATCATATAGGCTCGCATAATAATCTTTAAAAGTCTTGGCGACTTCCACTGATTTGTATGCGAGTTCCCCGTGACCTGTTTGTATTTTATCTATATAATTTGCTGATTTTTTTTTTGCTACAACCTGCGCTAGATGTTTCCCCGGTTTATTCCCATATAGATACCTTTCTTTCTTTACTCTGTTATACGTCATTCTCGTTTCGTGCTCTATGAGTTCTCTCATCTCTTCCCTTTTTCTGCTGAGTTTTAGCAAAGTTTCGTTGTCATTCTTGTTCTTGTGCAGCTGTTCTAATGTGTTAATTTCTTCCCTCAGGGCCCTGCTCTTCTCTCTAGTGGACCTTCTTTTCTCTACCTCTTCTTTTATCATAATACCTCTTATGTAGGCCTTATGTGCCTCCCACACCGTCATTTTAGATACCCCTTCTGTGTTGTTTTCTTTGAAATAGGCCTCTAATTCTTTTTTCATTCGTTCTTCTATTGATTTATCGTGTAAGAGTTCCTCCTTTAATCTCCAACTTTTGTTTCTTATATTTGCCTCTCCTATCTTTAGGTGTAACATTACCGGGGCATGGTCAGAGAACGTTGCTATACCAATGTTTGTATGGGTGGCCACCTCTAGCCACCTATGCTCAATTAAAAAAAAATCAAGTCTGGAGTATGACGAGTGGACATGGGAGTGGAACGTGAAGTCTCTTGTTTTAGGGTGTTGTGACCTCCATACGTCTACCAATTGATATTGGTGCAGTTTCTGTTTTAGCTTATTCCTCCATTTCATTCCAGTCCCCTGTGCACTCGACGTACTATCCTCCTTTGGTTCAGGACAAAAGTTAAAGTCGCCTCCTATTATGAGCCCCCCCTTCTTAAATTCCACTAGGTCGGCTAGCCTCCTCAGAAGGTAGCCGATGGAATTTTTATTTGGGCCATAAATGTTTGCCAGGGTGCACTCTACTCCATTTAATTTTCCTTTTAAGAACAGGTATCGCCCGTCTGGGTCCGCTCGGCTCTCATCTAGCTCAAATTTTACACCTCTGGCAAACCCTATGGCAACTCCTTTTGCCCGTCCAAGTGGGGAATCGCCGTAATACCATGTGGGGAAATCTTTTGAGGTTATCTTATTCTTATTTGTTATTGCGAAGTGGGTTTCCTGAAGTAGGACCACGTCCGCTGCCAGGGACCTCAGCTCGCACGCAATATTCGCTCTTTTCCTGGGAGCGTTTATACCATGTACATTGTAGGATATAATCTTAAGAACCTCTATTGTTATGTTTGGACACACCACCTTCTGGAACCGAGGGCCACAACCTTACTCTTTCCTAATCTTACTGGTAGATTTCCTATCCCTCCCTCCTCCCTACACCCCACCGTCACCTCCCTCGCACCCCCCCTCCCCCCCCAGACCCACCCCCCCCACCCCCCGGGTCCCCCCTTCACCCCCACCCGCCCCTCCCGCCATCTCCCCTCTATTAGGGCAATCTGGTCTCCCCGAGACCTGCGCAACCATGAGCCCCTCCTCCCCGCCTGGCCCATTGGTTAAGCCCCTTGAGGTGAAGCTCGGGTTAGGCGTCCCCAGATCCGGTGCTCCCCCCTTGTTTGGGGGGTGGCCTGTGTCCGCCCCCTCTCCCGCCCCCCCCGCCCCCTCCCCTCCAGCGCCCCCCCATGTGACCGCACTTTAATTATCTGTTGCCTTACAGGTGTAAGACCCATTGTCTCAGTTTATCTCAGTTTTACTTTAAGCACAGGCAGCCAGGCCTGCTGTTCATTAGTAGGGTCCCGGTTTCCTTTTTTTTCCCACCATCCTGGAACTTCAACTAGAGGGATCCCCAAACGGTCACAAAATTTCTGAGTTTCTTCGGGAAATCTCAAAGTTGCCGAGCGGCCCTCCTTAAACCCGTTTAAACAAGCTGGGAAGCCCCAAGAGTACTTAGCCCCGTGCACTGATAGCTGGGCCAGCAGCGGTTTCAGCAATCTTCTCCTGGTCAGCGTCTCGGCCGCCAGGTCCGCAAAGATTTGTAGATTCGTCTCTCCATATCGTGCCGTTTGATTCTTTTTTTTTATGTACGTCTTCACTAGTTCTTTGTCCTGGAAGTTGTGGAATCTTGCTATCACATCTCTTGGAACGTCCCCCTTGATCTCTGGGGGCTTACGAATCCTATGCACTCTGTCAAATTTTATTTTACCGTTTGTATTAGGTGAAGTGATCATTCCCCCAAAGATTGTGTCCATTTTTGCTTGAAGATCCTCTTGTTCTCCCTGAGCCTCAGGTAGTCCTCTTATTCGCAGATTCTTTCTTCTGCTCCTGTTCTCCTGGTCTTCCAGTCTATACAGGATATTTCTCTGTGTTTTTATGACCTCTCCTATCTGTTTTCTGACATCTTCCAGCTCTATTCCATGTTGATCTACCCTTGTTTCTACCTCTTCCACCCTTTTTAATGTTTGGTTCATATCTTCTCGTAGGGAGTCGATTTTTCCGTTTATAGCGGTTTCTAGCCTAGCGAACATCTCCGCCATTTCGCTTTTGGTTGGTAGTTGTTTTTCTCGGGGGTCTTCTGTTTCTGTGTCCTGAGTCTCGTCATTTGCTGCATGGATCTCTATTTCTGCTATTTGTCTTCTAGTACCCATCTTTGGCATGCTCTCCAGAGCTTTACTCTTGGCTCCTGTTTGTTTGCCTGGACTTTCTTTATTAGTATCCGGTACCATATATTTCCTGATAGTTCCCGGACTTGCGCTTGTTCTGGGTGGATTAGCTGACATTCCTTTTGCTGATTTACCTTTCATTCCCAACTTTTTGTTCCTTGATATTACTAAAGGAGTTGGTGCTGCCAGATGTATTTATGGGGGTAAGTTTACGCGGTTAGAGTTTAAAGGGTTTTACTCTTTTCGTTGCGGTTATGAACCGGGTGCCTTCAGTTTCCCCACGCCTCTTTAGTTCCTTATATCCTTGTATCCCGCGAGTGTTTTCCCTTTCCCCTTTTCTCTTTCTTCTTCTCCTTCCTCTTCCCTTCTTTCCCCCTCCTTCCCTGGGTATTCCGGTATACTGATAATATGTTCACACGGTGCAGATAAGCATCAGGGAAGAACTCCAGGCCACGTTGTACAAGAGTTCAAAGAAGCAGTTATATAGTCCGTTTGCGTGTGACTGCGTTAGACAAGGAAGGGCCTCGTATTTAAATAAAAAAAAAAAAAAAAAAAAAAGGAAAAAAAAAAAGGTCCCGGTTACTCCTCCACGCCTGACTCCCGGGGTGTTCCTGTTATTTAAGGAATACTCCCTATATTAATTCTATTTTCGTTTGCTTACAGTTGCTTACAGTGGCTCTTACCGACGAAAAGTCTGGTACATCATTGCATCATTATAAGCGACCTTCAGTCATTATTCAACATTGTTCAAACAGTCTTATTCTAGCGTTTTCAGGCAGCACTAGTCTGGCATTCATTGATTTGACCTTGTCTAATCAGGCATCATTGCACAGGTAGCATAACAGAACTTTGTGTATGGATTTTCCGCTTTTCTGCTTACCCTGGTAGTTGCTCTCGGTGGCTCCCTTCTCCCCCTTTTTTATTTTACCTTAGTCTTTCAATATCTTCCGTCCTCTTTATTCTCTTTATATCTTCCTTGCTCCAGTCGCCTGCTGGGTCTTTCTGTGTCTGGAGCTCCTCCTATCTCTTATGACAACCACAGACGAACTGTCGCCGGCTGTCTCTCTGCTCCTTAGAGGGGCCAGGAAACTCCACTTCTTACTGTGCAAACTATGAGATGTTTTGGATAATGGTTGCTGACTGACGCCAGAGCTCCAGGGCTCCCGCCCCTCCCCTAACCACGATCTCCGCTCCCGCCCCCCGGTCCTCTCGTCTCAGGCTACGTGAATCTATTCCGGTTCTATACCAGTCCTGTACCGGGACCAGCAGGGGAACCGAGTCTCGGGTGGCGCGGATGATGCGGGCGGTGTGGGGGGTGCTGTCTTAAGCCAAACAAATTGCCAAACAAATTGCGGGTTACCCGCCTCTAGAGACCACTACAGGCTGCTACGGCTGGAGTACTCACACTGCCGACGCTCACACTGGAGCCCGTCGCTGTCGTCCCTGCATTCCTCCTGCACACGATAAGCGTCAACAAGCGAGGGAACCACTGACACCGCTTGACAGCACCGCCAAGCTGATCCCGTGCTGATCCGTAGGGGGAGCGCCTGTGGGTGAGTGAAGGGACGGGGGGGGAGACGCCTAGACTCGCATCGCTGGGAGAGCTGCGACCGACCTCACCGGCCTAGCCTCGGTATCCGACCAACGCCCACATCCGGCTCCTCCCTCAGCCAATTGTGCAATTTCTGATGAAGTTGCACGATTTCAAAGCTGCAGTCAATGTGAACAGGGACTCAAAGGGGATGATTAAACAGAAACACCCCTTTACCACCTACCTCTAAATGAATATAGCAGCTGCATCATTGACTACACATTGCCGTGACATTGATGCTTGACTTCACGGTGCCGCAACCCGACATGTCAAGTTTCAAAGGGGGCTTCCCCGTTAAACTTTCCCATTGATGTCACAAGTGCCGCAGCCACAAGCCAGTGCACAGATAATCAGAGACTGCGGATGGATTACAGGAGATAATCAGAGACTGCGGATAGATTACAGTAGATAATCAGTGACTGCGCATAGATTACAGGAGATAACCAGAGACTGCAGATAGATTACAAGAGATAATCAGTGACTGCGGATAGATTGCAGGAGATAACCAGTGACTGCAGATAGATTACAGGAGATAACCAGAAGCTGCGGATAGATTACAGGAGATAACCTGAGACTGCGGATAGATTACAGAAGATAACCAGAGACTGCAGACAGATTACAGGAGATAACCAGAGACTGTGGATGCAACATACTACATGGGATGATCAAGTAGCCATTTTTTAAATGTTACCTTTCAGCAATGTACAGCTATACAGAGGGGTAAACAACAGGGAGGGTTTAGCATAACAGTGAGACAGCGTATATGGGAAACACCTAGCCAGCTAGCCAGGCTCACCTCCTGCTCTCAGCAGTCCAGGGGCAGGGCTCTCAGTGACCAGGGGTGGGGCTCTCAGCGACTGGGGTGGGGCTCTCAGCGGCTGGGGCGGGGCTCTCAGTGGCCCAGGGGCAGGGATCTCAGCGGTCTGGGGAGGCAAATTTGTTTTCTCTGCTCTGAGCCTCCGAGGACATACAGGCTGCATAGGGCAGGGCAGGCTCTGAGCATCAGTGGAGCTCTCGGTCCCTGCTGACAGAGCCTACTCAGCCTAAGCTGAGCCCAATAGCGCGGGCCAGTGTACCCCGGTGGTCGGGCGGTGTAATAGCATGCCAGGCTCAGGCAGCAAACACACAAGACAGCGTGTGTGTGAGTCAGTGCAGAGTGCGGCGATGGTGGCACTAGTTAGAGCACACTTAGCTACTTCTTCTGAAATCTGCAATGACGCTCTGGGGGGGGGTTCAACCCCCAACGGCCCCCCACTCCCCATATCTACATCCCTGATGTATACATTCATTACAAATACTTTTTTTTTTATAAGTGATTACCTGTTCTCAGCTGTGTAAGGGGCTTGGAAAGGTGGGAATAGAGACTTCAGAGGGGGTGTGTCAGCAAGGGGAGATAAACAGCAATACGCTGATCTTCCCAGCAAAGAGCTGTGCAGGGGGGGTTATCAGCACAAGTCTGACCATTGGAAGAAAGACAGGCTGAGCTCCCAGCACAACCAGAAAACTGAACATGTTGGAAAGGAAAGCAGGGGACTTGCAGGATCACCAGGTATTTCAAACAATGGAAGCAATGAATAAAGAACAGGATACTTTCTACATAAGTACATGGTACAACAGACACATATCAGGAATATGAAATGTTGAGATAACATACGCTTTAAATAAATAATAAGAGCACATCATTACTGTAAAATAACAAAGGTAATTTTAAGATTCAATACTCACCTTCAACCCCCACCCACTACCACCCCCATAGTACCTTTTCTTTACCAAAAGATGTCTTTATTCTTCCAGCTTGAATGACACCCACCATCCCCAACCTGTAAGACTAAGGGTTCTACTTTGAACAAATGCATTTGTGCCCTAAGGAGGTGTCACCACAGCACCCTTCGCTCACATTGTAATTATGCAGACAGCGGCAATGATGTCATCACATTAGTCCCTCTTTCTGCATCATCAAGTATTGTCCATAGTTAGGAAAAGAGAGATAGAAGACCAAGTGAATAAGGTGACTAATCTAAACACTTCAGAAAATGTTGATTATTAAAAAGCATACAGGGGTAAAGAGAGGCAATTTGGGGTAGTAGGCTACACCAGGAGTTGGGTTCTAAAAACGATACAGTTTATGTAAGAAAAGTATTCCAAGTAGTAAATTTCTTGTTAACCATAGCAACCAATCAGCTTTCAACTGGTATTTCTATAGTGAAGAACTGAAAATGAATCAAGGGTCTTAATTGGATAGCATGTACAACAATACAAAAACTCCAGAGTAACTAGGCAGAAATCAGTTCTCATTAATCTGTCCAGTGTCCACCCCAAAATGTTGAAAGCTAAATTATGAAGGTTACAGCACATCATTAATCCTAGAATCCTATTCCTCCTCTTAAATCAAAAAATCTCACAAATGTGGGCGCTAGGTATCAGTTTTCCTCCAGTGTCTAAAAAAGATAAAATCAACTTAACCTTAAAACTGTTACATGTAATATTCCACCAATATATTAAATGCCCATTTGACAGTCCAATACAAATGTCCTAATCCACCGATGTGAATTATGGTGGATCCAAAGACTCCAAATCATGCTCCAATCATGCAATTAACTGTGTTGTAAAATGTGTCATCCGTGATTCCACACCACACTCTTAGCACACTGACACTCACCAGACACTTTGGCCCAATGTTGTGTGGGTCTGCTTGCGCTTTAATGTGAAGACTCAAACTCCATATCTCTGCTCTCCTCCTTGTGGTCTAAGCTCTAATTGATCTCTCTTTGGTCTAATCTGCATGATTGTGATACTCGTTTCTCATCCCCGTTAAGGACTGTATGGATTATGAGAGTTATCAGAGGTTCTAATCCTTTTCTGCTCTTCTTAAAACATTTTTTGTTTTTTGGCTGAAGATATATTTTCAACATTTTTTAATTAGTATTTTTTTCTGTAAAGCTTGCTAATATAAAAAATAGACAAAATAAACAGTAAATATCATATAACTGTTGAATAGTCAATGTTCTCTGTCTCTGTCCTTGGTGCTGAAATCCCAAACTCAGTCTATTTTCAGTACAAAATCTAATTCTCATTCTTAGCTCAGGTCACAGCAATTTTCAGTTTAACTGGTACGGTATGCATAGAGCTGTCCATCTATATATATATATGATCTGTATATATGATTTGATATATATGTTTACCTTGAGAAATGCAGTGCATCGGTGTTTAGCCTGGGCAGAGTAAGCTAACCTGGCACTGAGGATGTTTCTGTCTGGTCTATGTCAATATGAACCTAAGCCCTGCTAATCAGCACTGGACCACATAGCAGAAAAATGTGTTAAATTTACACTCATTAATTAACAGCCTTAAGAAATCACTGGCTTGTCACCAACAAAGAGGCTTCACACTACCACCCCAGTTGGTAAAAAAAGGAAGGTAATTAAGGGAAATTACTATGTGACTTGGGAACTCAAAGCTAAACTGCTAGTCTATTACAATGAATGGAAGACAATTTAGGTGAGAGGTTAATGAGTAAATGATTAATATCCTAAAGGGAATACGATGACTGCAACGCAGCATTCACTTTTAAGAAAAACACAGCAATAAAGGCAAAGAAATGTGTGCATTGCTAAACAAATTAAGCAACGCGGCATAGAAAATGACCACTTCAAACATAGATTGAAACATTTCACGGGACATTGCTTACTCAAAAACCATAGGCTGAAATATTCAGTAGAATATCTAATGTGTAGCAACATGTGCTTATCAAAGTTGAAACTACATTTCTCTTTTTAGTTGACTTTTTATGTGGTCACTATGCAGATATTCGTATTTAAAACATCCAAATGTAAAAGAAAACAACATAATAACTACCAGATTTTCTTCTGGCTAATTCCACTACTAGGTAGAACATTTGTGAGTGGATATTCATCCTCTTGCCCCCCCCCCCCCCCCCCCCTCCAAAAAAAAAGTGCACTTGGCTTTTTATCCAACTGACATTATATCATCAGTCTATTTTAATTTTCCTAACACTTCTAACAGAGCTTCTGACAGAGCCATGAATATATGGAAAAAAAAAACACACAGGGTCATTTAAAAACCAAAACAACCTCCTTTGGCTCCTAATAATTAGCTATTATGCCTCTATTATTCTGCATCCTGCCAGGTTGGAGACTGTGTGGTTAGTGGGAGCTGTAGTTCCACTTTGCCATTTTCTGATAATCAGTATCACCCATGGTTACACCAACATTTGGCCATTCATGGCAGACTCTTTGCAACATTGTACAAAAAGAAAGCAAATCTTTCACACTAGAGACTAGTAGCCTCAACACTGTAGCGCAGACATACACAATTTAGAAAAAGTTCTTACTTGTTAACTTCATGTTGTCATTGCATCATCAGCAAAAGTCAGCAAATACCTTCTCTAATTAGTGAACTTTCATATGTCATGAAGTTCCTTTATTAGTGACAGCATCCTTTTAGTGCTACTGGCATCCCTATTTTTGGTATTAATACAGATGTCAATGCTAACACAAATAGTAAATTATATATTATATGGGAACATTCTTTCTTCCTCCTGTCTGGTGATCCTCTTTCAGGCCTTGTCTAAATGAATCAAGCCTTGTTACCATGACAACATGATGCCTTAGTACCATTGTTTATCTTGTCACTCAGGAGAGAGCAGCTTATCTCTGATAATGGTGCATAGCAGGGGAAATATGTGATTCAGACAAGAGGTCTTCACAGACATGTTCGCTAACCATCCCCTTGTCTATTTGATGCTGAAAGCCTGTAAGACATTCTGCAATATTAAAGGCTGTGGAGAAATCAATTGGAAATATAATACAAGGGCACTGACTCATATAGATCAGAAAATGTCCTTTTTTTGGCTTGCTATCTCTATTCTTCTGGTAAATGATGGCTTTAATGAAAAAGACAGATTCTGAGAGAGCTGTATATATCAGGGCAGCTCGATATCTTGGAAAGTCATGAAGGAGATGAACTTGTTCCGTTCAGGCATGCAGCTTCAGAATGTGTTTTAGGGGTCACAATTCAAACTGATAGATAGATGACTTAATGCTAAAAAGGAAAAACGCAAACCTCTATTAAAAACTGCAAAGCTAGTATTTCCTAATTACAGTATGTATGTGAATATCTAAATGTGTTATACTATATATAAGCATGGAATATTGATTGTTATTAAAAAAAAGCATTTATCACAAAGTCCGAATTTGCACAGAGTCCATATATACTGTATATCAGGGAAGTAGATATGGGGGGGGGGGGTTAAACATCAGTGCAGATTGCAGAAGAAGTAGCTATGTGTGCTCTAACTAGTGGCGCTGGTCGCGCCGCCATCGCCGCACTCGGCACTGACTCACACACACACTGTGTTGTGTGTGTGCTGCCTGAGCCTGGCATTCTATTACACCGCCCAACCACCGGGGCACACTGGCCCAAGCTATTGGGCTTGGCTTAGGCTGAGGGAGGCTCTGTCAGCAGGGAGGGGCAGGGCCGAGAGCACCACTGAGCCTGCCCTGCCCTGCCCCATGCAGCCTGTATGTCCTCGGAGGCTCAGAGCAGAGAAACCAAGTGGAAGTGCCTCCCCTGGACCTCTGGGAACTGAAGGCCCCAGCAGCTAAGAGCCCTGCCCCTGGTCGAAGAGAGCCACACCCCCAGTCGCTGAAAGCTCCGCCCCGGTCACTGAGAGCCCTGGTCACTGAGAGCCCCGCCCCCCGGCCGCTGAGAGCCCCGCCACCGGACCAATGAGAGCAGGAGGTGAGCCCGGCTGGCCAGGTAGGTGTTTCCGCCCATATACACTGCCTCACTGTTATGCTAAACCCTCCCTGTTGTTTACCCCCCTGTATAGCTGTGCATTGCTGAAAGGTAACATTTTAAAAATGGCTACTTGATCATCTCGTGTAGTATGTTGTATCTGCAGTCTCTGGTTATCTCCTGTAATCTATCCACAGTCACTGGTTATCTCCTGTAATCTATCCAAAGTCTCTGGTTATCTCGAGTAATCTAGCCGCAGTCTCTGGTTATCTCCTGTAATCTATCAGCAGTCACTGGTTATCTCCTGTAATCTATCCGCAGTCTCTGGTTATCTCCTGTAATCTATCCGCAGTCTCTGGTTATCTCCTGTAATCTATTCGCAGTCACTGGTTATCTCCCGTAATCTATCCGCAGTCTCTGGTTATCTCCTGTAATCTATCTGCAGTCTCCGGTTATCGCCTGTAATCTATCTGCAGTCACTGGTTATCTTCTGTAATCTATCCGAAGTCTCTGGTTATCTAAAGAGGACCCTGGCTCTCGCTGCTCCACCTCTGCACCTCAGTGCCTCCAGGCTCCTTTATATGAGATCATGTTTTCTTGACTTGTCCAGCCGCAGCCACCAGGACAGGAGACAGGACTGAGCAGAGTGGGAGCGGCCGGCGCCTATCTGCCCACCAATCCTCTCTCTCTATTTGCATTGGTTCCACCTCCTTGCAGTGCCACTTCTCACCTTTGACTGCCCCTTGGATGAGGAGCTGGACCCTCAAGGGTGCTGTTAGCCACCAGCTTACCATGTGGACATGGATGTGGATGATGTTCTGAAGTGCTGCTGGCTGCTGCTGTCCATTGACCCACACAGTCCATCCTGGGTCACTAGGTGTATCCCTCTTTCCTGTGTCCTCCTCAGTCAGGCTAGCTTAGAACTGAAGTGCTGCATAATTTATTCCTGTCATTCTACTAGGTATCTGAGATTGTGGCAACTGCTGGCAAAGTTGGTGATTGAGGCGCTGGACTGAGTCTTCCATAATTGCTGTTGTGTTAGCCTGTTAGGCACATGTAGGGTATTGTGATCGTGGGCAGAATACCACGCCCGATTCCAAATCACACTGCAATGCTGGCAAAACACAGCGCATGTGTTTGTGCTCCATTCATTTTTACTGGCACCACAATGTAGTGTCTTTTTGCTGTGATTGTTGAGCGATTTATCACACAACAAGCATCCATAACCACACCGTGTTTTGGTGCCACTAAAAATGAATGAAACACAAACACATATGCTGTGTTTTGCCAACATCGCAGTGTGATTTGGAATTGCGGGCAGAATCACGGCAATTCTGCCCATGATCCCTAATCACTACATGTGAACAGTCAGGGCCTAATAAGCTAACACAACCGCAATTATGGAAGACTCAGCCTCAGCATATTTTATAGGTACAAGGAAGCCCAGGTTTTGTTTAACCATGTCCCTTAAGACCCTCCCACTATCATGTTTGGCCATACCCACTTTTTTGCTACGCACGCCGCAGATCACTGCCTCCCTGTCATGCCCCTCATTCTCAAGCTCGAAAGTTGGGAGATGCGCTCTGTATGTATGGACTTTACACAGTACCACTTCTTTTGCCTAGTATGCTGTGTAAAAAAAAAAAAAATCAATGAGTGTGCTGCCTTCCACAAGATGGTGCCCTCTTTACACCTGCCCAGTAAGATTGACTATTACAGTGCACCACCAATCTCACTGGGCAATGTTCATAAAAACTGGAAGAAGGCAAAACTGAAATCCGGTTCAATTCTCAAGAGGATCAAGGATGTAACGCAATTTGTGTTATTTAAAAAGACTTTTACTTAGTACCTACTGCTGAACCCCCACCCCCAGAATAAAAAATTATCTACGGCCCTGCTGTATATTAATGTTCAACAGGCAGATATAAAAATTACAAGTTTAATTAAAATCATTACATTTGCATTTTTTACATTGCATTTTTACACATAACCACCATAAGTACTTCCTCTCTTCATATTAGGCTTCTGTAAGTTGGACTTGGAGAGGGAAGGGCACCACTCTCCACTGTATTCCTGAATAGGAGGGGAGACCAAATTGATTGATCCCATCAGTGTACCGCTGCTCTTGGAATGTGGCCACTTCCTAAAAATGTATGCTCGCTGAAAATAAGGTCACACACTCATACGCAGACATGGAATGTATGCTTAAAATGCTTTTTGCTTTCAGTTCAATACTAGTCAACTGGCCATAAATGGGTATTCAGACTTTTTGGGAGAACTGGGAGAGGGCAATCTAAGGCCCCTTTCACACAGGTGGAGTCCACCAGCAGATCCGCCTGCTCGGCAGAGGATTTCTCCGCTAATCCCCGCTAAGCAGTCGAATGACAGGTCCATGTTCGCCATGCTGATGCAGAGCGCACACAGCCCGCTCTCCTCTATGGGCTGTCAGATGGAAATGGACCACCTGTCTGTTTCCATTTCAATGTCATCCGATCTGCCAGAGGGCGACAGGATCAGATCAGATGTCAGCAGGTGTCAATGGACTCATGTCCATTGACATCCACCGCTGCATAGAGAGCAATGGATGGTCTAATTGGGTCCGTCTGAAAAACTGACAGGTGGACCCAATCGGTCCATCAGTGTGAAAGGGGCGTAAATATTACATTTTTAGTGCAGTGCAGTGCATGTAAGACCAGCACCCTACATAGACTTTTAGGTCTCATGCACTCTGGGCTCTTCTGAAAGCCCTTTCTCCTGGCAGAAGAAAATCAGCATAAAAAAAGCAGCGTTTTTGAAAATCTGTTTACGCGTTTCAAGTACTCAGTGTTCATTTATTTAATTGGCCAGATTATTCATTTATTCCGGCCATTGAAATGAATGAACGCTCAAGCACGAAACATGCCTAGCCTTAACGAGCGTTTAGTCGCATCCAAGCATTTTTTATGCTCAAAAGCTTCTCGCAACTCTGGTGGGGTTTTTTCTGCCTCAAAATGCCCCTGCCTCTAAACTCCTGTAAATGCTTATGTGTGCATATACACATAGGCTGGAGGGAAGTTTAGAGGCAGAAGAAAAAAAAGCTTGCCTGTAAATCAGGAATTTTTGAGCTGCAGTGCTTATGAGCCTTTAATGATGCTGCTGGCATATCATATCAGTAAAAGTAAAAAACTGGATGGTAAAGCCAAACCCTCTGCATTTTTTTTTTTTTTAGTTTAAAGCAACACTGCTCTTAGAACAAAATTATTTTTTATTTTCTAATACTACAAAAAGTGACTTTATAGCCATTTTTTTATTAAGCTTTTTGGACAAAGTAAGGAATGGTTAAAATGCCTGTTGTGGTTGTTTTTTTATTACCCACGTCCCAATGGGTAGATATTGTGGGAATGCCCTCTTTGACAGCCCTCATGGAATTAAGCATCCCCAATGGAAGATTTCTCACTTTCTGTTCTAAAGATGATCATAAAATTTGGGATTTCTTATAAATTGTTATCTGCTTAGCAGCATTAGGTCCCACATCCTGCATACAAATTATGTACTGGTACCTTGATCAAATATACCATCTTTTTAGCATAAAGGGAATAAAAAAAAAATGTGATCAACTATATAAATATAAATATACTGTATGAACCACTGAATTAGTGTTGAAATAGCTGGTTTCAGCATGTAGAAGATTTTTGTTATATGAACAAAGCTGGGGATGGACTGGGAAAATAGTCTTCTTTAAAAAATCAGCTATTTTGGGATTCACATGTATCAGATGCATTGTGGGAATTATGTCAATTTCCAAGACAAGCCTTGTCATGTAATGACAGTGCCTGGAGCAAACCGCCTTTAACATGGTTTTACTGTTGATCTATGACCCCAGTATGTTAATGTACTCTTTGGTTAAAGTGGGATTTGTCAAAAGGCTCGCACATGTACTGACACTGCGGCAGGCAGGATTTATACAACAAAGACAAATGTGTAACAACAATCAATAGATTTTAATGAAATGGATCTTGCTCAAACCTGCTGCTGTTTTAAAAAGCTAAAAGGATTTTTAATAGGATTCACTGACAAGTAGTCTTGTTTCATGTTGTTGTCAAAATAAAGCAGATGGATGTCTATAATTGATCAAAACCTCCTTTATGATAGTATTTTTAGCTTCTTGACTGTTTAATATAATCTCAGAACAATTTTAGTGACGGCCCTTATTTAATATTTGATTTTAGGAACTGTTAAACGAAAAAAAAACCTTGCCCTATCCCACGCTTCCTATCTCAGCGCTATGGAGTAGCAAGTTCCTCAACACAGCTGGTTAAATAAGTATATATATAGATATATCTCAATCAGTAGCCACTTAAAAAATAATCATACATATAAACAATAGATGGGCAATTAGGAACTAATAGTCAGTAACAAATACACACATCAAAGCTGCGCTCCAGTCAATTGGCATAAAAATTGACAGGCTAGTATATGGTCATCATCATATACGGCACAATGGTTATACCAGATAGACTAATGAAAAATAATAAGGTAACAGTCTCTAGTGGACACAGATGAAGTTTGCAGCTGGACAATGAGGAGTGCACCATTCACCAAAAATTCTTCCACCACATGCTCAACGGTCCTTGCAAGGGGTTTACACTCACCGGAACCAAAAGGTTATCAGGCCTCTAGCTACATCCTGTAGATTGCTCGGTCCAGATGTCTTTACAAAAACCACCAAAGTCCAGGGACATAGGGAAAGAGACTCCACATATTCTAATACCATTTAACCATTTATTAAGTAAGTAGTTTGATAAAAGTTCATAGTTCCATGACACTGTGCTCATCAGATAAGTGATCGTATAGCTTAATGTCGGTAGGTCACTCTTCCTGAAAGCTTTTTAGGGACCAAGTGTGCTTCGGTGGAGATCGGAAAGATCTCGGCATTCTGCACTTCTTCCCTCCGGTTAGCTCTCTAGGTCCTGGAACGCACAGAGTCAATGACGTGCTTTCCGGTCGCGCCCTGCTACATTTCGTCATCCCGATTTTGTCAAAGGGCGCATATGACACCAACATTGAGCTATACGATCACTTATCTGATGTGCACAGTGTCATGGAACTATGAACTTTTATCAAGCTACTTACTTAATAAATGGTATTAGACTATGTGGAGTCTCTTTCTTATGTACAAATACATAAGTGGTCCATATAGTGAACTTGATGTTGAAATTAAATTTGGTGTTGAGTTATTCACTATAAGGTCATCACAGAGGACAGGGGGGCACGCTTTACGTCTAGAGGAAAAGAGATTTAATCTGCAAATACAGAAAGGTTTCTTCACGGAAAGAGCTTTGAAAATGTGGAATAGACTCCCTCAAGAGCTGGTTCTGGTCAGCTCAGTAGATTGCTTTAAAAAAGACCTGGATTCTTTCCTAAATGTGCATAATATAACTGGATGCTAACATTCATAGATAAATCCAGGGATCTGACTGCTTCTTGGGGGATTAGGATGGAATTCCCCCCCCCCCCCCCCGGAGCAAATTGGATCATGCTTTGCTGGGGTTTAGTATTGTATATATAAAATTGTATGATTTTTTTTCCCTTTTATTGGTTTATTTATTGGTTTATTGGTTGAACAAGATGGGCTTGTTTTTTTTCAAGCAGACTAACTATGTAACTATGTTTTGCAAACACACTATATATCTTGAATTATTACTGCACAGATTCTGTATAGACCATTAATGCATGCATTTAAAATGATTTAAAATCTTTTAGCACGTATGTGATTAATGTACCTTACAATAATGAATTGTAACTGCATTAGAAACATGGAGGGCATACCGCCTGTGTGTTTATATGCCTCCAGCATAGTGAACCCTGTATTACAGTTTACAGCTTCTGTAAACTGCCTGCATAGTCTGCATACATATGGCACACATGGAATAGGAACTTAGATTGGTCTGTTTTTTTGGGTTTTTTTTTTTTCAGTCCCATCAATATTTAGTTAATGTATGTATCTAAATCCAGGGAGAAGAGTGCTATCTACATATACCACTAATGTACAAGGACTGATGTCCATGCAGAACAATATATTGTTAAAAGTTCATGCTGAAACATTTTCAGTCTATGTGAAAACATTATATAGTTTCCCTGAGGATGCATGTTCTGTGGTTATGATAATAGAGCCAATGATATAAAAACAAGGCAAAAGAGGGCATGTGGATTATAATTAAATGTATTCTTATCTTATATAATCTAAATATCAGATATTCCTTGCTGGCAGAGGTGATTACATCTATAAAATACCACTTAACTGGCAATATTTGTCATCTGTCATTTGGGAAAAAGAAGCCCTGTGAGATCTTGGGTTGAGTACCATCAGGTCAAGATAACAGCATTACATCATTTAGAATTATTTGTCACTTATGCACCTGGTTGCTTGCGTTTGCATATGGTTGTTTGCATCCTCAATGAGTTTACAAAATATTGAGAACATACTATTTGAAATAGATATCCAATTCTAAGGGCATTTATAACGTTTCATGCAATTGTCAACATGTCTTTTTTCAGTGTCTTTTTCAATATATTTGTGCAGTAATAATTAAAAATATATTTCTTTTGAATAACAAATAGTCTGATATTCCTATGGCTAGTTTATCTCATTCCTGAGGGAATTAGGGTTTACAATTTTGATCTGGGAGTTAAAAATCCATCAGAGGATAACTATAAGTTAGAGTATTGCATGTTAGTCCATATTTTCCCTCATTATTATACTTTACTTTGCAAAATACTACTTCTTCAGCAGAGAACATTGTTATTGTATATTGGAAAATTGTTCCTTCTGAGGAATACTCACAACTCTAATAAGAGAAAATCTTGAAAATGCATTTCCAAATATCATACAGACAAATAATTTAGTTTACTAGGCAATGGAAATTATACTATGACTTAGCAATAAACAACAGTAAAACATCTGAGAATAAGCCTTTCTCTGGCTGCAAAGATGTTAACTGAAACAGAGACAACTGCTACTGATGAGTACATTTTGTACCAAAACTTCTACACTTATCACCCCCAGAGATGCCCCCCAGAGACATTGCAGTCTAATGCTCCTTTAATTATAAACTAGTTCTATTCCTTCTTTTGAATATTTTATTAATCTTAATTAAAAGCCTGCTTACCTTGCTACCTTACGACTACTGTTTCCAAGTTTTGAGCACTTTGTACGTTTCAGTAAAAATTTCAACATGCAATACTAATGTATGTCAGGGGACAGGGAAGAAAATAATGTAGAGGGTCGAGGCAAACATCAAATTATTAATTACCACTTCTGGAGCCTTTGAAAAAAAACATGTTTTGCTGGTTGAGTTAGACCTAAAGAAATATGTTTGATATAATATTAATGCTTATTTTCTGGACGCTCATTGAAATAATTGTTGGTAATGAGTGGTTTCCCTAATATTACAGTGTTGGACACTTCCATTATCTCAAGTGGGCCTTCATTGGTCTGCACTGTTTTATCAGCAGGGAGATACTTGGGTTATGGAAGAGGCTGAGAATGAGTGCATTTACATCAGCAAACTCAGATGTGGGATTACCATCAGCCAGTACTTCCAAAACAACCAGAACTGGACAATCAAAATCCATCTTATCCAGATTTCAGACTTTAGGAAAAAAAATCTAAATGGGACTTTTCTAAAAGTGGTTCCAGGAGCGACTTTTTTGCATGTAAAAAAGTATATTCTTACTACATTAAGCGTACTTAAAAAAAGAAAGAATAATTAGTGATTGTGAATTGTCAGATCATTTGTTAATATTAAATTGTCTTTTACCCTTTGTGACCATATGTTTAACTGCAAGTAAGGGTCCAGTCTCAAATCCTGCTCCATTTACACTGACCAAAGTCAAGGAACTCAGTCTTCAACTTCTAACATAAAATTCCCTCCTACCCAGACTTGCTACTACTTCTGCATGTAAATCAAGCTTTGTATTATTATTAAAAGAGAACAAACAAGATGCACTCCAATAATGTTTAGCTGGAAAAAACAATCCCTACAGCTTTAGCCACATCACTCACTTGTAATGAAGTATGTACCATGTTTTGCGAGCAGCTGGATCTTGGAGAAGTCTTCACTGCATGGATGCTTGTCCTCTTCTTGTCTGTGAACTTCCTGTGCTTCAATGGTTAACAGCTTCAGGTTTTCAAACAGAATAGCATTACAGATAGTGTGACAGGGACACCCCCCCTCTTTCCTTCTCCTTCATTGATAAAAGTTCCTACATTGATTACACTGCCTTATTATAAAATAATTTGTGAATGAGGAGAATCTGATCAGTCACAGGATTCTCTTCCCCATTTACAGATCATTTTACATGCAGTGTAATCAATAAAAGAAATTTCCTCAGTGAAGGAGGAAAAAGAAGGGGTCGTGTCCCCATCAGACCTGCTGTTCTGCCTGAAGACCCAAAGATGTAAATCACTGCAGCACTGGAAGTTCGGAGACAGGAAGAGGACAGGCATCCCTGCAGTGAACATTTCTGCAGGATCCAGCTGCCTGCCTGAACAACATGTGACATCCTTCATTACAGGTAAGAGATGTAATTAGAGCTGTAAGGTTTTTTTTTAGCTAAACTTGAGCTTAATGGAGCGCCAGATGCTTTTCTTTTTTTAACAAAAAAGTTTATTAAGGTTTTCCAAAAACAAACATTTTATAGCGAATTAGTCATAGATACAGACATCTTACACAGTTTTCTTACATTTCTCAACAAATGTAGTTGTATTAGTCA
The DNA here is from genome assembly GCF_042186555.1 of Aquarana catesbeiana. NCBI lineage: Eukaryota > Metazoa > Chordata > Amphibia > Anura > Ranidae > Aquarana > Aquarana catesbeiana. The sequence continues at coordinate 311,893,396 of NC_133324.1, forward strand.
GAGCAACAATATGCTAACAAGAACATTGCACCTAATCCGGGTAGAGGTATAAGGGGCACAGTGATTAAATCATACACTTTAATCCCACATTCATATAAGGAGACACAGAAATTTATTAGTGAGGAACAGATTATGTCGTTTATCGTGTGCCATGACCCAGGGCCCTCAATCAATTGTTAAATGTTTTGCTTCACCCATGCTGCCCAAATCTTCCCAAATTTTTTAGGACAATTTCTTCCCATATATGTTATTTTATATAATGGTAATGCCTTATTTACTAAGGACTGCCAAAGCTGTCTGGTGGGTGGTTGGGCCTGATTCCAATGTAATAGGATTGCCTTTCTAGCGTATAGTGTGGTATAGAAGATAAATAGTTTCTTCCCCCATGAGACCTCTAGGAAGTTGCAGATACCTAACAAAAGAGGGATCAGGCTGTATGGGATCTTCACCTTCCCAATAGAGTTAATTTCAGCAAGTATATTTTCCCAGAATTCCTTCACACCAGGGTAGGACCAGACTGTGTGGAAGAAGTCAGCGTCATCCGAGCCACACCTAGCGCATCTCGCCGACCTGTCAGGGTAGATTCTTGCTAAACGTACTGGAGAATAATATGCACGGTGAAGAAACTTCAATTGCATGAACCTGTCCCTGGCCGAAATTGTAAGGGGTAGATATTGCTGAATCTCCTCTTCCCAGTCCTCATCTGTCAGCTCCGGAATATCCCCCCGCCATAACTCACACAACTGGGATACTCTAGATGTGTCATGCGACGCAAATATATTATACAACGTGGACAACGTTTTCCCATTATCCGGGGATTTAAGTGAATTTTCCACCTGCGACCCCTCCAGATTCAGTTGGTCAGGGAACTGGGACCTGAATGCATGGCGCAACTGGAGGAATCTAAAGAACATATGATTTGGGAGATCCCTATCTCTTTTTAAGGCATCAAAGGAGATCAGTCGGCCCTGTGATACTATATCCCCCAAAGTTTTGACCTCATATCTAGCCCACACAACTGGGTCAGGAATAGAACAAAAGTGAGGCAGCCGAGGGTTGCCCCATGAGGGAGTCGCAGAGGACCAGTCATTAGGTCCCATGAGCTGTTTTTGAATCAAATCCCAAACCTTAAGAGTCGTTTTCATGGGGAGAGTCACATGAGCATTGGATCTGGGACCTCTATGAACCAAATTCCCCAATTCAGCAAATGAGCCCACCAACGCCGCCTCCGTAGTGGAAGCAGGATTGGTCGGGTCCTCTGAGAACCACCACTTAACAGTCACTAGGACCGCCGCCCAATAATATTTCAGAAAGCAGGGTAGGGCCAGTCCCCCCAGCACACCCGGCAGCTGTAAGGTTGATCTGGCTATTCTAGGGGCCTTCCCATTCCAAATAAATGAGATAACAATACTATCTAAGTGTTTAAAAAAGGTTATCGGTATAAAAATTGGAGTTTGACGGAATAAATAGGTAAATTTGGGTAATACCGACATCTTTATTAAGTTAACGCGGCCAACTGGTGTTAGAGGTAGGGATTTCCATGTGGCGCATCTTTGAGAAAAGCGATTGACCACTGGGTTTAAGTTGAGGGTTATATATTTTTTTAAATCTTGATGTATTTCTACCCCTAGATATTTAAACTGAGAGACTCTACTAAGCTGCCCATCTGCCTGCAGAGCCAGCATGAAGAGGGAACAGGATTGACTTCCCCCAATTTATGCAAATGCCAGAGAATTTTCCAAAATGATTAATTACTGAGAGGGCTGCCCGTAGAGAAGTACCATCATCTCTAAGATACAGTAAGGTGTCGTCAGCGTATAAGGACACCTTTTCCTGTATTGGACCCCTTGTAACCCCCCGAATCTCCGGTGTAGCATGGAAGAGGGCAGCCATTGGCTCAATCGCCAGGGCAAAAAGTCCCGGCGAGAGGGGGCACCCCTGCCTAGTCCCCCTACTAAGGGGGAATGCCGGAGAGAGTACCGTACCCGTGCGTACCCTGGCCGTCGGGGCCCTGTATGCCATCCTGACCCAGGAGAGGAAGGCCGGACCGAATCCGAATCTGCGGAGTACTTCCCAAAGATAGCCCCATTCCACAGAATCAAAGGCCTTCTCCGCGTCGAGAGAGGCCACAATCTCGTCTTCCACACTTTCCTCCCCGGAGGCCAGGACTGCATACAGCCTACGAATATTTATATCAGTGCCCTTCCCCGGCATAAAGCCTGACTGGTCTTCATGAATAAGGGTAAGTATTACTTCGTTTAGGCGTCTGGCGAGAATTTTAGTCAATATCTTTGCATCAGCATTAAGCAGGGATATGGGTCGGTATGAGGGGCATAGATGGGGGTCCTTCCCTGGTTTGGGTATAACCACTATAATGGCTTGTGCCATAGATAGTGGGAGCTCCCCCATTCGTAGAGTCTCCGTAAGCATTGCATGCATCCTATGGGCCACCTCACCTACATATAGTTTATAGAATTCGGGAGGGAGACCGTCTATTCCCGGAGTCTTCCCCGTCTGCATAGAACCCAAAGCCTGCTGGACCTCCTCCAAAGCTATTGGGGCATCTAAGCTCTCCCTCGCCGCGTCTGTAGGTACCGGAAGCGTTACCCTGTCTAGAAAATCTGAGAGTTCATCAGGAGAGTATTGTGTCTTAGAAGAGTACAGAGTCGAGTAGTAGTCAGCAAAGCAGGCATTAATTTTAACTGGGTCAGATACCAGAGTCCCATCACTCTTTCAGATACGGGCTATGGTGGAGATCGAGGATTGCTCCTTGGCCAACCAGGCCAAAAGCCTGCCTGTCTTGTCTCCCTGCTCAAAGATTCTCTGTGTCTGGGCCAGATGGCGTTTATTTGCCTTGGCCACTCTAAGGAGCATAACCTCCCGGTAGGCCACCCTCATATCTTGTGCTATAATAGGGTTAGAGGTAAGGGCAAATCTAGTCTCTAAATCTTGGGCCTTAGCTTCCGCTTCCTCCAATAACATTGCGTCATTTCTACATTCCTTGGCTATGGATGACATGTAGCAACCTCTAATGTAAGCTTTAAAGGTGTCCCATACAGTCCCTGGTGTGGCGGAATTGGCATTAGATAACCAGAATTGCTTAATCTCTTTGACCATCTCTACTTCTATTGTAGGATGTTCAATCCAGAACCGAGACAGCCGCCAAATTCTATCTGCCTGTGGGGTAGTAGTTTGCAATGTACACAGCAACGGGGAGTGGTCAGATATCCCTCTTGAGAGTATCTCAATGTCTATAACTTTGGGAAGCATGGGCAGGCTGGCATACAACAGGTCAATACGAGATAATGTATTGTATGAGGAGGAATGGCATGTGTACATACGATCCGATGGGTGTTTCCATCGCCACACGTCTTCCAATCCCATTGTCTGGGACCAACGGAACAATGCCGAATCAGTGGCGGGGTCTGGGGTCAGTTTATCTAGAGAGGGATTCGGAGGGATATTAAAATCTCCCGCAAGGATCACATTATCCGTAGGAAACTGGGCAATCAGGGCAACCATTTTCTGTAGGAGAGAGACATTAGCCGGAGGCGGCAGATAGACACCCACCACCACAACGGCTATTGTGTCAATAACAGCGTGTAACAGCACATATCTGCCTTCTGGATCTATAAGTACATCCAGGGGTTCAAAATTGACAGATCTATGGACCAAAATACTAACCCCCCTGGCGTAGCTAGTGTGGGTAGCATGGTAATGATGTCCCACCCACGGCCTCTTCAGTCCCAATACTCTACCTCCTACCAAGTGTGTCTCCTGAAGGATGCAGATATGTGGGGTATATTTTCTAAGGTAATCAAAAACCAGAGAGCGCTTGATTTTATGGTTAAGACCTTTGACGTTCCAGGACAGGATCTTCAATGGAGCCATATCCCGGGAGGACAGATAAATTCAACGGGGAACCACATATCTCGGAGATTTATGGGAGGCCTCCCCCCACCCCACCCCTCCCCCATCAGTGGGCAAGCAAAAATCCAACAGGAAGGTAATAGGGAGACAGACAGGAGACTTCCTAGCATAACTTAATCCTCTGGTGTTATAGAACCATTTGTATTGAAATGCAGTCAAGCATGCAAGTACAAGAAAACCAAGAACAGAAATAAAACGAAACAAACAAAAAAAACCAAACTTCCCTCCCTTCCCACCCCACACCCCTTTAATTGAACCTTGGGGTGTTTGTGTACCCATAACAACCATAAACCAACTTAAATGTAGGAGAAGACTCCTATGGGGGCAGTGTGTAGCAATCGACACACCTAGGACCTAATGGAGCGCAGGGACTCCACTACACGCATTACCTGTAGGCCATTGCTGATAAAAAGGAAAAATACTTGGCAAGGGAACAGAGAAACCCTTCAGCATTTACCCAACCTCTCACACTTAGATCATTCTAAGGGTACAAACTTAGTTACACAAGCTATTCGCTCAACCTGTAGAAAATAAAGAAGGTTAATCAGTACATATCAAACAATTATGCTTCTCAGTTGAGACCGAACCAAGGGGCAAGACTCTGCACCCCCCAACCCCTCTATCCGATCGGCAAGTCCACAGGCGGTTCACAGTTCTGGTGAATATACAAGTGTCATGTGCAATCACATATCTCTGAGAGTAAAAGGCCCGGAGAAGCAGCATTCACCCCCCACCCACCGCAGAGCAGGGAGTCCAGTACATCCATCATCGGGGGGGGGCCACGGGACGGGGGGGAGACCAACGGCAAAGAGAATCAGATACCACAGGGAAGTCAAAGGTGGCCGACCCCTCCCGACCCCAAGTACAAAACCATTCATCAGAATATTGATCGCCTCTCATATCAACACCAGACAGTGCATCCGGTTCACATTCTAGATCTTGTCCCCAAGAAAAAACAAATGCACTACTTCCTGTGGTCTATTGGATTTAAATAGAGAGCGGGTTGCAAAAAATAAATAACTGCTTATCTTACCGCCAACCGTCTCTGGTAAATTAAAGGAGTATTCTTGGTGGTCTCTGATTTACATATTAATGACTGCGTGGCAAGGACTCAAGCCATCTGGACGCCTCCTCCGGGGAGGTGAAGAATTTTGTAGTCTCACCGTCCACCACTCTAAGCCGCGCTGGGAATAGCATGTTGTACTTGAGCCCCCTGGTGCGCATCTGGGCTTTTACTTGGTCAAATGTCCTACGCTGTCTCTGCGTTTCGACCGAGTAATCAGGGAACAGCATGATCTTCGCGTTTTCGGATCTCAGTTCCCCAACTTTTCTGGCTTCTCTAAGAATTAAATCATGGTCTCTGAAGTTTAGCATGCGGAATATGAAGGTTCGTGGCAGTGCTCCCGGCAGACCCCGGACCAATGGCATCTTGTGAGCGCGTTCCACCGCAAAATGGGTAGAAAACGGAGCCTGTGGAAGAAGAGTGCGGAGCAGATGTTCCGTATAAGCCTCTGGATCTCTTCCCTCCACTCCTTCCGGAAGTCCCACCAGTCGCAGGTTGTTTCTGCGATTTCTGTTTTCCTGGTCTTCAGCGTGGGATTCCAGGGTTTTCATCTTAACTTGCAGTGTACGTATTGAGGCACTGTGATCCCGAATGGCATCCTCATTGTCTCCTACCCTTCGTTCTGCCTCCGTTAGCCTATCACGGTATTTGTCCATATCACGTCTTATGAGTCCCATTTCGGATTGCATCTGTTCTATTTTCGTGGTGAGGGTAGTTTGGCAGCCTGTTATCGTCTGCATTAGTGCTTAGAATTGGTCCGTGGCTAGCTGAGACGTTTCTGCAGATGTTTCTGTGTGCTCCGTTTCGGACGCCATGTTAAGTCGCACCGCTGCACGTGTGTCTCTGGCCGGCGGTGGAGTTTTTTGGGCCGACTGCCTTTTTCTCTGTGCAGCGGAGGTCCCCTTACGCATACCCAGTCTAATAGTCAGCCCGTCAGCCAGGAGATTGTGGCTATGTAATTTGGGGGGCCGGAGTAAGTTATCTGTGCAGCTTGGAGCCCCTGAGCACCCTGCCTCACAGCAGGGTGCTCCACTTATGCATATCCCTCGGTGACGGCGTTTACAGTACCGGATGCCGCTGTCCTCGTGCCCCAGATTAGCTCCCGTAGTGAGTCACTGTAAAGTGGGGTGAGGAGGGTGACTGTATGTCTTTAGAAGGCAGATGATTACTTCAGTATAGCAGGTAAAACAGTGTGTGCTAATATCATAGGGGATCAGAGCACAATGGCTGCACAACCTGTAGTTCCTGTCTCTCTCTTCCCCCCAGGATTCTCCACTTGTGTCTGCCTGGCGCTGGATGGGTTTGTAAGGCAGGATGCCGCCGTCTATGTGCCCCCAATGATCTCCCGCACAGGCTCGTAGTAAATCCCCCTGTCAGTGGGGTAAGGACTACACGTCTTATAGAGTCAGATGAGAGGGAGCATTCTATATTCAGGCGGCAGGGGATCGGAGCGCGAGACCTATGCAGCGTAGATCCCCCTTCTCTCCCTGCACAGCAGGATGCTCCACGCGGTCTCGCTGGCGGCGGCTTTAACTTGCCCGACGCCGACGGTTCTTTGACCCAGATTACCTCTCAGGGGAGCTCAGGGACAGCCGCAGCTCAGCAGGATCATCAGGGCATCTGTATATCCCTTGGAGTCGGATAATAAGGTCGATCAGGAGCGGAGCTCTTGTCCCACACGCCCTGCTAGGTCGCCATTTTGACCCTGCCCCCGCCAGATGCTTTTCTAGCCAATCAATAGCTACTAATGCTGTTGGCTTAAAAAAATAATATGGTTAACGTTTTATTAAATAAGTGTGGAAGAGCTTTGCAATTTTATGCCAGGTCTGGTGCTTGCATGCTGCTTTTTTGGTAATTGGTGCAAGGTTATTGGTGTGAATAGTGCAATTTTAAAAATGATGTGCACAACACTAGCAGAAAAACAATAAACAATAATGCCACAAACAATTGCTACATACCATAGAAACACTAATAAATGTGTCACTTGGTGATTAACCACTTGCTTACTGGGCACTTAAACCCCCCTCCTGCCCAGACCAATTTTCAGCTTTCAGCGCTGACGCACTTTGAATGAGAATTGCGCGGTCATGCAACACTGTACCCAAATTAAATTTTTATAATTTTTTTCCCACAAATAGAGCTTTCTTTTGGTGGTATTTAATCACAGCTGGGGTTTTTATTTTTTGCTAAACAAACAAAAAAAGATGGAAATTTTTGAAAAAAAAAAAAAATCATGTTTAGTAGTTTGTTATAGAATTTTGCAAACAGGTAATTTTTCTCCTTCATTGATATGCGCTGATGAGGCGGCACTGGTGGGCACTGATAGGCTGCACTGATGGGCACGGATAGGCACAGATAAGGCGGCACTGATGGGCACAGTTATGGTGGCACTGATAGGCACAGTTATGGCGGCACTGATAGGCACAGTTAAGGCAGCACTGATAGGCACAGTTAAGGCGGCACTGATGGGGAAAGATAAGGCGGCACTGATGGCCACTGATGGGTGCTGATGGGTGGCACAGATGGGTGGCACGGATGGGTGGCACGGATAGGTGGCACTGATGGGCACTGATAGGTACCACTGATGGGCGGCACTAATGGGTGGCACTGATGGGCAGTGATGGGCTGCACTGATGGGCACTTATGGGCACTGGTAGGTGACACTGATGGGCCCTGATAGGTGGCACTGATGTGCAGCACTGTTGTTGCACTGATGTGGGCGCTGATGGGTGGCACTGATGGGTGGCACTGTGGGCACTGATGGGTGGCACTGTGGGCACTGATGGATGGCACTGATTGATGGCATTGTGGGCACTGATGGATGAGGCTGGTGGGCACTGGTAGGCAGCACTGCTGCCTATTGCTGTGTCACTGGCAGGGGCAGATGACCGCCGGTGATTGGGTTTTTTTTTCCTCCTCACGCTGTCAGCGCGAGGAGGAAAAATAGCCGATTACCGGCTCTGTTGATGTCACATGATCAGCTGTCATTGGCTGACAGCTGATCATGTGGTAAGGGGTCGGGACCAACCCCTTACTCTGATCTGTGATCAGGCGAATCTCATAGACTCGCTGATCACCGAGGGCGCCGCGCGCGCCTGCAGGGGGCGCGCAGGCCGCTGGTGCACTGAACGACGTCAATAGACATCGTCCCGGCAATGTAGATCTGCGCTGTTGCCGTCATTTGTGGTTAATTAAGCATGGCACATTTTGGTATGCTAAGACTGTTTACTATAAAAAATATCTCAAATTGTGCTCACATATATATTTTCTATATAGAGTCCACAAGCACATTTTCATTGTTTGACGTTTTGACTAATAAATGTGTATCTGAAGTGTAAACACATGCATGATACAAATATATAAAAGAGGAAAGCAATAAATAATGTAGTAATATTTTTTTCTTTTTTTTCACTTTATTTGTAATATGACCCATTCCAGTTCATTGATTTATTAAAATAATTTCTGATGTGCTAGTCATAAGGTTTTTTTCATAAAAAGGGCACCCACAATAGCAGTTGTTACTACTACTGGGATGTTAGCCAATATGAAATTAGTCTTCCAAGTAAGCACCTCCAGGTGTTCCGTAGAATGATTTAGCAGTGTTACTTGTTTGAAGAGAGTCATGCATTGCTACAGAGAATCATTGCCTATTATCTGTTAGCTGATGTGTGCCACACTAAAACTCCTATGATATCACAGCAATTGCATTGATCAGCAGAACCAGTTCCCCAGTTGATGTCATTATTAATGCAGTCACACTTGTTTTATTCCAGAGTCACACAGGACGGGTGCTCCTTATTTCTGGGCTGCCATCTTTTGGCAAAGATGAAAAGAAAATGTCATTTCCACATCAATTATTCAAAGGTCACTATGTCTCAAAGGCAACAAAAAGGGGACTGTAAGAATGTTCAGAGAGCAAAAGTTCTGCAGAGAAAACAACGATGTCCCTCTCTAGATGCTGCATGGCATCTGCTTTTCCAAGATTTACTGACAGTATCAGTGAGCTCCAGTGCCTCCTTCATTTAAAACCACAAGATATACCAACTGCTGCGACTAAACATCCACTAATGTTTTATCATTTTTACTGCTCATAGCTGAAAATTATTCCATATTCTGCTATACAAGCCGCAAAGAAATTAACATTTGAAATTATGTTATAGAATGTAGTCTATGTTCCTTACATACAGTTTAACAAGCACAGTAGTTTATCTGAGAGGGTTTTTAGATTGGAATAGAAGAATACTTAACAGCAATTTTATACAATACTGTACACACAAGTGATCGTAAAAAGAACTGATTAAAGTAATGGATTGAATATTGAGAAACATTGGAATGTAGACACAGAGCATTTTATTGATGTTGCCAATTTATCTACAATCTACAATAATAAGTTAATTTCACTAATATGTACAGGTTTAAAGCCTTGGATACAATCTGAACCATAAGGAAACTAACATAAGGATGGAATAGCCTCATGAGTGATGCCTGAAATGCAAGAATGGGTGAACGTAAAGGAGCGTGTGATTTACATGATATGGTCATGACTTTACAGAGCTATAAAAAGAAATAAAAATAGATGCAGGGCTACATTACCGATAAACAATGCAGCATATATCCAAATAATGTTTTTGTCAATTGCAGCTGACTTTGATTCTGTGTGCACAGAAGTTCACTACCAAATTGTGTTTGGAATGAAGAGATGTTGGTAATATTGACTTCAAAATGCCTCTTCTAGACTGGGATATGAAATGTAATTGACATATTGTAGACCTTCTGTGCCAACAATGACAACAATAAGCTTCTAAGGTTTTGAGTCTAGAAAGCATCCAACCTTTAGCAACAGTGCAGTAAATAGTAGGTTTAGAGACATGTAGATACCAGAAAGAGATCAATGGGACATGCTTTTATGAGAATTTTATAGACAAAGAATGACATGAACAGAACTGTGTGATGTGAGCTACAACTCCCAGCATTACCTTGGTATGTCTACTAGTTCTGCAGGAGATGGTAGCCTCAGACTGGTTGGCTTTGAGACACAAATGTAAATACAGACAATCTCAAGATTTTCTAAAACTAGGACTTACATGTGATGTGAGGCACCGTTGAGTTCTGATCACTCACATCTGTGCCATGTTCATCATTCCGCTGTGTTTGAGCCTATGCTGATGGAAGGTCAACTGAACAGAACATGGTTGATTCCACTATAAATGTCCTAAAGAGCCTGCAGACACTAAATAGGGTAAATATACACATTTAAAATGATTGTAAAACCTTATATTATGCTACTATTAAAGTGGTTGTATACCCGCAAACGAAAAAAACAAGAAAAAAAAACCTGTAAGGCAAAGCCATAATGAGCTAGTATGTACCTTAGAACAAAGCCTTCGCATCACATCCCGGTCAACGCAAAGGGAGCTGACATTTTCCCCTCAGCGTTTCTTCCGGGTTTGTGGAAAAAAAGAGATATACAACCGCTTTAAAAGGTTTTTGTATCTTAATTCACAGAATGCATTAAGGTAAAAAACCTTTTGCCTTTAAAACCCCTTTAACTGCTTCCCTCCTAACCAATTGTAAAATGACGGTCGGAGTCCTGTTATCCTAGGTGGACATCATATGACATCCTCCCAGGATGGGGCCGCACTCCGGCATGATCTGTCACCCACTGTGTCCACCGGACACAGTGGCTGACAGATAAATGTACTGGGCTGCTGCCAGTACCATGTGATTGCTGTGACCACTCACAGCAGATCATATGACAATTGTACACAATGAATGGCTTCAATTCATGCCATTCATTGTGTACTATTGTGTTGATCTCTGTGAAAAAAAATGTAATAAAAAAGAAAAATATTTTAAAAAATTGAAAAAATGTATAATTTTATTTTCATACTGTCACCAATCTGTGTCCCTGATCATACCAGTTATATGATGCTGTACTGCACTGGTGACAGCATGTAAAAAAATGAAAGAACATTGTGGAAAATGTCTTTATTTTCCAAAAAATTAAAAACTTACTTAAAAAAACTTGCCTCTTAATTAGTACCTTGGACTGTCTACCTTTAAAAAAAGGGGTCATTTGGTGGTTGTTTGTACTGTCCTGGCATTTTTGAGCCTCAAGAAATGAGAGGCTGTCAGTACATCAGGATTGATCAATTCTGAGATACCGTATATACTCGAGTATAAGCCAAGTTGTTTCAGCACATTTTTTTTGTGCTGAAAAAGCCCCCCCAGCTTATACTCGAGTCTCCCTGCCTCACTGTGCCCATCTGCAGCCTCATGCACCTGATCCCCCGGCGCTGTGACATGCAGTCTAGTCGGCGGCCGTCCAGTGAAACAAAGCCCCACCATTCTCCTCGTCCTCGTCCATGATAGGCGGAACACTGACTCACTGCTGGGAAACTGAAACAGTGTTCCATCAAGGATGAGGATAAGGAGAAGGCAGGGCTTTGTTACACTGGACTGCATTTCACAGCGCCGGTGTTCTGGAGACCAGGTACATGAGGTTGCAGATGGACACTGTGAGGCAGGGAGATGGGCAGAGCGAGGCATGCAGATGGACATAGTGAGGCATGCAGATGGACACAGTGAGGCATGAAGATGGACACAGTGAGGCAGGGAGATGGACACAGTGAGGCATGGAGATGGTCACAGTGAGGCAGGGAGATGGACACAGTGAGGCATGCAGATGGACACAGTGAGGCATGCAGATGAGCACAGTGAGGCATGCAGATGGACACAGTGAGGCATGCAGATGAGCACAGTGAGGCATGCAGATGAGCACAGTGAGGCATGCAAATGGGCACAGTGAGGCTGCAGATGGGCACAGTAAGGCTACAAATGGGCCCAGTGAGGCACAGTGAGGCTGCAAATGGGCACAGTGAGGCTGCAAATGGGCACAGTGAGGCTGCAGATGGGCACTGTTGACCCACTTTTCCACTTATAGTAGCTTCTGCATTTCTCACCCATGGCTTATACTCAAGTCAATACGTTTTCCCAGTTTTTTGTGGTAAAATTAGGTGCCTCGGCTTATATTCAGGTCGGCTTATACTCGAGTATATATGGTATAAATGTATACCATAGTTTGTGTACTCTATAACTTTCCTGCAGACTAAATAATACGCACTGATTTGGGATATTTTCACCAAAGAAATGTAGTAGTAAACACTTTGCCTAAAATTTATGAAGAAAGATTATTTATTTACAAAATTTTAACAGAAACAAAGAAAAAAAAAACTTTTTTTCAAAATTTTCATTTTTTTTTGTTTATTTAGCAAAAATGTAAAAAAAAAAAAAAAAAAAAAAAAAAAAAAACAGTGGTTAAATACCACCAAAAGAAAGCTCTATACGTGTGAAAACAATTATCAAGATTTCATATGGGCACAGTGTTGCATGACCATGCAATTGTCATTCAAAGTGTAACAGCACTGAAAGCTGAAAATTGGCCTGGGTAGGAAGGGGGTGAAAGTGCCCGGTATTGAAGTGGTTAAAGTGGAGCTCCAGCCCCCCCCCTCCAAAAATGAAAAGTCAGCAGCTACAAATACTGTAGCTGCTGACTTTTAATATTAGGACACTTACTGTACCTGTCCAGGAATCCCGCGATGTCGGCACCACAGCCGATTTTCCAATCGGCTCTCTGGTGCTACCGCCGCCATTCATGGTAAGGGAAACCTTCAAAGCCAGTTCCCTACTGCGCATGTGCAAATCACAGTGCGCTTCCTAACTGGCCCGGTGATGGAGGAAGGGGGCAGAACTTCCGGGGGACCTCAACGCATCTCGCCGCAGCCAGGTCTCCCAGAAGTGGGGATTAGTATCCATCTAGGAGGTAAGCAAACAAGTAGAGCTTTCACTTTTGAGTGGAACTCCGCTTTAAGATCAAAATAAGCTGTGTATGCCATTTACTTGTAGACAAATATGGCAACCAATTTAGTAGAGAATTTATATCTCTTCACATCTGCCTGCAGCACTTCCACAATATGTCTGCATATACTAGTGGTAAATGGAGGTCAACACTTTTCCGATTTGTGAAAAGTAAGGATAGGATATATGTGATGTATAATTAAACATAGAAAACTATAAGAATAAAACTAATAACATAGATTGTTGCTTATTTTCACTCAAATCAACTATAGGCAAATTAGCCAGTTCTGTGGTAGAATGTAGAAAACGGATTATGAAGTTTCCAATTTAAAACAGCAACACACTTCCAGGGAGTTTGGGGTTGTACCAGTTGAACCAGGAATGATTGATTTCAGTGGCTGTCACAAGGCTATCTGCAAGTATAGTACATTTTAAGATTCTGAACTGACTCTGCCTGACCCCGCTGTTCTACTTCAGTGGCTAAACTGAATGTTAGTGACTTTCTTAGGACAGTGTTTTAGAGGTAGCACAGGAAATTATGGGGAGAAAAATCTGCCATCTTATTAGTTCTAATAGTAATCACTCAAACATGCCTGCACTTTTCACATAAATTAAAACCACTATGCCCTTGCAAATAAAATAAGAGCAGAGTTTATAAAACTGAATTAATAAATGAGATCATGTATTCATATTTTGCAAATGTAATAATACATGCATGTATTTAAATATATAGTGATCAATGGATTTAATTAAACCAAAAATGGGGAGAAATAAAATATGTATGACTTTATGCATGGAAACAGCTTGACATCAGACATTAAACGCAAATCTGGCTGCATCAATAAATCACTTCTGCATGCAACTGCCATCATCCTAAATCAATATGAATGACTAGAAAGGTGCTACAATGAATTAGCACAGATAAATTAACCTACTCTAATTACTTTAATAATGGTATACCAACCTTCTATATACCATTTTGCCATTTGCTTCTTGAAAACTTTTTTTTAGCTGATAGCCTCCACCATAAGGCAGAGGACTTTAACTTAGTATTACAAAAGTTTAAAGAAATGGCAATCAACAGGCACTACAGTTAAAAAGCTCAGTCAGTCAGGCAAACATGGGTCTTCAGCTGTTGTGGAAATACACGTTACAGAACACCATAGTAGACTTTGGCATGTTATGCAAGGACTTGTAGTTGCACAGTAGTATTAGGCCCAGAGGCCTGCTACAGAATTGTTTCTTATTCTCACATCTTCCATTTGGCTCTTAAATTCTAAGCCCTAATGACTCGATTATGTTACAAATAGATCAGTTATAGTGACCACACTTTCAGTGCTTGGATTGCAGAAGCAAAACATGAAAAAAATTGTTTAGCTCAAGTCAAATCATTTAGCTCTAGTCAAAAAATCAATAATAGCTCTGTAATATACTGTAAGATATGTTATAGATAGTGTATACAGCAGGTTAGGACAGTACAGCCTTTGTCATACAAACCTGTACATGCCTGCAAGCTAGTCACAGCTGTCTAAGGGCTTATGTATACAGGGCAGTTGAAAAGCTTTCCTGAAGGCTAGGAAACTTGACAGCGAGAAGACCAGAGTTCATTGCTACTGCACTCATCCATTGATACAGGCAACAGCGTGTGGTAAAATTTGTGTTTTTTCAAAATTTTTATATGTTTAAAAAGTATCAGAAAATGTTTCCCCTTTAAAATGCTTATAAACGCAAATGCGAATTAAACACAGTTTACCATGGTTACAAGCATTTGGCATTTGAAATGCTGGTAAACTGCAGTCCTGAACGCAATTTGTCTGCTTTCAAAAAATACCTGTAATCTCAACTGCCTCTAAACTACTATATTACTAAGTGTACATGTACACATAAGATAACATAGAGAAGAGTTCAGGGGCTGCTGAATAAAACGCCCATCTGTTCCTAAACTTCAGTTTAGCAGCTGTAGTGTACATGAGGAATAAAGCCTACAAGAGAGCAATAATCCAGTGTTTTTCTAATGGGACTGTTATGGCCTGTACACACGATAGGATTTTCCGACAACAAAATCCATGTTTTTTTTTCCGATGGATGTTGGCTCAAACTTGTCTTGCATACACATGGTCACACAAATCTTGTTGGAAATTCCGAACATCAAGAACGCGGTGACGTACAACACGTATGACAAGCCGAGAAAAATGAAGTTCAATAGCCAGTGTAGCTCTTCTGCTTGATTCCGAGCACGCATGGAACTTTGTGCGTCGGAATTGTGTACACACGATCGGAATTTCCGACAATGGATTTTGTTGTCGGAAAATTTGAGAACCAGCTCTCAAATTTTGTGTGACGGAAATTCCGATGGAAAATGTCCGCTGGAGCCTACACACGGTCGGAATTTCCAACAACAAGCTCCTTTAGAACATCTTCCGTTGGAAAATCCTATCGTGTGTACGGGCATTACACAGGTCATTTATGCATTTTTATTATATACAGTAGAAGTTGCCTCAATTACTAACCCTGGCACTAACCTAGATCAAACCATGATCTAGGTGTTTTTTCTTTATTTTTTCATTATTTAATTTTTTTACACACACTTTTTTTTACCTCTCTGCAAGGAAAGAAAAAGATACATTGTATCTTTCTTCTCCATTCACAGAGAGAGAAACACGGGGGCAGGCATCACAGTGACTAATCACTGAGGTAGCCAATCAGAGGCTACCACATCGTTCAGGTGACCTAGAATCAGGAGTTCCGGGTCCTGACAGTTATTACGGGGCCCAGGGCTCTCGGTGAGACCCCGGTCTCTGTGCTGGGAGCACACCACATGGCAAGAGATACGCATATATGCATCCCACGGAAAAAAGCCCAGTACAGTGGGGCCGCAAATATGTGTTATGCCGGCGGGAAGGGGTTAAACTGGTATAACGCTGAAGAATCACAGGAAGGGCCCAATTTTGACATTTTCACTTAGGGGTGTACTCACTTTAGTTGCCAGCAGTTTAGACGTTAATGGCTGTGTGTTGAGTTATTTTGAGGGGACAGCAAATTTACATTGTTATACAAGCTGTACACTTTCTACTTTACATTGTAGCAAAGTGACATTTCTTCAGTGTTGTCCCATAAAAAGATATAATAAAATATTTACAAAAATGTGTACTCACTGGTTCTCAACTCCAGTCCTCAGGACCCACTAACAGGTCAGGTTTGCAAGGTAACTGAAATACATCACAGGTGATATCATTTGCTGCTCAGTGATTGCAGGATTCTAGTCTGCATCCTCCCAAGGTAATACTTAAAATCTGGCCTGTTAGTGGGTCCTGAGGACAGGAGTTGCTGTAGGTCATAACATGTGGCAGGGAGAGTATTCAAAACATTTCAGCATTTATGATAGTATGTGAGTAACAAACATGGTAAAGAAAACATACCGGAGATAACAATACATAATGATAAAGTCTGCCCCGTGGCCAGCAACAGTGGCTATGCAGTGAGAGAATACCCAATGTGGGCCCCCACTGTTTCACACAAGTATCCTGTGTGTAGCAGCCGTAGATGTGGTTGCACTCCATTCTGTCTACCAAGCTGGGGATACTGTGGAAGAAGAGACCGAGGTAAATCCATGGTGGAATTATAGGAAAGGGGTATAATAGCAACCCCCATATTAGCCATGAAGTGGCAATAATGTTGGATAGGCTGAGAGAGAGAGGGGGGAGAAAACTCCTTGAGGTGGTTATAAGGTCAGACCGACCCCTGGATAAAGAAAATTGTTTACATCGTAGAGCAAAGGGTCTCGTACCTTCTTTGTGATGGATGTCACTCCTGTGTTGCAGAACGGCAGCGGCACTTCATCTATTGCAGGGCTCAGGCTTTTATGTGGGTTGCTGAGTGGCGTGTGATGTCATTGCGTCCTGTGCATTGCTCGCGTCAGTGTGCATCCTCCATATACGAGTTTACTGTGCATGTGTTGAGCGGACGGGACTTCCTATCTATACCAGGGATGTTGACAACACCATACGGCTTGCATGGGTGATCACTTTCGTTTCTGTGAAAATATGATATGCCCCCTGAACCTACTCCATTCCCTGAAAAGACTGATCACAACAAGAAAATTTAAACCCAAATCGCCAATGACCCATACATAATAAACCACATCCACTTGGAAAATGTATTGGCTTCAGAAAGAAATCCTTGCAATAATGCAAAGAGCTTTTAAAGAATTTTGGGGTTTGCTTTGAATGCTGTGCTTCCACAGCACACCATACTAAAGACTGTAAGGCTACTATTATGTGTGTATAAAGCGACAGTGATGATCACGTGCAAATGCTTCATTCATTTAAAGATAGTCCCACCCTGTCTACAGGTAATCCTGTCAAGGCAAAATATGGGGGGGACAACACACACCAAACAGTGCCTCATACCCCAGTTTCTCTACATGTACAGATGTCTATGGAGAAGGAATCTGTGACAAATCCTGTGACAAAATCTGCTTAGTTCGTGTATACCCAAAGGGTCAACCTAAAAAAGCTGTATGACTGTATACTATCTTAGATGATCAAAGTAACAGGTCTCATGTAAAACCAAAGCTTTTTGACTTGTTAAATATAACATGAGATGCCTTTCCATGCACCCTGGGCACCTGTACTGGCTTTAAAGAAGTTGAAAATACCATTGCCCATTCTCATTGAGTGCAACCAGATACCAACCGACAGGAGATCCCTACTCCTGCAGCTGCCTCTTACCACTCTCACTTGAGTGGCATAGCTGGTCACATACCTGCTCTTCAGAGACATGCTGGTATTCTTCTGCTTCTTGGCAGAGAGATCCCAAGGGTGCATAAGACTTGCCAACAAATTAATAGGCCACATGACACAGCATATGCCCAACGCTGGGTCATCATAGGCAATGTCTGTCTGGAGGTCTTCCATAATTTCATCTTTCAAGACATGTGTCCTGCAAAATGATCACATTACTTATTTTGAGCAGTGTCCCACATCCCTATACAACAGTTCTTCACACAAAGTAATAAGGCCCTTTATTTCTGGGATGATAGTGTCGGCACCACAGTGTTTGTTGTAATAAAGACAGTGCTGCCAGCCAGCATGGAAGGCAAGGAGTTCCTAAAAATATGAGTAAGGAGTTTTACCAGGACAATACCAACAGATGGGTGGCACCACTACCATTTCATGACTGAGGAAAGAAACTACCAATTAATAGCCAGCATGTGGAAGCACAATTCATTTTGTTACAACACACCCTGAACAGAAAACGTGAGATAAAAAAAACACTTTCTTGACTTTATGTAGATGGTGTTTGTGAGAGATCATGGGGAGCCTGCACCACATCTCAAGGAAGTGTCTGTGCCTCACATGTTTTGGTGTGTTCCATCCTCACAAGCCTGATCAGATCAGGGTGGTCTTCAAGCTCGGCTTCAGAAAAGAACCAGTTGCTGTCATGGCCATCATTCAACAAATGTTCCACTGTTTCATCGTTCAAGAAAACAATAGAAAGTTTCTGATAGTATTGCAACAATGATGTCAGTGATGAGGTCATAGATTGCAGAAATGCATGTTTTCGGTAACAGCCCTTCTTCTGCTGTAGAAATTTAAGTGCTGAGAAGGAGAAAAAGAATTTGGATCTGATGCATGCGAATTTGTGGAAAAGAGTTGATATGTAGATAAAAGACTCAAATACCTGCCTACAGGAAAAGAAGCAATTGATCTTTTCAAAAGAACTCAGCCTATGCTTGACACTGCCAACCTAAGGCTTCACAAAATTATCTCTAACAGAGACAGGGTAATGAAGGTCTTTCTCTCTGACAACTATGCTGTTAGTGCAAAGGCATTTGAGCTAGGAACAGATCTTTCCCTTACGCAACTTAGCCACATTCACATTTCAAGTATTAACCTATGAGTCCTTCACAAATCAAGGAGTTTTGTTTGCTGTGAACAGCATTTATAGCACCCGTTACCATTCAAGGTAAGATACTTCTAAGACAACGAACTTCTGAAAATACAAATTGTGATGCTCTATTATCCAGAGAGAAGCAACAAAAACGAGAATCATGGAAAGAATCCCAGAAAACACTAGAACATCTTCAAATGCCACACTCTTACATTTTTGCATCCCTAATGAATGCCACCGGAAGAAAAATCCATGTTTCTCTAATGCTTTAATTGTAGCAATTGCTCCAGCAGCTAACATCAAAACTATAGATCCAAGAGACAAAGTGTGAGTTTTGTCATTGTTAAAGGTAAGCTCGCCCCAAAACCAGCGTATACCATTCCAAGGCTTGAAGCCGTGTTACCTGTTGAAATTGATTGATGAGCCTATATAGCCTAATAGACTTTGAAATAGACTCTTTTTTTACTCTTATACAGACAGCAAGATCGTTTGGGATACATATACAACCAAACAAAACAGTTTATGAGCTCGACACACTATGATTTTTTGACATATCTGATGTTCATCTGTTATAATCTGCACACCTTTTTGAATGAAAGCGTTCTATGATTTGCCAGATGTGATTTGGGTTGATACACTGTCTGGCAAGCTACTGAGAAGCTACTGAGACTGTAAGTTAAGTTATCTCACCACAACTGGATAAGTTATAGAGATCACACTTCAAGTACTTAGATTGTGGAAGCAGAACAGACCCCAAGTTTTAAATCACAAAAAATAAAAATAATGCAGAATGTGATTAGAAATTAAACTTCTATACGTATTTTATATTGATTTGCCACAGTGTAAAATGTACATTAAATATTCAACACCATAAATTCCACAAGAACAATAATATGATAACGCAAAAGTTAAAATGTAGAGGGGGTTAGTGCAGTTTAGCTTGGGTGGAAGGGTGAAATAAGCAACATTTCATGTAGAATATAGCAGTCCTTTCAAGAGTAAGTGAAAAGTGTACTAAGAAAAAAAAGGTTAATTGCTGGATACAACTTCCCCTACTGTTTGTATGTGTTCAGTCTTAACAGTGCTTGCTGCTTGGATATATAATTCTGCACTGCTCTATGAACTACTTTTAACTGAATGTCTACCATTTCATGCCATTCATACCATTTCATGTCAGCTCTATACCACTCTTTACACAGCCCCCATCCACTGTGTACTCCACTTACATACCACTCTTGTCCATTTATACGCCATCTTTCCACTTTGTCCACACCACTCTGTGTCAGTCTTAATTAATTACTGCTCAAAACTGTCTAGCGTTTAGATGGCTTGCTGGAGTATTCACTAAATAAAATCACAGACAAGACTCAAAAGCTTTATGAAATACATTACACATATATAAATGGCTGAAAGTGGTTGTCATTTTTTTATATTTTTTTTATCTTAATGCATTCTATGCATTAAGATAAAAAACCTTCAGTGTGCAGCAGCTCCCTTGAGCCCCCCTGATACTTACCTGAGCCCCACCTCTATCTAGCGATGTGCATGAGTGCCTCCGCCATCCGGGACTTCCACTTCTGATTGGCTGAGACACAGCATCAGCGCCATTGGCTCCCGCTGCTGTCAATCAAAGTCAGTTAGCCAATTAGGAGAGAGAGGGGGTGGGTCGAACCGCGGCTCTGTGTCTGAATGGACACAAGGAGCTGCGGCTCAGCTAAGGTGCCCCCATAGCAAGCTGCTTGCTGTGGGAGCACTCGACAGGAGGGAGGGGCCGGGAGTGCCAACGAGGGCCCCAAGAAGAGGAGGATACAGGCTGCTCTGTGCAAAACAATTTCACAGAGTAGGTAAGTATAACATATTGATTATTTGTAAAGAAAAAAAAAAAAAAAACGGGACTTTAGTATCACATTAAAGTATACGTAAACACATTAGCATAGCACCCAATTGTAATGTGATATATTAGGGTTGATTTAATAAAACTGGAGAGCATTGTAGCCAATCAGCTTCTAATTTCAGTTAGTACAATTAAGCTTTGGAAGCTGATTGCTGATTTCTATGCAGAGCTGCACCAGATTTTGCACTCTCCTGTTTAAGTAAATCAACGCCATTGCATTATTCACCTTAAATTGCATTTACTTTTAAAAAATAGTTTTGTTTTTTTTTTACCTTTCTTTCAATGTTTTATTCTGCGATCACGTGACTGCATAAAGTCCCTTTATACATAGCAAGGGGTCTTAAATTATAACAGGGGATTCTACCCAGGGGTATCCATATGGTTTGTGGGCATGGAATCCAAATGATGAGGGTATGGAATTGGTTCTCAAACTAATAAAAGAAAAAATAGGGTTCTAGGAATAGAAATCTCATTAGTTGTAGCTAGCATTTATAAAGTAAAAGCAAGCTATTGACATCTTTTTAAGTCATATTGGTATCTACTAGTACTGGCAGTGATGATCGTTTTCACAGTCTGGCGAAGTAGTAAGATCATATATTGGAAATTCACTGAGATTCTGTAATTGTAAAATGGTTAGGAGTTCCTGAACTAAATTTTATAAAGAAATTATTAGCCCTGTCAACAGTCAGGATTCAGTCTGTCTACTCTAAACCCCAACTATTCACTTCAGACGCAATGAAAGTGCAGATAATTGGGAATAATGTCAGGGCTTCAGCAGCTGGGTAGATATTTGACTCTCATGATGGAATCTCCACAGAACATCACTCCTGCATGAATGTGTATTTTTTTATGCTATATAAAAGAAAAATCTGTAACCTGATGTAGAGGGGTAGTCAATAAAACAAGAATGTCCTGCTTTCATAAATATATTCCACTTTGCAAGGAAAGTCTTGACTTACATAATTCAAATGCAGTCATGACTTTCATGTAAGCTTCGAGTGCAAGGCAGCAGCACATGCTCAGTAAATGCAGAATTAATGGAAATTTGGGGTTATAAATTCTATATTTTATGTGAACTATAACACAACCTTCAATGGCAGGTGATCTCTTCTCGTTAAACACTCATGAAACATTAAAGTAAGTAATATTATATGGAGCAATATAAAACACAAGCTACCACCACCCAAAATAGACAGTTATCAAATGTATTTGTTTTACTTTGAGTGCTGCGTGATGGGGCAGACAGAATCGAAAATGAATAGGAAATTTCAATAAATAATTTCTCATTCTACACTACTGCTGCTTGAAGTCACGACAACAGGCTAACTGCCCCCTTTTAACAGTAGTATGAGATCAAGAAATAAAGAGAGAGTGTGAATCAAGAGTGGGAGATCACAGAAGTCATGTCATCACAGTACTCCACTCTGCTCTACAGTATATTCCCAATGCTGGCCATTCAAATTTTTAGAGCCAAAAGTCCTATTGCTTTGGTCACAGTTTGAGTAAAATGCATACAAAATGGGAGAAGATTTAGGCATATCAGGGCTTAGCATGTCCTTTTTTTAGGAGTAGTACTTTTAGGTAGATATCTTTGAAGAAGGATTTGATTAAATTCCTTTTTAAACTATAGCAAACATTTTTTAATCTAGTGTATTTTTGTCAAAAATGGAATTATAACATAAGGCAAACGAATATGCTATTCTTCTCTATACATATAAATGTGAATTAATTATTAAACAGGCACCCTCCTTATAAAAACAGCATGAGGATTCCAACAGTTTTAAGGATCACACAGATTTTGCTAACCATTGCAAATGCTTAAAAATGAGAATTGAAAAGAAATGAGAAATGTTATAAGTTCAGGAATATCATTTGCAAAGGAAATTTAAAAATTCCATTATTCAATTATATTTGGCTCTTGAAGATGTTGCCATCCTCGGAATGGTTAGAGCGATTACTGCAAATAATGTATTACAGTCCCCTGTAGCAGTGGGGGTTTGAAAAGTGTGTGTATTAACATGAAGCTCAGCATCCCCAGCTCCACTATCGATCCCCCTGCCTTGTGCCAAAGAGAGAAATGAAATGAAAGAAAATGTGGATAAAAAATGAATCAAAGCAAGGTAGGGAACAAGTCTCAGAGGAGGCCCTTTGAAAGCTCTGAACCTTTTAGGATTTCAGAGACATTTCTTCCTGCTTCTTCTTTTTTGACTTACTTTGAAGTGCTTCTTTCTGACTCCTCTTTTTGTGCACAATCAGTTGCTGCTTGGGACACCTTTTTGACATTTGCTCTCCAGTTAGGTAAGGGACTCAAATATCTAATTTCAGAGTAAAGCCAGCGGCAGATTTCACACCTGCCCAATCATTATGATTCTCCGTAGCAAAGCTAGACAGCTGATGCTGACAAACTATGGGCAAGCAGAGGTGCAATCCTAAAGAACATGTCACAAATCTATGAAGCTTGTTAAGGAAAAGGTGCACATGGTTATAGAATTAAAGGGTTGTTTTATGAAGGGAAATGTAATGTGCATGGTGCAACAGCTTGTAGCAACCAATCTAAATCCACTTTGATTGGATGTTATGGTTTAGCACATTATCCACAGTTGCATTCCTTGCAAAGCTTTATCACATTTACCTAAGGCTAGTTTACACTAGTGCAGCTGCAGCACAATACAATTTTCAGCAATGTATACAGTGATGCACTAGCACATTATGAGAAACGTATCTTTGAAACAAAGCCCTCCAGCGACGCACTGACACCACTGACAGGGCTTCCATTGTCACCTGGTCTTCCTTCAAGGTTTGCGGGCTCCGGCCGTTTGAATGTCCGGTCTGCAATGACATAACATTGACATAATTTCTGTGCATGCGTGCTGGAGCCATGGCCGTGGCACAGGTCTCTTAGGCATGCTGTCCATTGAGAGCACAGTGCATATGTGCTGGTGACGTCACTGCCTGCTACTAAAGTAAATATCTTCTAAACAGTGCACATTTAGAAGAGGTATAAATAAATAAGCAGCGTTTACTACCGCTTTAAGGAGCCGAAACCCATCAGTATTGTAATGGAAATTTGTAAGTTCTGTATATAATTGTATTGTATTTTGTATGTATCGCACACTGCCCTCACTGTGAACACAGCACTAATAATGTTTTCAGTAAATGTTTACATTCTTTTGAGTCCTGATTAGAATTAGCTTGCCTATGTAATGCCCCTTGTTACCATAAACATACAATTGTAATATTAATGTGATACCTACGTAATCATGTGCATAAAAACCTTCAATTGCGTCATAATAAAGCAGAACAGTTATTTGGAAAGATGCTGAGAGTATCTTTTGTGTCTGTTCCCTACTGCAGTAGTTATTATTAATTTGGAACCACTAATCAATATGAGGATAGGCGTTGCCTATCATCAATTTAACCGAGTCAGCATGGCGAGCTTTGCCTTAGGAGGGGATTCCAGGTGACCCTGAGTATCCGAAACGAGGAGCTTGAGATGATCCGGGAATTTCTGATAATCAGCCGGCTGAGGTAAGCCTTTTGCTTACATTTGAGTTATCAGACTTCCTTGATCGGTAAGGCATTTTCGGGACAAAGGGTACCTATTTTACTCCCCTTAATCGAACTGTATTGATTGGTGGTTATATGTTATGTTGTCCCTGTCTATTGTCCATTGGAGTGTTATAGATAAGAAAGGGAAGAATAGTGCTGTTCACAGGTATATGTAGTAAATCTGCTAGATAAAGTAGTTTAGAGGCAAGAGGGTATAGGCACACATAGAGAAGAGAGAAGACTGGCCAGTCATTATGGGCATTGAATTAAGTAAGGGAATGAAGGGTAAGAGACCCTCAAAAATGCCCAGCACAAGAGGAGCGCTATATATGAACCGAAGGTGCGGTTCCGCCTATACTGAGCCCCTAGATTAATGGTTAGAGTGGACATGGATCCACAATGGGTAACTGGGTTACCAAGGTCCACAGGGACTAAGAATCATCCAGAGTAAACAGCTAGAGAAACAGCTATCTATGTGAGCAGGATGGATCAAGGGTGACATTAACACTAGACAGAAAGGGGCATTTTCATGTTAAGTTGTGGGATGAATTTGGGGTCAGGCACTACAACTATTAGAGTCAGAAACAGAGAAATGAGAGGTAAAACAGAATACTTTATATGTTGTCAGAGAGGGAAGATGGGATGAGCACTGTGGCTGCCTGTCTGATCATAGAATCATAGAAGCTAGTTATAAAGGATTTCTGAACAAAATAAGGAATGCAGAATTTAAGGCAGGGAAATATTAAAGAGTTAAAAGAAAGTGAGAGAATGATATGCATGTGTTGTGTACAAATTGGAAAAATGTAAGCGATTTTAGAGAGATATTGGTGTATGTGTGTGCGAATGCTGGGACCTTTAGTTCTATTGCTTGTGTGTGTCATGTACGCAGATGTGACCCCCTCCTTTGTGCTCTCCTGAAAGAAATGTGGCTGGGATGAGAGGTCATTGATAAACTGGAAGGACACCATGCCAATTCCATTTTTTTTAGACAAAACATTTATAACAAAATGTGCTGGGTTAACGGTTCTAATGGTAAACAATGTGATCACAATTATTTTTTGAATCTGTTTTCCAAACATGGTAAAATGAAGGTTACATTTAACCGTGTATTACACAAATTGAATATCCTTTGATAGTGGAAACAGTGCATTTAAAAAAGGGAAATTAAGTAAAATTAAGTAATAATGAGTATTCATTTCTAATATGAGTTTAACAATTTTATTAATATAGATATATTGAAACTGGTTTAGACAACCTTTGGTTAAAAATGAAATCCAGGTTATTGGGGAAATTTGTAATGAATGGGATTAGTTTAGATTAAGATAACAATTTTGTAATTTTACATTTATACACTAAGCCCTTATTGAGAGAAAAAAAGATTAAGATGAGGTTGTTATTTGGAATAAAGTTGCCATAATATTTAACAAAGCCAAGATGGATGGGATACATAAGAAGTTTTTCTACAAAAATGAAATTTTAAGGTTTTTGATAATAACTTGATGTGCGGTCCATGATGTGAGAGTAATAATAAATAAAATTTAAATATAACAGACCCATCACATCAAGTCCACACACCCTGTTAGGATAGATGTCACCTGCAGCCAGTTGTTTTATAGTTTTTGATGCTTTCTGGTCTTGGTCCTTTTGTTTTTATTTATTTTTATTTTTGAAATCCAAAGCAGAATGTGTGGATTGTGAAATGATGTGCCCCTTTTTCTTGTAAGTACAGTGGTATAAGCAGAAGAATATTTTGGATTTATGGGCATCTCTCCATGACCGCAGGGTATTGTTATCATTTATTATAATATTGCCAGGAAAAAGTTGTCTTTTGAAACATGAAACTGGATTTCTTATGCAAACAGCGTGATAGAAAACAAGCCATTGTAATATATTTATGCAAGCTGGACCCAGTAATGAAGGGTTCATCCTGATATATCAGAGCTGTAGCTTTTATGCAAATGTGCTATTAGACAAAGTTAGATATTGTTTTGGTCAAACATTTAATTTTTAAGGCTGTGCAGCAAATATACAGCTAACTAAATGTTTGTCTAATGAAAGGTTTAAAATATGAGTTTGTTTATGTACAAATCTAACAATGAGAAATGCGTACATTTGAATCCAGCCACCTTATTGCCTCTATTGGAGGAGGCTGGAGACAAAGGAAGACACGTGTGTTACATTGATGGTGTAGGAATCAGCTGCTGTGAGCCCAGTGCAGGACACACTCCCTGAAGATCCAGATATTACATTTTTTGTAGATTTGAGTATGCAGTTTATCACCAAGAAGGATACTCTGTATTCAAAGTCATTGGATCCTTTTTTCCCCAGCTCAAGAAGCAGAGCTCCATGTTTTAGCAAAGCCTGTGAGCTATAAAAAGAGTGTATATTTATATAGATAGTCGAGATATAGAGAGCTTTTGGTTCCATTTAAAGGGCCAGAAGTTTGTTTTTACTTCTGCAGGTAAACCAATAAAGCATGCCAAGTTAATTTGATTGGCTGTTTTCAGCCTTCCAGGTTCTTGCTGAGGTGGCCATATTAACTTTAAAACTCACACATGGAAGCAGACCAGGTGACTAAGGATGCTGCATTTACAGCGCCGGACACTTGATGTCCGTCTGTGCAACTCACAGATTCCACCCTAGTTCTGGCCCAGTATAGTTGGGATTAATAATTCAACTTTAAGGACCCCAGAACGAGAAGAACAAGTGGTCCACAGGGGGCAACTTCTTATGAAACAGGACTTTGGAAAAGGTGATTATTTATGTCTGCCAGCCACTCTTTTCCCTCCAGCTTGACACATGAACCGAGTCATCAGTCACAAGACGTTATGGCTGCCTTAGTAAATGAGCATGGGATAGAGCCAGGGTTCTCCACAGTTGTTTTTATAACATACCACTTCTTGTTTTACCTGTTACCAAAGGTGTTACCAAAAGCTGAACATCCCTTCCAGAGATTACAAAAAGATATATCCAGATGCCCAAGTTAGGATCTTACGAGTATGCATTTTGTCTGTACGGACATGTTTTTTGGATGTCCAGTGGCAAATGCTACTGCAAAAAGTGTTATCAGAAGTAGTTTGTAAGTACAGAGTGCCAGAAAGTACAGAGAGTAACAGAGGAAATCATTTTTTATAGGAGAGTCCTTACTAGAAGTTTTGAGGTTTTATTTTTACACCCCCTACTGTCTACAATGTAGTGGACAAAGTAGAGTAAGAAACTAGAAAACTTTTGCCTGAATGTTTTCTTATATTTTATCAAGCCCCTAAGGGGAGTGTTGGACTCTCTCCCTATGGGATTTTGTTTGGGAGTGTGTTACTCACTTGCTTATATTTTGTCTCAGCAGCTGAAGTCTTCCATTCGGATCTCACAGAGAATGTTGCTGATCTTTTAAGGTTTTTTGACAAACTCATTTATGTGTTTTCTACCCAATTCCAGATCCTAAAAGTTTGGAAGGATCTAAAACTAAAGCCAGGTGACTTGTGGATTGTTAAGAGACATTTATATATAAAGAAATGTTTGGAGACTCAATACAGCATCTATTTCATGTACAGTTTTTGCAAAACTTGAAGGAAAAGTCACCTGGATCCACACCAGACACTGCAAAAATGACTAAATTAAAGAAATCTCTGTGTTTGATTTGTTTCCCACTTGTGATCACAGTCTAGGGTACTTTTTGATTCAATTACTTTAATTGTAAGGGAAATATATATTTGAAAAGTAGTTTAGCCATGTTGAAGTCATATTTGTCTTTTGTATGCCTTCCATTTTATGTAGAATTGTCTGTGTTTACATATGCTGATAAGTCAGCATGCCAACAATTCAGCTAGAAGGCCATTCTGGCCACAGGAGTGTACAGCCAGTACTCTGTAAATATGTCTTATCAATCATTTGTTTTTCACAATGAAAAGTCATTTGGTAATGAAAAAGTTGCTCAGCTATTATTTTCTCCACAATGGAGTTTTTGCCTCTTTGGCCAGGACTACCTCCACCTAAGCGTGTGGAGGTTCCAGGTTAAAGGTGATAGCAGGTATGGTTAGTGATCAAAATATTGATCAAAAGAGGGGAGACTGTAATGGAAATTTGTAAGTTCTGTATATAATTGTATTGTATTTTGTATGTATCGCACACTGCCCTCACTGTGAACACAGCACTAATAATGTTTTCAGTAAATGTTTACATTCTTTCGAGTCCTGATTAGAATTAACTTGCCTATGTAATGCCCCTTGTTACCATAAACGTACAATTGTAATATTAATGTAATACCTACGTAATCATGTGGATAAAAACCTTCAATTGCGTCATAATAAAGCAGAACAGTTATTTGGAAAGATGCTGAGCGTATCTTTTGTGTCTGTTCCCTACTGCAGTAGTTATTATTATTTTGGAACCACTAATCAATATGAGGATAGGAGTTGCCTATCATCAATTTAACCGAGTCAGTATCTTAACAATCAGTAACCCATCCTTGCTGTCAGCCAGGGATTCCCAACTCACAGCAGAATTTAAAAAAAAGAACCCGGACAATAAAAATTGCATGGCTGTATGGATGTTAAGGGGGACTCCAAACTCCCCCACTCCTGAACCATACCAGGCCACATGCCCTCAATATGGGGGGGTAATTTGCCAGGGGACTGGAAAAGCACCGTTTCCCCATGTTGATGAGGAGAAGGGCCTCTTCTCCACAAACGTGGCCCATGGTTTGTGGGGTTTTGTGGGCAAGGGACTTATCAGAATCTGGATGCCCCCTTTAACAATAAGTAGGCCAACAGATATCAGATACCCATGTGAATGAGTAAGTGGCACATAGTACCCCCTACTCATTCACAAAAGTCAAGTAAAAATTAAAGCAAGTTGTTGGCAAGTCCTTTATTAAAAATGTTTAAAAAGTTGCATATTGTAGATCAGGGGTCTCAAACTGGCGGCCCTCCAGCTGTTGCAAAACTACAAGTCCCATGAGGCATTGCAAAGCTGATCATTACAAGCATGACTCCCTCAGGCAGAGGTATGACGGGACTTGTAATTCCGCAACAGCTGGAGGGTCACCAGTTTGAGACCCCTGTTGTAGATTCATCGTCTATCATGTCATTCAGTGTTGCAAGTGCATGACAATCGCCGTGAACCATGGACGCTGACCTGCATGAAAAAAAAGACTGCTCCCCCCCAACAAACAACCAATCCTATTCCCTTGCACCCAATGACATCTCAAATCCCCCACCTCTGAAGTAAGCAGAGGGGTGGGCTTACCTGATGACGTCTTTGACTATACACAGGCATGGCCTGGTCTGTTCCCTTAGGGCTCTTTAGGACAGGCATTGAAAATAGGTTATTGGATTGTGTTTTAACACTTCACAAATGCCTAACAATGCCACACAGAATTGTTACAAAAGGGAGCAGATGGAGGTGTTTACACTGCAATGTTAGTGTTGCTTTGCGTTGAGGTGAGGCACAAAAAATGCTGCCTGCAGAGTTTGGCAGGTGTTGATGCTTTGCAACAGCCTCCATTCACTTCTATTAAAATGCACTACAACCGCACCTTAAACGCACCGTAAAATAAGAAAAATAACACACAGGGCATTTGAGAAGTGTTGCATGACGCAACATGAATGCCTTTACAACACATCCTAAATGAAAGAACCCTTACTGTAGATAGCTTTCTTTTAATTTGACAGGGGGGAATCTCTCCAATGGAAACATAAACTCTGCTAAAATTCTGACAGAAGTTCTAACCCTTCCCCTGTCTTTCTATGCCTGGAGTTGGGCTTTAAAGCTCAGCTCCAGGATAAAAAATACCCTTGCAGTGCTCCCTACACTAAATTCTCAATAAGTCTAGGGGTAATAAGTATTGTGGAATACTTACCTTATTGTTCACTCTGATGGGCATCCAGAACTTGCCTCTTTTCTTCAACATTCCAGGAGGATCCTCGCTGCCCTGGCATACAGTGCAGGGCTTTTGATGAAAGAATGATCACATAGTGTGAAGGAAGCCTACTGGAGCTAGGAATGAGGTATGACACATTACCATTCCACCCTTCTACCTCTAGACTTAACTAGCATATAACCCTTTCAGTGCAGGCACTTTTTTGTCTGGTTACTAAAGCCAGGGTTTAAATTATGTATGCATAATCTTCTGGAAAAATATATCAGTATGTCCTGACACACTCCAGATTTCAAGAATTAGTTAACGTAAGGTGAACCAGCTCTGTCCGCAAGATACTTAAACATTTTCTAAATTCTTTGTATGTGTTTCAACCCTCGACAAACTTGAATAGATAAAATAAGACAAATGCTGCAATTTTGAGTACTAAACAAAATAAGCTTGTATGACTTTGTTTGCAGGTTTATGGGATTGCGCAGTTTGCCCTGAGACCCTATTGCAAAAATCATTTAATGTGTTTTAGATAAGCGTTAATCCTATTATTATTGGATTAACTTTGTTCCAGTCTCTGTGACCAGTTAACCACTTCAGCACCGGGCCATAGACATATGACGTCCACAGATGGGATCTCCCATCCTGGGTGGACGTCATATGACGGCCTGGGATTCCTGGCCGTCTAGGGGGCGCGCGCGCGCCGCGTTGCTCGGGACCCTGTGCATGTGCCCGGCGGCCGCGATGTCCGCCGGGCACCCGCGATTGCCCGTTAACTGGGCCGGACCGTGGATCTGTGTGTGTAAACACACATATCCAAGTCCTGTCAGTTGTGAGGAGAGCG
Source organism: Aquarana catesbeiana (assembly GCF_042186555.1). NCBI lineage: Eukaryota > Metazoa > Chordata > Amphibia > Anura > Ranidae > Aquarana > Aquarana catesbeiana. Next base: position 311,924,291 of record NC_133324.1, read on the forward strand.
ATCTGTGTTCCCAGTACAGCGGAACACTGATCGGTCTCCTCCCCTTGTACGTCCCCGCCCCCTACAGTTAGAATCATTCCCTAGGAAACATACTTAACCCCTTGTGTCCCCCTAGTGGTTAACCCCTTCACTGCCTGTCACATTTACACAGTAATCAATGCAATTTTATAGCATTGATCGCTGTATAAATGTGAATGGTCCCAAAAATGTGTCAAAAGGGTCCCATGTGTCCGCCATAATGTCGCAGTCAGGAAAAAAAATCGCCGCTATTACTAGTAAAAAAAATAAATAATTTTTTTTTAAAAATGCCATAAATCTATCCCGTATTTTGTAGATGCTATAATTTTTGCGCAAACCAATCAATATACGCTTATTGCGTTTTTTTTTACCAAAAATATGTAGAAGAATACGTATCGGCCGAAACTGAGGAAAAAATTTGTTTTTTTTTTTTTAATTTTGATATTTATTATAGCAAAAAGTAAAAAATATTGTGTTTTTTTCAAAATTGTCGCTCTTTTGTTTATAGCGCAAAAAATAAAAACCGCAGAGGTGATCAAATACCACCAAAAGAAAGCTCTATTTGTGGGGAAAAAAGGACGTCAATTTTTTTTGGGTACAACGTCGCAGGACCGCGCAATTGTCGTTTAAAGTGTGACAGCGCTGAAAACTAAAAATTGGCCTGGGAAGGAAGGGGGTGAAAATGCCCTGTATTGAACCGGTTAAGCACAGATGGCTCTGTACAGAATGCTGCATTACAATTCTTTACAAGGTGGGAACGGAATGTGTGTTTTAATTTTGCCTGGCCCTTAAAGCGGTAGTTAACAGCTGGGTGTTTTTTTCTTCTTTTTAAAACCTGAAAGGCAATGTTATAATGTGCTAGTAAGTGAAACTTACCTGAAAATGAAGCCTTCCAGCTGTGTGCTGTCACCACTGAAGGCATTCCCATCTTTACCCGGCCTTCCTTCCTTGTTTGCAGACTCCAGCTTTATGAATGGCTGGAGTCGCAATTATGTAATTCCCGCACATGCACGTGGGAACTGCTGTTATACGGCACAGGACACTGAAGGAACAGCCCGGGTGCCCGTTTCTTCTTAGCGAATGCGCTGGTCACGTCACCGCCCCGGAGATGTGTGAACCGGCTCTGTTGAGAGCCAGCCATAGTCTCCTGCAATGCAAATTGGTTGCGGGGAAATCTGCATCCCATTCGCATAAGCGTGAACCCAGTCTAACTTCATTTCAGTTTTTGAAATTAAACACATTGCATACCATGTGGAGAAAAGCAATAAATATTCTGTTGAACAAAATTAAGGTGATGTTTTCAGAGCAAAGCATAACAGTATAACATGTCTACATTAAAGTATAGGTGTGTTGGTGGAACTTGGGTGGGCACTTTGAATGTCTACATTACCGGAAACAGCATCTGCAGAAGGGGTGGTGGATAGGTAGAACAGTGGTGCAGATGCCTCTAGTAACCATGTGGTAGCCAGTGGAGTAGCGTTCAATCGGATGGCTGCTCCCTGATGACACCTATGGAGGACTTAGAGGACAAAAGCTCCTCTTGACCTCTATTCCCTCTGCACAGCAGCTACCGCCACCTACAGAGGGGAGGCTGAACTACACCTGCCTGAGTGCACCAGGGATAGTCAGATTGGGGAGGACAGGACTAGACAATGCTTCCAGATGGGAAATGAGTTATGACTTGCTGCAGCTTGTAATGCACACTGCGAGAAGCTTACTGTGTGCAGTGAAATCAGGGTCAGACATCAGGAGCCTGTACAACTGTGCAAGACTACAGCTTAGTATGTAATTCAGCTTTAAAAAGCAAAGCCTGCTGACTTTCACTATCTTGCGGACATAAAAGTAGACTGGAAATCATGAAACACACATCCATGAAAATTTTTAGCACCAAAATATAAGAGAAGATCATTATAAGTATATACCAAGGCCCAAATTTTTCAGACAATAATACGGGTGGGTTATTAAAACTGGTTGTTGACATTCACCATACAGTTATACACAGTATATATTTATATAACATTGTAGCTTTTGCCATAGCAGACAGAAAAAAGAGAAGTAAACCTCTGACCAAGAGCAATATTTTATACAGCAGTCTAGAAGGTTAATTATTAAGACAGTGCAAAGTGCAATCTATAAAGTGGAAACCAATCAGATTTCAAATCAATGCAATCAACTTGGTTCAGAGATGATTTCTGAAGCACTGACTTGAGTTCTTACACTTTGAAAATCCGTGTGGCTTCAATAATAAGCCTGTGGAACTACTTTAGGTGAACAATGCTTTTTTTTGTCTTAAACAAGGGTCAGAAAGGCTCACATTTTACTAAAAGTCCAGGAATTCATTCTCTGCTACCTAGTGCCAAGGCAATAAAAATAGAAATCATAACACAGCACCATATTTCCTTAAGCTGCTAAAAGCTTTGTCCAAAAAGTAGACTCCAGCTAAATAATCTTTCTCCTATTCAAGAACCTCTCCAGCACAGCCCCAATTTTCTTTGGCTTATAACCGTCAAACAAATTCCTTATATAACACAGAAAAATGTCAAGAATTAATGTGGTATAATTCTTAAGCTAGGCACCTATACAGTCAGTTTTTTTCGCAATGTGCTAAAACTGAGAAGCTACAGACCAATAGGTTGGTTCAGTAAAAACTGAAAAGAAAAATTAGTACAAAATTGGTGCTATTTACAAAAAATAAAAGATAAAATAAGTCCACTTTCGCAGCAATTTTCTATTCCCCTAGTTTCATGAATGCCCCTCATGCTGTCTTTAGCTGGTTGTGTTTAAAATTACTTTCTTACCTTGTCCCTAAACTTTTATATGGAAAAGCTCTTATCCACCATGAAGTCTCATTCCTCCTACTGCAAAATCTTAGTCTCACTGCTTTTGCTGCTCTCTCCAAAACATCCTCCAATATTGAAATATCTAACAATGAATATATTCCCCTTTATAGCGACCCCTCTAAATAGGACCTTAACTATACTGTTATGAAAATTCATCCCATTGGGTTATTTATCCTGTTGACACCCGTACAAAATCAGTTTGCTTTGGAATTAGTCTTTAATAATGTGTCAATAACTTCAGCATGTTGTTACACTGCTGATGGTGGTAATACACTCAGATCTCGGGAGGTTACAGTAATTGCTGGGTCTGGGGTCACCTTTGTTATATGGAGCACAAATGTTAATATGTTAACACAGCAATATAATTTTCTGCTTTGTTTTCCTTTTGATGCTTTATTGATTTTGTAGCGTTATGCTTAAATCATTATTTTTTTCTGATTACAGCTTCAATGAATGTTAAAAGCATTTTCTTTTGCATTTTCCATAAATTTAAATACACATTCTACACTTCGCTAATGTAATATGAAACACAGAGAGTGCCTTGCTAGCATGTAAGCAGATCAGGAAAGAATGGTTAGAGTAGGGGTAGACGGTCCTGGGAAGGTGAAGATCTACCTGAACAATATAGAACAACATAGACTTAGATAGACCACAATAAAAAGTAAGGGAGGTCTGGAAAAAAAGTAAAAATATAATACAAATGTCACTGTAACCATATAAAGTTCCGACCATTTTAGCATCAGTGAGAACCTTGCCATTTACTTTTATTCAAAGTTTTTTTCATGTCTGAAGAGTAATTTGTCAGCCTAAGTCTGATGTAGGGTTTATGTACAAAGAGCAGGGTCAGGAATGTTCATAGCAGAGCAGTAAGCCCTATCAACAACATACACCCTCACATACATACACAAAATCTTACCTATATACTGTATATACACCTATACGCTCATACACATGCACACACGCAAACCCACATACATACAACTACATACACTCGCATAAGCAACCATAAACACACCAGCCTTCAGCCTCACGGGGTGTCACTGTTAGATTAACGACACCCCAAAATGCAGTGCAATTGAAGTTGAAACACAGTCATTAACTGAAACAGAAACAGCAGTGAAGAACAGCCAAACTCTGCTACTAAGGGGAGGTTGTGAAAGCCAGTCTCAAGTTACAGGTCAGATGCAGTGGCACATCAACAACACACAAGGTAGTTATACTACATCAGCAGGGTCTCTCCCAGGCAAAGATTTCAAAGCAGACTGGGGTTTCAAGTTGTGCTATTTTGAAGAAGCACAAATAAACGGGGAACATTGAGGGACTTAGACACAGTGGTCAGCCAAAAAAACTTAAAGTGATTGTAAAGTCTTGTTTTTTTTTCTATAAAAATAATAAACATGTTATACTTACCTGTAGGGATGAGCCAAACACCCCCCGGTTCGGTTCGCAGCAGAACATGCAAAAGGTTTGTTCGAACACGCGAACACCATTAAAGTCTATGGGACACGAATGTGAAAAATCAAAAGTGCTAATTTTAAAGGCTTATATGCAAGTTATTGCCAAAGTGTTTGGAGACCCGAGCCCTGCCCCAGGGAACATGTATCAATGCAAAAAAAAATTTTAAAAACGGCCGTTTTTTCAGGAGAAGTGATTTTAAGAATTCTTACAGTGAAACAAAAAAAATGAAATATTCCTTTAAATATCTTGCCTGGGGGTGTCTATAGTATGCCTGTAAAGTGGCGCAGTTTTCCCGTGTTTAGAACGATACCACAGCAAAATGACATTTCTAAAGGAAAAAAAGACATTTAAAACTACTTGCGGCTGTAATATATTGTCGGGTCCCAGCAATATAGATGAAAATCATTGAGAAAAACGGCATGGGTCCCCCCCCCCCAGCCCATTACCAGGCCCTTTAGGTCTGGTATGGATATTAAGGGGAATCCCGCACCCAAATTAAAAAAAAAATGGCGTGGGGGGCCTCCAGGCACTATATACTCTGACCAGAAGTACATATGCTATACAGCCTGCCCTATATACTCTGCAGAAAATTGGGCTTTAGGTGTTGGTGGTACCAGAACACTGTAAGCCCTCACAGTTACTCTTAGTGAGTGCAGGAATGTGTGGTTTGAACACCGTTTGCATATTCGAGCGCTACTCACGTATGCGTTCGCTTCTGCACGCGAGCTCGGCAGGACGGGGCGCGTTTAAATTTTTTTTTTCTTTATTATTTATTTATTTATTTTACCTTTTACTTTTTATTTTTACACTGTTTTTTAAAAAAAAATAAATAAATAAATAAAATCTGTCACTTTTATTCCTATTATAAGGAATGTAAACATCCCTTGTAATAGAAAAAAAGCATGACAGGACCTCTTAAATATGAGATCTGGGGTCAAAAAGACCTCAGATCTCATATTTACACTAAAATGCAATAAAAACGTCGCTTCTGCCCTGCAGTGTCATGAAGACGGGTGGGGGCCATCTTCCCCTCACTCGTCTCCATGTCAGCCCAGGGGACAGACGCGATCGCCTCCGCCGCTGCCGACGGCTCTGGTAAGCGGCGGAGGGCACCGGATCGAGGCAGGAGGGGGGCCCCTCTCCCGCCATAGATAAAAGTGATCTCGCTGCGAATCTGCCACAGAGATCACTTTTATCTTGTACCGGAACGCTGGCCAAACATGGGGATACTGGGGTTATGGCAGCTAGCTGCTGCCATAACAACGATATCCGTCCCCAAAGTAGGGACGTACATCGGCGTGCAGCGGTCCGGAAGTGGTTAAGAAATGTTTTTAGCGTAAAGAAGAACAAGGAGTCTTGGAAGTGATGGTTTGGCCCCCCCAGAGCCCTGATCTCAACATCATTGAGTTTGTCTGGGATAACATGAAGAGACAGAAGGATTTGAAGCAGCCTACACTCACAGAAGATCTGTGAATAATTCTTCAAGGTGTTTGAAACAACTTCCTGCCGCGTTCCTTCAAAACTCTGTGCAAGTGTACCTAGAAGAATTGATTCTGTTTTGAAGGCAAAGGGTGGTCACACCAAATTTCTCTTCTGTTCATTTACTTTCCATTTTGTTAATTGATAAAAATAAACTATTAACACTCTATTTATGAAAGCATTCTTAATTTACAGCATTTTTTTCAAACCTGCCTAAGACTTTTGCACAGTAGTGTATGTATATGTGACAGGTTGTTTGCTCAATATATATGGGGGACTTCTTCTTGCTTTGCAATATAGATAGTGCTGGTGCTTCACTGCTCCTTCTCATTATGCAAGTCTATGAATTAGCCATCTCTCATTAGAACGTCATGGAAATGTCACATGTGATATTTCATTCAGTTGTATTGCCAGCAGCACTATGCAAGGCAATATATGGCTTTGCACAAAAAAAAAAAAAAAAGTACTGCATCCAGTACTGTACATCACCGCAACATAGTGGTGTAAACTGGCCTTATAAGGAACAAGGGTTTTTGCTTGTCTTTTGTTGGGGCTTTGCTGGGCAAAACTTATTTTTTATACCATCTAAAAAACAGATTGTACAGTGCCTTGAAAAAGTATTAATACCCCTTGAAATTTCCCACATTTTAACATGTTACAACCAAAAACGTAAATGTATTTTATTGGGATTTTATGTGATAGACCAACACAAAGAGACACACAATTGTGAAGTGGAAGGAACATTATAAATGGTTTTCAACATTTTTTTACAAATAAATATCTGAAAAGTGTGGACTGCTTTAGAATCCAGCCCCCTTTACTCTGATACCCCTAACTAAAATCTAATGGAATCAATTGCCTTCAGAAGTCAACTAATTAGTAAATAGTCCACCTGTGTGTGATTTAATCTCAGTATAAATGCAGCTGTTCTATGAAGGCTTCAGAGGCTGAAGGCTGTGTTAGAGAACTTTAGTGAACAAACAACATCATGAAGGCCAAGGAACACACCAGACAGGTTAGGGATACAGTTTTGGAGAAGTTTAAAGTAGGGTTAGGTTATAAAAAAATATCCCAAGCTTTGAACATCTCATGGGGCACTGTTCAATCCATCATCCGAAAATGGAAAGAGTATGGCACAACTGCATACCTACCAAGACATGGCCGTCCACCTAAACTGACAGGGAGACCGTAAATCATAGAAGCAGCCAAGAGGCCCATGATAACTCTGGAGGAGCTGCAGAGATCCACAGCTCAGGTGAGAGAATCTGTCCACAGGACAACTATTAGTCATGCACTCCACAAATCTGGCCTTTATGGATAAGTGGCAAGAAGAAAGCCATGTTGAAAGAAAGCCATAAGAAGTTCTGTTAGCAGTTTGCAAGAAGCCATGTGGGAGACACAGCAAACATGTGGAAGAAGGTGCTCTGGTCAGATGAGACCAAAATTAAACTTTTTGGCCTAAGAGCAAAACGCTATGTATGGCGGAAAACTAACACTGCACATCACCCTAAACACACCATCCCCATCGTGAAAAATGGTGGTGGCAGCATCATGTTGTTGGGGATGCTTTTCTTCAGCAGGGACAGGGAATCTGGTCAGAGCTGATGGGAAGATTGATGGAGCCAAATACAGGACAAGAAAACCTGTTATGCAGCGTACACACGGTCGGACTTTTCGACCGGACTTGTCCGATGGACGCTGACGGACCAAATCCGGTGGACAATCCGATCGTGTGTGGGCTTCACCGGACCTTCAGCTGACTTTTCCAGTCGCAAATCTGACGGACTGTAGATTTGGAACATTCTTCAAATCTTTACGTCGTAATTCCGCCAGACCTAGAAATCAGCTCGTCTGTATGCTAGTCCGACGGACAAAAAACAACGCTAGGGCAGCTATTGGCTACTGGCTATCAACTTCCTTATTTTAGTCCGTGTACGTCATCACGTACGAATGCGTCGGACTTTGGTGTGATCGTGTGTAGGCAAGTCCGTTCGTTAAAAAGTCCATCGGAAGTCCGTCAAAGGTACGTCAAAAGTCCGCTGGAAAGTCAAGTCCGGTTGAAAAGTCCGCCCGTGTGTACTCAGCCTTAGAGTGTGCAAAAGACAAGACTGGGATGGAGGTTCACCTTCCAGCAGGACAAGGACCCTAAACATACAGCCAGAGCTACAATGGAATGGTTTAGATCAGGGATCTTCAAACAATGGCCCTCCAGCTGTTGCGGAACTACACATCCCATGAGGCATTGTAAAACTCTGACATTCCGAGACATGACTAGGCATGATGGAAAATGTAGTTCCTGAACAACTGGAGGGCCATAGTTTGGAGACCCTTGGTTTAGATCAAAACATATTCATGTGTTAGAATGGCCCAGTCAAAGTCTAGACCTAAATCTAATTTAGAATCTATGGCAAGACTTGAAAATTGCTGTTCACAAATGCTCTCCATCCATTCTGACAGAGCTTGAGCTATTTTGTAAAGAAGAATGAGCAAAAATGTCACTCTCTAGATGTGAAAAGCTGGTAGAGACATACCCAAAAAAACGTGCAGCTGTAAATGCAGAGAAAGGTGGTTCTACAAAGTATTTACTGAGGGGGGCTGAATACAAATGCATGCCACGCTTTTCAGCTACCGTATTTATCGGCATATAACACGCACTTTTTTCCCCTGAAAATCAGGGGAAAATCGTGGGTGCGTGTTATAGGCCGAACCCCCCCCAATTGTGTGTGATCGGAGCGATCGCGTCGATTGCCGCGATCGCCGCCAACATACACAGCCGTGTGTAAATTTAAATATGGCGCCGAGACTGCAGGGACTCGGCGGAGCCGAGATACACATACCCGAGAGTGCTCGGCTTTTCTCTGCGCCGCTTACAGTCCCGCCCATAGGGCGGGACTGGGCGGGACTGTAAGCAGCACCGAGAAAAGCCGAGGACTCTCGGGTATGTGTATCTCGGCTCCGCTGAGTCCCTGCAGTCTTGGCGCCATATTTAAATTTACACACGGCTGTGTATGTCGGCAGGGATCGCGGCAAGCACTGGGGCAAGGCAGCACTGGGGCAAGGCTGCACTGGGGCAAAGCTGCACTGGGGCAAGGCTGCACTGGGGCAAAGCTGCACTAGGGCAAAGCTGCACTGACAAGGCTGCACTGACATGGCTGCACTGGGGCAAAGCTGCACTGACAAGGCTGCAATGGACACTGGGGCAAGGCTGCACTGACAATTCTGTACTGGGGCAAAGCTGCACTGACAAGGCTGCACTGACAATTCTGCACTGGGGCAAAGCTGCACTGACAAGGCTGCAATAGACACTGGAGCAAGGCTGCACGGACACTGAAAAGGCTGCAGATGGACACCGATAACGCTGCATTGATGGGCATTTTAATGTAAGTTTTTCTTCCTTAAACTTTACTCCTAAACGTTTTTTACCTTAAAATTCCCTCCTAAACTTGGGGTGCGTGTTATACGCCGCCACGTGTTATACGCCGATAAATAGGGTATTTATTTGTAAAAAAGTTTGAAAACCATTTATCATTTTCCTTCCACTTCACAATTATGTGCCACTTTGTGTTGGTCTTTCACATAAAATCCCAATAGAATACATTTACGTTTTTGGTTGTAACATGACAAAATGTGGAAAATTTCAAGGGGTATGAATACTTTTTCAAGGCACTGTAAACAAGGGGAAATAATCAGCCTTCTGTGTGCAGCAGCCTTGATAGCACCCCCTAATACTTACTTGAGCCCCATCTCTCGCCAGCGATGTCCACGAGTCCCTCGGCCATCCAGGACTCTCCCTCCTAATTGGCTGAGACAGAGCAGCGGCACCATTGGTTTGAGTGACTGTCAATCAAAGTCAGTTAGCCAATCAGAAGGGAGAGGGGACGGGGCAGAACAGCAGCTCCTTGTCTGAATGCATACACGGAGTTGCCTGATTGAATTCTAGTTCACCTTCCCCCTCAATCCTAGTTTAAATACTCCTCCAACCTTCCCATAAACCTCTCCCCCAGCACAGCAGACCCCCTTCCATTCAGGTGCAAACCATCTTTAGTATATAGGTTTTACCCCAATGAAAAGTCAGCCCAATGCTCTAGAAACCCAAACCCTTCCTTCTTACACCAGATTTTAAGCCATCCATTCAGGCCTCTAATCTCCCCCTGCCTTTCCTGTGTTGCGCATGGCACAGGCAATATTTCAGAGAATATCACCTTGAAGGTCCTTCCCTTCAACTTGCAGCCTAGTTCTTTAAATGGATTCCTAACAGACCTCCACCTACCATGTATTCTGTCATTGGTTCCAACATGGATCAAGACAGCTGGGTTGTGCCCAGCCCCTCCCAGTAATTTATCAACCCGGTCCACCACATGCCAAACTCTAGCACCAGGGAAACCGCAAACCATTCAGTTGAGGTGTTCCTGGCGACAAATTATTCTATCAGTCCTTCTGATTATAGAATCCCCTATTACCACCAACTGTCTAGATCTACATGTACTACCCTCATGACCCCTACTAGATGGGCTGCTCTCTTTGTTTGCCACCTCCACATCTTCACTCAACTTGGCAAATTTGTTTTGGTGTACAAACACAGGACTGGCCTTCCTTTTATGTGAGCCCCTACCACTCCGTCTAACTACATTAACCCATCTTCCTATCTGATAATCCTGACTTGCCCCTCCACCCTCCACATCAACCCTACCCTTTCAAGGTTGTCCTTTCTGCCCAATGTAGCAACTTGCTCCTCCAGATCTCTAATGCGAGCTTCCAGAAGGGCAACCCACTCACATCTGTCACAGCGGTATCCATCCTGGAGCTGTTGCACCAATTTTTCATACATGTGGCACACTGTGCACTGAGCAAAATCTTCAACCCTGCTAGCACTCATTTCCCAGTTACAATATAATAATTATAGGAAGTTTAAGACATTACGTACAGGTTAGAAGACTTCTGTCTTAACTGTTTTCAACTGCTGGTTATTCTCCACTTTAGTTCAAAATTCCACTTATGTTCACAAATTCCAGATGCAAGCCAGCCTCAGCAGTGAGCCAGCACCAAGAGAGTTGTATAGAAACTTATATACACCTGTGAACAATTAACCACTCCCCTTAATTAGCAGACTGAGAAAAAAAGTGTGCTGTTTACAAAGTGTGAGAAAAAGGAGGGAAAAAAAGTATTTTAAAAACTGATAGCGAACATCAAACAAGGAAAAAAAACAACAACAACACTTCCAACCACAAGCAGTCCCCAAGAAGTCAAAAGCACAACTCCTGGTTATCAACTCTCCATTTTAGTCCAGCCTCAGCAGTGAGCCAGTGAGCCATACACATACAGGAATAATAAAAGCAAACCCCATGGTATAAATCGGTTTGAAAATTTCTTTAAAAGCAATCCGAAATGCACTTACATGATATTAGGCATTCACAAGCATAAAAAACAGTAAGTCCAGGACGTAATGTGCTCCACGGACCGAAACTGGAAGTGACGCAATGACACTGGAAGCTCCGCCCTGTGCATTTCGTTAGAACGGCATCATCAGGAGCAGTGCCTTTGTTGATTTTCTTTTATTGTGGGCTTCGGGGAACTTACTATTAGTTGTTATTTTTGGGCATAGTATATCTGTGTAAATATAGTACTTACTTTTGCCTAGTATGCAGCTTTGCTCTAATCTAAGAGGTGTTATATGGAGTATATTTCAAGGAATTCAATAAAGACCTAATACCATTTTTGTCAGGAAAGGCCTCACCAGCTGGTGGCACTATGGCTCCCAGATCCATTGGTTGCAGATCCAGTGTTCACCAGCAGGTGTCTCCCAGGAGCCAGCAGGCTGAAGTAATCAGTCACATTATTGTTTATCTGCCAGGGGGCTACTTAAGTCTGCTCCTCCCTTCCCCCGGCGCGACATGATTCTGGTCTCTTCCTTGCTGCCTGTTGTTCCTGATGCCTAGCCTGATCCAGCCTGTATCCCTCTGCTTTGTTCCTGCCTCCGTCTGCCCTGCTCCTGTTAGTGTACCCTTTAGAGAATCCCCCTTCCTTGCAACCTTGCATTTCCTGTACCCTTGTCCCTTAGATGGGTTTTGTATATAGTTAGTTGTTCGGTTCAACAGGTCTTGTCAGTGGGGTTTGGTTCTTGTGGTTGGGGTTGTTCATGTTCACTGTTTGCTGTGTTTACTGTTTGCCGTATTCCCTGTTAATAAATCTCACTTGTATATACTTTGTTGGTTTGGTCTCAGTTCCCTTGTGCAGCTATGTGTCTGATCTCCTTCTTGTAGAAATCTGACAATTTTTCTAGTGGTACGGCCCTCTAAAAGGTCCTGCGTCAGATTTAAAAATCCCTGCTGCCCGTTTCAGTAGATTTACCAACAGGTAGTTCCTAATAGCACCACTTTTACAAAGCAGCACTATTATTGCACTAAATTAAAAAAATAATTACCTACAGTTCGTAGATAATGAAAGTGGAAATAATGAAAACCAACTCTAACTTAGCGCACAGCGACAGGTAGAGTGCCTTAGGGACCCTGACAGTGGGCAGAGCCTGATCGGGAAGAGACACTAGTTCCCCATCAGGTCTGCTCTCAACTTGTGACTGACAGCAGGCAGTGGGTGGATTCTATAAACAATAGCAAGCTGTTTATCTGCTATGGATCCTCCCACTGCCTGTTGTCAATCACAAAAGGGGGGAATCCGGATAGTGAACTAGTGCCTCAGCTTCACCTTATGGCTCTGCCCACCCAGCCACAAAACTCCTCCACCATTGCGATGTCTGTGTGAAAGGAGGGAGCTATACGGAGGACACTCTGGTACAACAGCTGCTTGAATTTGTTGCCTGCACCAAGATTTGTCATGTATCTTAGACACTCTTTTATGATTTCCCCTAAATGTGTCATTCTTAATACATTTGCAGCAAGTGATAGTTGTTTTGTATTGTCAAATGCTAAACTAGTACATTGTGTAATAACTGTGCTCATCCTTAAAGCAGCATTAAACCCAAAACCAAAAATGTAATATATTACAGCTTACCAGTCCTAGTGGTAGCTGAATTGATATTGCTATTTTAGGCTTTTTTTCCATCTGTCTTCACCTGGTGATCTGGGCAGTAACACTCTTCCCGTATTAGAGTGCCCCCACTCTGGATCAGTGGCGTCTCCAGCTTTCATATTTAGGGGGGGCACATGGGGGGGACAGGGACAAAAGTAGGGGGGCAACTATGAAATGCAATTATATATCCTGGGGCCCTTTACTACGATCCCACAACAGCCCTTTCACATGTTCTGCAGTGAGCTCCTACTGTATTGCCCCCCCCCCAGGGTGGCAGAAAACAAGAGATATATGTCACCAGCATACCAAGAAAATATAAGGGTCCAAAGCAGTGGGAGAATTATCAGGTTTGCAAAGGTTGTCTTGCCACCGGGCCCTGGTGTTCTGCCACTGTAGGGTTCCCCAGCCTCCTCTTGCTGTCCTGCCCCTGCTATTGACAGCGCTGGTCTGGCATCTCTTGGAACTTACAGGCTAGTTCTCCTGTCCTAAGGATGGGAGAAATCAGTCTGTTTTTTCAGTAACTGAGAGTCCTGGTGGAGTCCTTTCTACAACTCGCTCTTCTCCCTGCCAATGGGGATGCAGGGGAAGGAGCAGATTGGGCGGCCATGCAGTGTCATTATAATGCAGTGCATTATGCAGTGCCAGCGAGGGAGGGGGGAGGAATCACCCGCAGGAGCTGACTGGGGACACTCTTCCTCTTAGACATTGCCTTTTTGTAAAAAAAAAAAAAAATGTTAATTGGGGGGGCACATGGTGGGGCACAGCATAATGTTGGAGGGGTCAGGGCCCCCTCTGGCCCCCCCTAGGGACGCCATTGCTCTGGATGAAGGAGCAACAACCTTTGGACAGCAGCATTGTCAGTCTGGGGGGTGTTAGATGTACTAGCAGATTTAGACTAAAAACTGAAGCCAAACTCCAGCTAACACTTTATAAGCAGTTACAGCAACAATTTATTCCTTTTGAGATAAAGGTTTTACATAAATAAATAAATAAAAGCTGATCATTCTAAGCAACCCTGTCAGCAGTAAATGGTTTGTCTCAACACTCTAACTGCTACATCTGCAGGACAGCTTGTTCTGTTGAAGAACAACACTTAATGGCCAGATCACCAGGTGAAAATAAAAGAAAGAAAGCCTAAAAAGAAAACGAATGCAGCCGTCATATCTAAGAATTGGTAAGCTGCAATATAATAAATGTTTGCTTTTGGGTTTAATACCAATTTGACTGCGAAAATATAGGAAAAGATGCAATTACTATTTGTTCTCTATTCTATAAAGTTATGCTCCTAAAGAAAATATTTTTTATGCTGCAATCTGCAATTGTAGGAATTCTTCAGTCTGTACCCTGATCTCTGACTGCACATACCACTTCTAGTACCATGCCCATTGCCCTCATCACGCCCCCTTCACTATACCCATCATTGCATCTACGTATGCAAATTTTACATGCAGGATAAGCATTTTTTTCTGTTTATCTCTACACTGTGATTTAAGCATTATGGTCTGTACTCTGATTTGAACATTCCTGTGATTTACGTGCTGCAATTATTCCTAATTTTTCATTTTCGCTGTGGGAGCTGTACTCCTAGGAAATGGCCCTGCATATATTGACTGAACTTGATATACATGAATAAGCGATTTTATATATCTGTTAGCCAAAGATTATTAAATACATATTTCTAAAGACAAATAGGCACTAATTTATCAATTTTGCATAAAAAAGATATAGGACCATTTCCAAGGACAGACAATCAGACTGTGTGCTAAATCAGAACCTTCTACATGTTGTATTTAGTAAATATTAGTTGCACAATAATGGCAAATTTACAGCATTTTTGTCCATTTCACATTCACCAGTATGAACCTGTACTGACTGCCCATTCACTAAATTATAGATATGATGAATGCTGTTGATGAACATCAATAAATCTAGCATAGAGAATGTGGCTGTATTCATTATATTAAGATATAAGGTATAATATGCTCTAGTGGTACTCATTCATATCTCTAGCATCATCATCCATGTGACTTTCTGTGATATCTCTCCAGCAACAGATGGCACAAGTTAGTAACCTTTTTTAAATTATGGGGTGCCATCTGCCCATTCACTTTTACATTTGAAAAACCCAAGGGAAGCTATATAAGCAGCAAGAGCATCTGACTGTGCAAATACTGTCTTTAATTAACCTTAACCCAGCCACTGGCTTGTTTAAACGGGAGCTCTGTGAAAGCTCCGGCAGCAGACTAGGTCTTAGCTGTCATTTTGACAGCTGGGTCATGCTTCTTTGTTGAAAGAAATTTAAATGGTGCCCCTGACTAAACAGGACCTGCGAACAAACACTGTTCCTTTATGTGCAGATCAAATGACTTTCCCTTAATATGTACAGTATATACCATCTGTTAGAGCAGCCCGGCAAGTGGGAAAAAAAAGAGTTTTTGATTTTTTTTTTATTTTTTTATTGTGCCTATTTAAGCCCTTATTAAAGTTAGTCAACCTTAACTGGCCCTAAAAAAAAACACATTCCTTCCTTGTATCATTAACTTTTTTTTTTTTTCATTTTTTTTTTTTTTTTACAATTTATATTTAAATGTTTTCTTTTATTTCATTTTTTAATTATTTTTATTCATTTTTGTAGCAGTGCATTAAAAAAAACACCTTTGAAAGAAAGCCATTATTTCATTATAACATTTCTGTGCTCTGTAACAGAAGCATAGTAAAACTGACTTTTTTTTATGCAGTAATACTTCAGGTATCTTTATAAAGCTCATTGCTTATACCAAATATCCATTGCAGTGCTGAAGTGTGAGCAAAAACATTATTGGGTATCAGTAAGGTACCTCTAATAGTGTGTGCCCCACTAGTGGCTGCTGCTTATTTCTATAAAAATGTTACTTACATGCAGTAGTTCTTTGAAAAGACTATTGCCTCGTACACACGGTCGGATTTTCCGATGGAAAATGTCCGATCGGAGCATGTTGTCGGAAATTCCGACCGTGTGTGGGCTCCATCGGACATTTTCCATCGGATTTTCCGACACACAAAGTTGGAGAGCAGGAAATAACATTTTCCGACAACAAAATCCGTTGTCGGAAATTCCGATCGTGTGTACACAAATCCGACGGACAAAGTGCCACGCATGCTCAGAATAAATAAAGAGATGAACGCTATTGGCCACTGCCCCGTTTATAGTCCCGACGTACGTGTTTTACGTCACCGCGTTTAGAACGATCGGATTTTCCGACAACTTTGTGTGACCGTGTGTACGCAAGACAAGTTTGAGCCAACATCCGTCGGAAAAAATCCTAGGATTTTGTTGTCGGAATGTCCGAACAAAGTCCGACCGTGTGTACGGGGCATTTGAGTTTTTTTTTTTTTTTAAATGGAGCAGCTGCACAGTGAGGGACCCACTGAGATCACTGTGCTTGGAACTTCAGCAGTGATATGGCTGCCAGAGGCTGCATGTAACTAACATTTTTTTTAAGAAAGAAGCAGCAGCAACCAGTAGGGCACACGTCAATAGAGGTAAGTTATTGGTACCTAGCTAATGCACCAATAGAGTTTTTGCCTACACTTCAGATTTAGGCAAGTTTATAAGCCTATAGTTAGGACCTAAAAATTGCTCTGGTCTATAAACGATATACAGTTGTGACAGCTTAAAGTGTTTAAATCTACCTGCTGCTCCAGTCCCAGGTACCTCTGAGTTAATTTTTTTTCCTACACACTGTGCAATTCTTTAAATATATTGGAAGAAAAATGCAGGAATTAAAATGCCATTTTTGTCTCCCGCTTAGTTTCAGGATGAAATTCAGATTTAATGGTCAAAAAATAACATAGGATAAGCAGTAGTTTAGCTGTTTAGAAACAAAATAATGTTTTAACAATTTAGTTTTCAATTGTAAGGCTCGATTCACACCTATGCATGTTGCTTTTGAGCGTTTTTGGAGGTTTTTTTTTCATGCTTGCCGCGTTTTTGAGCCGCGTTTTTGCCGCGTTTTAGCGGCGTTTTTGCCGCGTTTTTGCCGCGATTTGCGTTTTGCGTTTTTTTTTTTTTTTTTTTTTTCATTTTTTTTTACAGTCTTACAAAAAAATTACAAAAAAAAAAAAAAACGGCAAAAACGCACCAAAAACGCACCAAAAACGCATCAAAAACGCTGCAAAAAAGGTGCACTTGCGTTTTTGATGCTTGTCCATTGAAAACCATTACATGCAAAACGCTGCATTTTGCATGAGAAAAAGTCCCCGACCCTTTCCAAAAACGCGGAGATACAAAAAAGCATTGATGTGAACATGTTCCATAGGAACCCATGTTAAAAAATTCCCGTGCATTTCTGCAAAATGCAAAATGCATCAAAAAACGCGCTAGTGTGAATGGGGCCTTAGTGAGAAAAGGAATTTTCTAAGGAATAATTTCACTCCTGCACATCTCAAAGAATGGATTCCATCTCAATAGGGTGGTGTTAAGACTGCACCTGATGTGAATGACATATTAACTCTGTGCTACCTGCGTCATTCCTCATCTACCTGTGCTCCCTCAATTGTTGATCCTGAACATGCTAACCTAGCACCATAAATGTCCCACTATACAGTACCTATGCATGCTCAGCAACCTGTGCAGGAAAAGCAGTCAGCAAATATGGTGGCAAGTAAATGCCCATGCGCTGTTTGGGCGAGAACAGCTTCTTGGTACCACACATGCTATTGCTGATATTCTTTCAAGACTGAACATGCAAAGTATGAAAAAATAGCTGGCACTGTGGAAGTGAGAAAGCATACATACCTAGTAAAAATAATTGCTAACAAACATGCACAGTTTTTTACTGCCATGTTGTTGACTACTTTTTCATTCGGCACATGCACAGGATAATGGTTTTATGGTAATTGGCCATGAGTCCTGGGAGGATGATAACACCCACTAACATGATATGTGGCTGCTTTCTCCAAACAGCCCCTAGCCTACCAGCAAGATACCAACAGCCCTTTTCTTTTACCACCCTGGCACCAACTTTCTCCCACCACTTTCAACACTCTGCCTGTAAACCACAGACCCCCTTCCACTGCCACCAGCACACCTGCATGCCCTCTCCCTACATTCTACAACTCCATGCCTGTCATAACTCCCCCTCTCTCACTCTTACCACCACACCTGCATGACCGCCATCCCCACTCTCACCACCAAACCTGCACAATTGCTCACTCCATTATGGTGCCTGACCCCTATTCTCCCCCATGCTCTTAACACCACACCTTCTTTAACCACTTCCCTACCCGGCCATAGTAATATGACATCCACAGATGGGATTACCCATCCTGGGTGGACGTCATATGACGGCCTGGGCTTCCCGGTCGTCTAGGGGGCGCGCGCGCGCGCACACACGCCGCGTCGCTCGGGACCCGGTACGCGTGCCCGGCGGCCGCGATGCCCGCCGGGCACCCGCGATTGCCCGTTAACCGGGACGGACCGTGGATCTGTGTGTGTAAACACACAGATCCACGTCCTGTAAGTTGAGAGGAGACCGATGTAATCAATGCAATTTTATAGCATTGATCGCTGTATAAATGTGAATGGTCCCAAAAACTGTGTCAAAGGTGTCCGATATGTCCGCCATAATGTCGCAGTCACGAAAAAAAAATCGCGATCGCCGCAATTACTAGTAAAAAAAATAATTAAATAATTTTTTTTTTTTTGTAAAAATGCCATAAATCTATCCCGTATTTTGTAGACGCTATACCTTTTGTGCAAACCAATCAATATATGCTTATTGCGATTTTTTTTTACCAAAAATATGTAGAAGAATACGTATCGGCCGAAACCGAGGAAAAAATTTGTTTTTTTTTAAATTGGGATATTTATTATAGCAACAAGTAAAAAATATTGTTTTTTTTTCAAAATTGTCGCTCTTCTTTTGTTTATAGCGCAAAAAATAAAAACCGCAGAGGTGATCAAATACCACCAAAAGAAAGCTCTATTTGTGGGGAAAAAAGGACGTCAATTTTGTTTGGGTACAATGTCGCAGGACTCCGCAATTGTCGTTTAAAGTGCGACAATGCTGAAAACTAAAAATTGGTCTGGGAAGGAAGGGGGTGAAAATGCCCTGTATTGAACCAGTTAAATCCCTCCCTTCTCTACTCAATGGTGAAAAGTGGAGCTTAACTGTATCTGATCACCACAAACTGAAAACACTTTTAATACATTTTTAATATTCACAGCAAATTCACCAATCCATCCATGTCTTCATGGTTTATTTTGCTGAGAAATAACTGTGCAAAACACCACAGTAGCATTTCTAGGCATAGCCATCTTAAGTAAGGGCAGATGACAGCATGCAAGCATAAGGGTGTACTTAGCTGAGTATTAAGAAAGGCATTAAAGAAGGATAAATCAGGCACAAAGGCAGGTGGGTGTGCTTAACTGAGAAAACCCCTCCTCCAGATGAAAAGAAAAAATGCCTGTGAAGACGTCTAGGAAGTATGACATAATTTTGGCCTAGGTCAGAAGTTAAGAAGCAACTGAAGAAATGTTAAAAAACAAATTAAAACAAGAAAATATTATATACTGTACCTTCCTATCTATATAAGCATAAGGATTTGAAAAACTTTAGTTCCACTTGAAGTCAGCACCCTTTCTTACCCTGGTTAAAGGGCTTGACCACATCCCTCCTCACTATTGCCCCTGCTTTTATGCCGCCTACCTCCTAGCATCACAACCGTGCATCAACATAACCACATCCCAACCCCACCTTCAACTTCATTCCTGCTCCCCCCCTCTCACCACTGCATGATAGCACTAGAGCCCTCATCACAACGCCTGTGCATGCCACCCCTCCACCTTTACCCTTGCACCTGGGCTACCCCTGTGCACTTACCATCACATCTGTATACAGTATCTCCCATTTCACTTCCACACCAGACTTATCCCTCCCCCACCACTTTGCCTGCACACTGATTTTCACACAACCATGCCTCTATGTTCCCGCATGATTACTACTGCAGTTGACTACCATCAACCTTCCCTCAAATCACCTTCAACCATTCTAGCTCTCCTGCACCTACTACTGCTCTTGTCACCATTCCAACTCCCCCATCCCAACCTTGTCTGTTCTAGAATTAGCACCCTGAACATTGTTATTTGCAGCACAATGGAAAAAGAAAATGACAAAAAAATAGGGTGATGACATGGTCACTTTATCTATATCTACCCTGCACCCTCTTATATCCATAGTATAGCTTGATAGTAAAACAAATGTTAAAGTGGAACTTCACCCTAAAAGAGAGTTCCTCTTTAACACCTCCTTTGCCCCTCCTCTACCACTATTGGAGGTTTGCTTGTTTTTTTTGAGGGAGGAGCGGGTACCTAGTTTTAGCAGATACCTGCTCCCACTTCTGCTCCAACCGCCTAGGCGATTGGAATGGAAGTCCCCCCCATTCATACTCTGCAGCACAGCTTGAGTGGGAGTCTGGCTGGGAAGCTGCAAGGAGCCACAGCAAGTCACAGCAGGCTTCCTGTAGTAAGCATGCGGGTGCTAGGGACTCGAGGACTAGCAAAGAACCAACCCAGGTGAGGACAGCGCTGAATCCCTGGACAGGTAATGCCTTTTTTTTTAAGTCAGAAGCTACAGTGTTTGTAGCTGCTGACTTTTATTTATTGATTTTTTTAAGACTGAAGATTGTCTTAAAAGTGGTTGTAAACCCTTTTTTTGTTTACTTTTACCTGTAGGTAAGCCTAGAATAAGGCTTACCTATAGGTAGTGGAAATATCGCCGAAACGTGCGCCGTTTAGGAGATATTTCACTTGTAGTGTGCCAATGTCGCCATTGGCACATGCACTGGGAAGAAACGGACCACCATGCCGTTTCTTCCCCTAGCGTGTGAGGTGACTGATGGCTCCCGCGTGCATGCGTGGGAGTGACATCACGCGACTCCCGCCAGTCACAGAGCCGGAGTCTGTGGCCCCGGAAGGAAGAGGGGCGAAGACGGATGTGGCCTGCTCAGGGGACAGAGCGGGCTTCGTTTGCAGGTTAGTGTTGTATAATGGGCTAGTATGCGATGCATACTAGCCCATTATGCTTTTCATTTGCAGGCCTTGTGGGGAGCAAAGGAGGAAGTAAAACCCATCGGGGTTTACTTCCTCTTTAAGTAAGCCTTCATAACATTTGCTGTTTGAATACCTACAATTTTTCAAATTAGAGGCAAACGAGATAAGCGAATAATGCAGAATATAACATTCATGAACTTATCAACTGATGAAAAGTCAGCGCCTTCAATAAATATCTAGTAATATTTGTAATCTGCAACACAAATTGCCTTTTGCAGCTTTGACACTACATTAAACATTGCATAAGAAAGTCATCTTGCTAGACAAAACGAACAGCGACATTATTAGATCTATTTCACAGTGAGTACATTTAATCTACAATTAGACACAGAACCTGCAAACCCATAGCGGGGAAATTAATTCTTTCAGTTCATCTGGAAAGTAAAGTTAGGCATTACACTGTGACAAATCA
Organism: Aquarana catesbeiana; assembly: GCF_042186555.1. Lineage (NCBI taxonomy): Eukaryota > Metazoa > Chordata > Amphibia > Anura > Ranidae > Aquarana > Aquarana catesbeiana. The sequence continues at coordinate 311,945,616 of NC_133324.1, forward strand.
CTATTGTTATTTTAATCACGTCACAAAGTGATGGTAACACTATACTCATGTATACATTGTCATGTTCTGTAATAAAGAGGAGATAATAACCATAATGTATGTTAAGTGGAGGATTACTGCAACAATTCACTGTTTCCAACAACACAGAAGAAAGTCTATTTGTGGTATGCAATTATACATTGATTTATTATATCTGCAGAGCTACTTTATAATTCCATACGTCCTTTTCAAAATTAAACATACTATTTATGCCTTCAGAGTCTCAATACGCTTACAATGGACCAATAATGCGACACTGTATAATATCTGGAATGTGATTATTACCAAATAACACACTTTATGTTGCTTTTTTTACATTTATGCATATTTACTTTAAAGCTACATACTCACCAGCATTGGATGCTGAAGTGCATAAAGTTCTGTTTAAAAACCCTTTAGGTCAGTCTCATTGTTAGAAGCCTTTACCAGCCTGGAGACCCACCCATGAATCTATACATATGAATGTTGACAGTAGTATCAAAGATGCTTTTTAACCACTTGCCTACTGGGCACTTAAACCCCCCTCCTGCCCAGACCAATTTTCGGCTTTCAGCGCTCTCACACTTTGAATGACAATTACTCAGTCATGTAATACTGTATCCAAATGATTTTTTTTGTTCTTTCTTTCATATAAATAGAACTTTCTTTTGGTGGTATTTTATCACCTCTGGGTTTTTTATTTATTCATCTATAAATGAAAAAAGACCGTAAATGTGGAATTTTTCTTAGTTTCTGTGATAAAATTTTGCAAATTATTAATTTTTCTTCATAAATTTTGTCCACAATTTATACTGCTACATATCTTTGGTAAAAATAACCCAAATGAGTGAATATTATTTGGTCCATGTGAAAGTTAGAGAGTCTACAAGCTGTGGTGCAAATCATAAAAAATTGATCACACCTGATGTACTGGTGGCCTATCTCATTTCTTGCGACCCGAACAAGCCAGGAAAGTACAAATACCCCCCAAATTACCCCTTTTTGGAAAGTAGACATTCTAAGGTATTTAGTAAGATGCATGGTGAGGTTTTTGATGTTGTCATTTTTTCCCACAATTCTTTGCAAAATGAAGATTTTTTAATTTTTTTATTTTTTTCCCCACAAAATTGTCATTTTAATAGGTTATTTCTCTCACATGGCATGTATATACCACAAATAACACCCCAAAATACATTCTGCTGCTACTCCTGAGTATTACGATACCACATGTGTGGGACTTTTTCACAGCCAGGTCACATAGAGAGGCCCAACGTGCAGGGAGCACCATCAAGTGTTCTAGGAGCATTAATTACACATCTAACTTGTTGACTACCTATTACACTTTTGAAGGCCCTGGAGCACCGTAACAATGATATGTGACACTGATGACAGATGGCACTGATACGTGGCACTGATGACACTGATGTGGCACTGATGACAGATGGCACTAATACGTGGCACTGATGACAGATGGCACTAATACGTGGCACTCATGACAGATGGCACTAATACGTGGCACTGACACGTGACACTGATGACAGATGCCACTGATACATGGCACTGATGGCACGTGACACTGATAACAGATGGCACGTGACACTGACAGGTGGCACTGATGACAGATGGCACTAATATATGGCACTAATGACAGATGGCACTAATATGTGGCACTGATGGCAGTGGGGACAGATGGCAGTGGGGACAGATGGCAGCGACAGGTACTGTGTTCACTTTTTTTTTCTGTTTTTTTTTTTTTTTTTTGACACTCAGGCTGCAGCGGTTCGCTCTCCCTCCTCACAAGCTGTCTCTGTGTGAGGAGGGAGAGTGGCGATGAGAGATGATCTCATATGTTTACATATGAGATCATCTCTCATTGGCACCGCCGATCGCACTGTAAACGGCCACTGTGATTGGCCGTTTACGACGATCTGTGACTGGCTGTGCCCAAGGGACACGGCCAGCACAGAACTTCCCTGATGCGCGCCCGGTAAAGTAAACAGCAGGACGTCCAGGGACGGCCACCCGGCAGTTAGCGTCCGCACTGCAGCTGTCTTCTGGCTATAGCGCGGGTGCGAAGTGGTTAAACATATCAAAGTAAGGCAAAGCTGATGTTTCCTTGCATGTTTGTGTGTACTGACTCATTTTCTATACCAAATACCAATAGCTCACAGTGTAATTAATACAGATGATAGGTACAGTAACCAGCCACTGATCATCCACAAACTCAAAGGACCTGATTTTTCAAAGCCCAAGTACATTCACAGATACTTTAAATATTTTAAACCTGCAGCTTTCATTAGTCATAGTTTGGACTCTTTCTGTTACAGAAAAAAGAACACTCTGTGGGGAATTCATAAACAGTGTCTTATATACTCTTTAGAATTCCCTTACACCTCTGCACTGAAATTGTCAGTGTTTGCACAGATTCATGTACCTGTGGGGAACAGGTACATGAATCTGTCTTAGGAGGTGGCGACACTGTGGCCTGGAGTGTCCCTATTGGGCGCTCTGTCCTAAGTGCAGCTCAGAATTACTGAGCTTCCTTCCTGGCCACTGTGCCCATCACACAGACAGATGCATAGCCAAGGAGTTTTGTAGTAGGGGTGGGTGCAGCCTGGTGGGGAACTGAGAAACTAGTTCCCCATCAGGTCTGCTTTGCTTATGATTGGTAGCGCATGGCAGTGGGCAGCCGTTTAGTTGGGTGGGTGGGGCCTGATGGGGAACTCTGAGATTAGTTCCCCATCAGACAAACAAGATATTTGGGGGGGCACACCCTAAAAGATGCATTAAAGATGGTGCAGCCATAAGACCATACAACAGAACAAAATATTACAGCGCACACATGCAAAAAAGACATTTACCTCCTGCAAGGCTACTGCAAGGTACTTTGTCGCAGTAAGTGGGCTTAAGCACCATATAGGAATATGGTGTGACCAAAACCCCATATTTTTTGATCATGTTTTTTTTTAAATGTTTAGGTGTTTTAAATAGCCTTGCAGGAGGTAAATGTGTTTTTTGCATGTGTGCGCTGTAATATTTTGTTCTAGTTCCCCATCAGGTCTGACTCCCATGTGACTCATCATTATCCAAATATGAGCATTGGGCAGTGCCATATCTGGGTAATGACATGAACCAGAAACCCTGACCCTTTTGTTTACATTTAGCATTTGGTTTGGAAATCTCCCAGCCAGCAGCTGAACAGGGCTGGGAATGAGTCATTGGTTGCTAGGAAGCTGGTGTCATAGCAACCACAAGCCCTATGTGGGAAGCTGTCATTCCCAGTACAAAATGCCCAAATCTGAGCACTAGCATCTCTTTGTACACTAACTCAGAGCTAGTCCCAATTACCACTAGTTTCCTAATCTGTGAACTGGTGGTAATTGTTTTTAATCTTTCACAACCATAGCGACAGGTTCTTAAAGTGGCAGTAGTAAGAACTACCTGAATTTGTTGCATGTGTCAGTAATGTTACTGAAACAAAGCAAAGGCTTGCCTGAATTAAACACAGGTAGTTTTAAAAGACCTACCACCAGAAAGGTGTTGTAAAATGGTCATTGAATTCCCAATGTCATCCCTGTCTTCCAATTGTTCTTCTCTGTTGCCAACCCATCATTCACTCTCTCAACAAAAATGCAAAAATATACAATGAGTACCATGAATTCAAGAGTAAGCAAGCATTTAGTGAAGCACTTCCCATTCTTTTTTAGGATGCTCTTGCATCTAGAATATTGAGTAATTTGCATCAGACCAACCATTGCACAGTAAGTATGGATGTGAGAATATAAGCCAAGCGCTCACTCTTGCCATTCAGTATCTGAATTTGGGATATGTGATCATTCCTTAATATAAAATTAAGCTCACAAATTTTATGCAAACTATGACCTATTGCTGAATAGCGATATTTCTTTGTATTATGCAACTTTATAATGAATATTCAGCACTTAACTGACAATAGTACCGTGTGCTGAAAATGTTAGCAACTGATAACCACTCTACCTAATTATTTAGGAAATACTATTACTCTGTCACTAAAATGAAACCCTCCAAGTGTTCCCTGCAAAGAAATAAATACTCAGCTTTCCTGCTTCCTGTGCTGGTTATTGCAGTCATAGTAATCCCCGTCTGATATGTCTGGAGAAACTAGCATTTCTGGAAGTGCAGATTGCCTGGTCATCTGTTGTGAGTTGTGGTTCCTTCTGCCAACCCCTATGTTGCTTCATGGCACAGTAATGCTGTAGGGCCAGTGGAATGAACCACTAAGCATGGCAGGGACCAGAAAATTGATATTCTTAGACGTGTTCATCAGAGGGAGGAATGTTCTGCAACACAGTCTGGGAATAAGGAGACCATCAAGAGAAATTTCTGAAAAAGTGTAGCTGAGAGAGGAGAGGCACCTGTTCCCTCTATCTGATTAAGACTACTGAGGAGAGTTGACTGCTGCATTGTAAGTGCCACATGGTCTCTGCAAAGAAGTTCGTTGTAATACAGTGACTGTCTCTCAACTTTCTAAAATTGTCTCACTCTACTGAAATACCAAACTGCCATGATTTAAGTTATTTGATCAGGAGATAGTGTGATAGACTGTATTTCATAAACAAGGACTGTTTAGCTACATACATAGGATACATACAGATGACTGCTTTGCATTAATGTCTGCTGGATAAAGTAAGCTGTTTGGGAGGACCCTTTCTCAAGGTGATCACATTAAAGAAACTACAGACGCATACGTTCATGAATAATATCTTAAGAGGGACAGTACATCAGCTACTACTATGTTTTTTTGGAAAGGAATTTGATTACTGTGCAGTTGCTTAGGTCCCCAAAGCAGACCTGTGTGATCACCACCGGACAAGACTTACTATGGTAAGCTTAGCTAGATAGGGGAAAGTGAACTTTTGTATCACATTTTGTCGATGTTCTAATTTCAATACTGTAATTCCACATTTACTTATAGAACATATTTTTCTATTTGCATTAACCATTTTGCTTATTTTTAGAATGCAACCAGAAATAGTTTTTTTTAAATTTGCCAGCAATATATTTTCAAAAAAATATATATTGGAGTTCCATTTTCCTCACAAAAGGTAAGTTATTGATATTTTACTTTACCCTACCCTTGTTTGTTTCAGACTGTCCATTAAAGTCCAATTCTAGGCAAAGCAAGAACACCCTTCTGCACTGTTTTAAACAACTTCTGCACATTGCATAACTTATTAATGTCTGGCACTTGTTCCATAGCAAAGAGAGAGACTATTCGTATTACTCAGCGACTCATGGGTCACATTCTAGAATAGATTACTTTCTACTCAAACACTTGGTCAGGATACAAGCTGCCTCAACTCTGACCTGTACCTTATCTGGCCTGTTTTCTTGAATATCTGTCTCCGGGCAGACTTCAATAGGGTGTGGCAGTGGAAATGTAATGATTGTCCACTGCAAAATGCTAAAACAAAGTGCTTTGTAGAAGTGAAAATCAGGGCCTTTTTCCAAACTCACAGAGACACTATCTCATCTCTGGTGATGATTTGGGAGACACATAAATGTTGTATTCTGGGGGCTATTTTTCTCACAGCGTTTTTCTGCCTTAAAAGAGAATACGCAAAACAGAACCTGTTCATGAGAAATCCTTGGCCTTGCCTGCTCTTGACAAACTTCAGATACTCAGAGATAGACCAAATGAACTCCTCCTGCGTAGAACTAAGGTGCGCTGAGTGAACAGAGGGCTTACAACCTATGTTTGATCCCGGAGGAGGTAGATTGTTACATACTACCTTGGATATAACAGGGCGATTAAGAGACATCTACAGAGAGCTGTATAATTCCTTTCCCTCAGTCCACAGTCAAGACTGGCAGGGGAGAAACAAAATAGAATCAACCAATTCTTGGCCAGGTCGGGTCATCCATGATTTTTGAAAGAGAACAGTTTTTCTCTGGGGGAACAGATTATGGTAAAAGAATAGCAGCAGGCTATTAAAGTCCCTGTTCCGGATGGTTTCTCTCTTACATATCATAATGTATTTTTGCTGCTTCTTGTCCAGCCATTCACGGAGGGGTTTAACTTCATTCATGATGAGAGATCATTTCTAGCCAATACCCTCTGAGCCAATATCATCATAATTGTTGCAGAGGGAGGCCCCCGACTATCGTCCAATCTCTTTGCTAAATATTTATCTAAAACTGTTCACAAAATTTCTGACAACTTGGCTGCTACCCCTGATTCAAAGGTGTATGCTTCAAGACCAAATCAGGTTTGCACCACAAAGGGAGGCAAAGGATGACAGAACAAGGGCCATCAGTGCTATCCATTGGGCACATCAGAAGGTAATACCTACTGTGTAGCTTGTAATTTGAGCCTCTATGACTGCGGTCCCTGAACACATTGGCATGCGGGAGAGCTTCCTTAAGTGAATAACTGCAATCTACTTATGCCTGATGAAAACAATTAAAATAAACAGCTCTGTATCCGAACCTTTTGAGCTCCATAATGGTACGCAGCAGGGATGCCCATTGTATCCGCTTATTTTTATATTGACTCTAGAGCCCCTAATAATTCATATTAGAGACAATCCCAACATTAAGGGAATCTCTATGAAATTGAGAGAACAAAAGGTAGCAGGGTACACCAATGACTTATTGTTCTTTATCACCCAGCCCCTGACTTCCCTTCCCAGTATACTGGCTGAATTTCAGAAGTACAGCACGTTATTCAACTTTAAAATCAACATACAAATGTCAGAATCCATGAACCTCAATCTACCTCGCTTGACCCTTGATACCTTATGGACACACTTTCAATTTCAATGGTCTTCAAAGTACATTAAATATTTAGGGATCTTTCTTGCTCCAGACGTTGATGGAATCTTCACAGTCAGTTTCCCTCTGCTCCTAGTGCAGATCTAGAGGGACTTTGTTAAATGGTCTACAAAGTTACTGTCCTGGTTTGGTAGGAATAGTGTGCTCAAGATGACTGTGCTCAGTCCCTGCTGATACATATCCAGGGAACCTTTCTTAAACAACTTAGGAGTGAGCTCAGGAGATTCCTATGGGCTGGTAAAGCTCACAGGCTTAGTCAACAACTTCTGACTAAACCAAAGTCCTTATGAGGCATTGGCCTACTTCATGTGCACAAGTACCATTGAGAAACACACATGGCCTGGATTTTGAATTGGTGTCAGTGAAAAGATGGGTTCATTTTGAACAGTCCTTTTCAAAATGTTTACTGAGAGGACTCCCATGGCTTCATCAGAACATACCACAACATTTATTTGCCCACCGATAATTGGGGTAATGTTAAAGCTAATGAAGCCAAATAAACATTTGATGTTGTCAGTACCAACTCCCTCAAGACTGACCCCTGTGTTCTCCCACACATTCTTTGCCTTGAGATTACAGGGTAGGTCTTTCCTCTCTAAATACTGCTTTACCATAGTGAGGGACGTTGGCAATCATTATCAGAAATAGTAGAAAGCAATGCAATTACGTAATTGTATCACCCACAGTTGGAAATGAGTGATATCTCTCCCGACTCTCATGAAGTTTGAAAAATCCAAGGATGCAATTCCTCATGGTCTTTCGCAATCATATCTTATCTTGTCTTACTCATTGCACTCCTTACCTCCAGAGTACCCTAGCAAATGGGAACATAACCTGGGTACTACCTTTACACACCAGCAGACAGAATTATACAAATTGACTCATAGGGCTACCATCTCCTGTAAAGCCCAAGAGATGGAATACAAAATTTTAGCTAGATAGTACGAGGTCCCCAAAACCTTATCTGAATTGTTCCCCTAGAGATCCCCATTGTGATGGAGATGTCAGGATGTAGAGGGCTCCATGCTCCATGTTTCTGGTCCTGTGCAGGCCTTATGGACCTTTAGTCACAAGTCAAGTTCTTGATTTTAAAATTGATGGATATTCAGATGCCAGATGACACTGCAGCTCTTCTGCTTCATCTAACCCTTATGTCCCTGAAGCTCTACAAGCGTTCCCTACTAATACATTTACTTAATGTTGCAAATACGTGTATTCCATTATTTTGGAAACAATCTGTAGCTCCCTCCATCAGTTTGTGGTTAATTAAGATTAACAAAATTAAACTGATTGAAGAACTCATGGCATCAGCAAATCACAGGAAAGATTTCTCCCATTTTTTTTTGGACTGAGTTTGCGCACTCAAATACCATGATATCCTACATTCTTGATACCAGAGACCGTACCCCCCCCCCTTTTTAGGCCCACCAGGGGCCCTAATTAAGACCTTTTTTTGGTACGCTTGACTCTTGCCACACACACACACAAACACCTCCTCCTCCCACCTTTTCAGGACTTCTCTTTTTCATCTTTTCCCTAGATTTTTTCCTGTCTGTTTCTGAATGGTTATATGGGATATATCTCAGCCAGTTGGTTTTTGGCACATGTGAACACACTGCTTTTAGATCCTCTACACATACCTATCAAAAGATATTTCTGACTATTGTTTGGTGAAAGTTTTAGTGACAGGGATCCTATTGCAGATGTTTCAGAGGCAACAGAACTATGGAGGACAGGGAAAAGGACCAAACCAGGATATTTACCTTTAAAAACTTATGATGGAGTACAAGTTCACCTTAAGATGGCTCACCCTTACCCTGCATTTCTTTGTTTTAACCAGGGTAGGAAGTTATTGCCTCAGCAATAACAGAAAACAGAAGAGAGGGTTCTCTCTTCATTCCCTGGTGGGTACCTGATGTTTGTAGATGTATGCTCTTAACTTCTTAGTTATAAATTTGTGCCCCTGCAGCTGTGGAGCATGTGCTGCAGTTGTTTAATAGCAGGAGGTCCTCCAACTACATAAAAACAACCTGGACTGGTGGGCCAGGAGTGGTGCTTGCTTTACTATGATTGTTAATGTGGTCCTGTGAAAATACCTTCTTGCCACTTCCTCCATTTACTGTTAGACCTGCTAAATATGAACTAAAAACTAAAGGATGTACAAAGCTTTCCAATAATGATTGCCACTTAAAATAAAATGGATACGTGCTTACATTCATATATCTTAACTATATCTTGGTTTTATATCCTAAGTTGAATATAACTTATAAAATAGTGTAAAGGCTTTCCAGCCAAGACTTACATGCATTTGCTCCATCAGTGCTTTGAATGTGTTTATCCATGAGCATTCAACTGACAAGTGTGAAGAATACAGACTGCAAGATTTGTCCCTTACCTCTACAAGCACCTGCTGCTCCAAGGTGATAGATGCCGGCTATAACATGCCAAATGGCCTTTTGCTCATTCACCGTGAATCCCAAAACCTCCATGGCAGATTGGAGTTGTACAAACGCTGCAGTAGCCTTCTGCTTCTCCTCAGGCTATGAAAGACAATAGAAGAACAGCATTAGCTAATATTATGAAGCAACCTGTCTAGGAACAGTTTTTGTTTTGTTTCTAGCTCATTGGCTTATGTGTAGAAAAAAAACACTACAAAAAATGCATTACTAATTACATGAATGCTATTACCATTTCAATTAAATTATAACTAAAGGCAAAACTTTTTTGGTTTTAAATAAACTGGAGAGGGATTAGAACACCTGTCAAGTTTTTATTGCTGTCATTGCCCCTATTAAGGACATTCACCCTCTCTAGTTGTCCTGTTTACCGTCCAAATGTTGGGTTGTCACCAGAACAGAGTAGAAGGGAAACCTTCCAATGGGGGATACTAGTTTTGGTTACCCTGGTGAGAACCAGGAATTCCCTCATTTTGGAAAAGAAAAACCAACGGGTTATAATGTAACTATTACTCTATCCAAACAAAAGTTTTGTCCTTAGTTCTACTTTAGTTGTAAATAGCTGGGGAAAAGGAGTTTTGTGGAACTTTATATGAGGTAATGATGTAGTCATTAACCTCCATCCCTATATTAATGTACAAAGAGCAAAGAGAGCGGGACTTTATATGAAGTATGCAAGGGGTAAGGTTTAGTATAAAATTGTTGTAATAAACATATCTGTGATATATAATACAGTATATGGTAATCTATAGAACATTGTTAATTAATAATAATTATATTTCATTTTGGATAAAACTCACATGTATTTATATATATACACATAAATAAGTACCTGCATGATTAGATATTACTCTAATCCCTAACAATGAAGAGGGATGAGAAATTATACTAGATAAAAACTTTATTATACATTGATGAATACACAATTCGTAAACAATCCATAAGAAATTTGGCAAACACATAATGGATAATGGAACCCAACATCTTTAGGCTATAAACAGTTGGTACAGTAAAGAATGCACTGATATGACACATAATGGAACACAACATCTGTTGGCTCAACACGTTTCGTGACTTAGCGTCACTCATGAGGAGCAAGCGTGTAATGTGTTTCTGCAATGACATACTGTAGGTCAATTTCTAATTAATCCAGTATATTCACATATAATAAAAAAAAAACATTTGATTATTTGTGAATATACTGGATTAATTAGAAATGTACCTATGTCATTGCAGAAAAACAGTACACGCTTGCTCCGGATGAGTAAGGATGTAGGGATTAGAGTAATATCTAATTATGCAGGTACTTATTTATGTGTATATATATGAGTTTTATCCAAAATTAAATATAATTATTATTAAATAACAGGGTGCTATAGATTACCATATATTATATATCACAGATATGTTTATTACAACAATTTTATACTATACCTTACCCCTCGCGTACTTCATATAAAGTCCCGCTCTCTTTGCTCTTTGTACTTTAGTTGTAAGAGTATCAGATTCCTGCATGAAGGTAATGGAAAAATAATTTTTAAGCAGATATTAAGGTATGATTGATTTTATATATATATATATATATATATATATATATATATATATATATATATATAATGGTCATACATATTATTATTTGCTATTTCTTGCTTCTTTTTTCATAGACCTGTGCACATTGTCTTCAGGGTGTTCTATATTGTATGGTATGGCATGCCTTTAGACGTCAGTTAAAACCCTGGTACAAAATATGTAGTGCAGAGCTACCCTCACTAAACTCCATTCACAAAAAACAAAAGGGAAAAGCTGTAAATATTACTAACAAAAAGGCACTGTGTGATAACTAAAGCCTCATACACACAATGTGATTGTTGGCCAACCGAGTGTCTGATTTTTGTCAAAAGGGCGTGTGCCAGGATCTTGTCTTGCATACTAACGGTACACAATTGCCGGCCAACAAACACGAACGTAGTGACGTACTACGAGGAATTTCAGCTCTTGAGCGCCACCCTTTGGGCCCCTTCTGCTAATTTTGTGTTTAGTGAGCATTGATTCCGAGCAGACTTGTGTACTGACCATCAGAAAATCTGACAACCAACCATTGTCCGCTGAAAATTTACTAGCATGTCATCCAATATTTGTTGGCAATAAGTTGGACAACAATTGTCAAAAGAAGCGTACAAACGGTCAGATTGTAGGACAACAATCTGTCAACAGACAATCCCCTGCCAACAATCGCATCATGTGTACGAGGCTTTAGATAACCAAACAATCGACAAAAATATTTGCACAACAAGATAATAAAGAAATCAAGCCCCAATCCAGGTGAATACACATTTAAGCCTGGTACAAACTAACAGTTTTTTAAAAAACTGACAGCTCCGGTCAGAGCCGCTATACTAACCATCCGACATCAGTGTGGCGAACTCCCCCACTGAGCTGTTGTGTTCCTACAGGGGGACAGCCCCCCCCCACCATAACACTCCAATCAGCGATCTCTGCCATTGGCTGAGAGCGCTGTTCAGGAGTCAGTCAGATGCTGGTCTTCCAGCATGCTCATCTGACAGACCAACATACATACAGGCCGAATGTCAGCCGGGTTTTCTTGAACTTGCAAATGTCTCCTGACATTTGGCTCGTGTGTACCTGGCTTTAGGTGGAAAGTTATCATTTCCAAATGCTAGCTTGCTCCCTGATTTGAGTGTGATAATTGATTGATTGATATGTGTTATTTATAAACCCTGGTACAGTTACACTTTTTTACGATCAATGCTTCCTAATGCCAATCCTTTTTTATGTATATTTTATTTTTTTGTTTACAAAAGTTTTATTTGGAAGTTCAAGTAGACATACAAAGAGTATAGTTATAAAAAGCATATAACAGAAATATATCATTTGCAAAGGGGTATGCCATCAAGTTACAGACAAAGTAATAAATCTTAAGGATGAATTTTCAGGAATGATGTGTAATACAATGAGTCACAAGTATAAAGGGTTATAGAGAAAAGGGGGTGAAATCATATTGGTATTTGTTAGGATGGATTCCAGTAAGACAATTTTCTTTTGTGAATATGAATTGTACCATTAAGAGTGTGGTGTATCCATTCTGATGCCCCATACACACGGTCGGATTTTCCGACGGAAAATGTGTGATAGGACCTTGTTGTCGGAAATTCCGACCGTGTGTGGGCTCCATCACACATTTTCCATCGGATTTTCCGACACACAAAGTTTGAGAGCAGGATATAAAATTTTCCGACAACAAAATCCGTTGTCGGAAATTCCGATCTTGCGTACACGACGGACAAAGTGCCAAGCATGCTCAGAATAAATAAAGAGATGAAAGCTATTGGCCACTGCCCCGTTTATAGTCCCGACGTACGTGTTTTACGTCACCGTGTTTAGAACAATCGGATTTTCCGACAACTTTGTGTGACCATGTGTATGCAAGACAGGTTTGAGCCAACATCCGTCGGAAAAAATCCCAGGATTTTGTTGTCGGAATGTCCGAACAAAGTCCGACCGTGTGTACGGGGCATTAGAGTTTAAGTGATTCCATTCTGGTAACTACTTGTTGCCAAGGTAGATTATTGGATTTCCAGTTGTAAGCTATCATCCAGTGGATGGAACTACATAGTGAGTGAAATAATCTCATGCAAGGAGAGGGAATGTTTGGTAAGTTTGCATATAGCAGACATATCTGGGGGGTGGGAGTGATTTTTTTGTTTGGAGGAGTTTTCAATTATATCAATGGCCTTTCGCCATATTTGTTTAAGGTGAATGCAATTCCAAAATGTGTGCATGAGAGTACCAGGTTCAGAGCATCCCCTAAAACAATTTGGAGAGATGGAAGGGTAGTATGTGTGAAGTTTTGAAGGGGTTAGGTACCATCTGGAGAATATTTTTATTGGAGTTTCTCTAAATGAGATGGCTTTGTTACTTTTGCAAAGGTTGTCAGACATGGAGGTCCACTCATCAACGCTGAATGAGGCTCCCACGTCCGATTCCCATTTAAGCATTCTACCCAGAAAAGAAATATGGAATGATGAGCAGGAGTTGATCTGAGAAAATAGTGGGATATAATTGGATTTATATAAAAGGTTGTGTGTTGAGGTAACTGTGACACCAAGATATTTGAATGATTGGGGACACCAAACAAATGGAAAATTATTTGATAATAGGTTTTGAGTATTTTGGGTGTAGTTAATTGGTAGAGCTGAACATTTATTAGTGTTAATTTTAAGGCCTGAAATGGTGTGGAAAAATTTGAGTTCTTTAAGGAGAGATGGGATAGAGGTAAGAGGTACTGTAAGGAATAAAAGGGCATCATCAGCATATAAGCTGAGTTTGAATTCGCTATTGCCTTTAGTATATCCCTTTATATCAATGCTATTTCTAATCTTGTGGGCTAATGGTTCAATTGCATGGGCAAATAAAAGTGGTGATAGGGGACAGCCCTGTCTGTCTAGTCCCTCTACTAAGGGGAAAGAAATCAGAGTTGTGTCCGGGGATTTTGATTCTGGTTTGAAGGGCGTGATATAATGCGTTAAATCCTTGTAGGAATTTATCTGAAATCCCATATTTAGGCAGTATGAAGTTGAGGTATGACCAGCTAACGCTATCAAACGCCTTATGTATATCTAAACTAAGGAGGCAAAGTTGACGAGAGTGTAGATTTGCATCTTGTATAACATTAGTGACAAGTCTAATATTATCAACAATCTGTCGGCCGGCGATAATTTTGGGGGAGAGAGTGGTCTTTGAGTGGTTTAGGGATAAGAGAGAGATTGGCTAGGAGCATCTCATCTGGGAAGTGATTGCCATTGAGAATATGATTAAAGAGGTTAGTTAGGTAGGGGGTTAAAAGAGAGGCAAATTTTTTATAATATGAAGATGAGAAGCCATCTGGACCAGGGGCTGTAGAAGTCTTGAGAGATTTAATTATTCTGATTATTTCTATTTCCGTACAAGGAGCATTAAGAGATTCTATTTGCTGTGAGTTCAGAGAGGGTAATTGAATATCATCTAGCCATGATTTAGAGGTGTGATCAAGAGGGGGTTGTGGACTAGAAAGTAAGTCTTTGTAGAAGGAGGAAAATATATTTAAAACTTCATGAGGGTGGGTGATCATGTTTCCAGTTTGATCTCTAAGTTTATATGTGTGTGGGGGTTTGTGTTCATGGTTAAGTTTTTTGGCGAACATGGCTGATGGGGAATTACTATGTAATAAGAACTTGGCTTTTGAGAATTTTCTGTATTGCTGATAGGATAAGATCCAATGCTTTGCGTTTGTCTTGAATCTGCTTTGTAAATTCTTGAGAAGGAGTATGTTGTAGTTTGTTATATAGGTGATTTAGATCTCTAGTGAGACTTTTGATTTTTGTGAGTCTTTCTCTATTTCTGTTTGCGGCTAGGCTAATTAGGTGACCTTGTAAAACCGCTTTATGAGCCACCCAAAGTGTTGTGGGAGGGGTTTCATCATTAGCATTGTCTGTAAAGTAGTTTTCAATATGTGTTGAAATAGAATGTGTTATTAAAGGATCAGTTAAAATTGAGTCATTTAGCCGCCAATTGTAGGGGGAAGGTGAGAGTCCTATATGTGAAGTTTCAAATGAGGTAATATCATGATCTGACCAAGGACAGGGGTGGATAAGGGCTTTGGAGGAGTTAGCTAAAAGTATGGGGGTGCAGAATATATAATCAAGTCTGGCATAGACTTCATGAGGGTGTGAATAATGTGTATAGGCTCTGATTCCAACATTGTGGGCCCTCCAGAAGTCAATGAGTTGGAATTTGTTAATGGATCGGTTCAAGGATTTAGAGAAAGCTTTGTAGGATGAAGTTACTTTACTTCTATCTAGGGCCAGGTGTGAGGTTAGGTTAAAATCCCCGCCTAGAATGATGTGGGGAGAGCTATATCGATCAAGGGTCTCGAAAAAAATCATGAAAAAGGTAGATTGAGATTCGTTAGGGGCATAAATCGAAGCTATAGTTATCACTTTATTATTTATCAGTCCTTTAATGATGACATAGCGGCTATTCACATCTTTGTATATATTTTCTATGTCTAAAACAATGGTGTTGCAGATGAAGATGGCTACACCGCGAGTTTTGTTATGAAAAGTGGTATTGTAAAACTGGTTGTAAGTCTTGTCAAAATAGTTTGTGTAATTGGAGGAGGAAAAGTGTGTTTTTCTTGCATGAGTATGGTATCTGCCCCTAGTCTTTTATAGTGTTGGAAGGCTTTTTTCCTTTCATGGGGTGAATTGAAACCCTGTACGTTATGAGATAAGACTTTAAGAACCATTGGTCATGGGTAAGTGATAATGTTTATGAAAAAAGTCTTTTTTATAACTATAAAGTGAAATAGATGAGAAGAGCTCCTGTGTGTGTAAAGGAGGTTCAGTGTCTATTGCTTTTAGCCTCCCTGACGGTAATTCCGAGTGTGGCTCGGGGTTAAATTTCAGTCCCATTAGCGGTAACCCCGAGCCACACTCGGGATTACATTGCAGGATCCTGGTGCGGCTTTACTTACCTTGTCCCCAGGATCCTGCGATGTCCCCCGCTGTGTCTGCGGGCTCTGTCTCCTCCGAAGCCTTTCTGTGCCAGGCTCGGTTCCCTGCGAGCGGCGCGATGCACGGGGGCGGAGCCTGGCGGCAAATTCAAAAAATGTAAAAACCATAACACATACAGTACTGTTAATTCCTGTTAAGAGAAATCAAACTCTGTTCATTTTTAAAAGTGACTGGCGCCCATATTTCCACCTTGCACTACACCCACCATGCCTAGTAACCTGCACCCCGAGGAGGAATGTCAGCTCTCCCTGACTCTGGGGGTCACCACCAGGCCTCTGGAGGTAGGGGAGATCGCTACATATGTATGCTAACACATAGTTTGTACAACTACATTTTTCATATTTTGATTTATTTTCTGCGCAAAAACAATTTAAAAAATAGCTGTTATCAGTGTATTATTTAGCGTAAATCTCACAAAACATTATTAATAATGTAATTAGGATTTGTTTGCTGTAAGGACTTTAAAAGGATGAATACTTTTGATTATAAAATTACAGTTGAATATTGCTATATTTTATAAGCTAGATAGATAGATACAAAAAGCATATATCTCCATATCATTATCCATTTATGTTGAGTACATGTATGAGGCGTCACCGAAGTGGGCCTTCTTCCAAGGTGCCGCATATGCGCATATTGGTGCTGTTATAGTGTGCTCCCTGCGCTGAAAATCAGCTGTCGCCGACAGCTCCAGGTCCCCGAGCAGACTGGCTTTCTCAATCACATGATTGCTGTGATTGGCTATCACTGTGATCACCTGCCCATTCAGTGGAGAAAAGTGTAAACAAAAAAAAGTGTGTGTAAAATAATAATAATAATAATAATAATAATAAAGATAAGATAGCTAGATCAAGAATTGACCAAGGTTAGTGTCAGTGTCAAAGTCAATGGTCATAGTCAGGTTCAAAGGTAACAACCAGTGTGTTTTAAGTAAAATAAAAAATTTTTTTTAAGAAAAAAAGCAAAATGGGCACCATTGTTTCTTTACCCTTTTTCAGGTACAAACAGCAAAAAACATACATATACTGTATATGGTATAAGAGTAGGAAAATATATTTCAGGGTTTGTTTACATTTTTTTTCTTTTTTAACTATTTTGTGTCAATTAAAAAAGTCAGGAAACAACCATTATCATTTATCACTAAATGAAGACTGAATTTGTCCTAGAAGAAACAAGGTATAATTTGCTTGGATACACTAAGTTGTTGTGATAATACAGTATGTGCAGTTTCACCAACACTTGCCTAAGTTGCAAAACTGAGTTCAGCCATTACGATTTGCTTTGCCTCCAGGCACGAAGGGGTTAAAAAGCATGCTTTATCTATATACTATAAATGTACAAACTGATATTTTTGAAACAGCTGAAAGGACAAACACTGGTTCAGTGTTTTAGTGATTCCACCAAGCATACTGCTTTTCCAGTCCATAAAGCCATGTCTCTCTGTTGTATGTAGTATTGTAAACTAGGCATCTGTGTTTATGGTCTTGCCGATTTTGGTTTACGGTTAACATTTCTGTCTAAGCCAAATTGCAAAGTAAATAATGCATGCATGAGCAGCTTCCCATTAACAGTACATATAACCTCTGTTTTAGTAACAGAAAAGGCTAAATATTTAAAGGATTCTGCTGAATTGCAGAAATAAAATTATTATTGTGCTCAGAAAAAGCTGAGCGCCAAAAAAAAAAAAAACAGCAGGTAATTATTATAGATATGATTAAAAAAACAAAAACGAAACAACAGTCTGATTCTTTCAGGTATTTCACAGCTAGAAAACCAGATTGCAAACTGACTGCATACGTGTGAAACAACCCTGTTTGCTACAAACTTTGCTCTTCTAATCAGCTGTTTCTTTGCCCTTTCATTGTACCCAGTTTTTAATTGGATTTGTCACCTACCTGAACCTTTCAAACTGATGTTCTTCAAAATCAAAACCTGTGTTAAAGATCTCTCACAATGCCTTTAGCAAGTATATGGTAACATAGAATACATGTAATTAAGCCATAGACTGACATCACCATGTGGGTAGAAGGGAAGCTAATGAGTTGGGGACTTAAATAGATTTTTTAAAGGGCATGTGTTCGTACCCAATGGGGTCAATTTACTAACAGCTCTCCTGTACAATATATCTGTGCACAATAAAGGTATCTTTTAGCATTTCCAAGCAACAAATAAAAATAGAAACCAGTACTTCCTCTATTTTTGTTCTTATTATTTAATAATCATACAGTTCATTCATTTCTGATTTAAACATAATATAAATATATATATATATATATATATATATATATATACTGTAGTTCATTAACCACTTCAGCCCCGGAAGATTTGGCTGCTCAATGACCAGACCATTTTTTGCGATATGGCACTGCGTCTCTTTAACTGACAATTGCGCGGTCGTGCAATGTTTTTTTCCCCACAAATAGAGCTTTCATTTGTTGGCATTTGAACATCTTTGCGCCCCCTAGTGGTCAAGAGGCGAACTGACGTACATGTTACGTTGGTTCGCCCAGGGGAGCCAACCTGTCGCAGTCCAACTGCGGCGGCTGGTCGGAAAGGGGTTAACCAACAAGATGGGGCATATCTATAAATCAATGAATGTGACTTTCACCAAACAGTCACTGTTATTGAATCAGTCACCTCAATACACAAGGCAATTTTACCTGAGAAGAATGTTTTTATCTGCTTTATAAACATGTCCCTAAGTGTGATTCAGTTAATGCTGGATTATACAAACTGTATTGTTTATGTTTAACCAGAAAAGGAGGAAGTGCTGATTACATCTATATCTGTTAGTGAACATTGAGGTAGATTTACTAAACCTGGTGCACTCAGAATCTGGTGCAGCTGTTCATGGTAGCCAATCAGCTTCTAACTTCAGCTCGTTCAATTATGTTTTGGCAATAAAACCTGGAAGCTAATTGGTTTTTATGCCGAGCTGCAAGAGATTTTCCACTCTCCAGTTTTAGTAAATAACCCCCTTTTTTTCCCCATGTCAACAGTCTCCACTTTAGTAAATCAACCTGTCAATTTTTTTTATTATCAACAGGATTAGTAAAAAAAAAATACATTTTATTAAACAAAAAATTACATATTGCACATTGACATTTTAAACCAGCAAGCGTAGCTCTTTCCTATGTCTTCTGTGGCTGTTAACCTGTAAGTTTAAAATGAAATTCATATAAACAACTGAACCACAGCTTCAAAGCAGGAGGTGTCTACTGTCCTATATCTTTAGCTAACCAGTTGTGCCCTGGGATTCCTTTGCAATGGTTTAGAAAGATTGTATACATAGTAAGAAAATGTATTTAAAACATTTACATTGTGTAGACTTAAAAAAATGAAACTAAAATAACATTAAACCTAAATCATTCTCTTTAACTTTAAGGTGGCCCTGTTACTATAGCGTCCAAATTAAACTAAGCCACCTGTTGAAAAGTGATGGTGTACACATATCCTTCTGACAGAGTTCAGTTGATTTACTAAACCCGAGAGTGCAAAATATGATACAGTTCCGCACAGTAACCAATCAGCTTCCAGGTTTTGTGGTTAAAGTTTAATTGAAGAAGCTGAAATTAGACACTGATTGGCTACCATGCAGAGCTGCACCAGATTTTGCACTATCCAGTTTTAGTAAATAACCTAAAAATCTGTACCATAGCAGATTCCCATTTGCTACAGGTATGCGACACTTCTTGGTGTTTTGAACACCTGTTAACTCCATACCGCATGCTATGATCCCTCCCACTGTCTCTTATGTCACTCTAGGAGAGGGGAGCAAGTATTTAACACACCTGCTTGTGTCAGCAAGGTAACACACCTGCTTGTGTCAGATATTGGCAGTAGCCAAGGATCCACAACATGGCAGATTTTTAAGATATAACATCCATTTTATAGGGTGATTTTATTTTAATTTGACCCCTTTAGTCACCTTAAAAGAAAAAAGTAGAAAATATGAACAATAGGAAGGCAATACCTTGCTTATTCCCCTACACCCCAGTCAGGTTATTTGATCTTAGTCTGGGCATTCTATACCAAGCTGAATTTTTTTCTTTTTTACCTTGGACAAATAAGGCATAGTAATGACATAAACACAGTACCTTTATAACGTTTATATTCCTGGGCTGGGGCCTGATAACTTTCTTACAGCCACAGTTTGACTAATTTGGCTTTTGATTTTTGAATGGTATTCCTGTTATTTACTAATAGTGCAAAACTTCTTTAATGTACTATACTAATTTTCCTATGGTTTACTCCAAATTTTGTGCCAATTTTTGTGACTATTGCTCCGATAAATTACAGGTTGTGTGTCTTTTGCCATAGGGCTTTTCACAAGTTTTTCTTTTTCTGCTACTTGTTAGTGTATTGTATAATATAGCGGAAACTTTACTCATGATAATAATTGGTCCACCCTAGTGCTTAAAAGCAAGTATGGAAACATCACAGAGATGGTATTATTATAGAAATCTAACAACATACTTCCATAAAATATAATAAGCAGAAATGGAAATAAAAATACTTTTCATTGAGCTCATGATAGGAAAATAATGCTGCAGTAAAACACATTATGAAAATGTTCTGAAATATAATGCGCTGTAAAAAAGATAATGAGCTTCCTTAAATATATAAGTCATATAGAAAAGACAGGACCATTTTCCCCACTCCAACTTTTTTGGAAGCTTAAAATACAGGATCATATTTGTGTTTGAAATGTATAAAACATAGCAGCATGATGGAACATCCAATGTTTAATCAACCACATAGAGGGACTAAGATTAAGATATTATACTTGTCAATCTGTGTTTGTTATTAATATTTTGGACTGTCCATGTTAACTCCTTATGTGGGTGAAACTATATTTTGAACTATCCATGTTGACTCCTCATGTGGGTGAAACTAGACAGAATGTGAAGGATCAAGTGGCCAGATGTAAGTATTCAGTCAGGGATAAGCTTGTACAGCTACCAGTTGCAAGACACTTCTTCTAATACGGACACACTGCATCACAAATCAAGTTTTTGGGTATTGACGGTGTTCCCATGAGGCATCGCAATGAGGAGTTACAGTTAAGAAAGAAAGAGGTGCAGTGGATCCATTGTACTCCATGTAACCCCAAGGATTAAATTCTGATTTGGACTGTCCCTTTTTTTTATAACCACTTGACCTCAGGAAGATTTTACCCCCTTCATGACCAGAGCATTTTTTGCTATTTGGCACTGCACTACTTGAACTTACAATTACACGGTCATGCAATATTGCACACAAATGAAATTTGTATCATTTTTTCACATAGAGCTTTCTTTTGGTGGTATTTGATCACTGGTGGGTTTTTTATTTTTTGTGATATAAATGAAAAAAGACCGAACATTTTGGGGAAAAAAAACAATATTTTTTTACATTCTGCTATAAAACATATCCAATAAAACATTTAAAAAATCAAATTTCTTCATGAATTTAGGCCAAAATGTATTCTGCTACATACCTTTGCTAGAAAAAAAATCCCCAATAAGTGTATATTATTTGGTTTGAGTGAAATTTATAGTGCCTGGTATAGATACTGGAATTCTTATTTATTTTTTTTTTTATACTAGTAATGGCGGTGATCAGCAATTTATGGTGGGACTGTGATAGTGTGGCAGGCAATCTGACACTAGCTGACACTGGTAGGGGGGTACACTAACTGACACTGGCATCAATAGTGACATTAATACAGTGATCAGTGGTATTACTATACCATGTCACTGTACTAATGACACTGGCTGGGAAGGGGTTATATCCAGGGGCGATCAAGAGGTTAAATGTGTGCCTAACAATGTGTTATGTGTGTATTACGTGCTGCTTTTACCAAGGGATCTTGCTGTTTTTTTCCCTGCAAGATCGCAATGCAAAGCTCCCTTCCATGAATGACAGAGCAAATCAGTGGGTCCCAGTGATCTTTTTTTGTCCGGGACCCACTGATCGGCTTGTGCTGTAACAAATCACAGCACAGCCAAGGAGGCAGGCAAGCACACACCAAGATTCAGCGCAAAGCAGCCACCCTCCAGCAGTATATCTGTGTGGGGCAATTGGTACATATACTGTTGCAAGGTGGCTCTATTAGGCAAAATCCCGTACCTGTACGTGATTTTGTCAATAGCCACTGGGGGGGCATGAGCGTGCCGGCAAAGTCGCGAACGCATGCTGATTGGCCGTGCTGTCATGCATGGATACTCTGATCTAATGTCCCTGCTAATCAGGACCACGGATCAGAGTGTCTATGCAGTGAGTTTATCCCCTCCACACAGTTACAAACACATTGAGGGAACACTTTTAATGCTTTGATTACCCCTGATGTTAACCCCTTCCCTGCCAGAAGTGGGAATAGCAGATACCTGTCTTTGACAGGTATCCTGTTCCCACTTCTGGGAGCTAAAGCCATGGCCATTGACATCACTGCTCAACTCCCTCCTACTTCCCCTGCCACTGGGCCAGTAGGAGAGAGGAGCGGAGCCTCGCACATGCGCAGTAGGGTTCCCGGTGTGAGGCCGCAAGGTTCCCTTACCCACAATGGCTAGCGGCAGCACCCGACTGCTGATGGAAACATCGGCTGCAGTGCTGGTATCGCTGGACTCCAGGACAGGTAAGTGTCTGATTATTAAAAGCCAGCAGCTGCAGTATGTGTAGCTGCTGGCTTTTAATTTTTGCAGCGGTGGGCGGACCTCCGCTATAAGGGTACAGGGGCTGGCTTCCCGGCCCGCTCCTTAACAACCAGCTATTCTTCACACTGAATTCAGTCAATCAATAATCGACTGATTCAAATTCGAATCGTTCTGAAAATTTGGAATTCTTTAGAAAATGAAGAAACCAAATAAAACTAAAAATTTGTTTCCATTATGCATATGTCTAGCGACTTTGAAGAGCACAAACAAAATGATAACATTGGTCAAAGCCAAAGTCGTAACAAAGTCGTACTCATCCAAAATCCCATCAAAATTGCATCAAGTCGCACAGTAAAGTCGCAATGGAAATTGCACAATTTTTAAGTGGACACTAACAGGTCTGAACTGACCAGTGAAAGTAGCAGTCACAACAGATCTAAAAGTATAGTAAAATGTATGCTTAGAAAAAAAAGGTCCTCACATTTGTACAAATTGCCCAGTGGCACATCAGTTTACTAGTATAGTTTGTGAGTTTCCCATTTCACAGCCCAAAACGACATTGTCTTTAAAGTTTGAATAAATATCAAAACAGAGTTCACAAAAACCAAAAAGAAATCCTAAGCGACACTCCTATAACGTGATAATGGGAAGCCTAAAAAGCTAGTCACAATCCTGCACGTGTATCAATAGATTTAAAGCAATCAACTGTGCAGCTCTTAAAACTAAACACACTAAAATGCATATATAGCGAAAATATACAAGTATTCTGATCATACCACAAATATCACTTCATATGTGAAACCAATACTAATCATGCAGTGCATAAACACTTACATTTTGTAAAACAATAAAAAAACATTATTCATATGAACATATAATAAAAAATGAATATAGAAAAATATAGTAGAAATTAGTCCATAAAGTAACCACAAAGTGCTTTTCATAAAAAAAGTGCTCAAAATGAATGGATGTGTATCACCACAGGTGCTACCCCCCCTGCAGGAATATTTTCTCCTGGGTGTAATCACTACAGCTAATTTGGGTCAAAAATAGCTTTCTAGCCCCACCATGGGCTATATCAAGTCAACTCCAGAGCTCCTCTCCACTCCTTGCTCCTAGGTAGCCAGTGATTACCAATGAAAAATAGGAGAGAAATAAAACTGATAGTGCTTACTGTATATCGTTTAAAAAGCACTTATTTGCATACAAAGCAAGGACAAGGTACTCACATTTTTCTGATGCTACAAGCGCACCTTGCACTCTGCAAACAGCAAAGATAAAATCCGTGTTTGGGAACCACCTCTCGAATTCATACAAGCCCCACCACCACTTCTCATGGAAATAAGTAGCTCCACGCTAGTTCCTAGTACCGAGATTGTCCGTGCCCCTTCCCCATATATGCACTTTAGTTTGTTTTGTTTTACGCACTGCACAGTTGATTGTTTAAAAGAGTTCACAAAAACACTTCAAAACCACAACTCCATATTCACCAAAACCCTCACATCCCCATATCTTTAATCATTACCAATATATTCAAAATATAGACTTCATAGAATGGCTAATGCCAGGACAGTACACAAGCAACTTAAATTGGCAGCAAATAGAGCTCAGCGAAGTGGGCCTTTAGCATATCTTCTGCTGTCAGCACTGTTATGATTTGTAGCCTCTGCCTGAAGCTTATCAGCCATGGTAAAAGTACCAGTCATTTAGGTACCAAATTCATTAAGAAACACCTCTATGCACCAAAGCGCCTGGTGGGAATAGCACCTTATACAGTGGGGACGGAAAGTATTCAGACCCCCTTACATTTTTCACTCTTTGTTATATTGCAGCCATTTGCTAAAATCATTTAAGTTCATTTTTTTCCCTCATTAATGTACACACAGCACGCCATATTGACAGAAAAACACAGAATTGTCGACATTTTTGCAGATTTATTAAAAAAGAAAAACTGAAATATCACATTGTCCTAAGTATTCAGACGCTTTGCTCAGTATTTAGTAGAAGCACCCTTTTGATCTAATACTGCCATGAGTCTTTTTGGGAAAGATGCAAAAAGTTTTTAACACCTGGATTTGGGGATCCTCTGCCATTCCTCCTTGCAGATCCTCTCCAGTTCTATCAGGTTGGATGGTAAACATTGGTGGACAGCCATTTTTAGGTCTCTCCAGAGATGCTCAACTGGGTTTAAGTCAGGGCTCTGGCTGGACCATTGAAGAACAGTCACGGAGTTGTTGTGAAGCCACTCCTTCGTTATTTTAGCTGTGTGCTTAGGGTCATTGTCTTGTTGTAAGGTAAACTTTTGGCCCAGTCTGAGGTCCTGAGCACTCTGGAGAAGGTTTTCATCCAGGATATCCCTGTACTTGGCCGCATTCATCTTTCCCTCAATTGCAACCAGTCGTCCTGCCCCTGCAGCTGAAAAACACCCCCCACAGCATGATGCTGCCACCACCATGCTTTACTGTTGAGACTGTACTGGAGAGGTGATGAGCAGTGCCTGGTTTTCTCCACACATACCACTTAGAATTAAGGCCAAAAAGTTCTATCTTGGTCTCATCAGACCAAAGCATCTTATTTCTCACCATCTTGGAGTCCTTCAGGTGTTTTTTTAGCAAACTCCATGCGGGCTTTCATGTATCTTGCACTGAGGAGAGGTTTCCGTCGGGCCACTCTGCCATAAAGCTCTGACTGGTGGAGGGCTGCAGTGATGGTTGACTTTCTACAACTTTTTCCCATCTCCCGACTGCATCTCTGGAGCTCAGCCATAGTGATCTTTGGGTTCTTCTTTACCTCTCTCACCAAGGCTCTTCTCCCCCGATAGCTCAGTTTGGCTGGACGGCCAGCTCTAGGAAGCGTTCTGGTCATCCCAAACATCTTCCATCTATGGATTATGGAGGCCACTGTGCTCTTGGGAACGTTAAGTGCAACAGAAATTTTTTTGTAACCTTGGCCAGATCTGTGCCTTGCCACAATTCTGTCTCTGAGCTCTTCAGGCAGTTCCTTTGACCTCATTATTCTCATTTGCTCTGACATGCACTGTGAGCTGTAAGTTCTTATATAGACAGGTGTGTGGCTTTCCTAATCAAGTCCAACCAGTATAATCAAACACAGCTGGACTCAAATGAAGGTGTAGAACCATCTCAAGGATGATCAGAAGAAATGGATAGCACCTGAGTTAAATATATGAGTGTCACAGGAAAGGGTCTGAATACTTAGGACCATGTGATATTTCAGTTTTTCTTTTTAAATAAATCAGCAAAAATGTCAACAATTCTGTGTTTTTCTGTCAATATGGGGTGCTGTGTGTACATTAATCAGGAAAAAAATAAACTTAAATTATTTTAGCAAATGGCTGCAATATAACAAAGAGTGAAAAATTTAAGGGGGTCTGAATACTTTCCGTCCCCACTGTAAATACCGTTGGCAACAAAAGGCCTGCATGGCTCCTTCTCCTTGTTCCTCGCTTTGCACCACTTTCCCCCCTCTGCAAGATTCTCCATCTGCATCCATTGCAACCACAGCCTCAAGTAATAGGGAGGGAAATCTCACAATTACTCGATGCTGTGGATACACCACATTAGGGGAAGAAAATAATGGAGCCTTGCTGAGGGGGGGGTCAAGCAAAGGCTTGATCTTCTGAAGAATTCTAGAGTCAGCGCTCTTCGGCAAGTTTACAGCCTGTGCTAAGCCACAGGTATCAAGCCACCATTAAATAGCCAAGGAAGGCCACCCAGCTCTCCACTAGCATGTGGAACATAATGTGTCTGTCACCAGAACAGGATGTCAGCTGCAGGGTACACATGACCACAGACATGTGGTTTAGCACGAATGGGCGGGGACAATACATATCTATCACAACACATTGTGTCAATAGCACAGTCACTTGTATCCACCCCCCCTTCCTTTACTGGCCTCGTCCTTTGATTCCTCAGAACCAGCAGTCTACCCTAGCACCCCAGAGCAATGTCCCAGGCTAAATGCTGCCCTGCTGTGTTGCGACTCATATGCTTGGGGAACAGGAGCCATACTGGGCCAGAGCTGCTGACAGCTATCCAGGCCCAAAGGGTCAAAAGGTAGCCCACCCCACTTTATCTTCAGGCAGACAAGGTTGTGTGTGACAATGACACAAACCTGCTGGCTGGCCTTTGTGGGAAAAATTAGTCATGTACCTTGTTTGACACATGTCCTCAGCTTGGTGGTGCAGTGGTTCATCAGGCTTCCCCGAGGTACTCTGTGAGGCTAGAAGCGTTTGTGGCACAGGAAAAATTGATTCAGAAGCCTTATGCTTAGAAAGTGAACAGATATGAAGAACAGCTGAGGTACTGGAAAATGCATGAAGATTATCACTGAACATTCATTGCACTCCCCCTATTGTGTTTTCCCACTGGGTAGAAGAAAAATGATAAAACTAAGCTGATTTGGCTGGTAAGAAATTTTCAGATGCCCCCCAGTTGTGAATAGAATAAGCATGTCCCTTCCCTGTGGCTCTCAGTGGATTTAGAACACTGCAGATAAATGTTTTAAAAAACATTTTAGGACACTTTCTTTGAGATTAAATATGGTAAATCTCAATGTTTACTATTGACACCAAAGTGTCATAATCTTTTTTAGGTAGGTGCAGCCCTCAAGAGACATAGTGCAGCCATCAGTCGACATTATGCAGCCCCCTTGAATATTTAGTCCCCTTAATTCAGCCCACTCTTTCATTTTAAGTTTTTACAGCCCGGGATAGAATGATAAACTTGGCACTGCACATGGCCACAGACTAGCACAGCCTAGATTGTTCATTAGGGCCAATGTCAACACCCTACCCAAATCTGTCCGACTATCTCCTACTCTGTCTCTTCCAGTGGCGGCCAGTGCATTAAGAGCACACGGGCGTCACCCCTCTCTCCTGCCACCCTCTCTAACACCAATAGATAGATTCACGCATTGCATGAATCTATCTATGGCCGTCGCTGCCACCCCCTATTCAGGTGCCTGGCCCCTCTACGGGCGCAGGCCACCTGAATTACAGCGTCAGGGGGTGGTTTTGAAGCACCTGATTAGAGCCATAGGCTCTAATAGGTGTCAAAAAAGGTGAACTGCGAGCGCCATGCTGGGCGCTCGCAGGTCACTCAGCTGTGTTAGAAAAGCGAAAGAGGTGCTCGGATCTGTTACTTGTCACCTGATTGGCTGAAATGACAGGCACTGTGATTGAACGCCAGGCGTTCAATCATAGCATAGGACGGGTAGAGAGGACAGGAGAAGACATCGAGGAGCTGTCCCACCAAGAGAGGTAAGTGCAGACGGCGGGATGGCGGGGGGCACATAGGCAGCATTTGATATTGCACAGTGGCTGCGTTTGATGGGGCAGAGTGGGAGCAATTGATGGGCACAATGGCGGCAGTTGATGGGCACAGTGGTGGCAATTGATGGGCACAGTGGGAGCAATTGATGGCCACAGTGGCGGCAATTGATGGGCACAGTGGCTGTGTTTGATGGCACAGTGGTGGCAATTGATGGGCACAGTGGCTGCGTTTGATGGCACAGTGACGGCAATTGATGGGCACAGTGGCTGCATTTTATGGGGCACAGTGGCTGCATTTTATGGGGCACAGTGGCTGCGTTTGATGGCACAGTGGCTGCGTTTGATGGCACAGTGGCTGTGCTTGATGGCACAGTGGCAGCAATTGATAGGCACAGTGGCTGCAAATGATGGGCACAGTGGCTGCAATTGATGGGCACAGTGGCTGTGATTGATGGCACAGTGGCTGCGATTGATGGCACAGTGAGGCTGCAATTAATGGGTTTTTTTCATAATTTTTCAGTTTGTTTGCGCCCCCCCAAAAATTTTGAGCACCAGCCGCCACTGGTCTCTTCAGAGAAGCCTATTCTGCCCCCACCTAACAGCTTACTTTTATTTTCTCCATCAGCTCATCTCCCACAGTTATTAGCTTTTTGTATCACTTGACCTTCCCTCTTAGATTGTAAGCTGTAACAAGCAGGGCCCTCCGATCCTCCTGTATTGAATTGTATTGTAACTGTAACTAATGTTGTAAAGCGCTGCGCAAAAGGCTTTGTGCTTGTGTTGATGGCATCAGTTGAAAGTGGTTCTAAAACCTAAACACTTTTTACCTAAATGCATTCCTTGCATAAAGTAAAAAATGTTTAGGCATCAGTTTTGGCCCCCTCCACCCCCCTCTTTTACTTACCTGAGCCCTTATTCGATCCAGCGCTGTACACGTCTGCAGTTCCTCTCTCCCATCACTTCCATGTTTCGCTGGCTTTGGTGGGGCTATTGGCTCCTGCTGCTATCAATCAAAGCCAGGGATGAGGAAGCAGGGGGCCATGGGAGCACTGGACAGAGAGGAGGAGTAGGAGCACCCGTGGGGGACCCGAGATGAGGAGGTTCGGGCCCGCTCTGTGCAATTCCATTGCACAGAGTAGGTAAGTGTAGAGATGTTTGTTTTTTGTTTTTTTTTTAAATCCTTTATAATCACTTTAAAATCAGTTTGAGATGTTTCTGAAATCATTCAGAAATCATAAACAGCTGCATATGACCTGTATTTGACTTGCATTTACCTGCTTCAAGTGGGTTTTGCATTTCTATAGACTTGTATAGGTTTGCAAAACTCGTTTGAAGCAAAAAAAAGCCCCTTGACAATATGTTTTACAGAGTGTATGTGTATGTCAGGATCATAACGGTGGTGATATTCTAGTTGAATAATTTGTTGGAGATACTTCAAACACATATGACCAACTTTAACTGGAAATTATAATCCATTGATGCTTCTATTTGTCAAAAAGCAAATCATTTCTAAAATGCATGCTATACCACCTGCTATTGGCTTTCTAATGTTGTTCAAACAGAACACCATAAAAAGCTTAATGTTTAAAAACTGCTTATGCAGCACAAACTACAGCAGATAACAGGATTTCTTCAGATCAGTCCACAGAACAAAATTACATTAACTGAGAGCAATTTATTTGTGTTTTTAATGAGATTTTCTTGGATCATTTTTCGTGTTATTTCATCAGTTGCTTTGATCTGTAATTAAATTCCTGTTTCTATTTTTCACTCCAGCAGAGCATGGGCTAGTGTGGAAATGGACATATTTTAGGATATAAATAAAAAAGAGAACCACCAGGAGCTCTAAGGTCTATTGGCACGTTGTAAAACTGTAAATATGTTTTCATCAATGTGGTTTTATTTCTGCTAGGGTTGGCACTCTTACTTTTAAACAAAGCCTTTGCCAATGCTGCCAGCTAACACCTTAAGCTTGTCATGCTTCAGTCCATTTACTTCAGTGTTTGAAAGGTTTAACGTGGACCATCTGAACAAAATTTAGGGCCCGAGTCAAATTTGGCCTGTAAGGCCCATGACCCTTTGGGGACTGTATGTGGTGAATGATTCTGCCACCTATAACAACACAACAGTAAACATATAATGCCAATCTTTGATGCTTGAAAAATGACAGAATTCGGGTAAAAGAAAGGAAAGAAAAATGACAGCTGTATCATCTGAAGTAAGTATAATGCCTGGAAACATCTATATATATATATATATATATATATATATATATACGGTGTTCAGCATAAATTAGTATACCCCAACATATTTGTCAGGAAAACCTTTACTTCCTTTTGGAATCAACATTTTCTATGGGACACTATACTATAAAATACTCCCACAAATGCAGGACATTGATTGCAACCAAGATGTGTTACTTTGCACACACAAAAAAGTACTTTTCTACTTTTCCTAATAAATTTATTCAAGACCATGTTGCAAAAATGAATAAACCCCAAGGAAAGTCTTAGTGCCGGTTCACACAAGGGCGGCACGACTTGCAGGTCGCCTCAGCGAGGCGACCTGCAAACGACTTCCGAGGCGACTTGCAAAACGACTTCTGTATAGAAGTCTATGCAAGTCGCCCCCAAAGTAGTACAGGAACCTTTTTCTAAGTCGGAGCGACTTGCGTCGCTCCTATTAGAACGGTTCCGTAGCACAGAATGGGAGGCGACTTGTCAGGCGACTAGGTCGCCTGACAAGTCGCCCCTGTGTGAACCGGCCCTTAGGAGCAAAGCTAGATTTTAGACCACAAAATCCTAATTTACAAGAACTACGGGTGAGTCTAATTATTCATTAAACAGGTGTCTAGCAGACAGTTGATTATAAAAGGGTGTTACTTAACAAAAAAAAAACCCCTTCCCATTTCATGCTGTCAGCAATGGAACCACATGGAAGATAAATGTCACAAGACCTGAGAAAGAAAATAATTTCTTTACACAAGAAAGGGAAGGCTACAAGAAGATCAGCAAAGTTTTACTTATCAGTCAGAATACTGTGGTAGAATTGATACAAAAATGTAACAAAGATGTAACTGCAACCATCTCACAGAGACGTCCAGGCTGTCCACGGAAGTTAACACCTCGACAGGAGCGTCTTTTGATGAGAAGGGTTGTAGAAAATCGCCATGCAAGTTTACTGCAGTTAGCTAAAGAAGTAGAAATCCAAACGGAGGTGATTGTTTCCCCTGACACAATACGGCATGCACTCCAGAGGAATGTCCATGAAGTAAGCCTCTCCTAAAGCCCATGCACAAAAAAGCCCACCTAGAATTTGCCAGGGCCCATGCTGAAAAAAAAGAAGACTACTGGGACTCTGTACTCTGGAGTGATGAGACCAAGATAAATGTTTTTGGAACTGATGTCTTCAAAATTGTATGGCGTCTAAAGGTGAGGAGTACAAAAAAAAAAATGCATGGTGCCTACAATGAAACATAGTGGTGGCAGTGTCCTTCTGTGGGGCTGCATGAGTGCTGCTGGTGTTGGGGAGCTATATTTCATTGATGGTATCATGAATTCAGATGTACTGCTCTGTATTGAAAGAGAAGATGCTACCATCACTCTGTGCCTTTGGTGGTCGTGCACTTTTCCGAAATGACAATGATCCAAAACACATATCTAAGGCCACTGCATTTCAGAAGAATGATTCAGAAGAGTGATTCAGTGGCCAAGTATGTCTCCTGATCTGAACCCAGTCGAACATCTATGAAGAATTCTGAAGAAACAAGCTGAGTATCACTCTCCATCCAGCATGCATGCTCTGAAAGAGGTCGTTCTTGAAGAATGGAAAAGATGCTGCAATATGTCGCCAACTTGTTCATTTCATGCCTAGAAGACTTGGAGCTGTCCTTACAAATCATGGAGGTCATACAAAATATTAGATGTTGTAGTTTTTGTTGTGGGTGTATTCATTTTTGTAATTACTAATTTGAGTAAAACTGAAGAATTTGTAATCTAAGTTATATTATTTTCATGTGATGAGCTAAACAAATGTTCTATAAACTTCTATAAACTATAAAACTTCTCTAAACTTCTGTAAACTTGTCAAACTTGTGAAAATTGTTCATCTTACTTTTCAAAAGGGGTGCACTCATTTATGCAGAGCGCTGTGTGTATATATATATATATATATATATATATATATATATATATATATGCTGTAAAGATGTAAAGTGACCCTGTCATGATTTTAAATTCTGTCCAAACATATACCCCATAAAAGAACAGACTATATACTTACTTTTCCTGCCAACAGCACTGCTGAACACTGCTCCTACAATGATGTCCCTCAAAGTCCAATGACATACCAACACTAATCTAAGTGTTAATCTCCTGGGTCTCCCACAGCTCTCAATGGTTACTTCTGCTAATCTGCAGACATTAACCACTTGCCAACCGCCTAACTGGGAATTTACATCATGACTTTGACATTAAATACCGGGGTTATGGCTGTAGCTAGACCCCGGTGTTTTCTTTTCCCTTAGGCAGCTAGCTTTCAGATAAAAGTGGTCTCTGCAGTGGATTCGCCGTGAGATCCCTTTTAGAAGTGGCGGGAGAGGTTCCCCCCTTCTCCTCCCTCCCACCGCTTCTCGGGCTTATGTTACCGATTGGTGAGTGCGGGAACCATCTGGCATCGGCAGTGTTTGCCCATAGGGAGGAGCAATGGCAAGATGGCCGCCACTCATCTCTATGCCCTTGGAAGACTGGAGCGACATCATGACGTCACTTGCGGTTTCAGGCCATGTAAACATGTTTTTTATTTTTCCTAAAGCAAAAGACACTACATTTTTGCTTTTAAGGGTAGAGGAGAGATTTGGGGTCGTTTAGACCCCAGATCTCGCCATATAGAGGACCTGTCATGCTGTATTGTTATCGCAAGGGATGTTTCCTTGTGATAACAATAAAAGTGCAAACTTTTTTTTTTTTTAAGGGACAGTGTAAAAACTAGAAAAAAACTAAAATAAATTAGAATTTTTTTTTTTAAAGCACTTCCATCCCTGCATGCTTGCGCGCAGTAGTGAATGCATACTTAGGTCATTCCCACATATGATACACTCACAGCAGTGGAGAGACTGGAAATTGCTAAATCTGGTGCAGCTCTGTGTGGAAACCGTTGGTGGGGATTTACTAAAAAATGCTGCGCACAAAATCTGGTGCAGCTGTGCATGGTAGCCAATCAACTTCTAACTTCAGTTGGTTCAATTAAGCTTTGACAAAAAAAAAAAAACTGGAACCTGAGTGGTTTCTATGCAGAGCTGCACCAGATTTTGTACTCTCCGGTTTTAGTAAATCAACTCTACTGCTCTATTACAGGGTATGAATTTGAAGAGAATATAAATTCCTGACAGTGTCAGTGAATGAAGGCTGCAATTGCTTAGATCCTTCTGGCTCCAATGGGCTTCCATGACCCTTTTGGTGTAGGACCTTGTTATATACAGTTCGAAACAACAGACCCAATGCCTCTTTTCTCTCCACTCAGCATTTATTTTCCACAGTAGCAGCTTAATGCATCACTGCAGCCTCTCCACTGCTGCGAGTGTATCTTACTAAAAAGATGGTTTTAATAATGCCCTTAATAGGTTTGTTAAATTAATATTAATGAGATGTATTATAAGTTTTTTATGCACACTATTAAAGGATTAATTATGTCAGATTTCTGAGAAGAAAAAAGTGATACATAAGTGAAATATATTAAAAATGTGCATAACTGTACTAGTGTGCCAATTAAGTAAATTTTGACAGATGTGGTCATAGGCATAAGAACTGGAAAATTATACTTATGTCAAAAGGCACAGGCAGAACACACGAGTATCCTTGGCTGACTGATCTTGAGGGGCAAAAGCAACTCGTCACTTTGAATCTTCTCTGTCTGGATCAGAGGTGTGTGGGTCTACATCTGCCTCAACAGGGAGCAAAGAGGAGGCAAAACCTAAAAGTTGGTTTATTGTGTAGCCTTTCCTTCTAATGTCAGCTGTACTCTACAGCAGTGGTCATCAACCCTGTCCTCAGGGCCCACCAACAGGCCAGGTTTGCAAGATAACTGAAATACATCACAGGTGATATAATTTGCTGCTCAGTGATTGCAGTATTCTAGTCTGCATCTCCCCAAGGTAATACATAAAACCTGGCCTGTTAGTGGGCCCTGAGGACAGGGTTGATGACCACTGCTCTACAGTATATGTGGCAGTATGGCAGTGGTCTTTAACTCCCAGCTGTCACATATATCTCTACAGCTTGTGTCACTGTTCTGTGCTGGGAACTCGCAAATTTGAAGCCTCTAGTCCCGGGGTCGGCAACCCGTTGATCACTGGCTACCTGTCGACCACGAGTAGGTGACAGGTAGACTGGAACAGGTCTGCGCCGCCGATCCCTGCCTTCTCTCTCTGCCCTCAGCCTCCCTTGCTGCGCCTTCGGTCCTCCTCTCTCCTCACCCTGGTTCCGCCGCTGTCATCAGTGAACAGCGGGGACTGAGAACCAGCACAGTTCTGGACAGGGGGCGGGGCGGAAGCTGGCTCTCGGTCTCCTGTGTGCACAGGTAGGATGCTAAGGGAGGGAAGGGGGAAAAGAGGACACTACTGTGTGTGTGTGTGTATATGTGTGTGGGGGTGTGGGGGGTGGGGGTGGGTGGTGTGAAGGGGGCACTGCTCTGGGCAGGGCCACTCCCATAGCAGTGTCCTCTACCACCCTTCATATCAACCCCCCACCAATCCCTGCATTCTGAGCGCAACGCACTCCTGATCCCTGCATTCGGAGCAGAATGCACTCCTGATCCCTGCATTCGGAGTGCAACACACTCCTGATCCCTGCATTCTGAGCGTAAGGCACTCTTGATCCCTGCATTCTGAGCACAACACACTCCTGATCCCTGCATTCTGAGCACAACCCACTTGTGATCTCTGCAATCTGAGCGTAATGC
The DNA here is from genome assembly GCF_042186555.1 of Aquarana catesbeiana. Taxonomy (NCBI): domain Eukaryota; kingdom Metazoa; phylum Chordata; class Amphibia; order Anura; family Ranidae; genus Aquarana; species Aquarana catesbeiana. Next base: position 311,980,357 of record NC_133324.1, read on the forward strand.
ACTCCTGATCCCTGCATTCTGAGCACAACACACTCCTGATGCCTGTATCCTGAGCGTAACGCACTCCTGATCCCTGAATTCTGAGTGTAATGCACTCCCAAACCCTGCACTCTCTTGTAATGCTTTTTTTGGTGTGCACTGCGTTTGCAATCTACATTTGGGGTTAAAAATGTATCATCACCCACAGTAGATCACAAAGGCAGTGCCTTTTGAACATGGTGCAGGAAGCACACATGGAACATGCCTTTCTGGCATCGCGTTCTGGTTTGCATCGGCCCTAACAACAGGACACTATGCCCGGTGATCTTTGACTTCATCAGTTTTGTTAAAGTCGATCTCCATCTCTCTAAGGTTGCCTACCCCTGCTCTAGTGTTATGACGTGCTATCATCGACAGCTCCTGGTCAATGTTAATGATCACAATCAAGTGGGACAGGCTCCCGATCATTTAATCACTATAACAGCTAATCATAGTGTTAGGACTTTTATTTTGCCAACATACCAAGGATATTTCAAAAAGCATTTAAAAATGTATTTAAATGATCATATCACAGAATTAAATTGCAATTTCCTGCTGTGATGTAATTGCTTCAAAAAACGTTTGGATGCTTAAAGATCCTTAGAGTGCTGGTAAAATACTCCTTATTTTATCCATACTGGATACCAGCTGGTAGTCACTGCAGAACCCATTTATTATAAAGCAAGGAACGTGTGCAATGGGAATATCTTATTGAACCGATCATAGTGATCTCTTGACCAGGATACTCATGTAATATCTTGGGATCCCACTTTTAGAGGGCTGCATCCTGACATCTATAAAGGGATACATCTGATGGCTGCATTAAAGAAGAAGTGCAGGAATCTAAAATAATAAACATACACACTTACCTACCTGCTGCTGCATCAGTCTGATGCTGCAAGCTGTCCCTGACGCTTCTAAGCCGAAGAACAGAGAGCTCATGTGACTGCCGTTCGCTCAGTTCTCGGTATTCACTGAGCAGATAGCGATGACTGTTAGTCATCAGCTTATGGCTCTGCCCATCTAGCGCTCAATGGAGCATGGACAGGAGAGGGGGTGGAAGTGGCTGGCTTAGACTCTCAGCAGCGCACTAAAAGGCTGAGTCAGCTGCCTGCAAGGCATCTGGGTGGATCCCAACATTATCTTCGGAAACCCTCCAGAGTCTGGGGCTGGTCGGTGATGTCAGCCGACAGCAGGTTTAAGCCCGCTGCCGGCTGACTTTGGGTCACAAGACAGCACAACTAAGTGCTCTCTCATGACTCACATGAGAAATATGGCCAAAAGAACTTTGACATACTTCTCTTTTAAATTAGACTTTTTTCTCCTAGTCATTCTGGAAGGAACACATTTCCTGCCCTAAAATATCTTGCAAGAGCAGTATTGTCTTCCTGGGACAGAAAGTGTGCAAGGCAGCCCATACATGGTGCAAATTTCTTTGCTATAGCCACGGGTTGCAGGAAAGAAATTTGCACGATTCCCCCATCAACACAGACAGTTCTAACAGGGGAATCCTTCCTGCCGAGCAATTGTCTGCTCCTGGCGGGGGGGGGGCAAGGGCAGGCAGGGGAAGCCGCCTCCGCTGGGGAAAAAAAAGTGATTATCACTAGCAGCTATAGCAACCGATAGCGATAATTGTTAAAGTATCCAGCAGGCTGGTTGTACCTAAGTTGATTGATTGATCAACTTGGTATATTCAGCCTGCCTATTAACGGTTCAAATCTCGGCCGGTTCCTGCTGAAACGGCTGAGATTGGAACTGTGCATGGCTGGCCTTAGGTATACAGAACACCACCCCTCTCTGTATCTCCATAACATAGGGAAGAAGTGTTCTGTAATTCACAAAAAGAACTGGGAAAAATGATAGCAGAAAACAGTGCAGCAGAGTCAAAGTGTACAAAAAATTATCAGTTTACTAGTTTTCTGGCAGGATCAACAGGTATCTTTTGCAATCTTTGCACAGGCATATCAAAATGCTTTCAATTGTGTATTTAACAGACTAAAAGGAGCAAATAATAGAAGTTCATTGTTAGGGTTTCCACCAGGAATATTAGTCATGCGGATTCGTTTTTTGAAAGGTGATCAGAATAAGTTCTGCCATTGCCAGAGTGTTCACACGGTCCCTGCTAAGTGTATAGATATATGCATACTATCACCCTTATTGTTCATGCAATAATAAGTTCAAAAAGTTGATTCTGACATTTTATTTTGCTTGCTTGTCTGAGTAAAATCTAATGTATAAAGCAATCTTTGCACACATCTCAATAACGTGTCTGTCTTATAACAGCTCGGGTTTTTCTGTTGGTATGTCTTTTCACTTTTGAGGTGTGAATTGGACTAGCAGACAAATGTGCATTGAAATGAAAGTGTGATATTTCTCTAACTAGTCATTCTAGCTGCGGTTGAAAAATATAATTCATCAGAGAACAGATAAACCAGCACAGAAGTATGCATATTTATTTTTGTTTCACCAGACAAAGCAATTTTGAAAAACACACTTCCAGGTGTATTATGATTCCAGAAGGAAAGGTTAAGAAAAGAGCAATGTCTGGCTTCTAGGATTAAAGCCAAGCATGAGTGGCAAAGAGTTAGTGTAACCTCTATGAAAAGAGCAATAAGTTGGTATCATGCCAAGGAAGAGAATTTGCAGTCGACAAGTATCCCCAGAAGCCACTATTGCCTGCAGATAAGTTCTGATATATTATAAATTCACAAGGAGAAACAATATACAGTAATAACTTGGTTTGCGAGCATAATTCGTTCCAAAATCATGCTTTTAATCCAAAGCACTCTTATGTTGCATACACACGGTCGGAATTTCCATTAAAAAAAGTGTGAGGGGAGCTTTTGGTCGGATATTCCGACCGTGTGTATGCTCCATCCAACTTTTTCTGTCTGAATTTCTGCCAGCAAAAGATTGAGAGCTGGTTCAGAAATTCTGTTTGTCTGTATGCAATTCCGATGCACAAAAAAAACGCATGCTCGGAAACAATTCGACGCATGCTCGGAAGCATTGAACTTCATTTTCTCGGCTCGTCGTAGTGTTGTACGTCACCGCATTCTTGATGGTCGAAAGTTCAGAGAACTTTTGTGTCACCGTGTGTATGCAAGACAAGCTTGAGCGGAATTCCATCTGAGCCGAGATCTGAGGGCCCCCTTTTTAAAGAGGGCTTCCAGATTTCGATAAGCCCCCCTGCCCACAGAGCCCCCTTGCCCCAAAGCACCCCCCTATATTTTTTTTTTTTTTTACATTTTGGCATGGGGTTCCCCTTAAAATCCATAGAAGACTTAAAGGGCCTGGAATGGATTGGGGGGGACCCCACGCTGTTTTTTTTTCAGAACGTTCTATTACCAACATTCTTTTGTCTACATTTCAGCTCTCAGCGAGGATGCCCGCTGACAGCTGACAAGTCATCGGTTGTTAAGGACGCGACGGCCTCGATGACAACTGTCTAAAAGGGAATTTCTCCTAACTCAGTAAGGAGATATCCATTTACATCCCGTTGTGTGTTTGGGAAAGGAAGCGAAGGCAGCAGCAAACTGCCCTACTCTTCTCTATCCAGAACTAAAAAAAAAAAAAAATTTTACTTTTAGATCTACTCTAAACCAGAGCAGTATATAATATACTGACACTTGATGGTAGGGGGATAAGTGGGCAGCACAAAGTGCTGAAAAGTGAGCTTTTTTCTTATTTTGTTGCCACCAGACAAAGTAGTCCTAGCAGCCTCTTCCTGGGAGAGGTTAAAAGACTTGTTACAGTTCAGGAAAGTTTTCTCTTGGTTGTTGGTAGGGATGAGCTTTATGTTCGGGTCGAACATGAGTTCGACTCGAACATCGGGTGTTCGCCTGTTCGTCGGAAAAGGAACATTATGGGGCGTTCGCGGCAAATTCGAGTCCCGCGTAATGCCCCATAATGCACTGCGAGATTGCAGTGCATTGCTGTATGATGATTGGCCAAAGCATGCACCATGACCTGCATGCTTTGGCCAATCCCAGTGCCCTCAGCTAAGAGAACCATAATTGGCACTGTGCCTTTGGCCAATTATGGCTCAGGGGGACTAAGTCCACGCCTCACACTATATAAGGCTGCCTGCACGTCGGCCCTGTGTAGTGTGTTGTTGGCGTGGACGGAGAGAGAGTGTGATTTAGATTGAGCAGGCAGGCAGGCTATTCAGTTAGCTGCAGTGTATTTAATATATATATATATATATATATATATATATATATATATATATATATATATATATATACACAGTCAGTCTCATATACACTGCATCCAGTGCAGCTATATCTAACTGCAGGCCATTCCTGGTGTACTTTTTCTAATATACTCCAGGCAGGCAGGTTATTCAGTTAGTAGCTGCAGTGTTTTTATTATATACAGATAGTCTCATATATATATATATATATATATCCACTGCATACGGTTTAGCTATATCTCACTGCAGGCTGTTCCTGGTGTACTGTTTCTAATATACTTCTGGCAAGCAGGTGATTCAGTTAGCTGCAGTGTATTTAATATATATATATATATATATATATATATATATATATATATATACAGTCAGTCTCTCATATTTATAAATATATATATATATATATATATATATATATATATATATATACACTGCATCCAGTGTAGCATATATCTGACTGCAGGCCATTCCTGGTGTACTTTTTTTAATATACTTCAGGCAGTGTACACACAATACAGTGCACCCATAGTTCCTATTAGACGTCTGGTGGTGTACACAGTGCCGTGCACCCATAGTGCAGTTGCTACTACTTTTCTGGTGGTGTACACAGTACACAATACAGTGCACCCATAGTTGTTATTACACTTCTGTTGGTATACACAGTACCGTGCACCCATAATGCAGTTGCTACTACTTCTCTGGTGGTGTACACAGTACACAATACAGTGTAGTGTGGTTTTGCTAAACAAAATTTACAGCATGTCTGGAAGGCCACCCAGGAAAGGCAGACGCTTACAGGCCACTAAAAGAGGGCAACCAGGCTCTGTATCTACAGTCAACAGTTTTTTCTGCAGCTGGCCGTGTTATTGAGCCACAACATGCAGAAGAGTTGGTGGAATGGGTAACAAAGCCGTCCTCATCCTCCTCATCCTCTGTCACCCAGGCTCAGAGTAGTTTGCCTGCCAATGCAGCTGCCAAAGTGGCCTACTCCATCGGCTCCATGTCAACAGTCACTCCTTCCCTGGCCCCACCATCATGCACGGAGGAGTCCCCCGAACTATTCGACCACAGTGTCGGGTATATGCTGCAGGAGGATGCGCAGCAATTTGAAGGCTCCGATGATGGTACCCAGGTTGAGGAAGGGAGTAACGTGAGTCTAGAGAGAGGGGGTGCCCAAGAAGTACAAGAAACTGGCAGTAATGTTCCCCCAGCTGCAGCATACTACTAAGTTTGCTCCAGTGACGAGGAGAGAGGGGATGATGAGGTCATTGACTGATAGAAGAGAGGAGGAGGAGGCACATCTCCAATGAGGCAGGATGCCTTCCAGGGGCAGATTAAGGGCAGCCACCCTATTGCATCACACCGCAGAGCTAAGCAGGTGCAGGGCGCTGCTGACTCCCCACATATTTTTAAAAGTTTTTTGGTGTGGGCCTTTTTTGACACGTGTGCAGCAGATCATTGCTGTTTGCAACATATGTCTGAAGCGTATCAAGCGTGGCCAAAACAGCAGCCGCTTGGGCACCACATGCTTGACCAGACATATGAGTATGATGACCTCCCATGCAGTCTGTTGGCAACAGCACTTTAAAGACCCACATCAAAGAACAAGGCAGACCTCTCCTTGTTCCTCATCAGCTGGGATCTCAAACCCCACTATACCTCAAGTCTTCTCAGAAACCTTCACTGAGAGGAATGAGAAATAGAGAAATAGGTGTCCCAAGTACTTGTGGCCAATCTGCTAGTGGTATACCAACATCCAATTTTAGCAGACAAATTTCCCTACCCCAGTTGCTAAACCGTCGAAAGAAATTCGGTCCCAGCCATCCACATGCTAAGCGTCTGAATGCTAGCTGGGCCAAATTGCTAGCACTGCAACTGCTGCCTTTTCAGCTGGTAGACTTTGCCCCCTTTCGAGAATTTGTGGAATGTGCGGTACCTCAGTGGCAGGTTCCCAAGCACCATTTCTTTTCACAGAAGGCCATTCCGGCTCTCTACCAGCATGTGGAAGGCAATGTCTTGGCCTCATTGGACAGGGTGGTCAGCAGTAAGGTGCATATGACTGCTGACTCATGGTCCAGCAGGCATGGACAAGGACGTTTCCTTTCCTTCACGGCGCACTGGGTAACACTGCTGGCAGCTGGGAAGGATGCAGGACAGGGTTCAGTATTGTTGGAGCTTGTTCCGCCACCACACCTCCAAAATGCTAGTGGTGATTCTGCCACAGCTCTCTCCTCCACCCCCTCCTCTTCTTCTTCCTCTATGGCCTCTTCCTCTGCATATTTGTCCTCTGAACCAGCGGTGCTCCGTAGGCGTTCAAGGGGCTACGCAAGCCCTCAGGCAAAAAAATGCCATGCGGTGCTTGAGTTGGTTTGCTTAAGGGACAGGGGCCACACTGGGGCAGAGATTCTGTCAGCTCTGCAGGGGCAGGCTCAGAGGTTGTTGACACCATGCCAGTTTCAGCCAGGAATGGTTGTATGCGACAATGGCACCCACCTCCTCTCCGCCCTCTGACAGGGACACTTGACCCACGTTCCTTGTTTGGCTCATGTCCTGAATTTGGTGGTGCAGCGGTTCATGAGCAGGTACCCAGGCTTACAGAATCTCCTAAAGGCAGGCCAGTTAAGTCTGTGGTCATTTCCACTGGTCATATAATACCAGTGCTCGGCTGGCTGACCTTCAAAGGGAATGCAACCTTCCCAAGAACTGCCTCATTTGTGACATGCCCACCAGGTGGAACTCAACGTTGGCAATGCTGCAGCGTCTGCACACGCAGCAGAGGGCCATCAATGAGTACCTGTGTGAGTATGGCACCAGGACAGGGTCAGGGGAGCTTGGCCTTTTTTTGCCTCACCAGTGGATACCGATCAAGAATGCATGCACTGTCCTGTCACCATTTGAGGAGGCCACGAGGATGGTGAGCAGTGACAGTGCATGCATCAGTGATGCTGTCCCTCTTGTCTTCCTGTTGGAGCACACGCTTTGTGGAATAATGGACAGGGCACTTGAGGCAGAACAGCGGGAGGAAGAGGAGGACTTCCTTACCTCTCAAGGCCTCCTTTATCCAGATAGTATTCCTGTGGGCCCGCCGATCACACTGGAAGAAGAGGGGGAGGAGGAGGATTGTGTCAGCATGGAGGATAACACTCAGCATAAGCAGCAGTCTTCAAGGGATCGTTTTCAGTCCCCAGAAACCCATGGAGTTGTAAGTGGCTGGCAGGAGGTGGTTGCGGATCATGTGATCCTTAGTGACCCAGAGGACTCAGGATCGAATACCTCTGCAAACTTACTCTGCATGGCCTCCCTGATCCTGCAAAGCCTGCGAAAGGACCCTAGGATTTGTGGTATCAAGGAGAGGGATCATTACTGGCTGGCAACCCTTCTTGATCCACATTACAAGGGTAAGGTTGCAGAACTTATCCAGGCTTCGCAGAGGGAGCAGAGAAAAAAACATCTTCGGGAGGCCTTGCAGAAAGGTTTGTGCAATGCATTTCCAGAGCCTGGGAGGTTATAATTTCCTGGTGCTGGAGAATGTGTTGCTAAGGCTTCGTTCAGTCACAGACAGAGCGGTGGAGAAGGTGGCTGGCTGACCGAAGCCTTCAGACAATTCTTCAGTCCTCAGCGCCAAGGTCTGATTGGTTCCAGCAACCATCGTCAGCGTATGAATTACATGGTGCAACAGAACATCCACTGGGTTACTGGGTCTTGAGGATGGACCACTGGGCAGAGCTTGCTCAATATGCAATTGAGCTACTGGCTTGTCCTGCATCCAGTGTTCTTACTGAACGCACATTCAGTGCTGCTGGAGGCTTTGTAACCGATCACAGAGCGTGCCTGTCCACAGACTCTGTTGATCGGCTCACGTTCATAAAAATGAATCAGTCCTGGATCAGCTACCAAGCACCTGATGCTGATGTAACCGATTGATTTTTCGATGGATGTGGGATCCCTTGAAGACTGCCTATGCTGAGTTACTATCCTATTATGCTGAGTGACTATCATATTCCTCCTCAAACTTCATGATGATAGCTTCTAAGAATATTTTTGGTTCAGAGCACCACCACCACTGCCTAAGGCCCAATTTTTCTGCCCCTGTTTAACAGGGGCGTGTAATTACAATTTTTTATCAAATATTTCACAGCAGGGCTCGTTCCTGCACTCAACAAGAGTATCTGTGAGGGGGTTCAGTGTTGTGGCACCACCACCACTGCATAAGGCCCAATTTTTCTGCCCCTGTTTAACAGGGGCACGTAATTACAATTTTTGATCTAATATTTCACAGCAGGACCCATTCCTGCGCTCAACAAGAGTATCTGTGAGGCTTTACAGTGTTGTGCCACCACCACCGCCTAAGGCCCAATTTTTCTTCCCCTGTTTAACAGGGGCATATCATTACAATTTTTGCTCTAATATTTCACAGCAGGGCTCATTACTGTACTCAACAAGAGAATCTGTGAGGGGTTATAGTGTTGTGGCACCACCACCACTGCCTAAGGCCCAATTTTTCTGCCTCTCTTTCAAAGGGGCATGTAATTACAATTTTTGATCTAATATTTCACAGCAGGGCCCGTTCCTGCGCTCAACAAGAGTATCTCTGAGGATTTACAGTGTTGTTGGTATTTACAGTGTTGTGCCACCACCACCGCCTAAGGCCCAATTTTTCTGCCCCTGTTTAACAGGAGCATGTAATTACAATTTTTGCTCTAATATTTCACAGCAGGGCTCATTACTGCACTCAACAAGAGAATCTGTGAGGGGTTACAGTGTTGTGGCACCACCACCACTGCCTAAGGCCCAATTTTTCTGCCCCTGTTTTACAGGGGCGTGTAATTACAATTTATGATCTAATACTTCACAGCAGGGCTCGTTCCTGCGCTCAACAAGAGAATCTGTGAGGGGTTACAGTGTTGTAGTACCACCACCACTGCCTAAGACCCAATTTTTCTGCCCCTGTTAAACAGGGGTGTGTAATTACAATTTTTTTATCTAATATTTCACAGCAGGGCCCGTTCCTGCGCCCACCAAGAGTAACTGTGAGGGCTTACAGTGTTGTGGCACCACCACCACCAAAGGCCCAATTTTTCTGCCCCTGTTTAACAGGGGCATGTAATTACAATTCTTGATATAATATTTCACAGCAGGGCCCGTTCCTGCGCCCACCAAGAGTAACTGGGAGGGCTTACAGTGTTGTGGCACAACCACCACCAAAGGTTCTGGTACCACCAACACCTAAGGCCCAATTTTCCGCAGAGTATATAGGGCAGGTCGTATAGTATATACAGGCAGTCCCCTATTTTCAAACATCCGACTTACAAACGACTCCTACTTACAAACGGAGCGAGAAAACAGGAAGTGAGAGGAAATCTACCCCTAGGAAGGGAAATTCTCTCCTGTAAGAGGGGAAAAGGTGTCTCCACTGATGCTTTATCACAAATCCTTGTTTTCCTAATAACCCAAAATTTTCAAAATCTGATTGTCATTGGGACAGAAAGTCAGGTGAAATCTTCTGAACAGGGGCACAGACAGCAAAACAAATGTTACAGGGGTGATAACCCTTCCCTATGTTATCCAAAAAGCTTAAAAAAAAATGTTAAATATGTACCAGTTCCAAATTACAAACAGATTCAACTTAAGAACAAACCTACAGTCCCTATCTTGTTTGTAACCCGGGGACCGCCTGTATACTGCTGTTCAGAGTATATAGGGACTGGGGGCCCCACACTTTTTTTTTTTAATTTGGGTGCGGGGTTCCCCTTAATATCTATACCAGACCCAAAGGGCCTGGTCATGGGCTGAGGGGGGGGAATGCCGTTTTTCTCAATGATTTTCATCTATATTGCCGGGACTCGACAATGCATTACAGCCACAGTTTTAGATGACTTTTATTCCTTTAGAAATGTAATTTTGCTGCAGGGACTGTTCTAAACACGGGAAAAATGCACCACTTTACAGGCATACTATAGTCACCCCCAGGCACGATATTTAAAGGAATATTTCACTTTTATTGTTTCACTTTAAGCATTATTAAAATCACTGCTCCCGAAAAAACTGAAGTTTTTAAAACTTTTTTTTGCTTTGATACATGTCCCCTGGGGCAGGGCCTGGGTCCCCAAACACTTTTTATGACAATAACTTGCATATTAGCCTTTAAAATTAGCAATTTTGATTTTTCACGTTCGGGTCCCATAGACTATAATGGTGTTCGTGTGTTCGCACAAATTTTTTGTCAGTTCGCATGTTCTGCCGCAAACCGAACCGGGGGGGTGTTCGGCTCATCCCTAGTTGTTGGGAGAGGCAGATCATTTAGAAAGGATATTACCTTTGAGGTATGCCTAGAACAGCATGATGTCTAAATACAGCCCTGCCAAGGGTGGTATCCTTTCATCATAGTGGCAGTCTACTTCTTTTAACCATTTGCCGACTGCCTAACTGGGAATTTATGTCATGATTTTGACTTTAAATTCCGGGATAATATGGCTGCAGGTAGATGCCATAATGCCGGTATTTTTTTTCCCTAGCTGGCTTACCGATAAAAATGATCCCAGCAGCGGATTCACCGCAGGGTCACTTTTAGAAGCGGCGGGATCACTCCCGGTGGTTCCCGAGCTTATGTTACCAATTAGTGAGCCCGGGAACCATACGGCATCGGCAGTCATTTCCCATAGCAATGAGCGGTGGCATATATGCCCTTGGAGGACCGGAGCGATATCCGGTTCTCGGGCCATGTAAACTTTTTATTTTTTCTTAAAGGGGTTGTAAAGTCAGAAGGTTTTTTATCTTAAAATCCCTTTAACACTGGGGACCGAGCCGAGTTAGCGGTAAAGCGCCGCTAGTTTTGGCTGCACTTTACTGCTGTTATGGCGGCGCTTTTAACACCCCGCTAGCGGCCAAGGAAAGGGTTAAAAGCACCCAAAAAGTGCCACTGCCGAAGCTGTCCATTAATTTCAATAGGAGGGGGGGTGGAGGAGTGGTGTATACACCACTCCCGTACCGCCTCAAAGGCGCTGTTTGCAAGATTTTTTTTCCTGTCCTGCAAGCACATTGCCCCAGTGTAAAAGCACTTGGATTTTCACACTGGGGTGGCTTGAGAGGCGCTTTTCAGGTGCTATTTTTAGCACTACATTGCTTGAAAAGTGCCCCAGTGTGAAAGGGGTCTTATGCATTCTATGCAGCAGCCCCCTCAGCCCCTCTAATACTTACCTGAGCCCCCTCTGTCCAGCGATGTCCACAAGTGTCTCAGACGCTCGAGACTCTCCCTCCTGATTGGCTGAGACAGAGCAGCGGTTCCATTGGCTCCCACTGCTGTCAATCAAAGTCGGCTAGCCAATTGGGAATGAGAGGGGGCTGAGCGGGGCCAGGGCTCCGTGTGTGACTGGACACAGGGAGCTGTGAGTCGGCTCGGGTGCCCCCATAGCAAGCTGCTTGCTGTAGGGGCACTCAACAGGAGGGAAGGGCCAGGAGCACAGAAGAGGCACCCAAGAAGAGGAGGATTGGGGCTGCTCTGTGCAAATCTGCTGCACAGAGCAGGTAAGTATAAAATGTTTGTTTTTTTTATAGAAAAAAAAAAACAGCCCTTACAATCACTTTAAAGCAAAAGATCAATTTTTTTATCTTTTGCTTTTAAGGGTAAAGGACAGATCTGTCCATAAAGAGTGGATAGCACAGTGGTGTAGTGGATAGCACTTTCGCCTAGCAGTAAGAAGGTTCGAATCCCAACCACGCCACTACCTGCCTGGAGTTTGCATGTTCTCCCTGTGCCTGCGTGGGTTTCCTCTGGGTACTCCAGTTTCCTCCCACACTCCAAAGACATGCTGGTAGGTTAATTGAATCTTGTCTAAATTGGCCCTAGTATGTATGAATGTGAGTTAGGGACCTTAGATTGTAAGCTCCTTGAGGGTAGGGACTGATGTGAATGTACAATGTATATGTAAAGCGCTGCGTAAATTAACGGTGCTATATAAGTAAGTGAAATAAAAAAATAAAAATAAAGATGACCTGTCATGCTGTATAGTTATCGCAAGGGATGTTTACAGCAATAAAAGTGACCAAAACATTTTTTTTAAAGGGACAGTGTAATAATTAACAAAAAAATTAAAAACTTAAAGTGCCCCTGGGCCCGCATGCTTTTTTTTTTCATAATTCACAGTTTTTATT